>NC_052146.1:240936025-241569359 GCF_902713615.1 Scyliorhinus canicula
AGAGCCAGCAGAGGCAGCAGGGTTGTCTCCTCAGGGACAGGGCTACCCACTGAGGGGCTGAGTGATGACGCCCTTGCGAACACCACAGAGTGCAGCTGAAACAAGATTCAAAGAGGCTCATGCTGCAACTCGCACTTTGGTGGAGCAGACCATAGGGCTGCTGAAGTTGAGCTTCCGGTGCCTGGACCAGTCTGGCCCTGCAATACTATCCGAGAGGGTGTCATCATGCATCATGGTTGCTTGCTGCACCCTGCACAAGCTGGCACTGCAGCACGGGGAGGAACTGCCTGAGGAGGAGATGGAGGCACGCTTCCTCCGATAAGGAGGATGTCGAAAGGGATGAGTCTTGAGGAGATCCCCAAGGGAGAGAATATCGGCCTTAAGGCCATGGCAATGACTAGACAAGGCAGGTAAGCTCAGAATGTGAGGGTGATGAGAACATCCAGTGAGGACATCTGATTATCTTCACATGGTTTCTGTAAGAATTGCTGTCCCATTGGCATGATGACACAGTGGTTAACACTGCTGCCTCACTGTGCCAGGGGCACAGGTTCAATTCTGACCTTGGATGACTGTCTGTGTGGAGTTTGCACAATCTCTTGTGTTTGTCTGGTTTGCCTGCTGGTGCTCCAGTTTCCTCCCACAGTGAAAAGATGTGCAGATTAGGTCAAATGGTCATGATTGCCCTTAGAGTCCCTTCGGCTGGGTGAGGTTACAGGGATGGGGTCGTGCCTAGGTGGGTGCTCTTTTGGAGAGTTGGTGGAAACCTGATGGGCCAAATGGCCTCCTTCTTCACTGTAGGGATTCCATCTGATTGATGGCACTGCACACCCTCTGTGATAAGGGTCCTGTTATGGAGGCAAAACAGATTCAAATAGTCCTTACATCCCAGGAGGATGAGGATGATCTGCAGTGGGGACAGTACATAGATCCAAACAGAGCTTCTGTGAATGTCTGACTCCTGTCTGGCTGATGGCAGCTCATTTGCCCTCACTGACTAGGGCCATATCATGGCAATGCAGCAGGGAAAATTCCACCTCTCCTGATGCATCCTTTGTGAGCTGTACCCTTGAGGCTCAGTGTCACTGGAGGCTGAGGCAGGAGAGATGGGGGGCCAGCCACACCTCAGATATTCTGAGAGCACACATTGTCTATGACTGAAATGAGTAACGCCAGCCCTGTATATTGCAAGATATATCCTCATTCCCTCGGAGTGAATGTTATAGAACTGATTAACACGCATTCCCACGGTGTGCAAACGCACGTTCTTAACCTTCCTAACCCTGCTACTACATCTTGGTGCACCCCTAATATCCACAACTTGCTATCTGCCATATCCTGATGACGGTGATGACATTTGCCAGGGGGGGGGGGGGTCTGGTTTGCTTTCTGGGTCCTTCTCTGTGGCAATACCACCCTCCTCGCCCTCGGAGCTGGAGCAGATGTAGTCACAGGAAGATGGGACTGGAATAAGTGGGTTACTCCCAGAAGGCCCTGGGGTGTGCATCAGCTGATTCTCCTCCATGTGGCTACCTGAGAGCCTCTGGCTTCCAAGTTGGGATGGAGGAGTGAGCTTGAGAAGCCCCAGGATGCTCTGGCTTTGGCCTTGATAGATGCCAACAAGGGCCTGTACCAAGGAGTACATGTTCTGCACCAGTGCAGGACAGAGGTGTTGCTCTAAGGTCCCTACTGTGGCTACCACCCTAATAGTGTTGACCCCATTGCATTTCAGTGTGGTCACTGAAGGTGGAAGGACTCCTCCATGCACTCTTTCAATCTAAGGAGTGCAGCATAAATTCCTTGCTGAATTTGCCGAGCTTGCTTTTGATGCTCCAGCAACTCAGGCATGACCAGAGTCATGTTATCTGACTGGAGCTCAGCAGATTCCTGGCCTCTGGCTGTTCTCCCAGTGCCGGTGCACTGGGTGTCCCTGCTCGCTCCTGCTGTTGATCGGACACTGTAATATGCTCACGAGATTGTGACCCCAAGGCTGCTCTAAAGTTAGGTCCCACTGAGGTGTGCACGCTGCTGGAGGGTGGGGGTGAGCCCTGTGACAGGTCTCCCTTTGAGGGTTCTGAAAAATCATTGCCCGTGTTGCTTCCCAGATGTGTCAGCAGAAGAAAGAGGAGGTCATAAATGCAAGGCAGGGACCTGAGAAACAGGGGACAGGGCTCACAGTAATGTTGCCTGAAGGACGCTGCAGAGCTGAATCCTCACTTGGTTTATCGCCGTTGACCTCAGCATCAGCACACAGACGGTCCACGTCTTCCCCAAACAGCGAAAAACTCACTCCTCAAAGTTCATGGGGATCTTCAATCCGGGCATCTCATCACCAGTCTGGGATCTCTCCCTCTTGTTTTTCATCCAGCTTGTCCTGCACGAAAACAGATAGAGAGAGTGTAAGCAGGTTGCATGCCAAGCCAGATTATAAGGATGCCTGATATGTGTGAGTGATGAGTGGAGTCAGGGGCAGGATGAGGACACAGTCCACACGGGAGATGAAGGCACGTGTGGAAGAATGAGTGGTGGTGTCCCTTGAGCTGCAGTGAGTGAGATCTCTGTGGATATGTGATGACTGTGTGAGCGTGTGCATCGCTGGCAGCCATCACTTCCTGGTGACCTGCAAAGCGTGGCTGCTTTGTGCTGCGGTGACCTTTAAATGTGATGTCCCGATCATCAAAATGCTGAGGTAATGCTCTAATGCATTCAGTATAAAGAAATCTTTTGAAAATTGGGAATTGTCACCAGAATTTATCTTAATTCACTAGCTTGTGATGTTGAGAAAAAAATCTGATGGGTTGATGTGGTTAACGTTTGTTAAAATGTCGTAATTTGACTCATATTTCAGTGAAGACGTAATTTATATGGAAGGATATATTTGGATTAAAACTTGTGAATGGAGGGAGCCTGTAGACATCTAAACTCACCGCATAATCAGGATGTCAGGGCTGCGTTTGTGTCCAGGCTGTTTGGATGGGAATTAGCTGGCCCCACATGACCTACTGGCAGCTGGCCAATTAGCAGAGGAGACACAGGGCCCAACTCCTCAGAGTGCAGAGACCTGGTGCGAGATGGAAGAGGCAGTGTTATGTAACGTGGTGGGAGCTGGCACCAGATTTGAACAGTTGCTAACAGTGCATTTAATGGTGGCATTTAAAGAAAACCTGCAGCCACAATGGCAGAAGAGAGAACCCGGACAGCCCCACAGTTCAATGGTGTGTCCCAGCAGGCCGAAGCCAGGTTGGAGAAATGCATGGGGCTGAGAATAGAATTTCGGAAAGTAAAACAGGCAACAATGTTGGCAAGCAATGATGTGGATCAACATTGGGTAATATTTAAAATGGCGTTCAACTGAATGCAGGAAAAGCATATTCCTTGAAAAGGAAAGAACAAACTAAATATTTGTGAGACTCCTTAGATGAATAAAGACATCGGGGAACATTAAAGGGTTAGGAAAGAAGCATTCACTAAGTACATGGACAGCAGAGGAGTACGGGATAAGAGAAAATAGAAAGAGATTCTGAGAAAAGTAAATACTATTTGGAAGGCAAAGAGGAACGATGAAAGTAAGTTATCAAGGAACAAAATCATAAAATATTTTATGAGCACATTAATAGTAAACAAGGCGATGATGGGAATAAGACCCTTAATGAATAGGCAGGTTAATACCGCAAGTAATGATAGAGAGATGGTAGAAATATTTAATAAATATTTTGCTTTGGTAGTTACCAGGGGGATAGAACAGATAATATAATAATAATCTTCGTTGTCACAAGTAGGCTTACATTAACACTGCAATGAAGTTACTGGAAAAGCCCCTAGTTGCCACATTCCGCCCCTGTTCAGGTACACAGAGGGAGAATTCAGAATGTCGAAATTACCTAACAGCACGTCTTTCGGGATTTGTGGAAGGAAACCGGAGCACCCGGTGGAAACCAACGCACACACGGGGAGAACGTGCAGATTCCGCACAGTGACCCGAGCCGGGAATCGAACCTCGGACCCTGGCGCTGTGAAGCAGCAGTGCTAACTAATGCACCACCGTGCTGCACTAGATGCGACTTTAAATGGTGAAATGAATAAAAAGTATATTAAAAACATTTTTTGAAAGATGTGCTGGATAAACTAAACAGACTTAAAGAGGATAAAATTCCTGGATTGAATGGATTGCATTCATACATTTAAAAACAAAATCAAGGTAAAAGATAGCAGAGGCATCACAACGCACATTAAATAATTTATTAGAAAACAGGGGACTGCTTGAGCAGTGGCAGATAGCTAATGTACTTCCTATATTTAAGAATGGGGAAAAACATGCCCAGGGAATCGATCAGTCATCTTAACATTGGAGATCAAAAAATAATGTAATCTACACGAAAGGAGTGAATAGAAGGGCATCAAGAAATGGAAAATATATGAATAAATAGTTATAATGGGTTTCAAAAGGAAAAATCTTAGATCACCAACTTATTGATTTTTTTGTGGAGATAACAGGAATTTGACAATGGCATTACAACAGATGTAATTTATTGTATTTTCAAAAGACCTCTGGTGAATAGCCCATAATAGTCTAATGAATAAGGTCATGCAATTTGGAGTCAGGAGACAAGCTAGATTGCTAGCTGGCATCAAGACAGAAAGGTGTGGGGATAAAGTGTAGAAGGAGGAGATTGGATTCCTCAAAGATCAGTGCTGGGACCACTGCAGTTCACAATTTACATTAATGATCTTGACTTTGAAATCAATAACACAATTGCTACATTTGCAGATGACATGAAATTGGGTGAAATCATCAATGCTGATGAGAAATGCAACCAATTGCAGGAGGATATTAATTTTAGGGCAGAAACTGGAAAATTATGCTTGACACGTTGAAGAGAAGGCCCTTGGATCCTACAGCCACCCGCAGGGGGTGGGGAAGGAGATGGTGCATTTACTAGAGCAGGCAGGTAGGAAGTAAGGGGTGGTTCAATTTTAAAGAGGGGGCCACCCACAATTCTGCAAGTGGCAGCACCCAAGATTGATCCATCCTCCCTCCCTGATCTTTGCCCCTACATATCCTGCAGTATTATGGTGATGAACTCAGGGTTGGATGCTCTGCCAGAAATGCCTCCTGCTGTCGCACATGAAAAGTTGTCCAAAGTATTCAGGTTTACTGCACGGTAGCATGGTGGTTAGCATAAATGTTTCACAGCTCCAGGGTCCCAGGTTCAGTTCCCGGCTGGGTCACTGTCTGTGCGGAGTCTGCACGTCCTCCCCGTGTGTGCGTGGGTTTCCTCCGGGTGCTCCGGTTTCCTCCCACAGTCCAAAGATGTGCGGGTTAGGTAGATTGGCCAGGCTAAATTGCCCGTAGTGTCCTAAAAGGTAAGGTTAAGGGGGGTGGGGTTGTTGGGTTACGGGTATAGGGTGGATACGTGGGTTTGAGTAGGGTGATCATTGCTCGGCACAACATCGAGGGCCGAAGGGCCTGTTCTGTGCTGTACTGTTCTATGTTCTATGATCAATGTGTTTATATTACCCTAAGATTGAGAACCCCAATTAAAGAAGCCATTATGAGAAGCAAGCAATTGTGAGTTAAAAAATAGTGAAAATGATCTATCAACACACACCTGCCTCGGGGGGGGGGGGGGGGGGGGGGGGGAATTCTCTCCGGCAGGACCTTTAGGTTCTGCCAAAGGTGAAATCCCAGTCCCAGGTTTCCCAGTAGTGGAGGGGTGGATTCAGTGGGAAATGCTATTGACAGGGGAGGGGGCAGAATATCCCACCACTGACTAATGGGGGCCGCCTTCACTGCCAAGAAACACGCTGCAAAGGATGCACAAAATCCCTCCCTCCCCCCTATAGCTCAGTCATTCACTTAACACCCACAAAGATATGCTACAGGTTGATGTGTTGGGTATGCTGGGTCTGCGAGGACTGCGTTTACCATTGCAGTGAGAGAGACAGGCTTCCAACACTTGGAGAAATGCAACTCTATTTTATTAACTCTTAACTATTAAACATGCTTTAACTGTGGGTTGACACTATGCTGAGTTGACTGGAGACCCGAGGCTAACCTGACCAGACTATCTTACTACCACATGGTGAATGTTCGAGTTGTTGCTCACGGGCTCTGACTGTCTCAGAGGCTGCATCCAAAGAGAGCGGGAAAACTAGTGCCCTCTGGCTTTATAGTGGCCGTGTCCTGTCTGGTGTTTGGCTGCTGTGTTCTGTGTGTTCATTGGTCATCCTGTGTGTCAATCAATGTCTGTCTGTGCACCATCATATGCTTGTGTGTATATTATGACACAGGTGAAGGTAAAAACAAATAGGTTGCAATTTACAATTGCCTTATTCTCTCTAATGCCAGGCCTGTAGCTTCTTAGATTAACTTGATGTTTACTTGAAGTGAAGGTCTTGTGAAGTAAAGGATCTTTAGAAAGCTGCGAGACTTTGTGTAGTCAGTTTCCCAGGAGGTTGGTTCTCAGGTGAGCTTGAAGTTGGAAAATGTGGGGGAGTCCTTCAACTTTCATGGTATTGCTGTATATTACCATGCCTGCTTGGATGACTTAAAGTGGGTTCAATAGCTTTCAGTAGAACTCTGTCAGTATAATAGCTTCTGTTGTTTTTAAAATAAAGAGAGAGTATGACATTCTCATCATGTGACTTGTACAGGGCCAATGTCCGTTTCTAAATAAGGCGGCAGTTAGCTTGTTTCCACATCCTGAGTTCACACCTTGCGAGTTTGAAACAAACCAGTGACTTTGTATTTGAAGAGCCCATTACATTGATCATACCCTTTTGAATTCATTTCAGGAAAGGCATTGGGCCAACATCAGTTTGGAATGTTCCCTTTTGAGATAGGACTGGTTGCAATCCACAAGAGAAGTCAAGTGATCCATGCATAGTTCAAGCCTTTTGTGGTCATTAAAAAAAATATATAAAAATTAGTTTGAAGTTCAGAATATACTGGGACACGACAATATCAGGAAAAGATTAACAGCCTGGGTTTCTTTTCTCTTGAAAGTATGAAGACTGACGGTGACATAATAGAGGGATTTAAAATGATGAAGGTTTTGATACAATGGATGTAGAGAGAATGTTTCCCTTTGTGGGACAGAACATAACGAGTGGCCATTAAGGTAAGATAATCACCAAGAAATCCAACAGGGATTCAAAAGATCGTAGAACTTGCTACCACAGGAAGTGGTTAAGTGAATAGTATTCATGCATTTAGGAGACAGCTAAACAAGTAAGGAAGAAGAAATAGAGGGTTACAATGATAGATTTAGATAAGGAAAGATGGGAGAATGCTTGTGTGGAGCATAAACACTGCCATGGACTGGTCGGGTCTAATGTTCTGTTACTGTGCTGTTCCATAGATGTAATCCTATGAATGAAACCCATGTCATGTATCGCCCTTTTTGGGCAGCACGGTGGCCTAGTGGTTAGCACAACCGCCTCACGGCGCTGAGGTCCCAGGTTCGATCTCGGCTCTGGGTCACTGTCCGTGTGGAGTTTGCACATTCTCCCCGTGTCTGCGTGGGTTTCGCCCCCACAACCCAAAAAAAATGTCCAGAGTAGGTGGATTGGCCACGCTAAATTGCCCCTTAATTGGAAAAAATAATTGGGTAATTTAAATTTATTTTTAAAAAATTTTAAAAAATGTTTGGCCCTTTTTCCAAATGCACCCCCCCCCCCCCCCCCCCCCCCCCCCCCTCACTCTTCGACCACATGTTTTTTCTGCTCAAGTGCCACAGCCCCAAATGCATTCTTGCAGCACACCCCTCCACAGTGCTAGCACTTTCTTCCTATCCCCCACATGGCTGTGCTTGTTGTTGCCCTCGCTGCTGCAGCACAGCTGGCATGCCAAACTGCCTTTTTCTCTGCTTGCCTCCTCTCTTTACTGGGGGAGGCACTGCACACCCGTGGCTCCCTTACACTGTCAGCAAAATTCAAAACCCCTGTAATGTTGCCTTCAGTTGGTCAATTGGTTTCCTTGATTACTTTGCAGTCATGTCTGTCTGTGAAATTCGGCCTCAGTGTCGGCTGCCATCCAGAAAATGGGACAATGCGTGTGGATGTCAGAATTGGTCTGACAACTTCTGTCCCAATTTTATGACCTCCCCTCCCCCACCCCGCATAGTCCGAAAAGGCCTGTAAAATTCCTGCCTAAGATGTTAAAACAGATCTGAATCTTATAATATTTAATAGTAATAAAAATATCCACTCCATGTTCAGACATGTTCAGCAGTTGTCATCATTTGACAAGCCATGGAGGGCATGACACCTCAATAACTCACTCCACAATTCTCATAGTTGTCAATTTACTGTCATTCTTCTGCTCATGTTCTACCATACAAAGTCCCACTATCTCGACTTTGGGTTTTTCACATGTTATTTCTACCCGGAGCCTGTCATTTGTTACAACCACCGTGCACATCATATGTGTATAGTATCATAAACCATGCCAACGTTATGTGTGAGGGTAATCCAAATTGGAACATCGGTGTGGGGGGAGGGGGGGGGGGGTGTATAGCTTTGTTTTTGGAATGGTGTGACGAGGCAAGTGAAATCCCTGTGAGAATAACCAGTCCAGGCATTGAATAACAATTCTAAATTACTTGAATAAACTAGAGAAAAGACAAATGTACATGAACAGGACTACAATGCTCGAGGACAATTACGTATATGATTCACAACTATATCTATGATCCCTGAATTCTTTCAGATTTCCACTTTCTTCAAATAACGTCCAAATAAAATAACTATAAATCAAATCCAGTTTCTGTTAGCACACAATGCAGTGCCGATAGTCCAGTCTAGGAAACGTCTTTTCCTGGTGCAATGAAGTTATTTAAACAGCCTTTACGAAGGTTTCTGAAAGACTTAGATGCTAGGTTAGACTTCTGGGTGTTTGGGGACTGGCCTCATAGACTGTTAGATGTAAACTGCCTCTCTGCTTTTGGGGGTGCTGGCAACTATACATCAGTTGTGCAGTCACTGGCATCTTGTTACGTTTAAAATCACATCTCTTTCTACCATTTGATTACTGGTTACTGCTGTTGCTAGGCAGATTTCTACCTGTTACTGGGCAGGCCCATGGCACCTGTTGCTGGGCAGATCATGCCTTATTACATTTTGTTACTGCTATTCCTGGGCAGGTTTCTACCTGTTGCTGGGCAGATCCATGACAAGTGCAAGAGATCCCTTTTATTTTCTGTGCCCCTTTTAAATCTGCAGAAAATAAGTAAATCATAATAATTCACAAAGAGCCATGATGCATTCTTGTAATAAGTTTACGTTGGCTGAGCCAGTCCGCCATTAGTTTCAGCTGGCCTGCTTTTCATTAAAAGTAGGGTTGAACACATTGTTCATTACCTTGACACAAATAATAGAAAGAAATACACTGCATTGACCGTCGGTGAACTTGTGGATGCAGCTGTTTCCATTTCAATTTCTATCACCATATAGTGTAGTTTTGTACATTAGCTTCACGCTCCCGAAATTAGCTGATGTGAACAAATCTGATTCTCTTATCCCAAAACCCTCATAAATGGGTGAAATGGGTCAACTGGTGTTGAGAGAAGGGAGTTGATACATCTACACAGAGTGACTCTCCAACCCTAATGTAAAGAGTACATGGAAGTCACTCACCCAAAACTGGATAACCTGGAGGGTCAAATATCAAAACACATGTTGTGAACTTGCTCAACAACATCTGATCCTACCTCAGCAGTGCTTCTTTCTATTCTGAGAAGGGAAATCAAGCTTGTTTCACGTCTTGAACGGACAGCTAAACACAGCTGTTTGCAAAACAGATCAAGAGACAGAAAGGGAAATTAAAATCATATGCAGACCATTGATTCAGAGATAAACCATTCAAGGTCAAAACAGAGAACATGGTGTTTGTTTGCTGGGAGAAGTAAGAGAAATGATGCGCACCAACGAACCTGAAAACAGAATGGGTAACAGAAAAGGTTCCATGATGCTAAGCCGAATGCAGTAACTAAAAACCCATCTTACTTCAAGGTGAGTGAACACCAAGATCATACTGCTTGTTTCTGATTAGAAAGAGGCTTGGTGACATAAACCAATCAAGTATCTCAAGCCTAGATTCATATCTCGGCCTACACATGAATACCACACACCAGTCAGTCAAAGGATTTCAAACAAGGGCTGGAATTTTTCACCAGTCCTCGGCGATTTCTGAGTCCCTACCCATTGGATTTCCAGCCACGATATTCAATATGTTCTCCGGTTCTCAAGTGCGAAATTTAGGTTGGAAGTGGAGGTATTAATCCCTTCACCAACTGGTCTGAGCTCATAAGTGGAACAGTGGCACTTGGAACGTAAAACACCTTGGCCGGGATCCTTCCAAACGGCGGCTAAGTGTTGACGCTGGCGTAAACACCGGAGTGTTTCATGCCGGCGTCAACAGGCCTCTTGGCCCAGTGATTCTGTGGCCCACAGGGGGCCAGCAGGGCGTCGGTGTGCTCCACACAGCTCCGGCTGCTGATACGCGGCCCTGCACAGCCGGCCATGAGTCTGCGCATGCTTGCGGTGGCCGCTTTCGTGCCGGCCCCGTGCAACATGTTGGACCCACACAGCGAGCCGGCGTGGAAAAAGGTAGGCCCCCCACAGATTGCGTGCGCACACCGATCGGCGGCCCCTGATCGCGGGCCTGGCCGTCGTGGAGCCCCCCCCCCCCCCTCCGGAGAATGATCCCCTTGCCTCCCCACCAAGACGGACACCGCAGCCGCGTTCGCCAAGCTCCTGCCAGGTGGAACCATATGTGAACCACGCCAGCGGGAACTCGGTCGGCCTCTTTCAACGGCCCCTGACCGGAGCCGCGTCGACCGCGCGCGCGCGACTGCGCCAATTCTCTGGTCGCCAGAGGTTCAAGAAACATTAGTCCTGCTGACCAAACCTGTCAGCTGAGGCAGACAGAAGCCTGAAGAATACAGTCAAATGAAGCTCAAGTATTGTCGGCACAATGTCGTCACCACTTTCCAAACTCAGCACGTGACAATGACCACTGCCTGCTTCTGACTGCCAAGTACTGGGGTGACCCACTCACACATTTAAAGGAGTTCTCTGCTGCCCCCCTCCCCGCCCATCCCACAAGGTCGATACGGCGGAAACTCACAGGAAAGAAGGGGGACAGCCAAAGTAGAGTGGGAGAGCACACCTCCAAGCGAACAGGGAGGGTATCAAGTGGGGGGCTGGGGGGGCGGAAGGAGGCGGAAGGAGGATAGCGCACTGAGACAGATGGTGACAAATTGTATATAGATACAAGAAAATCCTATGTACTGCACAATAATGAAATGCAATGTATATAAAACTGAAAATGGCAATAAAAATATTTTAAAAATATATATGGAGCATCAAGTTACAGTTTTAAATGCAGTAGCTGATGTAACCTTTGACTTTAAAGGTTTGAAATTGCTTGTGTTGGCTACTGTAGGTTCAGAAATATGAAGAGGCCTCAGACATTACAATTGTTTATTCATGGGGATCTACTTTGGAATCCAAATCTTGGAGGTGGAGGAGGAATAGGAGCTGAAGGAAAGAGCAAAAATTGCTGCAGTAAGAGGGAGAACAAATAGAAGAAGATGTACTTGAAGGAATCCTTTCCACCCCAATAGAGTTACAATCTCAAAACAATATACCTGCAATTCTCTGAAGAGTAGTGCACATCAAGGTTCCAATTCTCTCGGGAGGACTGGTTCACAAGTTGAAACCCACCCTACAAGCAGAACTGCAGTCAACTGCTAATAATAATAATCTTTTATTAGTGTGACAAGTAGGCTTACATTAACAATGCAGTGAGGTTACTGTGAAAATCCTCTAGTCGCCACACTCCGGCGCCTGTTCAAGTACACTGAGGGAAAATTCATAATGTCCAATTCACCTTACAAGTATGTCTTTCGGAACCTGTTGGAGGAAACCGGAGCATCTGGAGGAAACCCACGCAACACGGGGAGAACGTGCAGACTCCGCACACACGCAATGACCTAGATGGAAATCGAACCCGGGACCCTGGCTTTGTGAAGCAGCAGTGCAAACCACTGTGCTACCATGCCACCCTTAAGGTGAGTCAATGTCCTGCAGGCATTTTGGCTGACAAGGGGTCAAGTGGTCAGTCTTTGAATCCTGCCAAGGCAATGGTCTCCATGGAGTCTTGAGGATAATGGAGGCAAGTGGGATAGTGTCAGGGGGTGGGGTGGGGGTGGGGGGGGGGGGGGGGGGGGGGCGCGGGGCACCCTACACATGGCTTTCAGCACCTGGTCAAAAGCAATATCTCCATAAACATTCATGGATAAATGGGCGAAACACACATCTCTGGTCCTCCAGGATGTCTTCTCTGGGAAGGGACGGGTGAGGATGCTATGTCTGCAAGGAGACCAGTCGAAGGGCTTAACATTGGCCAGCTGGTTTTGAGCAGGAGGGGAACCTGGAAAGGACATACTCTCTAAATTTGTCACTGCAAAAAATTTCCGGATCCATGGAGGCATCGATGATGCAGTCTGCAGGCAACCCTGCCTTGGTGTTGGTTTTGATCCAGATGAGGAGAAGAAAAGCTCATCGCTGACTGGCACAGGACCAAGGAGCTGAGCAGCAACAGACAGCGGGGCCTTTAAAAGAGGCTGATGAACCGTGTTCACTGTAACGGGGACCATTGGCCCAAACATAGACCTATCGCAGTCTGTGGTCTGATCGAGAGGTGAGAAAAAGGCAATGCCGGAGGTATGCCCTGAGATGGGCTGCTCACATCTGCCAGCTTCTCTTCTATGAGCTGTGGCTAAAAGGGCTCTGGTGGGATAATGTGGATCTCCTGGGATACAGTAAGTGAATGTTGTTTGGCTACCCGTTAAATATGGCACCAGATCCTCTGAATCCATGAGGTAACTGTGGGACAGGTGTGGGATTTCCTGCCCTCCCTGTCACAAGTTTGGGGCAGCAGGGTAGCATGGTGGTTAGCATAAATGCTTCACAGCTCCAGGGTCCCAGGTTCGATTCCCGGCTGGGTCACTGTCTGTGTGGAGTCTGCACGTCCTCCCCCTGTGTGCGTGGCTTTCCTCCGGGTGCTCCGGTTTCCTCCCACAGTCCAAAGATGTGTGGGTTAGGTGGATTGGCCATGCTAAATTGCCCGTAGTGTCCTAATAAAAGTAAGGTTAAGGGGGGGTTGTTGGGTTACGGGTATAGGGTGGATACGTGGGTTTGAGTAGGGTGATCATGGCTCGGCACAACATTGAGGGCCGAAGGGCCTGTTCTGTGCTGTACTGTTCTATGTTCTATGTTCTAAGGCTGTCTGAGCTCCTCGCTGATGCATTATTAATGAGCTGAAAAGCAGGAGATCGGTTGTGTTCACCCGCTCTGCTGCCCAATGGGAACCATAACCACTTTCCCATCTGTCACTGGTTTTAGTTACCAGAATGAAAAAGTTGCACGAATCCCATCTGAACATCTCTGAGAGATGTTAGTTGTGTTACAGATTCATTGTGGTGGGGGATGTTGCGGGGGTGCAGGGGGATTCAGTGTAGTTGTAGAACTCAAGGTTTGTTGATGAATGCAGAGTGTGGGACAATGCCATGCACATGAGCATAATGTGATTGGTAGCTAGTTTCTACCCAGCATGTTTTGGAAGTATTCTAGTTGGTGTGTCGACCCATTCAGAAATTGCTTGCGCACAGAAAATAGCCTCAACACTCGGTTGTGCCACATATGAAATTAAATGAAAATTGCTTATTGTCACGAGTAGGCTTCAATGAAGTTACTGTGAAAAGACCCTAGTCGCCACATTCTGGCACCTGTCCAGGGAGGCTGGCCTGCTTTAAAAGCCAGCGATTTAGCTGAGTGAGCTAACCAGCCCCTATACCTCTTCATGTCGGTGCTGATGACTGTATGCCTTTTTTTCCATTGAATTTAGAGTACCCAATTCTTTTTTCCAACTCAGGGGCAATTTAGCGTGGCCAATCCACCAAACCTGCACATCTTTGGGTTGTGGGTGTGAAACCCACGCAGACACGGGGAGAATTTGCAAATGGACAATGACCCAGGGCTGAGATTCAAACCCAGGTCCTCAGCACCGTAGGCAGCAATGCTAACCACTGTGCCACGTGCTGCTCCGTCTGTATGCCTTTTTGGAGGTGGGCTGTGGAGGGTGGAAATTTGGGCATGTTTGATGCCATTTAAACACAGACAGCATATCTTAAAGGATATATGTACTCTGGCTGCACACGGCAGGGAAACGTTGTCGGATGAAAGACGGCTCCTTGTGGTCAGGAGAGGGTATTGAATACCCTTATGCAACATTTGAGATTGTTAATCCATGGACAGAAATAGAAGTGGCGAGCTGAATATCCCAGGGAACAGAGGTCCTGTCAAGATCAACTCTTGCTCCACCAGGCTGCGGGGGAGCATTCATGAGTGTTTTTTATAATCAGTATTAACCGGGACCTTTTGGTTTAATGCTGCTTTGCACAAGCTGTTGAAACATTGAGGCACACGAATCATGCACAGAATGTAAGCTTTTGCAGGCTGGCTTAACATCCAGGTCTCTTGCCAGAGGTCTAGTTTCCAGTTAGAATTGAGCAAATTATCCAGAAGTGGGAAAGGCAGCTTAGTTTCATGGATGTGTCTATGTGGTGGGTGTAGGAGTTCCCAGCGTGACCGAGGTGCAGCCAACTGCATCAAAATGGAAATCACAGTCCAATAAGTTACCCAGATTTTTAATTGTAGAATTGGGTATGACGGGAACAAAGCCATTTCAGGATTAGTACTATTGAAACCATTGTAGGATGGAAGACAACACTGCCACAACCTGACAGCAGGGAGATTGGTTAGGAGAGTCACCTTTTTCGTCAATAAATTGGCATTTTATTGTTAGTAATTCATTTTTTAAAAGAAAAGTAAAGAATTATATTTGAAGCCATTCATTCACTCACCATCAGAGTTTGACACTCTGGGTGCTTCGGTTTCCTCCCACAGACCAAAGATGTGCATGTTAGGTGGACTGGCCATTCTAAATTGCCCTTCGTGTCCAAAATGGTTAGGTGAGGTTAATGGGTTACGGGGATAGAGTAGAGGTGTGGGCTTAAGTAGGGTGCTCTTTCAAAGGGCTGGTGCAGTATCGATGGACCGAACGGCCTTTCTGCACTCTAAATTTTATGTATCTATCTATGTATTTATGCAGTGTTCCCAAGGTAAGCTCAAATATTTTAATGCTTTCTCATGTTACGACACACTGTGCTAGTGAGCGGTCATTTCCAGACCCACAGACCCTGGAGTCACAAGGTAAGTAAATGAATCAATAATTTGTTGATAGTTTCTGAGATCGTTGACCCTTCACTGCTCCAATGACTTACAGCACTAGATTTGTGAGTAAAACACAAACAAATGTTCACTTGTAACATCAATAGAGATAAGACATATAATGATTATCATAGAATATCGAACAGCTAATCTATTACTTCCCCCCCCCCCATCCCTTATTGTCCCACCCTCTACCCAAACACATACAGGACAAACACACACACACAGGAGAAAGGGAAAGGGGTAAAATGATAGTGATTAAAATAGAAGAAAAAGTGATAAGTGTCCTTGTTGCTGATATTGAGATTGTTGTAGCCAGCTATCTTCCCAGGACTCAGAGTGCTGAAACAACCACGGGCAGCACGGTAGCATAGTGGTTAGCACAACTGCTTCACAGCTCCAGGGTCCCAGGTTCGAATCCTGGCTTGGGTCACTGTCTGCGTGGAGTCTGCACGTTCTCCCCATGTGTGCGTGGGTTTCCTCCGGGTGCTCTGGTTTCCTCCCACAGTCCAAAGATGTGCAGGTTAGGTGAATTGGCCAGGCTAAATTGCCCTCAGGGTCCAAATTGTCCTTAGTGTTAGGTGGGGTTACTGGGATAGGGTGGAGGTATGGGCTTGGGTAGGGTGCTGTTTCCAAGAGCCGGTGCAGACTCGATGGGCCGAATAGCCTCCTGCTGCACTGTAAATTCTATGAAACCAGTTGGTTTGGATCTTTTGGCTGGAACATTCAGGCTGGACTCTCAGGGTGTGGGATCCCTTCTAATGAGTCACTTTCACTTGTGTTAACCTTGGCCTTCACATAGACGATGCCCTTCAGGTCACTTTTATTTATTATTTGTGTTGCCAGCTTCAGCAGACTGACCAACAGTTTGTCTCAGATAAACAGAGTATCAAAGCAGCAGCATCCATGAGGCCTTAGTGTGATCTGGTGACCTTACAGGGAGAGGAATCTGGAAAGTTCCTCTCGCCAGCTCTCTCTTCAGGCTTTAAACATTCAGCAACATGAGTTCTACCCTTTCTGTGAGAGACATTTAAAGGAGTTCTGTTCAGCTTTGAGTTCAAATCAAAACTGAAACATACACACAGACTCACACAGCAAATGAAATTCCAGAACAATGAGCACCACTCAGCATTGATGATCTGTTAAATCCCAGGAATTTAAAGTAGCTGATTGTCTGCTAGCCAAGTCCATTAAGATGTGGCATCACTGGACCAAACCAAGCAGCACATCTCATATGGGGTGTGGGGGTGTGCGGCGGCGGTGGGGGCAGGGGAATGGGGAGGGGGGGGTTGACGGATTTCTGAGTTCAAACAAAATAGCCCATTTGCCAAGGGTGTCCCGTTTGTTTTTAAAATTAGAAGTACAGTCCGTCTGAAAGGCCACTGCTGTTTGTCATTTTTATAAATGACCTGGAAGAGGGTGTAGAAGGATGGGTTAGTAAATTTGCAGATGACACGAAGGTCGGTGGAGTTCTGGATAGTGCTGAAGGATGTTATAGGATACAGAGGGACATAGATAAGCTACAGAGCTGGGCTGAGAGGTGGCAGATGGAGTTTAATGCGGAAAAGTGTGAGGTAGTTCATTTTGGAAGGAGTAACAGGAATGCAGAGTACTGGGATAATGGCAAGATTCTTGGTAGTGTAGATGAACAGAGAGATCTCGGCATCCAGGTACATAAATCCCTGAAAGTTGCCACCCAGGTTAATAGGGCTGTTAAGAAGGCATATGGTGTGCTAGCCTTTATCAGTAGGCGGATTGAGTTTCAGAGCCACAAGGTCATGCTGCAGCTGTACATAACTCTGGTGCGGCCGCTCCTGGAGTACATAGAACATAGAACATAGAACATTACAGCGCAGTACGGGCCCTTCGGCCCTCGATGTTGCGCCGACCTGTGATACTGCGTGCAGTTCTGGTCACCACATTATAGGAAGGATGTGGAAGCTTTGGAAAGGGTTCAGAGGAGATTTACTAGGATGTTGCCTGGTATGGAGGGAAGGTCTTATGAGGAAAAGCTCAGGGACTTGAGGTTGTTTTCGTTAGAGAGGAGAAGGCTGAGAGGTGACTTAATAGAGACATATAAGATAGTCAGAGGGTTAGATAGGGTGGACAGTGAGAGTCTCTTTCCTCGGATGGTGATGACCAACACGAGGGGACATAGCGTTAAATTGAGGGGTGGTAGATATAGGACAGATGTCAGAGTCAGTTTCTTTACTCAGAGAGTAGTAGGGGTGTGGAACGCCCTGCCTGCAACAGTAGTAGACTCGCCAACTTTAAGGGCATTTAAGTGGTCACTGGATAGACATATGGATGAAAATGGAATAGTGTAGGTCAGATAGGCTTCAGATGGTTTCACAGGTCGGCGCAACATCGAGGGCCGAAGGGCCCGTACTGCGCTGTAATGTTCTATGTTCTATGTTCTAAAGGCATAATCCCCAGCAACTGTCCAGGCACACAAGTTATAAAAGCAAAGAATAATAGAAAATAAATAGAATACACAAGAGAAACCAGGTTTCAACAGGGAGATCTTTGCACTCACAAACTTGCAGAACAAATTTCCTACAGGAAACTAAACTGTTTATTTTTTAGTAGGTGTTTTACAGCTTTACCTGATTCACAAAATAAAACAAATTGCAAACCTTTATAAGGCTGTATCCTAGTGCCTTTCTCACCATTACTGCACATGTTCTGACGGGAGGGTTCATATAAAATAGCACTGAAGCAATGTCTTTTCTTCATCGTGATTTAAACCTAGTACATAACAAAAATAGGTCAGTTTCATTAAAACATGATGTGGAGATGCCGGCGTTGGACTGGGGTGAGCACAGTAAGAAGTCTTACAACACCAGGTTAAAGTCCAACAGGTTTGTTTCAAACACGAGCTTTCGGAGCACGGCTCCTTCTTCAGGTGAATGGAAAGGCTTGTCCAGAAATGTTTATATAGACACAGTCAGAGATGCCCCGGAATGCGAGCACCTGCAGGCAATCAAATCATCAAAGATGCAGAGAGAGAGGTAACTCCAGGTTAAAGAGGTGTGAATTGTCCCAAGCCAGTTCAGTCGGTAGGCCTCTGCAAGTCCAGGCTTGTTGGTGGGGGCCGAATGTAATGCGACATGAATCCCAGATCTCGGTTGAGTCCGCATTCATGCGTGCGGAACTTAGCTATAAGTTTTTGCTCAGCAATTTTGCGTTGTCGCGTCTCCTGAAGGCCTCCTTGTAGAATGCTGACCCGGATATCAGAGGCTGAATGTCCTTGACTGCTGAAGTGTTCCCCAACTGGAAGGGAACAGTCCTGCCTGTTGATAGTCGCACGATGCCCGTTTATTCGTTGTCGCAGTGTCTGCATGGTCTCGCCAATGTACCACGCTTCGGGACATCCTTTCCTGCAGCGTATGAGGTAGACTACATTGGTCGAGTCGCACGAGTATGCGCCGCGTACCTGGTGGGTGGTGTTTCCACGTGTAATGGTGGTGTCCATGTCGATGATCTGGCATGTCTTGCAGAGATTACCCTGGCAGGGTTTTGTGGTGTTGTGGTTGCTGTTCTGAAGGCTGGGTAATTTGCTGCAAACAATGGTTTGTTTGAGGTTGCGCGGTTGTTTGAAGGCCAGTAGTGGGGGTGTGGGGATGACCTTGGCAAGATGTCCATCCTCACTGATGATGTGTTGGAGAGCTGTCATTAAAACATTGCCTGTGTGTACTTGTATCAGGATTTGCACTTCAGGATTTTGC
The DNA here is from genome assembly GCF_902713615.1 of Scyliorhinus canicula. Classification (NCBI taxonomy): domain Eukaryota; kingdom Metazoa; phylum Chordata; class Chondrichthyes; order Carcharhiniformes; family Scyliorhinidae; genus Scyliorhinus; species Scyliorhinus canicula. The sequence goes on from NC_052146.1 coordinate 240,955,051, forward strand.
AAAATTTGAGTTAAATTTACGCTTCGAATTTTTAGTCCAGATAATTTTAAAAGGAAGATATATCAGCTGGGTTTATTCTTTAATAAACATTTATTGTTCAGTGACTGGTTTGTCACAACGTGCTTCAGAATAGCCAATAAACAAAACAAGAGCACATAAAGTCAAAACGAATGAACAGCAAATCTCGGATAATTCACTATGAATGACTTACATGTCAGTAAATTACTTGCCACTTTTCTTTCCGAAATTAATTCCTGCTTTTCACCTTTCTTTTTCTGAAGCCAGGGACTAAAGATGGGACCAGTAGCTCTTGGCTGCCTCCCTTCTGTTCCATGCACTATGATTGTGTTGCACTATTGTGAGCTTGCTTCATGGGAAGACGCAGAAGTAGAAATTCAACTGGGGTGGCGGCACAACACAGGCAATATCAAATTGACCAACCTTTGTGCACAGTGCCTGATAATCGGTTGTATTTAGTCAATGGAATTAACTATTAGATACTATTTATAAGGGGCAGCTGATCAGATATCTCCCATTTTGTGTCACCATCTGAGATTAATTTTTACTTCACAGATCGTGGAACAGTCTGGATCACTTTAGCTGTCAGAATGGCGATGGGCAAAAGTTAATTATCTAGAGCAATGCACACTTTTCCATTATGGCTTTTGTGGAAATCCCTAATCTAACTTAATAGGGAGAAGACGTTGTTTGATCGCCATGTTTGCTGACATGCAAAATGTGTTTGTAAAGTCTTTCTCCTTGTAGCATGATCATAGATAGGTTCTAAAAGAATGTATTCATGATTTTGTTGAATTCTGAGCGGGGAAAACTTCAAGGACACACTTGCAATGTTGCTGCACACAGTGATCAAAGAAATTCTTATCCAGTGAGTTTTACCTTTCTAATATCTACATGGTCTTTATTCCTCCCGCAGCTTAGGTGTTAGAAATTCATGTTCCTGACGGTGAGCTTTGTGTGGACGTCAGCAATTCCCACAGGACTTCCCATCCCTTAAAATGAAAGGTCGGAAAATCCAGCAGGGTTTGCTGCCCTTTCCAACCCAATTACTCACATGCACTCCTGACATATTTAATAACATCACCCCATTGTAACAACCCAACAGGGGTTAAGCAAGGAATGATACCGTCACGTGATTGTCTCTTCATTTATTAAGAAATCCAGCTTGAGCAATGGAGAATTTCCCAGCATTTTCCCCAAGAACAGTGAGACAAGGCTACAACTGAGCATTGCTAAGACCTGTTTGTCATTATGCCGCTGTTGTTTTACATTTTCCTTTTCTGTCAGGATAATCCCCACAAAAGTGGAGTATTCTCAGGCTGCACAGTGGCACAGTGGTTAGCACTGCTGCGTCACAGTGCCAAGGACCTGGGTTCAATTCGACCTTGGGTGACTATCTGCGTGGAGTTTCCACATTCTCCTCATGTCTGTGTGGATTTCCTCCTGGGGTTTCGATTTCTTCCCATAGTCCAAAGTTGTGCAGGTTAGATGGATTGGCCATGCTAAATTGCCCCTTAGTGTCCAAGGATTAGGTAGAGTTACGGGGATGGGGTGGAGGCATGTGTCTCGGTCGGATGCTTTTTCAGAGGTCAGTGCAGACTAGATGGACTGAATGGCCTCCTTCTGCACTATAGGGATTCTATGATACACACGGTGACTTTTGCACCCATTTGCGTACTGAACGCAAATTATATTGTTCGACACGCTATTCAAATTACCTTCTTTAAATTTAGATTTTGAAACACTTACTAATGCTACGTTTAAAAAATCTTGAGACGTTATGCATTGATATACTTTGTAAACTGACTCACATTTGCAAACATTTAACTCAAAGAACACTGTGCGTGAAAGATAATAGTTTATATGCCATCGCCATTACTGGTGTTCAGGCAACAAAGGGAGCTGCCAATCGAAGCACATTAGCAGATAGAAGGCAATGAATGACCTGTCTGATAGTTTCTTGTTGAGTTGTAACCTCATGACAAGTGAGCTTGTCACAGTGCAAGTTGAATTCTCGCTCTGGTAGTATATACCAAATTTTTATAAGGTCACGATGGAATCCACATTGAGTAGTTCAAAGAAGTTTTATTTGCAATAACTATTATGTACATCACATGGTAGATCCCATCTGGGCCTTGCCGGTGACTAACTGGCTGGCTTTATATATCATCCAGCTATACATTGTTTAGAGGTCCCCCACCCCCTTTAAAAGGGAGTTCATATTCTGCAAGGTTGACGGGGAAGTTAATTGTTCCCACCCCGTAAGATACTTGGGTTATAACATCCCTCCCACGTAAAGACCAAAGAATCCTGATGTCTGTGGGGATGGAGCTCATCGGATTCTCTTTGTGCCAGGTCAGATGTCGCACACCCAACATGCCGATCAGGCGGTGTGAATCTGGAAGGCGAATGCTGCCTCAGCTTTGAACATTGTGGTAGATGCTCCGCTGATGGCTGCTGAACCACTGACTCCCCATTGGATATTTCTGATGCTTGAGTTTCCATCTCTGAATCGATGTTCAGAACCTCAGTTATCTCAGCATCTTGATTGCTGATTGATTGATTTTTATTGTCACATGTACCGACTATGATTTAGTGGCCATTACTGAAACATGGTTAAAGGATGGTCGCAACTGGGAGTTAAATATCCGAGGGTATCAAACTATTGATTAACTATTGAGGGTATCAAACTATTGAGGGGCAGCACGGTAGCATGGTGGTTAGCATAAATGCTTCACAGCTCCAGGGTCCCAGGTTCGGTTCCCGGCTAGGTCACTGTCTGTGCGGAGTCTGCACGTCCTCCCCGTGTGTGCGTGGGTTTCCTCTGGGTGCTCCGGTTTTCTCCCATAGCCCAAAGATGTGCGGGTTAGGTGGATTGGCCATGCTAAATTGCCTGTAGTGTCCTAAAAAGTAAGGTTAAGGGGGGGGGGTTGTTGGGTTATGGGTATAGGGTGGATACGTGGGTTTGAGTAGGGTGATCATGGCTCGGCACAACATCGAGGACCGAAGGGCCTGTTCTGTGCTGTACTGTTCTATGTTCTATGTATTCGGAAGGACAGAGTGGATGGTAAGGGAGGTGGTGTTGCTCTGTTATTTAAGGATGACACCCGGGCAATAGTAAGGGATGACATCGGTGCTATGGAGGATAAGGTTGAATCCATTTGGGTGGAAATCAGGAATAGTAAGGCGAAAAAGTCACTGATAGGAGTAGTCTATCGGCCACCAAATAGTAACGATATGGTGGGGCAGGCAATAAACAAAGAAATAACAGATGCATGTAGAAATGGTACAGCAGTTGTCATGGGGGATTTTAATCTACATGTCGATTGGTTTAACCAGGTCGGTTAAGGCAACCTTGAGGAGGTGTTTATAGAATGTATCCGCGATAGTTTCCTAGAACAGTATGTAATGGAACCTACAAGGGAACAAGCGGTCCTAGATCTTGTCCTGTGTAATGAGACAGGATTGATTCATGATCTCATAGTTAGGGATCCTCTCGGAAGGAGCGATCATAATATGGTGGAATTTAAAATACAGATGGAGGGTGAGAAAGTAAAATCAAATACTAGTGTTTTATGTTTAAACAAAGGAGATTACAAGGGGATGAGAGAAGAACTAGCTAAGGTGGACTGCGAGCTAAGACTTTATGGTGGAACAGTTGAGGAACAGTGGAGAACCTTCCAAGCGATTTTTCACAGTGCTCAGCAAAGGTTTATACCAACAAAAAGGAAGGACGGAAGAAAGAGGGAAAATCGACCGTGGATATCTAAGGAAATAAGGGAGAGTTTGGAGCAGCAGGGTAGCATGGTGGTTAGCATAAATGCTTCACAGCTCCAGGGTCCCAGGTTCGATTCCCGGCTGGGTCACTGTCTGTGTGGAGTCTGCACGTCCTCCCCCTGTGTGCGTGGGTTTCCTCCGGGTGCTCCGGTTTCCTCCCACAGTCCAAAGATGTGCGGTTTAGGTGGATTGGCCATGCTAAATTGCCCATAGTGTCCTAATAAATGTAAGGTTAAAAGGGGGGGGGGTTTGTTGGGTTACGGGTATAGGGTGGATATGTGGGTTTGAGTAGGGTGATCATGGCTCGGCACAACATTGAGGGCCGAAGGGCCTGTTCTGTGCTGTACTGTTCTATGTTCTATGTTCTAGTATCAAATTGAAGGAAAAAGCATATAAAGTGGCAAAGATTGCTGGGAGATTAGAGGACTGGGAAATCTTTAGGGGGCAACAGAAAGCTACTAAAAAAGCTATAAAGAAGAGTAAGATAGAGTATGAGAGTAAACTTGCTCAGAATATAAAAACAGACAGTAAAAGTTTTTACAAATATATAAGACAAAAAGAGTGGCTAAGGTAAATATGGTCCTTTAGAGGATGAGAAGGGAGTTTTAATAATGGGAAATGAGGAAATGGCTGAGGAACTGAACAGGTTTTTTGGGTTGGTCTTCACAGTGGAAGACACAAATAACATGCCAGCGACTGATAGAAATGAGACTATGACAGGTGAGGACCTTGAGAGGATTGTTATCACTAAGGAGGGAGTGATGGGCAAGCTAATGGGGCTAAAGGTAGACAAGTCTCCTGGCCCTGATGGAATGCATCCCAGAGTGCTAAAAGAGATGGCTAGGGAAATTGCAGATGCACTAGTGATAATTTACCAAAATTCACTAGACTCTGGGGTGGTCCCGGTGGATTGGAAATTAGCAAACGTGACGCCACTGTTTAAAAAAGGAGGTAGGCAGAAAGTAGGAAATTATAGGCCAGTGAGCTTAATTTCGGTAGTAGGGAAGATACTGGAATCTATCATCAAGGAAGAAATTGCGAGGCATCTGGATAGAAATTGTCCCATTGGGCAGAAGCAGCATGGGTTCGTAAAGGGCAGGTCATGCCTAACTAATTTAGTGGAATTTTTTGAGGACATTACCAGTGCAGTAGATAACGGGGAGCCGATGGATGTGGTATATCTGGATTTCCAGAAAGCCTTTGACAAGGTGCCACACAAAAGGTTGCTGCATAAGATAAAGATGCATGGCATTAAGGGTAAAGTAGTAGCATGGATAGAGGATTGGTTAATTAATAGAAAGCAAAGAGTTGGGATAAATGGGTGTTTCTCTGGTTGGCAATCAGTAGCTAGTGGTGTCCCTCAGGGATCCGTGTTGGGTCCACAATTGTTCACAATTTACATAGATGATTTGGAGTTGGGGACCAAGGGCAATGTGTCCAAGTTTGCAGATGACACTAAGATGAGTGGTAAAGCGAAAAGTGCAGAGGATACTGGAAGTCTGCAGAGGGATTTGGATAGGTTAAGTGAATGGGCTAGGGTCTGGCAGATGGAATACAATGTTGACAAATGTGAGGTTATCCATTTTGGTAGGAATAACAGCAAACGGGATTATTATTTAAACAATAAAATATTAAAGCATGCCGCTGTTCAGAGAGACTTGGGTGTGCTAGTGCATGAGTCACAGAAGGTTGGTTTACAAGTGCAACAGGTGATTAAGAAGGCAAATGGAATTTTGTCCTTTATTGCTAGGGGGATGGAGTTTAAGACTAGGGAGGTTATGTTGCAATTGTATAAGGTGTTAGTGCGGCCACACCTGGAGTATTGTGTTCAGTTTTGGTCTCCTTACTTGAGAAAGGACGTACTTGCGCTGGAGGGTGTGCAGAGGAGATTCACTAGGTTAATCCCAGAGCTGAAGGGGTTGGATTATGAGGAGAGGTTGAGTAGACTGGGACTGTACTCATTGGAATTTAGAAGGATGAGGGGGAATCTTATAGAAACATTTAAAATTATGAAGGGAATAGATAGGATAGATGCGGGCAGGTTGTTTCCACTGGCGGGTGACAGCAGAACTAGGGGACATAGCCTCAAAATAAGGGGAAGTAGATTTAGGACTGAGTTTAGGAGGAACTTCTTCACCCAAAGGGTTGTGAATCTATGGAATTCCTTGCCCAGTGAAGCAGTTTAGGCTCCTTCATTACATGTTTTTAAGGTAAAGATAGATAGTTTTTTGAAGAACTCCTCACTCGTGTAAGGGGTCCCATTCCGGTGATTCACCTGAGTAAGGAGCAGTGCTCCGAAAGCTAGTGTTTGTAACAAACCTGTTGGACTTTAACCTGGTGTTATAAGACTTCTTACTGTGCTCACTCCAGTCCAATGCCGGCATCTCCACATTGTATCCGAACAAGGGCATAATGAAAAGAGAAAAAACTTTATCCAACAGGGCCTGTCAGGTGGCTTATCTGATGGTGTAGCAGCATTGAAACCCAGCAGGTGAATGAAGGCGAGAAAGGCTGACTGCATGAGTGGGCTTCAATGCTGCATGAGTGTCCTAACCGCACTGACTGTGATCCAGGAGGGGCAGATGTTTTTCCTCCAGGCCCAACAGGCTGCCCAGTAAATACCTGGCCTCTGCAATTCCCATCAGCAGACACCCAGAATTACAGTATCTCTACAGTGTATAAGGAGGCCATTCAACCCATCGGGTCTGCACTGATCCTCTGAAAGAGCATCCCATCCAGGCCCATTCCCCTGCCCACCCAGCCCTCTCCTCCATAATCTGATCTGCACATCCCTGGACACTAAGGGACAATTTAGCATGGCCAATCCACCTAACCTGCACTTCTTTGGGCTGTGGGAAGAAACTGGAGCACCCAAAGGAAACCGACACAGGCATGAGGAGAACGTGCAACCACCACACAGTCACCCAAGGCAGGAATTGAACCCGGGTCCCTGGAGCTGTGAGGCAGCAGTTCTAGCCACTGTGTCATTGCGCCATGCCTGACCACCAATGAACCCACACTAATACAATCCGTATCTGTAATATCCTTCAACAAGCCCTAACTGCTCTCCTTGTCTGTGTCACTGTGTTGCAAACTTCCCATCCGACAGGCCTCTGGCCTGTCAGGCTGCCTAGCAACAGAAACCAACTGAAAAAAAGACAAAGAAACACTACAATTAAAAACTTCAGGACATTTGGGTATCCTAATCTTTTAGGTTTCACAACCCCGGAAAAGCTCCTGCCCACTGCACGGAACATGTCTCCAGGTTAATATCCAGAACAATGGAGCATAAGGGCAAACTTTATTCAAGCAATTTCAATTGGACAGATTAGCCAATGTTTAACCAATGTAGTTCTGTTTAACAATTTATTTCATTTTATGTAGCAAAATTCTTACTTATTTTAAAAATATATCTATTGCAGTTCAGACATGATAGATTATGCCCGATATCCTGACATTGTTTATTGTGTGTTGAGAGGGGCCTTTTGTCAGTCATGCTTGAACTTTAGACCAGTCTTAACTTCACACACCAAGCAAATACTTCCCTCAACACCAAGGAGCAGTAAACATCATTCTAATGTAACAATACCTTTTTACAGTTAAAAAAAAGTTTCTTTACCAGGAGGGATCAGAAACAGATGCCACTAATCCCTTGGGATGAGAACAGCAACATCTTCTTCATCTATGACTGATAAGCATGTCAACACTGCCAAAAGAAAATATTCCCCCTTCATTCAGTTACAGCAATGCTGTCAGAGGAAATAGAAATCCAACTGAATCACCACATTAAACATCAATCTGATGAGGCATCTACCTCTGTTTGATGGTGCATGCATATTCACATTAAAAGTATTTTGAAACAGCCCAAATTAAGGCTTTTCCAAATAAAGCAGATTTTATATGTTCATCTCGAAGAAAATGCAAGAAAGCCTGCATTATATGAGAATAATCAATTTCTATTATTTTATCCATTTTTTTTCCCATTCCACTTCTCTTCCCACACCTCATGGTGCCCAGGGCAGACTTTCATCTATTTCCATACCAGTTATTTCTGGAACAGGTCATGAGTCTGTCGCCAGGGGCTTATAGCTTGAGGGGTGCCACTCCACATCAATTGTGGTTGACTAGGAGTCTCTTACTGCCAGCGATTAGCATCTTGGAAGGATTTGCAGGTCGACAATTAACTTGTGTGGCCATGTTGTGAAAGCACCTATATATTTATCTGACAGACATAAAACAATAACGAACAAGGTCGTTGATATTTACCTGGGGCAAGTGAAGTGAGAACATTTCCAAAAAGGAAATCGGGATGTCTTCTGGATGTCCTCTTTTATTTATTCATTCAGAGGGTGTGTGCATCGTTGACTAGGTCAGCATTTATTGCCGATATCTAGTTGCTCTTGAGGAGATGTTGGTGAGCTGTTTTCTTGAACCGCTGTAGTGCATGTGGTGTAAGCACACCAACAGTGCTTAAATCTCAAATCACCATTGTCAGCATGGTTTTATGAAAAGTAAGTCATGCTTGACAAACTTGCTTGAGTTCTTTGAGGATGTAACCAGCAAGGTAGGTAAGGGGGAAACTGTGGATGTGTTATATCTAGACTTCCAGAAGATACTTGACAATGTGACGCATAAAAGGCAGATCCAGAAGATGAGATCGCAGGCGGTTTGGGGTAGAGTACTAGATTCGATTGAGGATTGGCTGACTGACAGAAATCAGAGGGTCGGGATAAATGGGTCCTTCTCTGGCTGGCAAATTGTAAGTAGCGGGGTGCGTCAGGGGTCACTCTCCGGACCTCAACTGTTTACAATCTGAAAAAATGATCTGCAAGCAGGGACAGAGTGTAACACAGCAAAATTTACGGACGATACTAAAATAGATGGGAAAGCAGGCAGTGAAGAGGAGATACAGATTTTACAGATCGCTATAGATAGGCTAGGAGATTGGGTCAAAATTTGGCAGCTGGAGATTAATGTGAATAAGTGTGAGGTTATCCATTTTGGCTGAAAAAATAGAAAGGGAAATTTTTATCTAAATGCAAAGCAGACTCAAAATGTGTCTGGGTAGAGGGGTCTGGATGTCTTTGTTCATGAAACACAGAAAGTCGGTATGCAGCTGCAGCCTGTAATAAAAAAAGGAAATGGAATGTGTTGCACGTTTTACTATGGGCGTAAAACGCGTTTATTGGAGTGTATTAACACGCCTCCGAGTTCGACGTGTGCTTAACACTGCTAGGCTCTGTTCTATGTAATTATTTAGCTCTGGAGTCGCCAGTTGCCGTATAGGCAACGTCACAAGTATTCCAAGGTCAAATTCAAAGTAATAAAGACGATACACCGATTAGTCAAGTTCAAACGATCAATATTTATTATACAGTTAATAATAAATACTCATGCACACACTAAGAGACTAAGCTACAACTAAACTTAAGCAAACAGAATACTTATCTAACAGGAACAGGCAAGGTCAGAGAACGAGGCCTTCGTCCTGGTTTTGTCTGCAGCCTTCAGCAAGCGTTCTGGCACTTGGGAGTCTAGTGGGCTTGGATCGCGTAGCGAGCGTTGAACTTACGGTTTCGGCGGCTGGTGCTCAACGGCTGGAGTCAGGATACCAGGTGTCAGTCGGAGCCGGAGCACGGGTTTAACAGACCGGACAACACGAGGGTCCCTATCTTTTATAGGGGTTCCGTTGTCCTTCCCTCTTCTCGGGCGGGCTCTACCTATTGGATCAATTTCTTATCGATACTGGATTAATTCCCCAATGCGAGGGGGTCTCCGTGATGGAGGGGGCGTTTCTTATGTCCTTTTGTTTGGAGGTTTCTGGTGCCTCGATGTCTGGGTCTTGATTGGAATGTGTCCATTCAGAACCAAATGTATCTATTGTGTGGGTGTTCAAGTCTGATGGCCTCATTAGCATGCAAAGCGTTTTTGCCATTTGCACCTAGCTAAGGTCTTTTCACCTGAGCCCAAACTGGTTTCTGCTGCTGCAGAATGCAAACTGCTCTTTGCAGACTGCTGTTCTGGCTAAACTGTCTGTTTCCCAGCAGCCTTCCATTTTAGTTTGGCTCAGTGTCCATTTTGCGTGGCCAGCATGGCTACATTCCCTCCTTGTGATCCTCACAATCATACTATTGTGAAGGATCACCTATGTACTTTGCCTTCCTTGTGTTCTGACCTCTTGCCAGTTCCTGTTCTACTCTGTTCTAAACTATGGGAAGAAGAGAAAAATTTTTTTAACTAACATTTCTACTTGGCCCTATGTCAAAGGGACATGCATTACTACAATTGGGAACCTCTACCTATCACTATTAATCTTAACCTTAACTTAAACATTTAATCACTCTAAACCTTAACCATTCACACCACAACATCACACTTCCCAACTCGGCAGTCGAGTATGGAACAATATAATACATGGCTGAATTTTATTTACAGAGTGTTGTAATCAGTGAGGGGTTGAGGGGTTTGGTGGAATCCGAAGATGGGGGATTGCACTCTATAGATGGGTGAGGTGCTGGAACGAGAGGCTCTCCTCTTCCATTTCCTCAACCTGAGGGTCTGCACTAGGATGATGAGGATCGCGATCACCAACAGTGATTCGATTATGTAGGACATGGAGTACCACGTCATGAATTTAGTACACCAGGTCTGAACCTCGCTGATCAGAGCTGAGCACTGGGGGTTTGTTGTACTAACATTTACGGTGGGGGTTGTGTGGAAACGTGTCTTGTTTCCACACATATACATATGACATTAAACAGTAATAAGTGGGCTTCCATCATTTTGCTGTTCTTCCTCTTTCTCTTCCTTCTTCCTCCGGTATTGACAATCCTGGCTTCGACCTCTGTCTCGTCCTTTGAAACCTTTGGGATCAAGCACAGTATCTGTCAATACACAGTTTAAGACCTTTACTTGTTAGTGCATCTGTCTTTCAAATCCCAATTGACCCTTTAAAATGACTGGCTAAGTCACACCCTGTGACTCCCCTCATTTTTTTTTTCAAAAAGCGAATTTAAAGACCAGCATACACCTAACAATCCTTCCTTCTGCGAGCCGTCTCGCAGGCTTTGCTGATTTACCATCCGAATGTTCCCGGATGTAAATAGCATGTGGGATGGTGGCCGAAGGGCTACCTAACCTAAAATGAAAACAAACTTGGAAATAAACATCCGAATGAGTTGCGTATGGGCCGCTACGGGTATGAGTTGGATGGGATCCCCGGGTAGGGCGTGCTGTGCCGTACCCGAGCTTGGCTGACCAAGGGTTGGTTCTCAGACAGGGCGGGTCCTCAGTGCCGTTTGTCCACTGCCTGAGTAACCTGGAAAAAACGGGTACGAATGTGTTTACCATGACTTGCAGCCTCTATTTCGCCGAATAGAGGGGCACCTGAAAAAGAAACCAAGGGAGCCAAGATGCTCCAACTGAGGACATGAGCTGGTCTTCAGATATTTTAGACGATACGGTGAGCTGCTCACCAGGCTGTCACAAGTGTTACAACTTTGGAAAAGATCTCCAATCAAACCGAAGTTCTCAAAGGTATCTGCGGACAAGCTAACGTGTATGTGAGGTGGTCACAATCTTTTCAGCTGAAAAGAAGATGTCCATCCTCCAACTGAAACATTTACATTCCTGAAAACAAACAAACATGAAACGAAGACAAACATACGTGCAGGTTCCATCAGAAAGGACATCGTTTCCCTCAAACGATTCCTATCTTACATCATCTGGACACCTCACTTTGATTCTGCCTCTGTGAACAGGGTCACAAAGGGGTTGCCGTGTCGGGAGTCAGACACCGTGTCGTCCTGCTCTCCCGGATCCCACACCCTTGTGTGGATCAGGCATGCTATTTTGGAGTTGTGTGACCGGGGGTCACTTTCATCATTGCGGACAAGTCTGTAGGAATTGTCCCTGTGCCATTGTGTAGCGTCGAGTGTGTTGTCGGGGTAGTCGGGGTCGGGTGGTGGTTCTGGATATTTGAGGTAGGTGACTTCCATGGGGTCACTGGAGTCGGGGTCGTAGTTGGTGCAGTGTGGGCTGTATGGCTGTGTGGTGTCGCTGTCTTCAGAGGCAGTGTCAGTCCTGCTGTCTCTGCTGTGGCAGCTTGTGGGCGTGTCGGGGCGTGGTCTGTAGTGGTCTGGGGGCGGAGTCGTGGGCGAGTCCGTTGATGAACTGGTCTGTGAGGGGGATGGTGGAAAAGTGTCTCTGGTGGGCGGGGTGAAGTGTTCTGCTGCATCCAGCAGGACATGGTGAGCATGGTTGGACTGTGTTCCATATGCCTTTAACTGGTTTATATGGAACCACGCGGTCTTCCCATTAGGATACTTTATCCTGTAAACGGAGGGGCTAATTTTGTCCGAAATTGAGTAGGGACCGGAATATTTTGGAGCCAAAAAACTGCTGGGGTTATAAACAGATAACATTACCTGTTGCCCAACTTGGAATTCTGTGGTGTGTACGGTCTTATTGAAACAGGCAGTACGTTGCTGTCGGCGTTTCCCTAGCTGGACTGCGGCTGCGAGCTGTGCAGACCTCACAGTCTCAACTAGATCTTTAACTGCCTTTTCATGTGTGAGGGCCGTCACTTCGGGGCTTGTCATGTCCAGTCCTAAAAGGAATTCTGTACCTTTCATAGGGCGTCCGGTCATGAGTGTGTGTGGTGTGTATCCTGTCGATGTGGAGACAGTGTTCCTTATGAACATAAGTGCAAATGGGAGCACTGAATCCCATGTGGAATTATTCTCTTGGACCATTTTCCTGAGGGTAGTTTTTAGGGTCCGATTCATGCGCTCCACAATCCCGCTGGACTGTGGATGATACGCAATGTGGAAGTTCTGTTTGATTCCGAATATTGTCAGGACGTTCCTCATGACCCGTCCTGTAAAGTGAGATCCCTGGTCCGAATCGATACTTCGGGGTAAACCCCATCTCGTGAAGATGTGGTGGGTCAGGATCTTTGCAGCTGTCTTTGCTGTATTTGTTCGTGAGGGAAATGCCTCTACCCACTTGGTAAAGGTATCTATCACCACCAGAACGTATTTATAGCCATTCCTACAAGGGGGCAATGGACCTATAAAGTCGATCTGGAGGTTTGTCCAAGGGCCGTTAACTGGGCGAGTATGCCGAAGTTGTGCTTTCTTAGAATACCGCTCCGGGTTATTCTGAGCACAAATCAGGCAATTCTCTATGTAGTGCGTTACATCATTCCTGAGATTAGGCCACCAACAGAGTTGCCTGAGGTGCCTCGTTGTTGCATCAATTCCCTGATGCCCGTGTCCGTCATGGAACAAGGCAATCATCTGATTCCTGTCCTGCTGTGGGACCACATAAAGTTGGTCCTTAATGATCACACCCTCATGTGTGGTCAGTGCGTGTTTAAAGTGCTCGTACGCCGGCACAAAGTTTCCCCTGAAAACCTCCCTGAGGTCTCCGTCCTGTTTTTGTGCTGCCACGAGATCTTTAATATCAGTCTGTGAGACTTGGACTGCGCTCACAGGGGCGCTAGCTGGTGTGCTAGCTGGGGGGGTCCATAAGTGTCCTCTCCTGGAACCTGCCTTAGCCAACGCGTCGGCTTTTACATTCCCAGGGGGTGATGACCTATGGTGGCTTCTTACTTTTATTATGCCGAAGGTCCTGTCCTTCGCTTTCTCTAGGATATGCTGGAGTAAGGGGGCTGATGGAAGGGGTTTTCCGTCTGCGGAGACAAAACCTCGTGTCCTCCACAGGGGCAGAAAATCTGTCAGGCTATTGCAGACATATAAGCTGTCTGAATATATGTCTGCTGGGCTGGGGAAAGAATCGGGGTGGTCCACTATGTACGCTATGGCTGCTAGCTCTGCTGCCTGCGCGCCTAAGTGACCTGGTAACTTAAGAGCTATCTCTTCGAGAGCGCGCCCCTGCGCGTCCTCTACATAGATGCCGCATCCTGTGATACGCTCACCATTTAAAACTGTGGAGGAACCGTCTACATAAATCCTCAAGGGTCCACACGTGTCTGTGGGCTGGGGGCTTTGTTTCGGGTTCCCTATCTTCCTGGGGGGTGTTTTTGCTAAAAAGGGTCCTGTGTTATGCAGGGGAGCTACAATTTCACAGTCATGGGGCTGTCCGGGGTATTGGAGGTTGTCTGCTAAGTATGTGTGTGTGCGTGTCCGTTTCACTGTAATGTCCCGTCCTTGTAAAAGTAGGGTCCACCTAGCTGCCCTAATCTGGCTAACTGAACCGTCCTTCAGTCGACCGTCTAGTAGTAGCTGTGTGGGTGTGTGTTCGGTTAGAATGGTGATGGGGTTTAGTCCGGTTATGTAGGAAAAATACTGCACTGCCCAGAAGACAGCAAGGAGGTGCCTCTCACAGGCTGAAAATCCTTGCTCTACCGGATCTAACAGTCGGGAGGCATAAGCCACTGGTCTTAGCTGCTCGTGCCGTTCCTGAAGCAACACGGCCGAGAGGGTCAGATCTGTGCTAGCTACCTCTATTGCGTACGGTGAAAGTTGGTCGGGGACTAGCAGCGCGGGTGCTGCACTAAGGGCTCGTTTCAACTCTTCCACAGCGCCTGTATGCTGCGGAAGCCATTCCCAGGGGGCTCCTTTCTTAAGGAGGTCTGAAAGTGGGGCGGCTTTTGTCGCGAATCCGTCTATGTGGTTCCGACAATAGCCAACCAGTCCTAAAAACGACCGGAGGGCTGAAACATTCTGGGGAAGGGGCAATTTGACAATCGAATCAATTCTTTTGAATTCGATCTCGCGTTTGCCGTGCGTGATGACTGATCCCAAATACATCACTTTACTGTCCAATATTTGGGCCTTTTTCGGGTTAACTTTACAGCCAATTTCAGTTAAGAGTTCCAGGAGTTCGGCCAGAAGCGAAATGTGCTCTGCCTTTGTGTCTGTCTGCAGTAGTAGGTCGTCTACATACTGTACCAGACATTCGGGGCGGGAAAATTTTTCTAATCCACTTGCCAGCTGTCGGTGGAAAATGGAGGGTGAATTGTGGAATCCTTGTGGGAGGCATGTCCACGTGTACTGCTGTGTTTTAAAAGTGAATGCGAATTTGTATTGGCACGCTTTTGCCAATGGTATTGACCAGAATCCATTACTGATGTCCAATACCGTGAAGTACTTGGCGTTGAGACCCTGCTTGAGCATGGTCTCGGGACTAGTAGCTACCGTTGGGGCTACTGCGGGGGTTACTTTGTTGAGTTCCCGATAATCGATGGTCAGACGCCATGATCCATCGGGCTTCCTCACTGGCCAAATAGGGGCATTGTTGGTGGAGGCTACCGTTCTCAGTACACCTTGGTCCAACAAGCTGCCTATAACCTTTTCTATTTCCACCTCTGCTTCGAGGGGAAATCTATACTGTTTTTGCGGTCGGGGGTCCTGTCCGGTAACATGAACTTGTCCAGTCATTCTGCCACAGTCATGACGGTGACTTGCAAATGCTGTCCTGTGTTTGTTTAGTAGGGCCTTAATTTGTCGGTCGGTGTGGAGTGTAGTCAGGTCGAATGAGTACTCTCCCACTGCGCTAATCCGATTAGCGTAGTCTCCTACTGTGAGGGTGGCTGGGGCTCTGTCTGATCTAGCCATTCGCCAGACACACTGGTTCACTGGGTCGAACGACAAGCTGTGAGCGTTCATAAAATCTATCCCCAGGATGTGCTCTGCTGTCCGGGGAAGATTTACTAAAACTACGGGGTGCCTTGTGCTAATGTTCCCTAGCTGGATCGCTACGGGTGCTGTGATATGTCCCTGCTGCGAGTGTCCGGTGAACCCGCTAAGTGTGATGGTGGAGGTGGTCGGCCACGTGTCTGCGTGTGCCGTGGTTGTGGAGTTAATGGTGGTGCGGGATCCTCCTGTGTCCCACAGTAACTCTATGGGCTTCCCTTTGACTTTTGCCGTGACTACGGGCCTCCCTGATGAGTCCCATAGTGTGTCACAGACCCAAGTGGGGGAGCCCGAACACCGTCAGTTCGTCTCGTCCACATTGGTGGGTCCTGACTGTACTGCTACATTGTGGATGGGTTTTGCCTTGTTGCGGGTCAGAGTGCCTGTCTGCTGGCCTCTCTGAGATCGCTGGGGTGCTTGGCATTCTTTTGCCCAATGCCCTAACTGTCCACAGTTATAGCATTCCTGACCTTTCTGTTGAGGGCTGCTCTTGCCTTCATTTACCCATGCGGGCTTCTGGTGCTCTCTGACTGCTTGGATATCTGCAGCAGCCTGAGCCTCTTCTGGGGATCTAACTTTTCCTTTTGCCTGAAGCGATTGCTCCCAAGCGCGGGACAATCTTTTGAGGACCCATTTTTCGTTATGGGCCTCTTCTGAGGGGTCGTAATTATTGCAAGCGCTCTGTCCTGCTTCTGTTGCGTGTGAGATAATTGTGCGCGTCCACTTAACCATGTTTTCACGGGTTAAATGCGCTCTATCTAGCTGTCCGAAAACTGCGCTGAAGTGAATCCACAGCCTTCCTGCGAATGCTGTGGGGTGTTCGGATCTCTTCTGCCTGCACTTATTCAATCCTTCTACGGGGTCACCTCTATTGTACCCGATGGCATCTAAAATGGCAGTGTGCATCTCCTCTAGGCTGCCTCCTGCCACGTTTTGTGGGTCGGGGAGGGCTGCCACTACACTCTGGTCTAAGCTCAGCACGGTGAGCTTAACCTGCTCTCTCTCATCCAGGCCGTACATGGTAGCCTGCTGTTTTACTTTAGCGAAGAACTGGTGGGGGTCTGCGGTGGGGAGGAACGGAGTGATCTTTTCACAAGCGTCCCTTAGCTGGGTTACTGTTAAAGGGGTGGTGTAAGTTATGTCTGGGGCGCCTTCTGATTCGGCTTTCCTCTGTGTGGTTACGGGATTCATGGGTGCGGTTATGGTCTGAGCTGTGGGGGGTTGGGGTGCCTGTCGTTTCTGCTGAGCTGCGGGCGCACATGTTCCCTGAACATAACGCTGCGCTGTCTCGCTTAATTCCTGCCAATCTGGGGCATTTTCCCCATCTAACTGTGCTCCAAAGGTGCTTTGGAAGCCATTCTGCACCGAAAGCAGAGATTGCAGTTCCGCAATCTGTTTCCTGCATTTCGCGTGGTCAACTGTGCTTTGTCTTTGTTCGGTCGTTGCAGCATGGAGTGCTCTCAAAGCTGCTTTGAGATCAGAGCATTGCCTCTGCAATGCCTCCACCTGCTTTTCCGATTCCTGTCTTATCAGAACGGCACGTTGCACGTCCTGATAGGCTTTCTCATACTGGGTCTGGGAACTGTTCAGATGAGCTAGACAAGACTGGTGAGCCCTCTTGGCATCATCCACCTCTCTATCCTTCTCTGCCAACTTCCCTTTAAGATCCAGGTTTTCTTTCTCGATGTCCCTGACATCGACCTTACTCATTCGGTTCCTTTCCTCTAAATCTGCCCGGAGCGTCCTGATGACCTCCTCTGCGCCTCGCAACTGTGCCAAGCAGGACACAATCGCCATCGGCTTGCGTGCTTTACCTAAACTCTTTTTGTGTATCTGAGAGAGGTTCTCCCACCAAGTATGACCTATACTTCCGGGACCTGTCTCCTCATTTGCACAAAACTCTTTCCAAAGGGGCCATCCCTTTCCCTGCAGATATTTGCGGAGTTCCAGCTCCCACGTGGGACACTGGCCTACTCTGCTACTGCTGCTGGTCGCTGCGACCACAAACTTTGCTGGATCCATCAGACGTTCCATTGCCTGCATGGCCATTTCCTCTGACTCTCTTTTTATAATTTGGAACAGGGGGTTGCTGGGGTGGTGTTTCGTAAAAAGGGTACGGCTTACGCTATTTTCCGATCACAAAACTACCGAAAGTTTGTCGCAACAAAAAGCTTTCAGTTTTACCTTACAGCCCTGTTAGTACGCATGCACTAAACACACTTCCGAATTTCGCTTATTATTTTGAACACCTTGAATACTTGTGATCTCTTTCTTTCTCTGCAATTTGGAGTTCTAATTCAAATTTCAGGGTCCTGGACACTGTGGTGTTTCCACTTACAACAGGGTCCCGGCGGAGTCGCCACTAAATGTTGCACGTTTTACTATGGGCGTAAAACGCGTTTATTGGAGTGTATTAACACGCCTCCGAGTTCGACGTGTGCTTAACACTGCTAGGCTCTGTTCTATGTAATTATTTAGCTCTGGAGTCGCCAGTTGCCGTATAGGCAACGTCACAAGTATTCCAAGGTCAAATTCAAAGTAATAAAGACGATACACCGATTAGTCAAGTTCAAACGATCAATATTTATTATACAGTTAATAATAAATACTCATGCACACACTAAGAGACTAAGCTACAACTAAACTTAAGCAAACAGAATACTTATCTAACAGGAACAGGCAAGGTCAGAGAACGAGGCCTTCGTCCTGGTTTTGTCTGCAGCCTTCAGCAAGCGTTCTGGCACTTGGGAGTCTAGTGGGCTTGGATCGCGTAGCGAGCGTTGAACTTACGGTTTCGGCGGCTGGTGCTCAACGGCTGGAGTCAGGATACCAGGTGTCAGTCGGAGCCGGAGCACGGGTTTAACAGACCGGACAACACGAGGTCCCTATCTTTTATAGGGGTTCCGTTGTCCTTCCCTCTTCTCGGGCGGGCTCTACCTATTGGATCAATTTCTTATCGATACTGGATTAATTCCCCAATGCGAGGGGGTCTCCGTGATGGAGGGGGCGTTTCTTATGTCCTTTTGTTTGGAGGTTTCTGGTGCCTCGATGTCTGGGTCTTGATTGGAATGTGTCCATTCAGAACCAAATGTATCTATTGTGTGGGTGTTCAAGTCTGATGGCCTCATTAGCATGCAAAGCGTTTTTGCCATTTGCACCTAGCTAAGGTCTTTTCACCTGAGCCCAAACTGGTTTCTGCTGCTGCAGAATGCAAACTGCTCTTTGCAGACTGCTGTTCTGGCTAAACTGTCTGTTTCCCAGCAGCCTTCCATTTTAGTTTGGCTCAGTGTCCATTTTGCGTGGCCAGCATGGCTACAAATGTTTGCGTTTATTTTCAGGTCTGGTTTGGCTGGTCAGAGGCTGGTTTAGCACACTAGGCTAAATAGCTGGCTTGTAATGCAGAACAAGGCAGCAGCGTGGGTTCAATTCCCATACCGGCCTCCCCAAACAGAATATGGCGACTAGGGCCTTTTCACAGTAACTTCTTTGAGGCCTACTTGTGACAATAAGCGATTATTATTATTATTGCAAAAGGACTGGAGTATAAAAGTAGGGAAGTATTGTTGCAATTGAATCGGATGTTGGTGAGACCACATCTGGAGTATTTTATCCAGTTTTGATATCCTTATTTGAGGAAGGATGTGGTGACGTTGGAGGCAGTTCAGAGGGGGTTCACCAGATTGATTCCAGGGATGAAGGGGTTGATGTATTAGGAGAGATTGAATAGTTTGTCGTTATACTCGCTGGAGTTTAGAAGGATGAGAGGGGTTCTGATTGAGGTATATAAAATTCTAAAAGGGATTGTTAAAGTAAATGTAGACCAAATGTTCCTCCTTGTGGGGCCACTTAGAATGATGTGCCACAGATATAGATTGAGAGGCAGTAGATTTAAAACTGAGATGAAGAGGCACTACTTTTCGTAGAGGGTGGTGAATTTGTGGAACTCACTGCCCCATAGTGGGATGGAGTCTGAATCATTAAATGGTTTCAAGAAGGAGATAGATACATTTCTGATAAATAACGGTTCAAGGGATATGGCAGGGAGGTCAATTTGAGACCAAGAAGGGATCAGCCATGATCTGATTGAATAACGGAGCAGGCTCGAAGGGCTAAATTGCCCACTTCTGCTCTTAGTTCCTATGTTCCTATGTGCTGTTAGCGAGGGAGTTTCAGGATTTTGATGCAGCAGAAATTAAGGAACAGTGATGCAGTTACAAGTCAGGATAGTGAGTCACCTGGAGGGGAACTTGCAGATGGTGGTGTTCCAAGGCAATGACTGCCCTTGTCCTTCTAGAGGCGATTTGCTACAGTGCTGCCACTGTGCATTGGTGGTGGAGGGAGTGGAGGTGGAAGGTGCTGGGTGGGATGCCAATCAAGCGATTGTCCTGGATGGTGTCAAGCTTCTTGAGTGTTAGTTGTACTCATCCAGGTAAGTGGAGAATATTCTAACACACTCAAACTTGTGTTTTGTAGATGGTGGGCAGAGTTCGGTGAGTCAGGCAGGGAGGTACTTGCCGCAGAATTCCTCGCCTCTGTCTGGATCATGCAGCCAAAGTGTTTATATTGCTAATGAAGGCTGTGCAGTTAAAAAGGCAGGCAGAAGTGAGAAAGCAAAGTTGTGTATTTATTTGAGGTAGCAGGAAGATTTTGTGCGGAAGAATGATTGGCGTGATACAGTTTGTAGCGGATATGGAAGTAATGGTGCACCTGCTCAAAAACAGGGAAAGAGCAAAGAGGACATGGTAGCTGCCATGACTCAGTGTTCTAACTGTGATGGGAAAAGGTGGTTTCCGTGTGGAGATTGTCCCACCAAAAATGTGGAATAAGAGGAAAGGACATTTTAAAGCTGTGTGCCACAGCAAAAAGGTGCCAAATCAGAAACTGGCATTCATGAAATTAAAGATGTAAAAGACAATGAAGTGCCACTCTTGGGAGAAATTACAGGATCTAATCAGAACTACTGGAGCTAAGGAATCATGGTCAACAGACATAAAACAAGCATGGTACAGCATTTGGAAAGCAGTGGTCTAATCAGATAAAGTCAGCGTGAAAGGGAAATCATGCTTGACAAATCTATTGGAATTCTTTGAAGATGTAACTAGTGAGCTGACCAGGGAAACCAAGTGGATGTGGTTTATTTAGACTTTCAGAAAGGCTTTCCACAAGGTCTCACATTGCAGATTATTATGTAAAGTTAAAGCACATAGGATTGCAGGTAGTGTCTTTAGAGGGATAGAAAGCTGGTCAGCAAGAAGTTGGAATAAATGGGCCTTTTTCCGATTGGCAGGCAGTGACTAGTGGGGTACCGCAGGGATCTGTGCCAGGACCCCAATTGTTCACATAATATATTAATGATTTGGACGCGGGAACAAAATGTAGTATTTCCAAATTGGCAGATGATATAAAGTTGAGTGGGAGGGTGAGCTGTGAGGAGGATGCAGGCATTCTTCAGGCAGACTTGGACAGGCTTATTAAATGGGCATATCATGCCAGATGCAGTATAGTGCTACCTACTGTGCTACCGTGCCGCCCATGTCTGAACCAACAATAACTATCCCAAATCTTGCGCTTCCATGTACCAACACTGGTCCCTTATCCTTGACTCTGATTGTGTTTCAAGTGGTCATCCAAGTGCTTTTGAAAGGTTTTGAGGTTTCCAACCTCCATTACCTCCCAGACAATGCATCTCAGATTCTCGCCACCCTCTGAGTCAATTTTTGTTTTTCAAATCCCTTTGAATCCCCTGCACCTCACCCTAAAACGATGCCCACTTGTGAATGACTCCTCAACCAAGGGGAAAAGACGTTTTCTATTTACCCTGTCCAAACCCCACTCAGTTTTAATAATGCAAATTATTTTTGATTAAGCTTTTTTGTTGATGAAAAATACTGAACATATTCATCTAAATTTAATGGGAAATTAAGAAAATTGGTTTGCAGGTTTCATTTGACATTTTATAGAATAGATCTCAGGTATATTAAAAAGAAAAGGGGAAAATAACAGTTCTTCACTTCTCTAATGCCTTAGGCAGGTACAGTAGTTCAATTACTGTATAACAGTGGTGGGCAACCTGTGGCCCACTTGGGTTTGGCTTGCGGCCCACGAGTCATTTTGTTGACCATGCTCAGGGTTACCACATTCGGCTGATTTCTGTCCATGTCGATTTTTTCTATTTGGTAAAACTGAAGTGATACGCATATAAAGCTAGGGCAAGTGAAGTGAGGTAGGTGCACGCTGATTGCGCACAACATTGGTGTGAGCGCTGTGCTTTCAAAGTACAAATATTTATTTTGTTTTTAAAATTTGAAGTTGATGATAGTTCTATTAATATATAAATGATTAAGCATTTTCTATAACTCGCTATCAAAGTTTCACATATATTAACTGTACTTAATCTTATTCATGGGGTCATGGTGAGTGAAAAAGCCCAATTTCAAACTTGCGGCCCACTAAGATGAAAAAGAGTCACTTGTGCGGCCAACTCATTAGCCTTGATTGCCCATCACATCTGCATAGCCAAATTGTATTGTTTCAGCATTGCATCTCTTGTGCATGGTGCCAAGTTCCACTTTTAGCATTTGTCAAACTGATTGTTGTGGATTGACAACTATTGATTTTCAGTTCCATTGAATTCAATGGAAAAGAAAAAACTGGCAGTGTCATGTATACAATGCATATTGTTCTGAATATTCCTTTGAATGTGCCTTGCACTTAAATGTATGTATTATACCTCTAACATTCCCAGCCACTTACAGATCTAATCCAGTTCCTCTGCTGGGTTGTTATTAGATTGCCTTAGTAAACCCTAGCTTTGTCCTGTCCACAAATCTGACCAATTTCCATTCAGTTTTTGAATCCAAGCTATTGTAAATTGAATTCTTCAGGAAGGAATTGCTGGGTCTGCAGACTACTATGCGGTGGGAAATGAGGCAAGGGACTATGATTGCCTGTTGATGCTATGGAGTGTTAACATGGTGTATCAGTTGGGTTACCATTAAAGGTTGCTTGCATCGCTAGCCAGTCATTTGTGAAGACCATAACAATAATAACACCAGGTTAACCTGACCACAGGAATTCTATTCAGAATAAAAATGTGCTCGAGTATGAATTTAGATCTTTGGTCCACGAGGGTGGAAACAATATTTGAATGACTTATGAATGTACTTGAAAAGGAAAAATGCATCATTTTCTCATTCCACACTTGAGCTGTTTGCAGAAACTCACTCTGACAGGATCTTTAATCTTGTTGCATGCCATGAATATTTGTATGAAAAGAGGGCATATACCTGATGTAAATTATGTAACTGTGACATGGAAGGAAAGTCAAAGGTCTATTAAAAGCCTGTTTTGAGTTGATAGGATACGAGAAACTGGAAAGTGTTTTAGTGGGATCTTCATCTGTATGAAAAGAACTAAATTTATTATCACAAGAGGCATGTTGCCTGTCAGCTTGGTAGCTTCAGTGACAGGGACTGCACTCTTGATCAGATGCTTACTGGTTCGAATATTAGCATTGACTGTCATTTAAAGTTGGCTACCTTCAATGATAATGTTTAATAAATTTCATCGGCATTAAGTGCCACTAAGATTTTGATCTCAAGGAACAAAACAAGAAAGCCGAGAAGGGTCAGTCCTGCCCCAAAGCAACATCCTCTCTGTTATAGAATGTAGTGTTAGGGAGTGCAAATTGGTAAACAATTCTGTATTGTTTGTCATGTAAATTTATGCATGGTGTGGAATACGATAGGTTCCTGAGGGAATTCTTATATCAAGCCACCATTTTGAGCAGGAGGCCCAATAACGAGGTCCTGTAACCTGTCAGTTCCCTCCACGACACCGCACAGCATCACCCAACACCCACATTGATGGGTGCCCCCCCAGCCCCAGGTATGAGAGTGACCCAACCTGTCCCCCTCTCCAGGGAATTCTGTAATAGGGAAACCCCCCCCCCCAAACAGGGAACCCCTGTAATAAAGAGACCCCTCCACAGGAACCCCTGTAATAGGGAAAACCTCCACAAGGATCCCTGTAATACGGAGGCCCCCATAGGGACCCCTGGAGTAGGGAGACACCCCACCAGGAATCCCTGAAATGAGGACCTCCACAGGAATCCCCTACCCAAAGGGACACCCACAGACTCCACCCACACAGCCTCGCCCCCCTCCACAGAAAATAAACCAATGTCTGGAAGCTAGAGAGCAGTCCAGACAGGGGCAGTGAGAAGAATTACAGCTATAATACTTACCTTGCAGCTCCATGTGTCCATTCCTGGAAGGAGAGCAGCTATGACCTGTTTCTAGTTCCCACAGATCCATTAGCTGCAAGCCATTCATAGCTTTCTAGTAATAGTCTGTGATTGACAACTTCTACAAACTATCTGCAGCCTTGATTCATTCATCTCCCTTCAAGGTTCAGTGGCCTAAGTGGTGAAACCCCAATGTTTACAAACATTGACCACATCAAAGAGAGGTAAGTGCAGTGAAATCACATGCTTCAGTGATTGGAATGCACTTAGAATTTGGAATGCACTTACCTCTCTTTGATGTGGTCAATGTTTTCATTGGGGGAGGGGAAGAGTGATCCCTTCAGGCATTTAGTGATCTCAAATGTTAATGCCTGCTTGTGCATCACCAGCCTGAGCAAGAATTCTGACTCCTGCTGAGTTCAGTGTGCCTTATAGTTTGGAAACCTGATGTGGCAGGGTTCCAGAACTGCTTTCCAATTGTAAAAGTATAAATAGCAGCTATTAGATACGGATACCGGTCTTTAGCTGCTTAATTTTTTACTTAATGCCTGTAGCAAAGGTGAGTGCTAAAACGAACCCTGGCGTAATGTAGGTCAGCTTAAAAGCACAATGGGATTGATTGAGTTCATTAGATTATGTGTGCATCAATTTTCTATTTTATTTATCTCTTTAATGATTTTTACATTAAAGTCTGCAAAGCTTCAGTGTTATATCTGGTGACCTAATGGTAGAGTGCAGTAAGAAGGTATTGATTAAGAGTCAGTCTCATGAAATTGGCCACATGTAGAATTTAAAAAATGTATTTATTATTTTTTTACAATCTTTATTGTCACAAGTAGGCTTACATTAACATTGCAATGAAGTTACTGTGAAAAGCCCCAAGTCACCACAGTCCTCCGCCGCTGCCTGTTCGGGTACACACAGGGAGAATTCAGAATGTCCACATTACCTAACAGCACATCTTTCTGGACTTGTTGGAGGAAACCAAGCAGCCGGAGGAAACCCATGCAGACACGGGGAGAACGTGCAGACTCCACACAGACAGTGACCCATGCTGGGAATCGAGCCTGGGACCCTGGAGCTGTGCATGGTAACTTTGCTACCATGTGTGTTGCTAAACCAGCTAGATTTTTCCAATACGCAACATCATTTTAACGTAATATATTCAAAATTAATCTTGATCCCATTTTTTGACATATTGTTCACAAGGTAATTGTGATTGAGGAACGACATTTGCCAATTTGCCATTCACTACCCATTTGTTACTTGCACCATCTTTGGGTTTTTGCATTCATTACTCCACCTGGATCTTTACTCAACACGTGTAAGTAAATTTTCACTTTGTGGGTTGGAAAAAGGAGTCAAAACTGTTTCTTGGGCCCTGAACCCACCCGGGGGGGGGGGGGGCAGACGCTTTTTGAGATGTACCCTAAATTATCATTGAGGCAGATTCTCTGTCCAATTCAGGATTTTAGGTGGGATATTAAAGCTCGTGCACCAATCAGAGGCCTTCCAATTTGAAGGAAGCAGTAAACTAAGGCTCTGAGTTTCTCCTTCCTCACCGGCAGCGCACCCCGGAGCATAGAGTGGCTTCAATGGGAAGTCCCATTGCCAAGCGGTGGGAGTAGACAATCCTGCTACCAGAGAACGGCATTCCGTTGAGAAACACGGGGCTGGGGCAATGGAGAATCCCGTCCTAAGTACATGAGAGGTTGCTTGAACATGAAGGTGCTCTCTCACAAATTAAAATAAACTCAAGTAAAAATTAGGAAAAGGATCCAAGCGACAAATGTGAGGGTTGGGTGGTTGTGACTGCGTGAGGGTTGTGGTAGGAGTTGAGGGTAGGAGTTGGGGAATCCCTCTACAGGTTGGCTGCACCTTCACCCGGGCAGACAGGGAGGGCCTGTAGGCCTTCCTGCAGTGCTGCTTCCTCCCATGCTGTCACCCCAAGGCCTTCCAGTGGGTGCCCGCCACGAGGCAGTAAACCTCTTCTATTTTCAGGTCGGGACACTAGAGGTCAACTGATTTCCGAATCTACTCATTTTGTTGCTTATTTTGTTGTCTGCCTTGCTATCTAGCCTGAATATTGGTGCTTCCCTAATGCCCAATGCGACTCCCACACTGATTATAAATGCCTTATAATTCTCTTCCTTAGTGATCCTTAACATTCTGGGATATTTACCATTTGCCGCAATACCACTCTTCTCAGTTTAATTTATTTTGGATTTGAAATAACAATAGCATTCCACCAGATATAACAGACACAGTATCACAAATGTTTGAACTTGATCCTTACATGTTGCTAAATATGGAACAAATTTCCATTGATTGATGACACGTTCCCACAACCCTGAACCAGGAGGCGATTTATAATTTTCCATTTGAACATAACAGAAATTTCCAGATGCCTCCATTGGAAGGTGAGTGCATCTCCGAAGGAGGGCATGTGCTGTTTGAAGCTCTCCTTCTGGCATTAGTTGTTAACTTTTGGATTGTTGGGGGTGATAAAATTCACCTGCAAAAGACAGGTCTGAATTAAAGACAAGACGGCATTAATAACCTTCCTGAGTCTTGAATGTCTGTGAACTGTACACCTGTCTGTTCCCAGGAGTTTCACGTTTACTTTGAAAGGGGCACTTTTCATGACCATGTGCCACTCCAAAGCACAACACTAGCATATTAGGCTTCAGTTTTGGACTGAAGTGAGACTTGAACCCATGATCCTCTAACTTAAAGGCAAGCACACTACCAAGTGATCCACAGCTTCAGTTAACTTTGAAAGGGGCAGAATTTCTGCCCTGCTTTTTAAAAACAAATGATGGGCAGTCATTGTTAATTGTATATTAATTGTGTGTTACAATACATTTAGGTGATGGGCATTAATTGGGAACTAATTTGTGTTCCTGCATTGGTGCCCAGGTGTCCCTGGAGAGGGAGCATGAGGTGTCTGCCACTAGACCTGAGGCCTTCTGTGAACAGGAGGCACCACAGAAGCTGGAGTGCATCATCAGACTCGGGAATTACATTTCTAATCCTACAGGAGGCCCAGGGATCTGCAACATCAGAGTCCCTGTGGCCTCCCGTGAATACAATCTACCCAGATGAGGGGGTGGGGCGAAACCACCTTTTCGGTGGCATGGTAGCACAGTGCCAGGAACCCGGGTTCAATTGCTGGCTTGGGTCATGGGTTTCCTCCGGGTGCTCTGGTTTCTTCCCACAAGTCCTGAAAGATGTGCTTGTTAGGTGAAGTGGACATTCTGAATTCTCCCTCTGTGTCCCTAAACAGGCGCCGGAGTGCGGGTTTTCACTTTGTGTGGGATAGGGGATTTTCACAGTAACTTTGTTGCAATGTTAATGTAAGCCCTACTTGTGACACTAATAAAGATTATTATTATTCCTAGGACTGCTGGGAAAAGACAGACAGCACTAATTCTCTGCCGCGGGATGGCAGAGATGCCTGACAAACAAATGGAAGGAATGTGCCGGTGCTAAAGGGAGGTGCCGGTCCAGACACCAGCAGGAATCCTCACCCACGCGCCACTGACGCACCGAGGACCACCCCAGAGTATGGACACATTTCGTCAACGGCGGGCCGCAGGAAGCCCACTGCCTTTACTGCATTTCGGAAGCAAGGGTGGTGCCTATCCAGGATACGGTCTGGATCAACAATTCCCGATTCGAATAGAGCTTGATACCAGAGCCGCGGTCTCTGTGATCAGCCGCTGCGCGTATGACACAATTTGCTCAGGGCTACGGCCTTAGTTTTGAAAGATACCAATGCCTGACTGGCAACATATATAGTGGAGCCATTGGAGATCATGGGCACCTCGGAAGTTCCTGTGGAACACGTGGCTCAGTCAGCGAATCTACCACTGGTGATGATGAATGGTTCCCACCCAAATTTGCTGGGGCGCGACTCGCTAAAGTGCCTCCGGTTGGACTGGCAGGGGGCAATTTTGCAGGTCCACCACAATGGACACTCAGGAGTCTCCAAAATGAAAATGTTGGCCCGGAAGTAGGTGTGGTGGCCCGGCATCGCGCGGAGGTTGAGAAGTTAGCAAAACAGTGTATCCATACCAGGAGCATCAGAATCTCCCCCCGGCAGCTCCACTTCACCCATGAGATCTTGGTTCCGCCTCCATGTGGATTTCATGAGGCCTTTCCAGGGGGAAATGTACCTACTAATAGTAGACGCACATTCTCAATGGATGGATGTTGTGGTAGTCACCGCTAACTGTATTAGATGTATGTTAGATGTAGTACGGTAAGACTCCTGTACTAGAGGTACATGGGTAAATCCCTTCCTGCTGGCTCCGCCCAGTAGGAGGCGTATAAATATGTGTGCTCGCCGGTGCTGCTTCCATTCTGGTAGCATCCACAGGAGGCCACACATCTTTGCTCAATAAAGCCTCGATTATTCACCACTCTTGCCTTTGTAGTAATTGATAGTGCATCAATTTATTGAGCAAAGATTTTTAAACGATGGAACTTCGCATCAAGCCTGATCGCCTACAGCTGAGCCCTCAAGCAGCCAACGCTACGTTCGCTTTTGACCACTGGCTAGCCTGCTTTGAAAGCTACCTCAGAACATCTGCTACAGAGCCCTCGGATGCACAGAAGCTCCAGGTCCTTTATTCATGGGTGAGCCCCAACATTTTTCCTCTCATCCGGGATGTGCCCACTTACGCTGAAGCAATGGAGCTCCTGAAAGGACATTACATTCAGCCAATCAACAAACTAGATGCCAGGCACCTCTTGTCCATGAGTCAGCGACTCCCTGGTGAGTCCCTAGATGACTTCTGGCATGCCCTGCACATCCTGGTGAGGAACTGTGACTGCCAAACAGTTTCGGCAGTCCAGCATACAGAACTTTTAATCAGAGATGCTTTTGTTATGGGCATGGGGTCAGCGTACATCCGCCAGCGCCTATTGGAGGGGGTACGCTTGTGGGAACCAGGCAGCTAGCGAACTCATTAACAGTGGCCTCCTGTAACGTCCAGTCATATGCCCCCGACTGTACGGCACCCTCATGGGCATCGTGGGCCCCACCAGTTACCGACCCCAGCCCACCGGACGCCTGCACCGTGCGGCAGCCAGCCAACCCCGGGGGACCCAAATGCTACTTCTGTGGGAAGAACAAACACCCCCGGCATCGCTGCCCGTCGTGGAGCGCAACCTGCAATGGCTGCGGAAAAAAGGGACATTTTGCTGCTGTGTGCCAGGCCCGGTCGGTCGCTGTTCCTACACCCCCCACGTGCAGCCCGTGGGCTCCGCCATCTTCTTCTCCGCAGGCCACGTGCGGCCTGTGGGCGCGCCATCTTCTTCTCTGCAGGCCACGTGCAGCCCATGGGCACCGCCAACTATAATGCCACCTGCCATATGTGCCCCTTGGGCGTCGCCATCTTCGGTACCATTTTGGGCAGTGCCTCAGGACCCCTGTTCGTCGGGAAGCTCGTCTGGCTCCTCATCGCCTGCCACCACCGCTGACCAGCCCGAGGCCTCCCAGCATCAGCCGCAGCTCGCCTCGATCACCCTCGACCAGTCCCGGCCCCACAACCTTGCAACCGCAACGACAACGGTGAAAATCAATGGGCACAAGGCTTCCTGCCTTTTTGACTCCGGGAGCACGGAAAGCTTCATCTACCCCACTACGGTAAGGCGCTGCTCCCTCGCGGTACACCCCGTCACCCAGAAAATCTTCCTGGCCTCCAGAACCCATTCCGTAGAAATCCGGGGGTACTGAATCGCAACCCTCACCGTCCAGGGCGTAGAGTTTAGCAACTTCCGGCTCTACGTCCTCCCTCACCACTGCGCTGCCCTGTTACTCGGCCTGGACTTCCAGTGCCACCTCCAAAACTTAACTTTAAAATTCAGTGGACCCCTACCCCCCTCACCGTATGCGGCCTCATGACCCTTAAGGTCGACCCATCTTCGTTGTTTGCAAACCTCACCCCGGATTGCAAACCCGTCGCCACCAAGAGCAGACGGTACAGTGCCCAGGACATGACCATCATAAGGTCGGATGTCCAGCGGCTTCTGCGGGAAGTCATCATTGAGGCCAGCAACAGCCCCTGGAGAGCCCAAGTGGTAGTAGTAAAGACTGGGGAGAAACACAGGATGGTCATTGATTACAGTCAGACCATCAATCGGCACACGCAGCTCGACGCATCCCCCCACCCACGCATATCTGATATGGTCAATCAGACTGCACAGTACCGGGTCTTTTCCACAGTGGACCTGAAGTCCGCCTACCACCAGCTCCCCATCCACAATGAGGATCGCCAATACACTGTGTTCGAAGCACTTGGCCGCCTCTATCACTTCTTGAGGGTTCCCTTCGGCATCACTAACGGGGTCTCGGTCTTCCAACATGAGATTGCCCGAATGGTTGACCGGTATGGACTCCGGGCCACCTTCCCGTACCTAGACAACGTCACCATCTGTGGCCATGATCAGCAGGACCACGACGCTAACCTTCTAAAATTTCTCCAAACCACCAAACTCCTTAATCTCATGTACAATAAGGAAAAGTGCATGTTCCGCACCAACCGCTGAGCTATCCTTGGCTGTGTCGTGGAAAATGGAGTTCTAGGGCCAGACCCCGACTGCATGCGCTCCCTCATGGACCTCCCCCTCTCCCACTGCCCCAAGGCCCTGAAACGATGCCTGGGGTTCTTCTTCTATTCTGCCCAGTGGGTCCCAAGTGATGCGGACAAGGCCCGGCCATTCATTCAGTCCACACTCTTTCCCCGATGGCTGAGGCCCTCCAGGGCTTCAACCATATCAAGGCAGACATCACCAAGGCCATGATGCACGCGGTCAACGAGTCCCTCCCTTTTCAGGTCGAGAGCGATGCACCGGACATAGCTCTGGCCACCACCCTCAACCAGGCAGGCAGGCCCATGGCATTCTTTTCCTGCCCCCTCCATGCCTCCGAAATTCGCGCTCCTCTCTCGAAAAAGAGGCCCAAGCCTTTGTGGAAGCTGTGCGTCATTGGAAGCATTACCTGGCCGGCAGGAGATTCACTCTCCTCACTGACCAACGGTCGATTGCCTTCATGTTCAATAATACACAGGATACGCAAGATCAAAAACGATAAGATCTTGAGGTAGAGGATCGAGCTCTGCACCTATAATTACGAGATTTTTAATCGCCCCGGGAAGCTCAACGAGCCCCCTGATGCCCGAACCTGAGGTACATGTGCCAGCGCACAAGTGGACCGACTCCGGGCCCTACACGATAGCCTCTGTCATCTGGGGGTCACCCGGTTCTTCCACTTCATCAAGGCCCGCAACCTGCCCTACTCCATTGAGGAGGTCAGGACTGTCACCAGAGACTGCCAGGTCTGCGCTGAGTGTAAACTGCACTTCTACCGGCCAGATCGAGCGCACCTGGTGAAGGCCTCTCGCCCCCTTGAGCGCCTCAGCATGGACGTCAAAGGGCGCCTTCCCTCCACCGACCGAAACACGTACTTTCTGAACGCGGTCGATGAGTACTCCCGTTTTCCCTTCGCCATCCCATGCCCTGATATGACGTCTGCCACGGTCATTAAAGCACTCCACAGCATCTTCGCCATGTTCGGTTTCCTCGCTTACGTCCACAGCGATCGGGGATCCTCCATTATGAGCGATGAGCTGCGACAGTTCCTGCTCAGCAAGGGCATTGCCTCGAGCAGGGCGACCAGCTACAACCTCCGGGGAAACGGGCAGGTGGAGAGAGAGAATGGGACGGTCAGGAAGGCTGTCCTGCTGGCCCTACGATCTAAGAATCTCCCGGTCTCCGCTACCAGGATGTCCTCCCCGATGTGCTCCACTCCATCCGATCGCTCCTCTGCAGTGTAACTAATGAACGCCCCCATGAACGTCTCTTTGCCTTCCCCAGGAAGTCCACCTCCGGGGTCTTGCTCCCAACATGGCTGACAGTTCCTGGACCCATCCTCCTTCGCAAACACATGCGGACCCATAAGTTGGACCTGTTGGTCAAAAGAGTCCACCTACTGCACGCGAACCCGCAGTACGCCTACGTGGTGCACCCCGACGGGCGCCAGGACACAGTCTCCTTCCGGGACCTGGCACCCGCTGGATCCTCACCCACGGCCACCTCCCAGACAACCCCCCTCCGGTTGCCCCTGCGCCACTCACCCTCCCCCCAGCGCACCTCACCGCAGTCCCCGCCCCAAGGAGGATCCGTCCTCCCACTGGTTCCACTGAGGGGCAATGAAGACGAGGGCAACACGCTCCCGGAGCCACAGGTGACCAAGTCGGCGCCCACATCACCACCAGGACCAAGGTGATCAATGCCCCCGACAGACTGAACTTGTAAATATTTCCACCACCCCCACCGGACTCTTTTTTTAATAGGGGGTGAATGTGGTAGTCACCACTAACTGTATTAGATGTATATTAGATGTAGTACGGTTAGACTCCTGTACTCGAGGTACATGGGTAAATCCCTGCCTGCTGGCTCCGCCCAGTAGGTGGTGTATAAATGTGTGTGCTCGCCGGTGCTGCTCCCATTCTGGCAGCAGCTACAGGAGGCCACACATCTTTGCTCAATAAAGTCTCGATTACTCACTACTCTCGTCTTTGGAGTAATTGATAGTGCATCAGATGTACACCGGATAACAACGACTAAACCACTTGCCACCACTGAGCGGCTCAGCCAGACTTTTAGTGTACACAGACTTCCGGAGGGACATGTGTCGGACAATGGCACCGCTTTTACCAGTTCGGGGTTTGCGGATTTTTTTAAGCAAAATGGGGTCCGTCATGTCCGCACACCGCCTTAATCACCTATCCTCAAATGGGTTGGCAGAACGTGCCGTCCAGACATTCAAACGCGGGATGAGAAAACAGACCACAGGCTCACCAGAAACCCGCTCCCCCGTTTCCTGTTCTACTATAGGACCTTGCCACACACTCGCGGAGCTTTTGATGGGTAATTGGTTGCACACGCGATTGAGCCTTGTTTCACCGGATAGTGGGGACAGGATGCGTGACCAGCAGGAACAGACCGAAGCGAGCCATGAGAGAAATCGTCGCTGGCGACCCCATTTATGTCCAGAACTTTCCTAATGGGGCATCATAGATTCCGGGAACGGTCATAATATGCTCCAGGCCGGTCTCGTATGCAGTGTGGGTGCAAGTGAAGGATTCAAATAGATACGTGAACCATCTCCAGAGCCAGTGGAACAGATACCTGATGATCGACCACGGACCAAGCCCACTGGTGCCCCTCCTTCCGGAGCAGTTACCAGTGGTGCACAGCGAGGGGCTGGACCCTCTGACCCGGAAATGCGGGAGGTCAACCAGTCTGACCAGGAGTTGAACCTGGAGGTTTTGCCCACAGACATCGATGCAGCTCCCAGGGTCACAAGCGAATGAAAGGCTGCCTTGTCCTAGGGCTGTTGGGTCAGGCACAGGAGACCCTTTGGGGAATAGGAAGAGTGTATAGTAACCAAAATAAACACGCACTTTTCTGCAGACATATCTTCCGAGTGGTGGTTTGCCTGTGACTTTACAATTAGATATAGTTTGTTTTGAGAGGTTCATGTTTGTTACAGTGCCTCTTTAAGTTGCGAATTAGTTTATTTTATTAGTTTATTGTTCATTTTAAAGAGTATATAGGAGCAGAAGGCTGTCAACTAATTAGGTTACTTGTTAATTTGTTTATTTTGTTTAATTGGTACTCAGCAGAATATACAGGAGCAGACTGAAGCTGCCGTCGTGTTTAGATTTGCATGGTTTAGCTGTGTTTCAGTAAATGAAAGCCTACAAGTGTGAAAAAGATTCAGCTCCAGTTCTATCGATCATCACCTGCCGATCTGGAATCGACCAGACATGGTAAAGGGGATGGGAAACACCCTGAGCAGCACCTGAATGTACTTCAGGCTGGAATAAGACCTGAAGTTTCTGTAGTGGTTGGCATGCCAAATCAAGGAATTCATCAACGGGATAATGTCCAATAGATTTTCTGTCCCGTGGTCTTGTCGGGGATTGACAATCAGCCTTTATCGCTGATGTTCCAGAGTGTTTTCTCTGGCCTGGAATGAGCCACTTCATTCAGTCAGATTTTGACTGATGTCTGGAGGAGGAAACAAACAGCCTGCCTATCAAAGCAAGACCTGTGTTTTATAACACTCCAAAGTTAGAAACGGTGATAAGAGGATTGGAGCTTAATCTTTTTGGAAACTTTGCCAAATTGTCTGTGCCACTTGCTTAATAAGGCATAGTTTGGATGTGATTACTAAGCCAAGAAGTTGAATGTTTATAATTGAAACAACAAGGCACTCTGATAGAACAGATGTGCATGGGCAACATCTTGATCAATATTACGGAGCAATTTCGGAACAATATTGATTTGGCTTTCTCAGTGCTGAAGATAACATGGAATTTGTCCATCCGTTTTCCAATTCTATCTAAGTCTGCTTGCAGTGTGTAATTGTCTTGAAGGTGGTAATCATATAGCACAGGGTAGCATTATGGTGAATGAAACAATGACTGGGATTTTAACCTCACAACAGGCAATGATGGGTGGAGACGGGGTGTAAAATATTGGGGAGATGGCATCAGGCCATGCCCCTGATGTCATCGCACCAAGAAGAAAACAATTTCACCAGTGGTAGCTGTGTGTCGATTGGGGACTCGGCTTGCAATTTAGAAACAAGCAATTAAATGTCACTTAACATTGTTACAGAGGTAATTCACAAGTTTTTTTTACAAACCTCAAAGAATTTTAAGAGCAGTGTGAGGGCCACAAGGTGGATCAGAGCATCAGCAGGGTGGCAAAGAGGTGTCAGCTCTTGGGGCAACTGCACTTTGCAGACATTTCTGCCGAGGCCTTTTGATATAATTGTTAGGAAGGATTTCCACTTGAGACGTTAATGCATCTGGCAAGGGGTTCTTTGGAGAAGGGCCTAACAATGGCCCGGGTTTGGGGGTGCGTGGAGGGGGGCTTGCGGTGGCGTTTCTGCAACCATGGGAACAGTGACCCTTTAAAACAGCAATGCCAGATGGTATGGGGATCATGCACTCCAGAGGAGAAGAACCTGACAGGGAGGGAGGTGCGAACAAATGGAAACAGACAGCAGCGAACTCCTGGCCACGTGCAGGGGTAACCTGGTGATGGATAAGTGGTAGAGTGCCGCAGAGGGGACCAGGCAGAGAGGCTATGCGGAGACAAGGGTAGCCAGTAGACAAGGTATACAAAAAATTGTCATGTGAGAGTACCTTAAAGAAATGGGTGTTTAGAAATGGGCGTGTATATAAATATCTGTGATGAAAGTATCTTTAAGAAATGGGTGTTTACTACTACAGTGATGTCAGAGAGTGGGTGGAGCTGGGCTGTCAGTCAGCTTTTTCCTTTCGTTTTTGAGCAGGCTGCAGGGTGTGTTTTAGTTTTGTTTTCAGTGTTGGAGCTGAAGTCAGACCAATCAGGTGTACTGCTGTTCTCTCTGCCATCAAGACTATCTCTTGATCATTTGATGAATTCAGAATTATAAATGTTTTCAGTAGTGAGTTTAACCTGATGTACTTCTGTTAAAGGTTTTGTTTTTAAGTCATATGGATGTTAAAAAGGAAAGCTTAATGGTTTACTTAGTGTTGTAGTCTTTGCGGGTTGTATTTGAATTAATGGTTGCTAAGATGTTGACTGTATGTTTTAGAAAGGTTAACTTGAGTTCATAGAATAAACATTGTTTTGCTTTAAAAAATACTTTTCCATTTCTGCTGTACCGCACCTGTAGAGTGGGCCGTGTGCTCCCCATACCACAATCTATTAAAAGTTGTGGATCAGGTGAACTCCATGATACACTTTGGGGTTCTCTAAACCCTGGCCCATAACACAATGGATAAGCTAACTCCAGATCCTGGATTAGCATCAAAGACCCCTGTCCAGAGGCCATGACTGACCTCTGTGTCATGTTGGCAGAAGAGGTGAATTCCAATTACATTGGTGAGCTTCTGATGCCAGTGGTGCTCAAGGTCACTGTGGTCCTCAATTTTAATGCCTCGGGCTAATTTCAGGAGTTCACTGAATACATGTGAGGCATCTCACAGACAGCCTTACATCAATGTATGAAGTTAATGACCGATGTCCTCTTCAGGAGGGCCAGCGATACACAAAGTTCAGAACCCAAAGCAAGAGACAGAGGATTCAATGCCAGGGCTGGATTTCCCGTGGGCTATTCTATGTGGAACTGGAAAGTCCTTAATTATAAAAGCAACAAATTAAACAGGATTTTCAGGTCACAATTTGACCTTAGAGTGAGAACACTCAGTTCTTCATCAGCAGAATTACTGTGTGGCACGAAAATGCAAACAATCCTTTCATGACATCGTTCATCAATAATTCCAGGAGTGTGCAAAAAAACAGAGGAAAGTGAAGGATACACATGACAGGCGTGTGGGCAAAGAACTACCTAAATGAAACATTAGACAAAACGTAAGAATACACACCAAATAGACCCATTGCAATCAAAGATTATGTATAGACAAACAGAATTGTAAGCACATACAGCCATCTCAAACCAATTTCAGAGTAACCACATCAGCAAGGCACTATTACATTTTTATCATTTCATATGCATTACAATTAAATGCATAACAATTTTCTTTTCATGTAATGTATATAGTCCTGATTATTTAAGGGTACAACTTTATGTCATAAAAAACGGGAATGTTATGGTATATCTTGAAGGATGTTTCTGAAACTGCTGTGCATCATCAGTCAAGCTATTATGTATATATTCAGATGACCAGAGCAGATCCAGACAGCAGACATGTTAACTAACTTCCATTTCAGCTCCACCTCTCCCCACCTAATTGAGTTACCAATTTTCTTGGTGTGGTCGGTGTATTTGTGTACAGTAGAAACCATAGCAAATGGCAGTGGCATAATGGTATTGTCACTGGACCAGTAATCCAGAGACCCAGAGTACTCTGAGGTCCCAGGTTCATATCCCACCACTGCAGGCGGTAAAATTTGAATTCAATAAAAATCTGGAATTAAAAGTTTAATGATGATCACGGAACCATTGTCGATAGTCGTAATAAAACATCTAGTTCACTCATGTCTTTTAGGAAAGGAAATCTGCTGTCCTTATTTGGTCTGGCCTATATGTGACTCCGGACCCACAGCAATGTGGCTGTGTCTTAACTGCCTGTAAAAGGCAATTGGGGATGGGCAACAAATGCTGGCACAGCCTGCGATCATGAACAAATAAAAAACCCCTCTCTGCCATCCTGGTGCTGCAGAGGGATGAGGCCCTGGCTGATGAAGACAGGTGGAGCAAGGTGACACTGTGGCCTCTGAGGTCCCTGCGTCCGCCTCAGAGTTTGAGGAATGTCCCAAGAGATGGCAGCTCCCTGCTCCTCCAATAGACCTGCATCAGAAAACAGAATAATTAGGCCTATTCAACCCTTCAGAGAGGAGTCCACAGAATTGTCTGTTACTTAGAAAGCACAAACACCCCTCATGATCACCCAGAGCTCCCCCGCCCATTTCCAAGTCGCCTCATTATCCTCTAATTGAACTCTGGCCTTGCTATCCATAATGGGGTGGCCATCCTGTCAGCTCTAGTGCCCTCCTCCTTCATTGAGGTTGGGAACGCGAGGAATGGAATACCATCACTTGTCCATGTCTCTTACCTTGTATTCTTAATCCTCTTCTTCTGAGGAGATAGAGGAAAATAATGCGGCCCGGTAGCACAGTGGTTAGCACTGTTGCTTCATAGCGCCAGAGTTCCAGGTTCAATCCCGGTTGGGTCACTGTCTGTGTGGAGTCTGCACGTTCTCCCTGTGTCTGCATGGGTTTCCTCCGGTTTCCTCTCCCAAAGACGTTGGAAATTCTGAATTCGCCCTTAGTGTACCAGAACAGATGCCGGAATGTGGCGACTCGGGGATTTTCACAGTAACTTTATTGCAGTGTTAATGTAAGCCTACTTGTGACAATAATGATTATTACATCTATTGTAAATAGTCATATTTGTTTGGAATTGGGGAAAAGTATTTTTAAAACAAAAGAGAAATTTTATAATACGCTTTTAAGTTATGTCAGAATGAAATCAATAAAAAGGAAGTGTCATGTGACCTAGTCTTTGTTTCACTTTTGCTTTGAGCAGAGTCACACACACTGCTCAGATACATTCAAGCTGTATCTCCATTTACGGCTGTTTTCATGCACCTAGTCTTAATAAATGAACCCACAAAATGTTTACCCCCTTCTGTAGTTAGTGCCTTGTGCCTTGAAGAGTAACTATGTCCCAGGTACTGGTCCGTAACTTTCTCTGAATGGCAATGTCTGGCAGATTGCCACTTTCAACAGACTTACCCATGCTGGGATTCCAAAGCCCCTGTCTCACCCAACCTTCCTCAGTCAGACTGGGTAAGACAGGAGCAGCGAAGCAGAACCCCGGCTGCACAGCGAGGAATAACTGGAATGTAGAGGGGTAAGAAACTCCCCCGTTTTATGGTACTAGCTGTTGTAAAGGAGGTGTTTAAAGGGACAAATAAAAGGTAAGTGGTTCAGACAGTGTGGGGTGTGGGGTCAGTTTGAACGGGTTGGGTGAGGTCAAGTTAGGGAGAGGGCTAGGTCAGACCGGGAAAGGGGTGGAT
Organism: Scyliorhinus canicula; assembly: GCF_902713615.1. NCBI lineage: Eukaryota > Metazoa > Chordata > Chondrichthyes > Carcharhiniformes > Scyliorhinidae > Scyliorhinus > Scyliorhinus canicula. Next base: position 240,993,363 of record NC_052146.1, read on the forward strand.
AAATCTGGGTGGGGGATCCATCTGGGTGGGGGATCAGTCCATAAGGGAAGTTCAGTCTGTGCGGGGCGGAGGTTGTGGGGGGCTCAGTTAGAAGTGGAGGGGATTGTACCAGAGGTAGATGTCAGTGCAGGAGGGGAGATGTCTGTCCAGGGGGAAGGTGTCTGTCCAGGGGTGGGGGTGGGTGGTTCCAATCCGGGAGGGAGAGGTGTCAGTCCAGGAGGAGGGGGTGTCAGTTCAGTGGGGCAGGGGATTCGGACTAGAGGGAGGTCAGCCCAGGAGAGAGGGGTGGTCAGACCAGAAGGGGGTCAGTCCGGATTGGGGGGAGGTCGGGCGGTATGGGACAATTGGGCGTGGCCATTTTGGTGCGGCCGTTTGGATGCAGCCGTTTGGGCGCCATGGGACAATTGGGCGCAGCCAATTTGGCGCGGCCGTTTGGGCGCAGACGACAGAAATTGTTTTAGTTTTTGTGGCAAGTAAATTGTTGCAAGTAAATTGTTGCAAGATTCAGTATCATTCGAAGGAAGGACTTAAAAGCAAGCTTAAAACTGTAAATTAAAAGATGAGCTTTAAAAAGTTTTTAAACTAACTTTATTGTAAATTAAAAACCTTAAATTAGTTCATTTAGTTAAAAACCTTAAATTAGTTCATTTAGTTTAGTTCATTTGGTAATTATGAGCAAGGCTCCTCAAGTACTCGATAGCATTCATGTTTTCAAATTTAAGAACACTTTCATGTATTCTTTTATCTGCATCTCTATACTTTTTTAGTTTTTGTGGCGGTTCATGGCCGGCTAGTAACCTTTCATAATATGCATCTCTACCTTTCTGTACTTTACGCAGGCCATCAATTAGTTTCCATATGGTGGGATGATGCATGCCAAGTTCGTATTTCAATCGACGGTGGGTTGCCTCCGCATTATTGTTTGTGCGGTCTTCCCCGTTTAATGTTCTCTGATAAAGGTTCTAAATCTCAGGGCGAAATAAAGGTGTTCGTCTACCATTTCCTCGTCTGTTCAGACGACCAACATATGTATCTTCAAACCAGTTGAGTAAATCTTGAAGTTCTTGCGGCAGTTGGGTCGCTAAAGCATCCAGATATTCATCGATTTTGTTCAAAGGTACAAAGACAATGGCAATAATCATTTTAGCTTTTAACGCAAAATCTGGATCAGTGTTATACAAACTACGGAACCCCATACTAGCTAGATGTTTTTGCATATTTTGAGCTAAATGAAAAAAACATCCTTTTATTTGAACATCAGGGAATATGTCTTTCATAGCACCGTGCGCAGCTTGTTCATAATAACAGACGATTGAACTGGGTTTCAAGTTGGGTTCGATTTCTTTCAATAATGCGAACATTCTCGCATATGTGGTGCGTTGCTTGTTGGGCAAAAGAGCATAAACCGTAGGAGTAACTCCTCCGTGTTTTTTTACCATAATTACATAAATCTGAGAAAAGAGGCTGGGAGCAATACTGAATGTGCCATCTGCAAACCACATATCAGATGTCAATAAGTGCTGTAGCCAGCTCTGTCTTCCGAAGATTAATATCCGGTCGTGACCTGGTCCGCTATCACAAAGTAAAACATTTTCTTCCACTCCTGGTTGAGGGACATATATCCTGTAGCATTCTGGCACAATCAATTGTTGTAAATCACTTGGATTGGTGGGGGCATTCAATACATAATTACGCTTTCTGCTTATCATTCTCCTCAAAGCAGATATATTAGGAATGGCTGGTAGACTAGCTTGGGATATGTCTGTCAAACATTCATTAACAACTACAGTCGGTGCCTCAAGGGTTTCCTGTGCTCTCTTTTTTATTTTAGTTTTCACGAGTGCAACCTCTACTTGTGCAGCAGAAGCATCATGCGAATGGCTATTCAGCTGCCTCACCACGTTTGCAGCTTTAGTATGGAGCCGTGCTTTGCACCGGTTTTTTTGCTCACAATGCCAAAATTTCACTTCGCTGTCACCTTTGCTTGTTTTGTCAAAGACGTGAAGGAATCCGTTATGAACAAATTTTTCTTTACCACGTTTCGTTGATACTGCCTCAGCCATCAAATGGGTATGCAAATTGGTTTAGTTAAAAAATATATAAAAAGATGGTGATAGAACGAAACACTTTTGACAGCGGACCCGCACCAGCAGCCAACTCAACTGAGGCTAATTTACAAATAAAGAAATGTTATTATGGCCAAAACGTCCGGCGCCAAAACAGCCGGCGCCAAAACGGCTGGCGCCAAAACGGCCGCGCTACAACGGCCGCGCCCAAATGGCTGCGCCAAAACGTACCTAACCCGAGGTCGGGATGGGAATGGTCGGACAAGACAGGGGCCAGTCCTCGGGAGAGGGTGTCCAAGAGAGTGCGGAGTCGGACAGGACCAGTGGGCGGTTCTGTCCAAAGGTGTGTGTCAGTCCATTGCGGGGGTAGTCAGTCCGGGAGGGGGAAACAGTCAGTCTGGGACGGGGGCAGTGTCAAGGAGAGAAAAATCAGTCTGAGAGAGGAAGTCTCAGTCCAGGAGAGGGGGTCGGACTGGAGGTGCATCAATCCCGGAGGGGAGCGCGGATCATCCTGGAGGGGAGGTTTGGACCAGAGGGGAGTCAGTCCTGGGGGTGGGGGGGTCAGAGTGGAGGGGATGAGTCCGGGGGGGGGTTAAACTAATTTGTTAGGGGGCTGGGAAAACAAGCTGCAGTCCAGAAGCCAGTGTTGAGAGTAGTGAGGTACTGAGGTAGGGTATCAAGGTTGTAGGAGTGTACCGGCAGACAGAAAGGTAGGTTGAAGTGTGTCTACTTCAATGCAAGGAGCATCCAGAATAAGGTAGGTGAACTTGGAACGTGGATTGGTACTTGGGACTACAATGTTGTGGCCATTACGGAGACATGGTGAGAACAGGGTCAGGAATGGTTGTGGGAAGTTCCGGGGTATAGATGTTTCAGTAAGAATAGGGAATGTGGTAAAAGAAGTGGAGGATTAGCATTGTTAATCAACGATAGTTTAACGGCTGCAGAAAGGCAGTTCGAAGGGGATCTGCCTACTGCGGTAATATGGGCCGAAGTTAGAAATAGGAAAGGAGCAGTCACATTGTTAGGAGTTTTCTATAGGCCCCCAAATAGTAATAGAGATGTGGAGGAAGAAATTGGAAAACAGATTTTGGATAGGTGTGGAGGTCTCAGGGTAGTTGTCATGGGTGACTTTAACTTTCCAAATATTGATCGGAACCTCTATAGGTCGAACAGTTTGGATGGGGAAGTTTTTGTACAGTGTGTGCAGGAGGGTTTCCTGACACAATATGTGGATAGGCCAACAAGAAAGGGGGGCCACATTGGATTTAGTACTGGGTAATGAACCGGGCCAAGTGTTAGATTTGTTTATGGGAGAGCACTTTGGAGATAGTGACCACAATTCGGTGTCTTTCACTATTGCAATGGAGAGGGATAGGGCCATACGGCAGGGCAAGGTTTATAATTGGGGGAGGGGTAATTATGATGCGATTAGGCAAGAATTAGGGAGCATAAGATGGGAACAGAAACTGTCAGGGAAAGGCACAAATGAAAAGTGGAGCTTGTTAAAAGAACAAATATTGCGTGTCCTTGATAGGTATGTCCCTGTCAGGCAGGGAGGAAATGTGAGGGAACCATGGTTCACAAAAGAGGTTGAATGTCTTGTCAAGAGGAAAAAGGAAGCATATGTAAGGATGAGAAAACAAGGTTTGGTTGGGTCACTTGAGGGTTACAAGGTAGCAAAGAACGAGCTAAAAAAAGGGCTAGGAGGGGGCATGAGAAGTCCTTGGCGGGTCGGATCAAGGAAAACCCCAAGGCTTTTTACTCTTATGTGAGAAATAAAAGAATGACTAGGCAGAGGGTAGGGCCGGTCAAGGACAGTAGTGGGAACTTGTGCATGGAGTCAGAAGAAATAGGAGAGGCGTTTAACGGATACTTTTCTTCAGTGTTCAGCAAGAAGAGGGGCCATGTTTTTGAGGATGAGAGTGTGATACAGGTGGGTAGGCTGGAGGAGGTAGATATTCTGAGGAAGAATGTATTAGCAATTTTGAAAAGCTTGAGGGTCGACAAGTTCCCTGGGCCAGATGGGATATATCCAAGGATTCTTTGGGAGGCAAGGGATGAGATTGCAGAGCCTTTGGCTTTGATCTTTGGGTCCTCACTGTCCACGGGGATAGTGCCAGAGGACTGGAGAGTGGAGAATGTTGTTCCTCTGTTCAAGAAAGGGAATAGGAATGACCCTGGTAATTATAGGCCAGTTAGTCTTACTTCGGTGGTCGGTAAGTTAATGGAAAAGGTCCTGAAGGATAGGATTTATGACCATTTGGAAAGATGGTGCTTAATCTGGGATAGTCAACACGGATTTGTGAAGGGTAAGTCTTGCCTCACAAATTTGATTAAATTCTTTGAGGAGGTAACTAAGTGTGTAGATGAAGGTAGAGCAGATGATGTTGTATACATGGATTTTAGTAAGGCGTTTGATAAGGTTCCCCATGGTCGGCTCATGAAGAAAATAAGGAGGTGTGGGATAGAGGGAAATTTGGCCAATTAGATAAGTAACTGGCTATCACATAGAAGACAGAGGGTGGTGGTGGATGGAAAATTTTCAGACTGGAGACCAGTTATCAGCGGTGTACCACAGGGATCAGTGCTGGGTCCTCTGCTATTTGTGATTTTTATAAATGTCTTGGAGTAGAGGGCTGAAGGGTGCGTCAGTAAATTTGCTGATGACACCAAGATTGGTGAAGTAGTGGATGAGGTGTAGGGCTGTTGTAGGCTGCAAAGAGACATTGATAGGATGCAGACCTGGGCCGAAAAATGGCAGATGGAGTTTAACCCTGATAAGTGCGAGGTGATTCATTTTGGTAGAAAAAATTTGAATGCGGATCACAGGGTCAAGGGCAGGATTCTGAGGAATGTGGAGTAACAGAGAGATCTTGGGGTTCATGTCCACAGATCTCTGAAAGTTGCCACTCAAGTGGATAGAGCCATAAAGAATGCCTGTAGTGTGTTAGCGTTTATTAACAGGGGGCTTGAGTTCAAGAGCCGTGGGGTTATGCTGCAACTGTACAGGACCCTGGTGAGACCACATTTGGAGTATTGTGTGCAGTTCTGGTCACCTCATTATAGGAAGGATGTGGAAGCATTGGAAATGGTGCAAAGGAGATTTACCAGGATGCTGCCTGGTTTGCAGGATAGGTCTTATGAGGAAAGGTTGAGGGAGCTAGGGCTTTTCTCTTTGGAGCGGAGGAGGATGAGAGGCGACTTAATAGAGGTTTATAAGATGATGAGGGGGATAGATAGAGTGGACGTTCAGAGACTATTTCCTCGGATGGATGTAGCTATTACAAGGGGGCATAACTATAAGATTCAGGGTGGGAGATATAGGAGGGATATCCGAGGTAGGTTCTTTACTCAGAGAGTGGTTAGGGTGTGGAATGGACTGCCTGCTATGATAGTGGAGTTGGACACTTTTGGAACTTTCAAGGGGTTATTGGACAGGCACATGCAGCACACCAGAATGACAGTGGGATAGCTTGATCTTGGTTTCAGACAATGCTCGGCACAACATCGAAGGCCGAAGGGCCTGTTCTGTGCTGTACTGTTCTATGTTCTATGTTCTAAGTTCTATGTTCTAAGTTCTAAGTTCTATGTCCCGTGCAAGGCTGCGTCCGGGGTTTAATTAGTTAATCTGGAGTTGGAACTGATTTTTTTTCCTCTCACTCTTTCAGAAGAGCCATCCAAAGTTAAATATTTAATTTGCTTCTGTTGGCTGGTTCCCAGTCCAGCGTAATTGTCCAGGGGAAGTTAGAGCTTCTGGGCAATTGCTGGATAAATCCTTACATGGGAAATTCCAACAGGGGCACCCCAGCGCATCTTGGGCTACCCCATAAATTTGACACCGGGGAACCAGGAGGTTATGGGCCTCTTTTTGGAGACCCATTTCCTCTGTCACATCTCTTTTACTTGTTTTAAATTTAAAAATCTTGCAAATATTTTCAAAGGCAATGGAAAATTAAAAAAAACTGGTGTAGTGAAAATCCCCTGGCCATCTGCTGTGAGCCCATTTTGCATTCTTGGCATTGGCCAATTTCACCCTCCTTGAGGTCAAATCAATTGACAATTTTGGCGATTTTCCCACTCTTCAGCTAAAAATCACAATAAGCATGAAATCAAAATTACTAATGCAGTAGAGGTCTGTCTGTAATGTATTCGTTGGGAATGCTGCACAGCATGAGGAAATCAGAAGAAAATTATCAAAAAATGGAGAGAATATAAACACCAATTTGCATTTATATTGTCTGAATGCAGAAAATTGGCACCTTGCAGTCATGGGACAGCAGGCTTCCCTGAGGATCTCTTGTACAAAGCAAACATTTGCTCATCATTGGATGGTGAAAAACATGGTTGTAAAGACAGATAAAATATTGAAGTGAAAAGGGTTCCGCTGAGGCAAGTCATGCTGAGAAAAGGTTAAATGAGCATGATGTACCGTCAATTACCACAAGACGAGAATGGTGAAACAATCGAGGCTTTATTGCACAAGATATACCTCCTGCAGCTGGAACCATAATGGGAGCAGCGCAGGAGAGCAGACACTATACAGGAGAGCAGACACTATACGCTGCCTGCTGGAGGAGCCAGCAGGCAAGGATTTACTGCTGTACCTGTAATACAGGGGCAGTACCGTAATACGTGCAATATTATGAGTGGTGTTTACCACATTCACCCCCTGTTTAAAAAAGAGTCCGGCGGGAGTGAAGAAAAACATTACACACCGAGTCTGTCGGGGGGTCTGACCCTCCGCTGCGATCGCCTCAGTCTGGTTGTGATGTGGGCGCCGCATGGTCACCTGCGACTCCGGGAGCGTGTTGTTCTCTGCTCCGTCACCCCTTTATGGATCCAGTGAGGGGACGGATCCTGCTGGGATGGGGGCTGCGGTGAGGTTCGCTGGTGGGAGGGTGGGTGGCGCAAGGGTGAATGAGGCACCCGGGGGGGGGGGGGGGGGGGGGGGGAGGAGCGGTATCAGGTCGGGGGTTATGGGTGGGGACCCAGCGGGTGCCAGGTCCCGGAGGGAGACTGTGTCCTGACGCTCGTTGGGATGTGCCACATAGGCGTACTGCGGGTTTGCATGGAGGAGGGGGGCTTTCTCAACCAAGAGATCCGATTTATAGCTTCGCACATGCTTCCGGAGGAGGGCGGGCCCAGGAACTGTCAGCCATGTTGGGAGCGAGACCCCGGAGGTGGAATTCCTGGGGAAGGCAAACAGGCATTCGTAAGGGGTCTCATTAGTGGCGGTGCACAGGAGCGACCGGATGGAGTGAAGCGCGTCGGCGAGGACTTCCTGCCAGCAGGAAGCCGGGAGATTTCTAGACCGAAGGGCCAGTTGGACGGCCTTCCAGACCGTCCCGTTCTCCCTCTCCACCTGCCCGTTTCCCCGGGAGTTGAAGCTGGTCGTCCTGCTCGAGGCAATGCCCTTGCTGAGCAGGAACTAACGCAGCTCATCACTTATGAAGGAGGATCCCCGATCGCTGTGGTGTAAGTGGGAAAGCGAACAGGGTGAAGATGCTGTGCAGGGCTTTGATGACCGTGGCAGAAGTCATGTCGGGGCATGGGATGGCGAAAGGGAACAGGGAGTACTCATCAATTACATTCAGGAAGTACACGTTGCGGTCGGTGGAGGGGAGGAGGCCTTTGAAGTCCATGCTGAGGCGCTCAAAGGGGCGGGAGGCCTTCACCAGGTGCGCTCTATCTGGCCGGTAGAAGTGCGGCTTGCACTCTGCGCAGACTTGACAGTCCCTGGTTACGGTCCTGACCTCCACAATGGAGTAGGGCAGGTTGTGGGCCTTGACAAAATGGAAGAACCGGGTGACCCCCGGGTGGCAGAGTTCATAGTGGAGAGCCCGGAGTCGGTCCACTTGTGTGCTGGCACATGTACCGTGCGAGAGGGCATGATGGGGCTCATTGAGCTTACCCGGGCGATACAATATTTCATAGTTATAGGTGGAGAGCTCGATCCTCCACCTCAAGATCTTGTCATTTTTGATCTTGCTCCGCTGGGTATTGTTAAACATGAAGGCACCGACCGTTCGTCAGTGAGGAGAGTGAATCTCCTGCCGGCCAGGTAATGCCTCCAATGTCGCACAGCTTCTACAAATGTTTGGGCCTCCTTTTTGACAGAGGAGTGCCGAATTTCGGAGGTATGGAGGGTGCGGGAAAAGAAAGCCAGGGGTCTGCCCGCCTTGTTGATGGTAGCGGCCAGAGCTACATCTGATGCACATTGCTCTCCATCTGAAAGGGAAGTGTCTCATCGACCGCATGCATCATGGCCTTGGCAATGTCCGCCTTGATGTGGTTGAAGGCCTGGCGGGCCTCAGCCGTCAGGGGGAAAACTGTGGACTTGATGAGTGGGCGGGCCTTGACCCACTGGGCGTAATACGAGAAAAATCCCAGGCATCGTTTCAGGGCCTTGGTGCAGTGGGGGAGAGGAACTTCCAGGAGGGGGCGCATGCGGTCGGGGTCGGGCCCTAGGACACCATTTTCCATTACATAGCCAAGGATGGCTAAGCGGTTGGTGCGGAACATGCATTTCTCCTCATTGTAGGTGAGTTTAAGGAGTTTGGCGGTATGGAGGAATTTCTGGAGGTTTGCATTGTGGTCCTGCTGATTGTGGCCGCAGATAGTGACGTTGTCTAGGTACGGGAAGGTGGCCCGCAGCCCGTACCGGTCAACCAAATCCTGCCCCTGTGCCTGAGCCCAAATCTCAGCTGCACCAGGCAAATCCTGCCCCTGTGCCTAAATCCCAAATATCAGCTGCACCAGGCAAATCCTGCCCCTGTGCCTAAATCCCAAATATCAGCTGCACCAGGCAAATCCTGCCCCTGTGCCTGTGCCCAAATCTCAGCTGTGACGTGCTCTCATTGGCTCCCACAATCTCTCTGAGCTCCAACCCCTAAACACCACAGAACTAACAGCACCACTTCAGCTTCATGGGGCCGACTCGCCTTTCTGTCTGCTTCTAACTGACATGCCATGTTGGCTTTGTAATGATATGTATATATGTAGACAAGTAAAGGGTTAATTACTACATCTCAGTGTAATACAAACACTAGAGGGCACCACTAGTTCCCCGTATAAATGTAAGAACTCAGGGAATCTTGGGATTGTCAGCAGCAGAGAGAGATAGATCACAGCATAGCTAAGACCAGATAGAAGTAGCACGTGTAGTTCAATTAGTTATTACTTAAACATTATTTTATTAGTAGTTATAGTTCTGTGGAGTGTCCAAACTCGATGTTATTTAATCGTTATTCATGAAATTAGTTTTGCTTTTAGTTTGTGACTGGTGGTTTCTTTATATTCACACCATCAGACCATTCTGGATGATGAAGCAAATAGTAATGATATATTACCAGAGTAATGTAACAGGCTTATTTTCACACTACCATGCAGACACCACTGGTAGGATTCTCCGAACCCCCGCCTGGTGGGAGAATCGCCTGGGGTCGGTGTGAATCCCGCCCCCACCGTCCTTCCAATTCTCCCGCCCCCCCCCCAACAATTGCCCCGGCGTGAGACGCGCCGCCCGCCTCGGAGAATGGCGGGGTCCGGTGCGACTCAATGGGTCCCAGGGCTGACCGAATTCTCCAGCCCGCAATGGGCTGAAGTCCCGCCCGTTCTTTGCCAGTTCCGTTGGAGTAAATTAGAGTAGCTCCCTCACCGGCGGAACCTGGCAGTGCGGGCGGGCTCCGGGGTTCTTGGGGGGTCGCGGGGGGATCTGGCCCCGGGAGGTGCCCCCATGGTGGCCTGGCCTGCGATCGGGGCCCACCGATACGCGGGCGGGCCTGTGCCGTGGGGGCACTCTATTGTTCCCCACCGGAGGCTGTGGTCCTCCGCCATTCCTGGTGCGGAAGCGAATCCCTCCCGCGCATGCGCCAACTCGCGCTGACCGGTGGAGGCCCTTCGGCGCCGGTTGGTGTGGCGCCAAGCCCCTTTCCCGCCGGCTGGCGGGGCACAAACCACTCAGGGGCGGGCCTAGCCCCTGAAGGTGCGGAAGATTCCGCTCCTTTGGGGCGGCCCAACGCCGGAGTGGTTCACGCCACTCCGTCCCTCTGGGACCCCCCACCCCGCCGGGTAGGGTTGAATCCCGCCCCACACCTGACCCCCTGCAGCCGCAGGAGAATGCCGGAAACCAAGCATGCATAGCCTGGCTCCCTGCCATATTCTGGAACCCCTGGGTATGCTGGGAATTGTAGTCCTCGACCTCCACATGGAAAACCCAGCAAAATAATCCCAGAAATACAAATTTCCTCACATGTTGCCCAGGGCCATCACTTGCGCCCACTTAAATACAGATGAGAATCATGAGAACCATTAGGCTCTCATGTTAGTTACAATGCTGGGTTCTCACAAGTCCAGGGAGTCACCTGGCATCAACATATATGGCAACCGAGGCACCTTCAGATCACCCAGGACTATCTGAATTAAAAGGAATTCCACTAAATCAATGTTCAGCTGCTACAGAATAGATATGCAGAAGGTTTTTGTGCATATATCTGTAAGATACCCTGGAAGGTACCATCAATGCTTCATTCTGCTTCAGTCTTCTCTCCTATAGATCTTTATACTTCCAAGGTGAGGCCCCTTGGACACCAGGGCTGCCGTTTAAGGAAGTGGCTGATGATATCGATGCAGAGTCAGATCACTGATACTGAGAAAGGGTACAATTGGAGCCACTTTCACACTGCATACAGAGTGAGAAAACCAGCTCAGTTACAAAGATGTGATTCACGTGCCCGGTCGATCTGGGGATCTCTTTAATAAACACCAGACAAGGTTTCCAGAATGGTAATGGTTTGCTGTGCATTGCACGACATTGCTTTGCAGAAGGACTGGAGCTGCAGGAGTAGGAAGGTGAGGATTATTTTGCACCCTCAGAGGAAGTGTGTTTCCCCTGATGTGTCCAGGGTACCCGTCGCTACTCACCTGGCTGTCACAGAATCCTGCAATGGATCCATCCAGGAAAAGTTCAGATAACTAAGTGTGTGAAACCTTTTGGCACAACAATGCTGAACCCACTTGCCCCCCCACAGCACATAACATTCTGTCAGTCAGAAATCCCTTCATCCCATTCACACTCCTTAGAACATAGAACATAGAACAGTACAGCACAGAACAGGCCCTTCGGCCCTCAATGTTGTGCCGAGCCATGATCACCCTACTCAACCCACAAGAATTGAAGTGCAGAAGTTGGGAACATAGGCTGTCAGGGAAGGACACAAGTGAAATGTGGAACTTGTTCAAGGATCAGGTACTGCGTGTCTTTGATATGTATGTCCCTGTCAGGCAGGGAAGAGATGGTCGAGTGAGGGAACCATGGTTGACAAGAGAGGTTGAATGTCTTGTTAAGAGGAAGAAGGAGACTTATGTAAGGCTGAAGAAACAAGGTTCAGACAGTGCGCTGGAGGGATACAAGATAGCCAGGAGGGAACTGAAGAAAGGGATTAGGAGAGCTAAGAGAGGGCATGAAAAATCTTTGGCGGGTAGGATCAAGGAAAACCCCAAGGCCTTTTACACATACGTGAGAAATATGAGAATGACTAGAGTGAGAGTAGGTCCGATTAAGGACAGTAGCGGGAGATTGTGTATTGAGTCTGAAGAGATAGGAGAGGTCTTGAACAAGTACTTTTCTTCAGTATTTACAAATGAGAGGGGCCATATTGTTGGAAAGGACAGCGTGAAGCAGACTGATAAGCTTGAGGAGATACTTGTCAGGAAGGAAGATGTGTTGCGCGTTTTGAAAAACTTGAGGATAGACAAGTCCCCCGGGCCTGACGGGATATATCCAAGGATTCTATGGGAAGCAAGAAATGAAATTGCAGAGCCGTTGGCAATGATCTTTTCGTCCTCGCTGTCAACAGGGGTGGTACCAGAGGATTGGAGAGTGGCGAATGTCGTGCCTCTGTTCAAAAAAGGGAAAAGGGATAACCCTGGGAATTACAGGCCAGTTAGTCTTACTTCGGTGGTAGGCAAAGTAATGGAAAGGGTACTGAGGGATAGGATTTCTGAGCATCTGGAAAGGCATTGCTTGATTAGGGATAGTCAGCACGGATTTGTGAGGGGTAGGTCTTGCCTTACAAGTCTTATTGAATTCTTTGAGGAGGTGACCAAGCATGTGGATGAAGGTAAAGCAGTGGATGTAGTGTACATGGATTTTAGTAAGGCATTTGATAAGGTTCCCCATGGTAGGCTTATGCAGAAAGTAAGGAGGCATGGGATAGTGGGAAATTTGGCCAGTTGGATAACAAACTGGCTAACCGATAGAAGACAGAGAGTTGTGGTGGATGGCAAATATTCAGCCTGGAGCCCAGTTATCAGTGGCGTACCGCAGGGATCAGTTCTGGGTCCTCTGCTGTTTGTGATTTTCATTAACGACTTGGATGAGGGAGTTGAAGGGTGGGTCAGTAAATTTGCAGATGATACGAAGATTGGTGGAGTTGTGGATAGTGAGGAGGGCTGTTGTCGGCTTCAAAGAGACATAGATAGAATGCAGAGCTGGGCTGAGAAGTGGCAGATGGAGTTTAACCCTGACAAGTGTGAGGTTGTCCATTTTGGAAGGACAAATCTGAATGCGGAATACAGGGTTAATGGTAGGGTTCTTGGCAATGTGGAGGAGCAGAGAGATCTTGGGGTCTATGTTCATAGTTCTTTGAAAGTTGCCACTCAAGTGGATAGAGCTGTGAAGAAGGCCTATGGTGTGCTAGCGTTCATTAGCAGAGGGATTGAATTTAAGAGCCGTGAGGTGATGATGCAGCTGTACAAAACCTTTCAGGCCACATTTGGAGTACTGTGTGCAGTTCTGGTCACCTCATTTTAGGAAGGATGTGGAAGCTTTGGAAAAGGTGCAAAGGAGATTTACCAGGATGTTGCCTGGAATGGAGAGTAGGTCATACGAGGAAAGATTGAGGGTGCTAGGCCTTTTCTCATTAGAACGGAGAAGGATGAGGGGCGACTTGATAGAGGTTTATAAGATGATCGGGGAATAGATAGAGTAGACAGTCAGAGACTTTTTCCCCGGGTGGAACACACCATTACAAGGGGACATAAATTTAAGATAAATGGTGGAAGATATAGAGGGGATGTCAGAGGTAGGTTCTTTACCCAGAGAGTAGTGGGGGCATGGAATGCACTGCCTGTGGTAGTAGTTGAGTCGGAAAATTTATGGACCTTCAAGCGGCTATTGGATAGGTACTTGGATTAGGGTAGAATAAGGGAGTGTAGGTTAACTTCTTAAGGGCAGCACGGTAGCATTGTGGATAGCACAATTGCTTCACAGCTCCAGGGTCCCAAGTTCGATTTCGACTTGGGTCACTGTCTGTGTGGAGTCTGCACATCCTCCCCGTGACTGCGTGGGTTTCCTCCGGGTACTCCGGTTTCCTCCCACAGTCCAAAGATGTGCAGGTTGGGTGGATTGGCCATGAAAAATTGTCCAAAATTCTATGATTAACCTAGGACAAAGGTTCGGCGCAACATCGTGGGCCGAAGGGCCTGTTCTGTGCTGTATTTCTCTATATATCCACCTTATACCCGTAACCCAACAACCCCCCCCTTAACCTTACTTTTATTAGGACACTACGGGCAATTTAGCATGGCCAATCCACCTAACCCGCACATCTTTGGACTGTGGGAGGAAACCAGAGCACCCGAAGGAAACCCACGCACACAGGGGGAGGACGTGCAGACTCCACACAGACAGTGACCCAGCCGGGAATCGAACCTGGGACCCTGGAGCTGTGAAGCATTTATGCTAACCACCATGCTACCCTGCTGCCCATTGTTGGGCAATGTCTTGAAATAAAGGGTATGATTACAATTCACATTACAATATACTAACATTTTTATGATCACCCAGGTAAATCCCCTGGGGCAATGAAAACATTTTCTTTTCCTAATACTTCAAGGTGATACTACCTTCATGGATCAGCAGAGCTGAAGGCAGACTGCTTGTACCCTTGCTCTGACAGATTGGATGCCTATGGCTGCCAACCTCTGGCCTTTAGGGCCTGCCCCACTAACAGCTGTGCAGGGCCACACTTGATCACTGGGGCAGGAGGCTGCATGGCGGCTGTGATTGAGAGGGTTGGGGAGGGATGCGAAGCAGGAGCACCTTCAGCAAAGTCTTCACTTACATGTATCCTTTCTCCATCTTCTGTCACGGCTCACCTACACTTCCCTGCGAACCAAGAAATGGAAAGTATTTTTGCTGTTCTTCACTGAGGTACATGAGTGAGATGGTGCTCTCTCAGAGTGAGTGACCTGTTCTCAGAATCCTTCGGCCTCCTCCTGCAATAACAACTGCTTCAAAGAATGCAGGAAATTAATAACATGAATGGCAACTGACAAAGCAAAAAGATTCCAAATCAGCATTGTGCAGATATTCATATTGAAGTTAATGGTAACAGCAATTCAACAATGGCGCGAACAGGGCCCGGGCACCATCACCAAGGTCATGCACTTTGCCACTCCAAATCTCACTGCCAATCTCCAAAGCCACCTCTTTATCAGCAGTCTATCACTGGCGATATAATCACAGCTGCTGTCTGTCTCTACAGTTCTGCACTCTCTTCTGAAATTGGGGGGGTTATGAGTGCGGAGAGGAGAGAATGACAATATTTGTGGAGGGTCACCACAAAGGATAGACGTGAGATGGCAATAAAAATGATGAGATTGTGAAAGAGAGCTGTTCAGATGAGGGGGGGGGGGGGGGGGTTGAGGACATGATTGGAGGGAGAATGAGTAGAGCTGCAAGATGCTCTGTTCAAGGGAAGGTTGCCACTCACCTTTCCCGCCTTCATGAGGTCATCAAATCTCATTTGCATTAATTCTAGCTGTGAGGAATCATACTCCTGCCACTCAGTCAAATTTGGGTTTTGAGGCAGGCTTCTTCCTGCTGTCCATGGGGAAATAATACTTCTCTGCAGGTCCTCACATCGTAAACTTTAAGGAAGCACTAAGGAACTGAAGAAGGCGTGAGGGGGCGAGACATCCAATGCTGTGCATCCATTCCTCTGGTTGACATATTCTTAATGAGCGATTGGCCATGAAACCATTTAAATCCTGCCAGGGTGCCTTTCAATAAACATTCCGTCAATTGAAAGTTCTGGGTGATGAAAATTCATTTACAGGATGTGGGCGTCGCTGGTTCGGCTAACATTTATTGCCCATCCCTAGTTGCCCTTCAGAAGGTGGTGGTGAGCTGATTTCTTGAACCGTTGCAGTCTCTGAGGTGTAGGTATCCCCACAGTGCTGTTCGGGAGGGAATTCCAGGATTTTGCCCCTGCGACAGTGAAGGAACGATGATATATTTCCAAGTCAAGATGGTGATTAACTTGGAGGGGAACCTCAAGGTGACGGGGTTTCCAGCTATCAGCTTCTCTTGTCCTAGATGTTAGTGGTCGTGTATTTTGAAGGTGCTGGAAACTTACTGCAGAGCATCTTATAGACGGTACACATGGCAGCCAATCTTCATCGGTGGTGGAGGGTTTGAATGTTTGTGGAAGGGGTAGGAATCAAGCGGGCTGCTTTGTCCAGGATGGTGTTGAGCTTCTTGAGCGTTGTTGGAGCTGTGCTTATCCAGGCAAATGGAGAGTATTCCATTAGACTCCTGACTTGTGCCTTTTAGATGATGGACAGGCTTTGGTGGGGGAGGGGGGGGGGGGGGGGGAGGGGGCGCAGGAGGTGAGTTACTCACCACAGGATTCCTAGCTTTTGACCTGCCCTGGTAGCCACAGTATTAATATGGCTAGTCCAGTTCAGTTTCTAATCAATGGTAACCCCCAGGATGTCGACAGTGGGGGATTCAGCGATGGTAATGCCATTGAATGTCAAGGGGTGAT
Organism: Scyliorhinus canicula; assembly: GCF_902713615.1. Classification (NCBI taxonomy): domain Eukaryota; kingdom Metazoa; phylum Chordata; class Chondrichthyes; order Carcharhiniformes; family Scyliorhinidae; genus Scyliorhinus; species Scyliorhinus canicula. The sequence continues at coordinate 241,009,264 of NC_052146.1, forward strand.
GGTTAGATATTCTCTTGTAGGAGATAATCATTGCCTGGCACTTGTGTAACGTAAATGTAACTTGCCACTTGTCAGCCCAAGCCTGGATATTGTCCAGGTCTTGCTGCATTTGGACACGGACTGCTTCATTATCTGAGGAGTCGGGAATGGTGCTGAATATTGTACAGTCATCCACAAAGATCCCCACTTCTGACCTTATGATGGAAGGGAGATCATTGATGAAGCAGCTGAAGATGGTTGGGCCCAGTACATTACCCTGAGGAACTCCTGCAGGAATGTCTGGAGCTGAGATGATTGACCTTAAATCACCACAGCCAGGTACGACTCCAACCAACAGAGGTTTCCCACCTGATTCTCATTGACTCCAGTTTTGCTAGGGCTCCTTGATGCCATACTCAGTCAATTGCTGCCTCGATGTCAAGGGCAGTCACTCTCACCTCACCTTTGGCATTCAGCTCTTTTGTCCATGTTTGAACCAAGGCTGCAATGAGGTCAAGAGCTGAGAGATCATGATTGTCCATAAGCAGGTTATTACTGAGTAAGAAACACTTCATAGCACTGTCAATAACTCCTTCCGTCACTTTTCTGATAATGGACAGCCGCCTGATAAGGCGGTAATTGGCTGGGTTGCATTTGTCCTGTTTCTTGTGTACAGGACACACCCGGGCAAGTTTCCATCTTGCTGGGTAGATGCCAGTTTTGCAGTTGTACTGGAACAGCTTAGCTAGGGGTCCGGCAATTTCTGGAGCACAAGCCTGGGTCTTTGGATTACTAGGCTAGCGACAATACCACTATGTCACCACGTCTGCCTGTGATTCAATGTGAAATGCAGAAGCAGATGCCAAATCCATGGCTGAGTTAAACAGCCACATACAACTGTCATGACACTGATCCCCTAGTGCAAGCAGGTTGTTTTTTTTTAAGGTTCTGCTCATTGTTTCAGAACCCAGGTGGTCTGCTCTCTCACATTTATTTGCGGCTGAGAAATTTATTGAAGTTTTTTTAAAAAAAGGTAATTAATTTTTTAAAAGATTATACACTAAAATGCTGCCCAATTGCATCGGCTCATGTAAGGTTTTCCTTTCGGCAATATGCAGTGGCTTTGAACAGAGACTTGAAGAAAAATACTTTGTAAAACCAGCACAAATTTGGCACAAATTGTATTAATTGTGCTCAATGTGGAAAGTCTAAAACATATAAAAAATGTAGGGGGCGGGTGGGCCACGCCGGGTGGGAGAATCGCTGGGGCACCGCACGAGTCGCGCCACGCCGCCCCGATTCCCCCTTGAAACCAGCGCCGCAAGAATCACGCCGGGCCGCTGGGAGAATCGCCGCAAACGGCGAGCGGCGATTCTCCGGCCCGGATGGGCCGAGTGGCCGCTCCAACACGACAGGTTCCCGCCAGAGCCGTCCTCCCCTAGTTGCTGCCGGTGGGAACTGTGCGGGAACGCTGAGGGGGCGGCTGTGGGGGGGGGGGGGGGGGGGGCTCCTTCACCAGGGGGGCGCCTCCGATGGGGTCTGGCCCGCGATCGGGGCCCACCAATCGGCGGGCCAGAATCTCCCCCCGCAGGCCTACCTCCTTCCGCGGCCGGCCCTAGAACACCGGCTGCATGTTGGTGAGGGGCCGGTGCATGTAAGAAGTTCCTTCCTGCATGCGCAGGATGGCGCGGCCCAACTGCGCAAGCGTGGGTTGGCACGGCACCATATGGGCACCGCGTAAGGACGCTGGAGTGGCGTGATCCACTCCAGCACCGTGCTGGTCCCCTGTGGGGGCCAGAATAGGTCGTGCCCGAGCCCTGTTCGCGCCATTGTGAAACACGACGGCGTTCACGACGGCGCGGGCACTTAGTCCCGGGAGCGGAGAATCCCGCCCAGGGTTTGTAATATAGTTCAGAACCAAGCTAAATACATAAAGTGCAGAGGGAAATCTAAAAAAAAGAATAAGAGCAAATGAGAATAATTTAATTGCTAGCATAGAATCACTACAGTGCAGAAGGAGGCCATTTGGCCCATCGAGTCTGAAATCACAAATCCTCTGAAAGAGCACCCTACCTAGGCCCACTCCCTCAGCCTATCCCAGTAACCCCACCTGATCTTTTGGAAATTAAGGGGTAATTTATAATGGCTAATCCACCTAACCTGCACATTTTTGGATTGTGACAGGAAATCGGAGCACCCGGTGGAAACCCAAGTAGACATGTGGAGAAAGTAAAAATTCCACACAGAGAGTGACTTATGGCTTGAACTGAACCCGGTTCCCTGGTCCTGTGAGGCAGCAGTACTAACCACTGTGCCACCGTAACGCCCATATGACGACCAGCCCAGACCAGCCCACCCCTCACACCCATCTGACAGAGCCCCAAGGGGCAGCACGGTAGCACAACTGGCTAGCACTGTGGCTTCACAGTGCCAGGGTCCCAGGTTCGATTCCCCGCTGGGTCACGGTCTGTGTGGAGTCTGCACGTTCTCCCCGTGTCTGTGTGGGTTTCCTCCGGGTGCTCCGGTTTCCTCCCACAGTCCAAAAAAGTGCAGGTGGATTGGCCATGCTAAGTTGCTCTTAGTGTCCAAAAAGGTTCGGAGGGGTTATTGGGTTACGGGTACAGGGTGGAAGTGAGGGCTTAAGTGGGTCGGTGCAGACTCGATGGGCCGAATAGCCTCCTTCTGCACTGTATGTTCTATGTTCAAGGCTGGTTGTAACAGTGTGATCAGGTGTTTAATGTGACAACTTTTAGACAGCTATGTGCCCTAGCTCCTATAACTAATCTGTGCCCTGCACCCATGCAACTTGACTGGTGTTCAACTTACTGGCCCTACGGGCACTAATAATACATCTTGGTGGATCTCCAAATGGTAAAGCAGGAGTGGTGACGGCCTACTGTGATACCCACCCTGTGGCCTGGGTCCTTGTTGGCAGCCGTCTTCTGGAGCGACTGAACTTGGATGGACCAGGTGGCGTGATGCCGCCCTGTTCTGCCCACCAGATACATCAGGGACAGGAGTGGGGGGGGGGGGGGGGGGGGGGGGAGTCCGAGGTGTTGCAGTTTTCTGGCACCTTCCCTGCGGGAGTCACCAACACGGGCCCCGTCAGCTCCTCCTCCCTCGGGATTCCTGATGGCTTCCGGGCTACTCCATGGGATGGGGGTGTGAGTGGAGCTACCCCTGAGGCTACCCCTCCACCTGCTGCTGTCAGTCCTGGAGTCCCACTCTGATCTCGACCAGAGTTTGCATGCTCGGGGCCATGGAGCACAGGGAGTTGACCATCTCTGTCTGGGACTGCGCCACATTACCCATTGACTGTGCTACTACCTTCTGGGTTTGCATCACATCAGCCAATGACTGCACTATCACGCTCTGCGACTGGACCACCTCCCTCTGTGTCTGTGCCACGTCGGCCAGCACCGAGGCAATGCCGCTGACGTTCCCAGCCATGGCCGGCTGTGACTGGACCAAGCTCAGGAGTGCTGCTGCAATTTCCAGATAGCTCTCACACATGGTTGCCTGTGAGGTGGCAACCCTGTTCTGGGCCTCGGCCAACGCCTGCACAGAATGCCCCAGGCCTTGGACACGCTGACCCATAGCCAGAATTTTGTCCCCCCATGCCTCCACTGCGGATGCTAACCAGGCGGTTTTGGCCTGGGTGGCATGCATGGTCAGCACCACCTCCTGCTCCTGCACACGATTGGACTCCTCCACCTGTGCCTGGAAGTGCTGGAAGCTCGCCGATAACCCCTCATGTAGACCCTGACTCTGCGACTGCATCTACACAATCGATGGGACTGTCTGTTCCAGAAGCCCGAAACCCATCTGGATGGCAGCTAGTTCCTTTGGTTGGCCTGCCCTCCAACGTCCATGCCCTCGGATGTTCCTACCTCCACCTGCTGCACTGGGTCAGCTGTGTGGGATTTACCAGATAGTGTCCCAGTAGCCACTTCACTAAAGTGGCCAACCAAGCTGAGTGTCTCTGGGACAGTGGAGGGTGTTGGGCTCCGGCTGTGGCACTGGCTGGGAACGGGGTACGCCAGTTGGACCTGCCCCATCTCCAGCAGGTCCTGCAAGACACAAGACAAAAGCATGATTAGGCCGTGGGTCGGAAGGCAGTGGGGGTGATGGTGAGGGGGTGGTTAGGGTGGAGTGAGGCAGTGGTGAGGTGGGGGGTAAGGGGGTGGTGAGGGTGGCATAGGGGTGAAGGTGGTGTGGATGTGGTGTTGGGGGGGGGGGGTGATGCAAGGAACCACAACTCAGCAGGGCCTCGCTTCCTCCCCCACATGCAAAATCCACCCTGGTGGACCTCCATTTCATCCAGGCCACCGACCACGTTTAGGTACCTCTGCTCTGAGGGGCCACAGGTCCAGCGGGCCCCCTCTAGTTTTCTCCTGCTCCCGGCGGTTATGGGCGGACTTCCCCAGGGGGAGGCAAACAGAAAATAACAGTGTTAGACAGTCCGAAGGATGCAGCCTAGGGGGTGGGTAACTGGTGGCCTCAGTGACCAGGTCACAGGGCCTTGGCGGCCGGTATGGGTGCCGGAATGTGGTGCAAGGTGGGGGGGTCAGGTTACGGGTGTGTGAAACGGGGGTTAGTGCCAGAGCCACAGTGCTGCCTACTCACCCAGGCCACCCTGAGGAGGTCTGCAGATTTTCCTGGCACTGCTGGCCCGTCCGGACGGTGTTGCCCATGGTGCTGACGGCCTCTGCCACTTGCGCCCAGGCCTGGTGAACAGCAGCTGCTGGCTGCCTACGTCGCGGGCTGGGGTACAGGATCACCCACCTCTCCTCCACCATGTCGAGGAGTGTCTCCAGCCTGGCATCGGTGAAGCGTGGAGCTGCTCTCCTTGCTGCCATCTTGTTGGCTGGGATGGTGTGTGTGGAGAGTGAAGTGCATATGTGCGACTACAGCTTGTCAGCCTCCTGAGTGTCAATCGCGAATCCAGCACCGTTTCTGATCGTAATCTCATGTGGCAGCGGTGCTAGCTCGAGGTGTGACGCCAGTTTTGTTGTCGTGGAACTCCATGAATCCTGCGCCAACGTCAACACTTTGTCTCAGAAATGGAGAATCCAGCCCCAGATCTTCTTGCGATATGAGGGCATGGCAGAGGTACTAAATGAATACTTTGCGTCTGCCTTCACTGAAGAGCATATTGCCAATATAGCAGTAAATAAGAGAATGAGAGTAATAATAGATAAAGAGAAGCGACTTAACAAATTGGCAATACTTAATGTAGAAAAACCACCAATTCTGAATGAAATGCATCCTGGGTTGCTGAGCAAAGTAAGTTTGGGCATTGAGAAGGGTTTGGTGACAATCTTTCAATCTTCCTTAGATATGGGATTGGTGCCAGAGGTCTGGTGGATTGGGAATGTGACCACCATCCCACCGCCACCTCCACTAGAACATAGAACAGTACAGCACAGAACAGGCCCTTCGGCCCTCGATGTTGTGCCGAGCAATGATCACCCTACTCAAACCCATGTATCCACCCTGTACCCGTAACCCAACAACCCCCCCCCCCCCCCCCATTGTGTGTGAAGAAAGGGAGAGGGATAAATCTGACAGTCACAGGCCCATCAGTCTAAGCTCAATGAAGGGGGAACCTTTAGAGATAGTAATTGAGAAAATGATTAGAACATAGAACATTACAGGCCCTTCGGCCCTCGATGTTGTGCCGAGCAATGATCACACTACTCAAACCCACGTATCCACCCTATACCCGTAACCCAACAACCCCCCCCTAACCTTACTTTTTAGAACACTACGGGCAATTTAGCATGGCCAATCCACCTAACCCGCATATCTTTGGACTGTGGGAGGAAACCGGAGCACCCGGAGGAAACCCATGCACACACGGGGAGGACGTGCAGACTCCACACAGACAGTGACCCAGCCGGGAATCGAACCTGGGACCCTGGAGCTGTGAAGCATTTATGCTAACCACCATGCTACCGTGCTGCCCCATTTGGCATTTGGAAAATATGGACTAATAAATGAACGCCAGTAAGAATTTGTTAAAAGAAAATTGTGTTTGTCTAAATTAACCAAGTTCTTTGATGAAGTAACGGGAAGGTTATTTTTTATAAATTTAGAGCACCCAATTTGTTTTTTCTAATTCGGGGGCAATTTAGCATGGCCAATCCACCTAGCATGCACCACTTTGGGTTGTGGGAGTGAGACCCAGGGAGAATGTGCAGACTCCACACAGGCAGTGACCCAGAGCCGGGATTGAACACAGGACCTTGGTGCCGGAAGGCAGCAGTTCTAACCACTGGACCACCGTGCCATAACAAAAATTTTAATGGGGTAATGTAGTTGATGCTGTACCATTCTATGATTCTAACTAGAAATAGCTGAGTTGTGCTGTTGAGGGATCCAAACCACTGATGTAAAGTACAACCTTATTATTTGCTCCTTTTCATGCTTGTTCCCATCTCTAAATATTTTCTGTGAAGTTTTCATTAAAATAAACATTCAGGTGCTGAGATCCAGCTGCAACGGTATTCATTTATTTTTTACACAAGTGGTGATGGTGTCAGTTCATCAGAGAGAAAAATCTTTTGCAGAGAAAAATTAAAAATTAATTGGCACTCCTGACCTTCTGCTGACTACTTACTATTGCTGTGCTCAACTATTCCAGTCATTTTTTTTGTGTACTCAGAATTGCAAATCTTTTAAAGCCATTAGCTTCATCCCTATGAAGGATCTAAGTAAACTGGCACCATGTAATGAAATATTCATTATACTGGGAATTGCATTAAGCTAGGCCACAATCTGTTTATTTCCATTATATAGAATTCCAGACTCAATTCTTAAATAAAATAAAAAAGATCGAAGACAAAAAGGTTCCTATTATCTCATGCTTGATATTGAATTCAATGAATCAATTGCTACATTTCAATCAGACAGTAGCTTATTTCTGTAAAAATGATGTGCATTTGAGATATTCCTTAGTGGATTATGTTCTGGAATCAGTGACTACAAAGATTTGCAAATTTATCATATTTATGTTTTATTTATTGAAATTCCGTTACAAGTATGAGCATGATACAAGGATATGCCTTGATACACTACATATGCTTTTATCAGGATTCAACTTTATTGATATCAGCCACCGCAATGAGCTATTGTGCTGCTCATGAGCAAAGCCTGTAATTCAATTGCAGGCTTACTGGTTATTCCAAATTGTGAGTACAGAGCCCAAATTGAATTCAAAGTAGGCTCAGCCCAGCAGTCAATTCCAATTGTCATGGAAGGTTTGGTGCAACTTATGGTCTGAGAATGGAATCATGCTGTTTTCTCCCAAATGCTAACATAACTGATTTTATGTTGGCTTTGAACCAAACTATGTGTGAATTTCCTTTATTATTTGCACACACTCCAGTTACATCTGCCAAAACCCCATTTAGCTCATTAACATAGCTCTGCCTCCATCCACCGCAGGCAAAAGAACAGGGAAGGGGAGTTTTTTGAAGGCATGTCTATTCTGATTTGGTCTGACTTTATACAAAACCTGGAGCCACCATTTCTAGTGCCTTGCAGTGTTTTTGTTTTACATGTCCTGAGCTGTCTGCATTTTTGGATTTTTTTGTGTAATAAGGGCTGCCCAGTGGCACAGTGGTTATCACGGCTGCCTCACAGCTCCAGGGACCCGAGATTCAATTCCGGCCTCGGGTGACACTCTGTGTGGACTTTTCCCATGTCAGCGTAGGTTTCCAATGGGTGTTCCGGTTTCCACCCACAGTCCAAAGATGTGCAGGTTAGGTGGATTGGTCATGCTAAATTGTCCCTTAGTGTTCAAAAGGTTAGTTAGGGTTACTGGGTTACAGGGATAGGGTGGAGGCGTGGGTTTAAGTAGGGTGCTATTTCCAGGGGCCGGTGCAGATTCAATGGGCCGAATGGCCTCCTTCTGCACTGTAAATTTTGTAAAGAGAAGAGTTTCCAGAATGTCTCAGATGTACAGTAATGGTGGTGTGATGGCTTCAACGTTGAATCATATATGTGTGATGAAACTTACAAGGGACATGAAGATGGTTAAAGGGCAATCTTTGTGATTCTGTGATCCCAGTGGAGAAACCACATGTTAGGAGGACAATGGAGGTTCAGAATAGAACAATGGGGTAGCTGTTTAATCCTCCAATAAGGGTTCCCTAACATTTGTTTAGCAACAAGAACAATTTACATATAGTGCCTTTAATGTATTGAAACATTCAAAGACACTTATAGAGTTACCCTTCTATTCCTGAAGGGGTAACCTTTTGTGGTTCTGTTGCCAATGCTGAGCATTGCTCGTGTCAAGTCAAAGATTAGCTCAGTTGCTGGATGGCTAGTTAGTGATATGGAGTGATGCCAGCAGCGTGGGTTTGATTCCCGTACCGGCTCTACCTTCTCAATCTTGACCGTTGCCTGAGGTGTGGTGACCTTCAGATTAAATCACCATTAGTCTGCAAAAGGAAAAGCAGCCTATGGACCACTGTGGTGACTTTTACATCCCAGTACCTAACCGTGTTTCCCCGCCCCCTATATCTCACCCTTTATCTATCTCAATGCCCACCCACCCCCATGCTGGCCCATGCCCCGTCAGATTGCCCATGCCTCTATGTATCCACCACTGCCAGTTACCTAATTTGCATTATATACAGTCCGCAGATTCCTTGAAATGTCAATGGAAAATATTTTACATTCCTGGTGGAACAAAACTCTTCATCTAATAAAAACTTCCATATTATTGATTTGACAAGTAAATACATTCTGCCATATGAAAAAAACCCTTCAATGCTTAGAATCCTTTATGATCACAAACCAGAAAGTACATCAACGGGATAATTTGTTATTGCAACTTCTCTAATGTGTCTTTCATTTTCATATGAATGCAACACTGACTGTACTAAAACCTATTAGCACTTGGAAATCAGCCAAGCATTCAAAATCATCACAACTGTCCAAAAGATTTTCCGTCTAATTTTCAGAATATTCCAGACTCATCAGCAGGTTTTTCATTTCCTTCACGAGGTCTCAGGCCTTGTGTGCTTTTAACAGGCTGCCAAAGTCTCACAGCACCAGAGAAAAATGGTGTGCAGGAGGAAATCTGATTCCTGTCTCCTGTTTAAATTGGAGACCTGGGGGACCTGCCCTCAGTGGAGAGAGGGAGTGCATTTTGAAAACTAGGCATTTCTGACCAGCAAAAATGCAAGGGGAACATTGGCACAGGATTGGGAATGCAAACAACACAGCACAGGGAATCTGTTTTCCTCCGCAATACACATCCGGACAGAAAATTAACGCCATATGGGATTAACATCCTTGCTTCAGTGTGCCTGAGATAGTGTCTTATACGAGGAGCATAGGATGGCAATTAGAGTATCAGGTTGATTGTTACAGACTGGGACGAGAAAGAACCAAAATTTCCGTTTCCTTCCCTTACTGTTGGTAATAGGTGTGTTTTTGAAAAGGAAGACAAGTATGTTTCTTAACCCTTGAGTGTATGGTCAATTTGAATAATCAACAGCAAGCTTTCACGGGTTTAACTATTTATTTACACACCCACTGCAAATGGTTAATGCTGTGTCACTCACCCACCCACCCACACGCACACATATACACACAGGTAGACACACCCACTCAAGGAGCCTGCATTTTAAGAGAATAATGCACTTTAACAATTTACAAATGAAGCAATAGTTCATAGGCTGCACAATTGGCTCATCTTGCTTCAGGCCTGCTCCAAAGTTAGTTTTTTGTGGTCTTATTACTAGAGGGTGGGTATTCTGTACAGGTGGATCTATAAAGAAATAGGCTTGGAGATCTTATAATGTTGCAGTCTACAGTCTTAAGGCAAAGATGTTGCTACCGTTGCTGCTGTTTGTTGTTGTGTTGTTTGCAGGTTGACTAGTTTCCCCATAGTGCTTGGAGTAAGTAAGATTGGTTATCTGAGGACAGTTTTTAAAATCAGGTGATCATATGAGCCATACTTCTATTGTCCACCCAGAATTGTTTGAAGTTAAGAGCCATTACAACACAATTGGGGGTGGGGGTGGGAGGGGAGGGGTGGTGGATGGCGAATGTTCACACCTATCCATGTTGAACTGACTTTTCTATACCTCTCTTTGTTAAATTTTGAGGTCAGAGACTATGAAGGGTGGTGGTGGGGGCAATCCTGCCTACCACCAGGATTGTCTAATCTTGCCAAAAGTCAATGAAAATTTAGCTGGGCTGCTCAATCTCCGTGGCGGGGTCCTGCCTGGTTGTGGATAGTAAAGCCTAGCATCTGTGTCTAGGAGTCCATAGATTTTGAGTTTTGGGTAAATCCATAAACAATTTGGGCAGCATGGTAGCATGGTGGTTAGCATAAATGCTTCACAGCTCCAGGGTCCCAGGTTCGGTTCCCGGCTGGGTCACTGTCTGTGCGGAGTCTGCACGTCCTCCCCGTGTGTGCGTGGGTTTCCTCCGGGTGCTCCGGTTTCCTCCCACAGTCCAAAGATGTGCGGGTTAGGTGGATTGGCCATGCTAAATTGCCTGTAGTGTCCTAAAAAAGTAAGGTTAAGGGGGGGTTGTTTGGGTTACAGGTATAGGGTGGATACGTGGGTTTGAGTAAGGTGATCATTGCTCGGCACAACATCGAGGGCCGAAGGGACTGTTCTGTGCTGTACTGTTCTATGTTCTATGTTCTAGGACGTGTTAATTCCACAAATGGTTTTGTCTTGGTATCTCCGTTCAAAGGAGGTACTCCACCCATGACTATTCAATTTGAAACTTTCTGGGACTTGAGATACTTCTGAGTCATTGTAAAAATTGCAAAAGTCACCTGACCCTTGGCAGCCCTATTATCAGCCTTTCAATGTCTGCTTTTAATTGAAATAAGGAAGTTCCATAAAATTCAATGCTGAGTACAGTCCATTTTTAAAGATGTGAATATGATACGCCTTTACTGGGAATGGCAATGATTACTGGTTTATTATTTGATACATTTCCCACCCGTGTATCGAACTGGAGCAAATTATTGGCAGGTAGGTGACTTTGATGTGCAACTGCAATGAAGATTTGCATTAGACTAGTTTAACTTATTATCATTGACATAAAGAGAAAGGGCACCATTCTCCCATCCATATCAAATAGCGGCTTCTGTCTTGAACTGACAATTGTGCCTACAGTTACTGGCACACAAAATCATAGAGGTTAACCCCATAGCTTTGACTTAATGCTCGGATTGTTCTGCATTGGCAGCAGCCCCACACAAAATTTACCGTTTCAATGATAGAAGGACTAATTCTCCAAGTCGTGGGATGTTTTTGTACATTAAAGGCACCATATAAATGTAAGTTATTGTTCTTGTTGTTGAATGCACTTTCTCACTGATGACCCAAATGACAGGGAACTCTAGTTGGAGAATTAAATGGCTACATAATAACTGAAGAGCAGTAAGATAGAAGACTGAGGATTAGCATGAAGATCGTGTTAAAGCTGTGTTATCTCCTTCAAAGCAACCTTCAAACAGATTCTATTCTTCATTCAGTTGTGTTCAGATCTTGACATCCTTCAATCTTAATGGATCCTGCTTCTCTCAGGATATTGTTGAGGATATCTACAGGATAAGTCCGTTGACTGTACATCGGGAAGTTGGTAGCTGCACCGCTTAGGTGAGCCAACCTTTCTTCAAATCATCCACTGCTGAGAAATAGCAGCATCAGAAATTTCCCCAATTCTAAAGGTATAGTAACTTTTCAAAGGGGTCTTTTATTGCACCTCTGTTGTCATTTGAGTCAAGTGCCTAACACAATGGAAGAGAAGTATTTTACTCCATAAATATGTAGCTGGTCTGTGACCTCCAGCACCGAATCATACAAGTGAAAACTTGCTTCCAAGAATACTTCCTTTGTCTGTTCTAGCCTTGTTTGAAGGTGACTATATGGAGGATGACTCCTTGGAGATAAAGATTAATCTCTACAGCTACTGGAAGTGATATTTTCGGACTAACTAAAGACAATAGCTGAGTCCCGGTACAATAAATTTCATGGTACAGCCAGAAGGATTACACAGCATACTGTTGGGAATTTGAAACTGTACTTTGAGTCGCTGGACAGACAGATTAGGAGATGGATGACAGTCCAAATCCCAGGGCCTTGAGTGTCATTGTCATCTGCCACATGCTGTCTAACTTAACTCAGCAAGGAAGTTTCATGGTAAGAAGAGCAATAAGAGATAGAGGCATTTCCAGGCAAGGCTTGATAATTACAAAAATAATGTAATTGCAGAAGTAGCAGTGCATCCCAGACCAACGATGTACCAGGAGATACAAGACACATTCGAAAATCACCTCCCAATCACTCTCTGCTACATCTTCCTCTCAATTCCACAACTAACGAGTCATATTTTGTTCCTTGTTCTACACAGGGCTGTATAAATTGTCAGCACGAATCATTCAAAAGTGAGACTTCTTTTAAGCAATTGTGCACTCTGAAATTTTGCCAGTGTGTTTAGCCACAGTGCCACACTTTAGTGCTTTCTTTGTGAAATGTGATAGTAACTTTTCCAAAGTATTTCTGTATTGGCAGGAGGAGTATGTGAGCTGTCAAACTGGGCTCCATAGCAGCCTGATGTGACATTTGACATTTTCATGGTGTACATGTGATGGGCCTGCACCAAAGTCAGTTATACCAGGTGCTGTTTTGACTGCCTGACCCTGTTCTCTCCAGGGCACATTGATTGTTCCCTTAGTGAGGATGTTTGATAGACCAGATGCCATATGAGTTTGAGTGGCAGCTCCCACATTCATGACTATTCAAGGTTCTGAGCACCTTCATCCTTCTGAGCATTGCATCAGCATGTCCACTACAGCCCATGGGATTAAACGGCTGCACAGATAAGAAACTGGCGAGGGGGAAAGGAAGCAGAGAGTAATGACAAACAGTTTTTTTCAGATTGGGGGGAAGTGTACAGTTTCCTGGGGTTGCTATTGGGGCTGTTGCTCTTTTTGATAAATATGAAGCTGGTCTGTGACCATCAACATTGAATTATGAAGTGAAAACTTGCTTCCAAGAATACTTCCTTCTTCTGTTCTAGCCTTGTTTGAAGGTGACTATGGCAGGCATAATTTCAAAGATTGCAGATGATATGAAACTTGTAAATGTAGAAAACTGTGAGGGGGGATAGTGACAGATGTCAGGCTGACTCATAAAATGGGCAGACGCACGGAGGTGAAATTTCACATGGAGAAGTGTGAAGCTTTGATTGGTAGAGTAAGTTGAGGAGAGGATTAAGGGAAACCTTATTCAGAAACATGGACAGCATAGTGACACAGAGGATACCCAGGTTCGATTCCGGCCTTGGGTGACTGTCTGTGTGGAGTTTGCCCCTTCTCCCCGTGTCTGCGTGGGTTTCCTCTGGGTGCTCTGGTATCTCCCACAGTCCACAAATGTGCAGGTTACTTGGATTGGTCACGATCAATGAATAGGATTATGGAGATAGGGCTTGGGAATGGGCCTAGGTCAGGTGCTCTTTCGGAGGATAGACACAGACTTGATGGACTGAATGGCCTCATTTTGCACTGAAGGGTTCTCTGGACTCAATGAGTGTTTTAACAGAGTAAATAGGTGGAACTGCTTTGAGTGGGAAATGGGTCTGTAACCAAAGGATACAGATTTAAGGTAATTGGCTTAAAAAACGTGACACGAGGAAAGGAAATTTTATGCAGCATTTGTTATAATCTGGAATGTGCTGCCTGAAAAGATAGTGGACTAGCTTTAATAATAACTTTCAAAAGGGAACTTGAAAGGGAAAGAAATACAGGATGATGTAGTAAAAGAAAATCAATTAGATTTATTGGATTGCTCTCGGAATGAGCTGGCAGGCTCATGATGGGCTTAATGGCCTCCCTTGATACAGCATTGTCCTGTGATTCAACATAGGGAAGCACATCTTTGGGCAGCAAAAAGGCCTGTGAATATCTGCCTCAATGTTGTCTCTAAGGATGTGATAATGAGGCGCTCACCGCGTCTGTTTCTGACTGAGTTGATCTCATTTCCTAATGCAAGGTCAGCTCATTAATGAATGATGCACAAGGCCATTTTTGGGGGAGGAGAAAGAGACCAGTGCCTGATTCAAACTGTCCTTTTAGCATCTAATTCTTTGAGAAAACATTGCTTGGCTTTAGTGCAAAGTCATTGAGCAATGTTCTTTTTTATATTAACCCTTTTCTCACTCGTTAATGACAGCTACTTATTTTTCAAATGCCCCAGTTGCTTACGATCAGGCCCTTAATAAGCCTTAGACACACTTTGTGTTCAGGTCTCAATATCAACAGCCTGAGGGGAACACAAATGGTAATTGGGTGATGATGATCCTTACTTAGCGTCCGGGGAATTGACATCTGCTGCGCTTGTCCTAGCATTATCATCCTTCATGGCTAAGGCGTGAATTTTCCGCTTCCCCAGCCACATGCTCCTTGGTGGCGTGCCATCGCCGGCAGCAGGATTCTCCATTCCTTCTGCCGGCCACTGCGATTTCTCATTGTAGCCAACCCACTCCACTGGGAAATCTGCTGCCAGAATCCTGCCAGTGAACGATTCAACCTGCATCTTTAAGAATAGTGCAAATGGCATCTATAGTAGCTGGGGAAACATTTATAAACATTGATCCAGATATTGACAGGGACCTGTAGCCACCTGAGGTGACCACTGCCCAACACAAAATGGAAGATTGCAAGGAATGCAGGGAAATTGGACATGTTGTAAAAAGCAAGCAGCTTGCAAAGCACTTGTATATTCAGACTACTGCAGAAACCAGTTTTGACTGTTGCCGAAACCAGACAGCACTATGAAAAGAAACAAGTTAACATATTAATGAGGCGATACCGGGTGATCCCCAGGCACAATAGAAACAAGTTAACACTAATCGATACATTCAATGGAAGGCCAGACTTTGTGGCGCCAAAGAAGCCCAAAACAATAAGTCCCAAGAACCGCCCCAGTGATCAAGATACTGCCCTGTTATTGGGGAATTCAAATCAATCGATTGTGAAGAGACCCAATCGATTGCGAGAGTATAGACGGTCCGCCCAGGTGGGCGCAAGGCCCTGAGAGGAGTATAAGACAGAGATTGCGACCCCAGCTCTCTCTCTCTGCCAGCCTCTCCTTCACCAGCCAGCCCTCCCAGCAGAACAGCGTTGCAGCAGAAGAACCTTGAGGAGGCGAGGTCTGGATAGCAGCCGCCAACAAGTCACAATGCACGCTATGAGAGTAGACACTCCTGACCCCCCTGTAGTCCATAACTACTGGAAGCCTGCAGACCCAGGACAAGCTAGAGGCCGTTGTTCCCTGATCCGGCAGTCCCCTTATCCAGATAAGTATTTGGCCTATTAGTGGTAGGATTAGTCTAGTCTTATAGTTTTATATGCATGATTAGAAGGACACTCCATGCTGCCACCACTGAGCAAAGGCAAAGCACAGTGGACCACGCGAAATGTAGGAAGCAGATTGCGCAGCTGCAATCTCTGCTTTCTGTGCAGAATGGCTTCCAAGAGACATTTTGGGACACAGTTAGAAGAAGAAAATGCCCCAGATTGGCAGGAATTAAGTGAAATAGCGCAGCGATATGGTCCAGGAACATGTGCGCTAGCAGCGCAGCAGAAAAGGAAAGCGCCCCAACCCTCCACAGATCAGATAGCACCCGCACCAATGAACCCAGTCACCACCCAAAGAAAAGCAACCGCAGAAGGTGCACCCAAGATCACGTACACCACCCCCTTAACCGTAACACAACTAAGGGACGCGTGTGAGAAAATCACCCCATTCCTCCCCACTGCAGACCCCCACCAATTTTTCGCACGAGTGAAACAGCAGGCGACCATGTACGGCCTGGATGAGCGAGAGCAGGTTAAGCTCACAGTTTTGAGTTTAGACTCATCAGTTGTAGCAGCCGTCCCCGACCAACAGAACGTTGGAGGAGGCACCCTAGAAGAGATGCAAACAGCTATTTTAGACGCGATACGGTACAACAGAGGAGACCCAGTCGAAGGCCTAAATAAGTGTAGGCAGAAAAGGACCGAGCACCCCACAGCATTCACAGGAAGGCTGTGGATTCATTTCACTGCCGTTTTTGGTGATTTATACCGTGCACATTTAACCCGAGATAATATGGTTAAATGGACCCGCACCATCACCTCCCACGCCACAGATGCAGGACAGAATGTCTGCTCCAATTATGACTCCTCAAAAGAATCACATAATGAAAAATGGGTATTGAAATGATTGTCCCGCGCTTGGGAGCAATCTGTCCACGGCAAGGTAACAGTAAAGAACCCCGAAGAAGCTCAGGCTGCAGCAGACATCCAAGCAGTGAGAGCACACCAAAACCCCACATGGGTAAATGAGGGAAAGAACAGCCCCCCACAGAAGTCACAGGAATGTTATCACTGCGGACAGTTCGGGCATTTTGCTAGGGAATGCAACGCCCCGCAGAAATCTCAGAGAGGCCAGCAGACAGGCACTCTGAACAGGAACAAAGCGAAGCCTATCCATAGTATAGGGACGCAGTCAGGACAGACCAATGTGGACGGAACGGACTGACGGTGTTCGGGCTCCCCCACTTGGGTCTGTGACACCCTCTGGGAACGATCCGGAAGACCGGTGGTCACGGCGAAAATTCGGGGCAAGCCCATAGAATTACTTTGGGACACAGGAGGGTCCCGCACAACCATTAATTCCACCATTACAGCACAGGCAGACACGTGGCCCACTACAGCCACAATAACCCTCAGCGGCTTTACAGGCCACTCGCAGCAGGGACACATTACAGCCCCTGTACCCATCCAACTAGGGAATATCTCCACCAGACACCCCGTTGTGTTAGTTAATCTGTCCCACACGGCAGAACACATACTGGGCATTGACTTTAAGAATGCCCACAGTCTGTCGTTCGACCCAGTAAATCAGTGTGTCTGGCGAATGACGAAATCTGACAGAGCACCCGCAACGCTCACAGTAGGAAAGTACACAACCAGGATTAGCACAGTAGGTAACTATTGTTTTGACCCGACCACACTTAGCACGGACAAACAGGTTAGGGCAGTATTGAACAAGCACAGGACAGCATTTGCCAGTCACCTGCACAACTGCGGCAGAATGACTGGACAAGTTAAAGTTACAGAACCTGACCCGAGACCACAGAGACAGTACAGATTTCCCCTAGAAGCAGAGGGAGAAATTGGAAAAGTTATAGAGAGCTTATTAGAGCAGAGTGTACGTAGGACAGTAGCCTCGACTAATAATGCCCCTATTTGGCCAGTGAGGAAGCCCAACGGGAATCAGGAACTCAACAAAGTTACACCAGCAGTAGCCCCCACGGTAGCAACAAGTCCCGAGACCATGCTCAAGCAGGGACTCCACTCCAAATATTTCACGGTATTGGACATTAGCAACGGCTTTTGGTCAACCCCATTGGCAAAGGCGTGCCAGTACAAATTTGCCTTCACATTCAAAGGACAGCAGTACACGTGGACATGCCTCGCACAAGGATTCCAGAATTCCCCCTCCATTTTCCACCGACAGCTGGCAAACGGACTAGCAAAATTTTCCCGACCCGAATGTCTGGTACAGTATGTGGATGACCTATTACTGCAGACAGACACCAAGGCAGAGCACATCACGCTTCTGTCTGAACTCCTGGAACTTCTGAACTCAATCTGATGTAATGTTAACCCCAGAAAGGCCCAAATATTGGAGAATCAAGTGATGTATTTGGGTACTATCATCACACATGGCAAACACGAGATCGAGTTCAAAAGAATTGACTCAATCGTCAAATTGCCCCTTCCCCAAAATGTTTCAGCCCTCCTGTCATTTTTAGGACGGGTATTGTCGGAACCATATCGATGGTTTTGCGACCAAGGCAGCCCCACTATCATACCTCTTTAAGAAAGGAGTCCCTTGGGAATGGCTTCCGCAGCATACAGAGGCTGTGGAAGAGTTAAAGAAAGCCCTTAGCGCAGCACCTGCAGTACAAGTTCCAGACCCGCTCTCCCGCTATGCAATTGAGGTAGCTAGGACAGATCTGACCCTCTCTGCCGTGCTCCTTCAGGAACGGCACGAGCAGCTACGACCAGTGGCTTATGCCTCATGACTGTTAGACCCCGTGGAGCAAGGTTTCTCAGCCTGCGAAAGACACCTGCTCGCGGTATTCTGAGCAGTACAATACTTTTCTTACATTACCGGACTCAACCCCATCACCATTTTGACCGAACAGAACCCCACACAGTTACTTTTAGATGGCCGACTGAAGGACGGTTCAGTGAGCCAGATAAGAGCAGCGAGATGGACACTTCTGTTACAAGGACGGGACATAACAGTTAAATGAACCAAGACACACACATTTTTAGCGGACAACCTACAGTATCCAGGACATCCCCATGAATGCAAAATAGTAGCCCCCCTACACAACACAGGACCGTTCATTGCTAAGACGCCCCCCAGGAAGATAGGGAATTCAAGCCAGAGCCCCCAGCACACAGACACCTGTGCACCACTACGGATTTATGTGGACGGTTCATCCACAGTTTTAGATGGCGAACGCATTACAGGATGCGGTATTTATGTGGAAGATGCGCAGGGCCGTGCACTAGAGGAGATAGCATTAAAGTTACCCGGTCACTTAGGCATGCAGGCAGCAGAGCTCGCAGCCATAGCATACATAGTGGACCACCCAGATTCGTTCCCCAGCCCAGTAGACATATATTTGGACACTCTGTATGTCTGTAACAGCCTCACAGATTTTCTACCCCTGTGGAGGACAAGAGGTTTTGTCTCCGTGGATGGAAAGCCCCTTCCATCAGCCCCATTACTCCGCCATATCCTAGAGAAGGCAAAGGATAGGACCTACGGCATTATTAAAGTTAGAAGCCACCATCGATCATCCCCCCCTGGAAATGTGAAAGCTGACGCACTGGCTAAAGCAGGTTCCAGGCGAGGTCATTTTTGGACACTCCCAGCTAGCGCACCAGCTAGTGCCCCTGTGAGTTCAATCCAAGTCTCACAAATGAACATAGAGGATTTAGTACAGGCACAGAGGCAGGACGAAAATCTCTGGGAGATTTTAAAAGGAAACTTTGTGGCCCAATACGACAAATTCAAACACGCTTTGACCACACATGAGGGTGTGATTATCAAAGACAAGTTGTATATGGTTCCTAAGAAAGACAGGAATCAAATGATTGCCTTATTCCATGATGGTCATGGACACCAAGGGATCGACCCTACCACAGCCCACCTTAGGCAACTCTGTTGGTGGCCCAATTTAAGAGACGATGTAACGCACTACATAGAGAACTGTTTGATTTGTGCACAGAATAACCCGGAGAGGTATTCAAAGAAGGCACAACTCAGCCACACTCGCCCCGTTAATGGCCCCTGGACTAACCTCCAGATCGATTTTATAGGTCCATTGCCCCCTTGCAGGAATGGCTATAAATATGTTCTGGTGGTCATAGACATGTTTATGAAATGGGTAGAGGCGTTCCCATTTCGTACAAACACAGCAAAGACAGCCACAAAGACCCTGACCCACCACATTTTCACTAGATGGGGACTCCCCAGAAGTATTGAATCAGACAAGGGATCTCACTTTACAGGACGGGTCATGAAGAACGTCCTGACCATATTCGGCATCAAACAAAATTTCCACATTGCGTACCACCCCCAGTCAAGCGGAATAGTGGTACGCATGAATCGGACTCTAAACTCGACCCTTAGAAAGATGGTACAGGAGAACAATTCAACTTGGGATTCAGTGCTCTCATTCGCACTAATGTTTATAAGAAATACTGTTTCATCATCAATAGGTTTCACCCCACACACACTCATGACCGGACGCCCTATGAAAGGATCTGAATTCCTTTTAGGACTGGACATGACCAGCCCAGAAGTGACGGCCCTCACACACGAGACAGCAGTAAAACAATTAGTTGAGACTGTAAGGTCGGCTCAGTTAGCAGCCGCAGTAAAATTGGGGAAAAGGCGGAAACAGAACAGGGCCTGTTTCAACAAAAATGTCCACACCACAGAATTTCAGGTTGGGCATCAGGTGATGTTATCTGTGTAACCCCAGCACGTTTTTGGCCCCAATATTTTCCGGCCCGTACTCAATTTCGAACAAAATCAGCCCGTCAGTATATAGGATCAAGTACCCAAACGGCAGGACAGTGTGGTTCCAGCTAAAGGCTTTTGGAACACAGTCAAACCACTCACACCATGTCCTGCTAGACGCAGGAGAACACTTCGCCCCGCCCACAAGAGACACATTTCCACCCTCCCCCTCACAGACCAGTTCCTCATCGGATTCGACCTCGACTCCGCCCATTGACTCCAGACCACGTCCCAAAACGCCCACAAGCTGCCACAGCAGAGACAGCGACTGTGACTTGGACGACAGCCACAGCTCGTCTCTCTACTGCCCGGATTCAACAGACACCACACACATCAAATACTACACCGACTGCAGTGATTTAGAGATAACTTATATTAAATCTCAAGGCCCACACCGAAACCCACCGCCCAACTATGACGACCCCGAAAACGTTCATTCAAATTTAGACCCTACGATTTGGCACAGGGACAATTCATGGAGACTTGTCCGCAATGACGAGAGTGACCCCCGGTCACACAATGCTAAAATTGCATGCCTGATCCATACAAGGGTATGCGATCCGGGAGAAGAGGGTGACTCTGAGTCTGACTCCCGACACGGCAACCCCTTTGCGACCCTGTTCGCAGAGAATGAAGAGAAGTGAGGTGTCCAGATGATGTAAAAAGAGAAACCGCTTGAGAGATAAACGGTGTCCTTTCTGATGGAACCTGCACGCATGTTGGTTATGATGTTTGTTTGTATGTTAAGTGTTTGATTTGGAGATTGGCCACTCGCTTTTCAGCCGAAAAACTTGTGATCACCTCACATGCACGTTAAGTTTGTCCGCAGATAACTCTGAGAACTTGACTCAGCTGCAATGTCTGGAGCCCAACTTAAGGCTTTACCCTTCACCCCACTAGGAGAATCTTGGCTCCCCCTTTTTTTAGGTGCCCCTCTATTCTGGGAATAGAGGCTGCAAATTCACAATGAACACATTCATGCCGGTTCGTTCCAGGTCAGGCAGTGGAGAAACGGCATTGAGGACCCGCCCTGTCTGAGGACCCCCCCTCTGGTCAACTAAGCTCGGGTACAGCACAGCACGCCCTACCCAGGGATCCCATTCAAATGTTACCCATCGCGGCCCATACGCAACTCATTCGGATATCTAATTTCTAAAGTTTGTTTTCATTTTTTGTTTGAGATAGCCCTTCGGCTGCCATTCCTTATGCTATTTACATCCAGGAACATTGGGATGGTAAATCACAAAACCTGCGGGACGGCTCGCAGTGGCAAAGTTGTTAGGTGTATGACTGGTCCTAAATTTGCTTCTGAAGAAAAAAAAAAATGAGGGGAGTCACAGGGTGTGACTTGGCCATTCATTTAAGGGACAATTGGAATGAGAGGACAGATACACTAACATTACAGGTATTAAACGAATTATTGACAGATACTATGCTTGATCCCATAGCTTTCGAACGTTCGAAGGAAGAATCAGAGCAAGATCAGCAATACAACAGGACTGAAGGAAGAGAAGAAAGAAGACCGAGATGACGAACTACATGTTTTTAGTTATTGTATTTGTATTTTTGCGCGCGGACGCAAACCCCCCTATGACCCCCACCGTTAATGTTTCCCAAACACCAACTTCTCAAAGCCCAGTAATGAACAGCAATGACCAGACCTGGTGCACAAAATTCATGAACTGGTACTCCCTTTCGTACGTCATTGAATCACTTTTGGTGATAGCAGCTCTCTGCATCGTAGTGCAGACACTCAGGTTAAGAAAATGGAGAAGGCGAGCCTCCCGCTCTTGTGCCTCAACCATATACAGACTACAATCCCCTGTTTTCGGCTTCCACCAATCCCCCCAACCCCTTGATGTGTAATAAAGGATTTCACTTTGATTTGATGTTGTAAATAAAGACCTTTTCTGATGTTTTGTAATATTCTGACTACTGCAGAAACCAGTTTTGACTGTTGCCGAAACCAGACAGCACTATGAAAAGAAACAAGTTAACATATTAATGAGGCGATACCGGGTGATCCCCAGGCACAATAGAAACAAGTTAACACTAATCGATACATTCAATGGAAGGCCAGACTTTTCGGCGCCAAAGAAGCCCAAAACAATAAGTCCCAAGAACCGCCCCAGTGATCGGGATACTGCCCCGTTATTGGGGAATTCAAATCAATCGATTGGGAAGAGACCCAATCGATTGCGAGAGTATAGAGGGTCCGCCCAGGTGGGCGCAAGACCCTGAGAGGAGTATAAGACAGAGACCGCGACCCCAGTTCTCTCTCTCTGCCAGCCTCTCCTTGACCAGCCAGCCCTCCCAGCAGAACACTGTTGCAGCAGAAGAACCTTGAGGAGGAGAGGTCTGGACAGCAGCCGCCAACAAGTAACGCACGCTACGAGAGTAGACACTCCTGAACCCCCTATAGTCCATAACTACTGGAAGCCTGCGGACCCAGGACAAGCTAGAGGCCGTTGTTCCCTGATCCGGCAGTCCCCTTATCCAGATAAGTATTTGGCCTATTAGTGGTAGGATTAGCCTAGTCTTATAGTTTTATATGCATGATTAGTAGATTACTGTAATATAATAAACGTGTCTTGTTTGAACTTACTAATTGGTGTATGGTTTTATTGCTTTGAACTTGACCTTGAAACTTGTGGCGGTATCTTAACGATACCTGGCAACTCCAGAGCTAAGTAACGAAACAGAGCCAAATCGAGTGTTAAGCACACTCACCCCGAACGAGCAACAGACCAAACATGGGAGCAGAGTTTTGGCCGAGGTACTCAGAACTCTGGATTTCCATGTGCACCGAGGAGTTTTAACTGCAGTGCGCTTTTCCTTTTTTAAATTTGTTCCTGGGCTGTGGGCGTCACTGGCTGGGGCCAGCATTTATTGCCCATCCATGAGGAGGCATTTAAGAGTCAACCACATGTCTGTGGATCTGGGGAAACATAGACAGCAGACCAAGTAAGGATGACAGACTTCCCTAAAAGACATTGTCCGGGATTCTCCCCTACCCGGCGGGGTGGGGGGTCCCGGCTCCGCACCTTTAGGGGCTAGGCCTGTGCTGGAGTGGCTCCCACTCCGCCGGCCAGTGCGAACGGCCTTTGGCGCCCACCAGCCGGGGCCGAAAAGCCTTTGCCGGCATGCAGAAGTCCGTGGCTGCTGACGTCATACCGGCGCATGCGCAGGGGAGGGTGTCTCTTCCGCCCCCGCCACGGTGAAGGTCATGGTGGGACGAAAGAAAAAGAGTGCCCCCACGGCACAGGCCCGCCCGCCGATCGGTGGGCCCCGATCGCGGGCCAGGCAACCGTGGGGGCACCCACCGGGGCCAGATCGCCCTGTCCCCCCCCCCCAGGACCCCGGCGCCCGCCCGCGCCGCCAATCTCGCCGGCACCAGACATGCTTTGATTCCCACCGGCGGGAAAGACCTGTCAGCGGCGGGACTTTGGCATATTGCGAGCCAGCGAATCACCCTGGGGGGGTCGGAGAATTCCGCCCATTATTGCCATGATTCCCAGCCTGGTGTCCGCCTGAATTGCATACTTGGGTTCACGATTGGCTGTGTGCGTTCAGTACTGGGGTACCTCTGTAGGTAAAGAGGCTGCAGCTGCTGATGGCAGAGTGGAAGCTGTCCTTTCCCCACTTCGACTGACGGATTTCCCAAGGCCTGGAAAATACACCAACTGATTGACGTCGGTGTGAAGCTTGCAGCTCTGCCATATGTGTGCTGATGAGGTGAAGCTATGAATCTGAGGTATGAATCATTGTTGGTAGAGAATATTGTTAGGATTCTGCTACCTTTACTCCCCGGCAAGGCAAATTTGTTCAGTCAAATTTGTTCAGAGCTTAAATTCGTAACTGAAAAAAGTTTAAATCAGCATAAGAGCTTAATAAACTATGCGAGTGATTGATTGGGCCTAAGATAAAATATCCTTTTTTTCAAGTGTATTTAGACTAAGCAAAGATCCCTCAAAATAAAGCACGCATTATTACTATGCTCTGGTTAAATCACAACTGATGTTATATCTGACCATTGTAAGGGTCCGGAGGTCTCTGAATAGTGTTTTTCATTAGCTTTGGCTAAAATCAGTCCTTTTCAATGAGAGCAGGAATGCTGAATTGTCGCTGGATGTGGGCCTCCTGACAAGAAATCAGCAGCATAACTACATTAATGGCTACTGGTGGTCACAGAAACGTTGGACATGAAGGGAGTGTTGGTGCTTGCGAGTTATGAAAGTGACAAACTCAATTGGCAAGGGTTATGAATGCCGCTTTCAAGTGTGCAGTTGATGGCACCCTGTACTTGTCAGATTCTCGCATTGACTGCAAGCCCAGACCTTTACATCTCTGACGAATGCAGCACAATTGTTAGCCCGACAAAAAAAGGATGATTGTGATTTGTTCAATGCAGGTCTCAGTAGAGCTTGACACGTAACTCTAGCTGCAGCCAGAATTCTATGCCCGATGTATAGAAATTGAGGAGTGTGGTGACCCTGACAGTCACAGGCAAAGCAACAGCTTGTGTGGCATTAGCTGCAGCTCCAACTGTAGCACACTGTGATGCGACCATCAATTCACATGAGACGGAGAGTTGAAGTGAACAGTGGTTTTAATCAGCTAGAACTGTGCCTGCCTGCGACTGCTCTGTACTGATAGCTGCCTGCAGGGCAGCAGAATCTATATACCTCCCCCGAGGGGGCGGAGCCAGGGGCGGAGCCCACAAGGGCACCAACATGATACAATGTAATGTAATGTAATATAGTGGTCAATGGTTGCGGTAATACATTCACCACATTCACCCCCTGTTAAAAATTGAAGTACAGCTGGGGTGAAGTGGCTCACAGGTTGAGTCTGTCCGGCACATTGATCATTCACTGCGATCGCTTGAGCTCTGGCTTCGCTGTGGGCACGGGTGTTGAACTCGTCGGTGCGGGCACAGGTGTTGAACTCGTCGCTGCGAGCACGTGTGTTGACTCTGGGAGCGTGCCTTCTGGAGCTTCATCCCTGTAGGTCGGCGATGGGGGGAGGGGGTGTGGGGGTGGCATGTAGGCCATGCAGGGGTGGGGGTGATGTTCGGTGTAGGGTGGGGGGGGGGGTAGGTGATGGTCGTAGGGGAACCTGCAGGTGCCAGGTCCCGGAGGGAGACCGTATCTTGTCAGTCGTTGTGGTGCGCCACATAGGCATACTGGGGGTTGGCATGAAGGAGTGGACCCTCTCAACCAGGGGGTCATACTTATGGCTGCTCACGTGTTTTTGGAGGAGTACAGTCCCTGGTGTCGTCAGCCAGGACGGAGCGAGACCCCGGAGGTAGATTTCCTCGGGAAAACAAATAGGCGGTCATGGGAGGTCTCGTTCGTTGCTGTGCAAAGGAGTGACCTATTGGAGTGGAGCTCATCGGGGAGGACCTCCTACCAGTGGGAATCTGGGAGACTCCTAGACCGTAGGGCCAAGAGAACGGCCTTCCATACTGTCATGTTCTCCCTCTCCACCTGTCCGTTTCCCCGGGGGTTGTAACTGGTAGTCCTGCTCAAGGCGATGCCCTGACCGAGCAGGTACTGACACAGTTCAACGCTCATAAACGAGGAGCCCCGGTCACTGTGGATGTAAGTGGGGAAACCGAACAAGGTGAAGATACTATGCAGGGCCTTAATGACAGTGGCCGCTGTCATGTCTGGGGAGGGATTGCAAAGGGGAAGCGGGAGTACCCGTTAACGACGTTGAGAAAATATGTGTTGCGGTCGGTAGAGGGGAGGGGCCCTTTGATGTAGATGCTGAGGCGCTCGAAGGGCCGGGATGCCTTCACTAGTAGGGCCTTGTCTGGCCGATAGAAGTGCGGCTTACACTTCGCGCAGATTTGGCAGTCCCTGGTCATCACCCTGACCTCCTCGGTGGGGTAGTGGCTCCAATGGCGCACAGCTTCCACAATGGCTTGAGCTTCTTTTTCGACTGAGAAGCGTCGAATCTTGGAGGCATTGAGGGTACGGGAGAAAAAGGCTACGGGCCTGCCTGCCTGATTAAGGGTAGCGGCGAGGGCGACCTCTGACGCGTCGCTCTCCACCTGGAAGGGGCTGGACTCGTCCACCGCGCGCATTGTGGCTTTGACAATATCTGCCTTGATGCGGCTGAAGGCCTGGCGAGCCTCAGCCGTCAGTGGGAAGATGGTGTCTTTGATCAGTGGGCGGGCTTTGTCTGCATAGTTGGGACCCACTGGGCATAATACAAAAAGAACCAGAGACATCTTTTCAGGGCCTTGGGGCAGTGGGGGAGGCGGGGGGGGGGAGTTGCATGCGGTGGGGGTCGGGCCCTAGGACTCCGTTTTCCATGACATAGCCGAGGATGGCCAGTCGGGATGTGCGGAAAACGCATTTCTCCTTGTTATAAGTGAGGTTGAGGGCTTGGGCGGTTTGGAGAAACTGAAGGTTGGCGTCGTGGTCCTGCTGATCGTGGCTGCAGATGGTGACATTGTCCAAGTACAGAAATGTGGCCCGCAGCCCGTACTAATCCACCATTTGGTCCATGGCTCTTTGGAAGACCGAGACCCCGTTGGTGACGCCGAAGGTGACCCGGAGGAAGTGGAAGAGGCGGCCGTCTGCTTCAAAGGCCGTGTAGTGGCAGTCCCCCCAGGCGGATTGGGAGCTGGTGGTATGCGGACTTCAGATCTACCGTGGAGAACACCCGGTAGTGTGCGATCTGGCTAACCATGTCTGTGATCCGGGGAAGGGGGTACGCATCGAGGTGTGTGTACCGGTTTATGGTTTGGTTGTAGTCTACAACCATCCGGTTCTTTTCCCCGGTCCTGACAACCACCACCTGGGCTCTCCAGGGGCTATTGCTTTCAGGTCGCGTAGGTATTCCTCCAGCGATTCCCCGGGGCGTTGGCGGCGAGTGGTGAAGAGATGCCGCACGAACACTTCATTCACCGCTTCACTCAGGGGCTGGTTTAGCTCACTGGGCTAAATCGCTGGCTTTTAAAGCAGACCAAGCAGGTCAGCAGCACAGTTCAATTCCCGTCCCAGCCTCCCTGGACAGGCGCCGGAATGTGGCGACTCGGGGCTTTTCACAGTAACTTCATTGAAGCCTACTCATGACAATAAGTGATTTTCATTTCATTTTTAATTTTCATCATGTATTGCCTTTTCAGGATCGCGACCGCATCTGCGTATATGGTTGCTTCCTCGATCTGCACGAAGATTCCGGGTGTGGAGGAGGCTCAGTTTCTGTTCCTCGGTGACGGAGGGCGAGGAGGAGACGGTGAGGTAGGCCTCAAAACAGTGGAGCCAGTGCGAAAAAATCCCTTTGGCTTCAGCGGCCTGCGGGTCGAGTTCCAGTCGATCAGGTTTGAGGGCTGCTTCCATCGCGATGTTGTAGCTGGTTAAATTGATGCAACCATCAATTCACACGAGACGGAGAGTTGAAGTGAATAGTGGTTTTAATCAGCTAGAACTGTGCCTGCCTGTGACTGCTCCGCACTGAGAGCCGCCTGCAGGGCAGCAGATTTATATACCTCCCCCGAGGAGGTGGAGCCAGGGGCGGAGCCCACAAGGGCATCAACATAGTACAATGTAATGTACTGTAATACAGTGGTGAATAGTTGCCGTAATACATTCACCACACACTGTAAATTTCTGCAAAAGCATCCTGTGACAATGACAATCTATTCTGCCCCTCAATGAGCTTCACGTATTTGAATCTGGACCTATGGTTAGGTTGCCTATGAGCAGACATCCTCGACTTCTTGCAGGGTCATGGTTTGTTCCCTGAAGCTATGCCAGCTGTTGCTGCTTTTGTTCCTCTTTCTCTTGCAGCCAGTAAAGGGTAGTCATAGTCAATCCCGTTTTTCAGTCGAGCATTTCGATGTTCAAAGCTTTAAATGGCTAAACATGCAAATAGAAACCCCTACAAAACAAAGAATGCTTTCAGAGAACTTACTTTCAATGTCTAAATGGCTAACTATCACCTAATTATTTGTTCGAAGTGCCCATGTAAGCAGTGCAGGAAATTTATGTCCTATATCAGTTTATATGGAACAACTTAAAGTCACACTGCTGTAATGTACCTCTAATAATAATAATCGCTTATTGTCACAAGTACGCTTCAATTAAGTTACTGTGAAAAGCCCCCAGGCGCCACATTCCGGCGCCTGTTCGGGGAGGCCTGTACGGGAATTGAACCCGCGCTGCTGGCCTTAGAACATAGAACAGTACAGCACAGAACAGGCCCTTCGGCCCTCGATGTTGTGCCGAGCAATGATCACCCTACTCAAGCCCACATATCCACCCTATACCAGTAACCCAACAACCCCCATTAACCTTACTTTTAAGGACACTACGGGCAATTTAGCATGGCCAATCCACCTAACGCGCACATCTTT
The DNA here is from genome assembly GCF_902713615.1 of Scyliorhinus canicula. Lineage (NCBI taxonomy): Eukaryota > Metazoa > Chordata > Chondrichthyes > Carcharhiniformes > Scyliorhinidae > Scyliorhinus > Scyliorhinus canicula. Next base: position 241,037,752 of record NC_052146.1, read on the forward strand.
GGACTGTGGGAGGAAACCGGAGCACCCGGAGGAAACCCACGCACACACGGGGAGGACGTGCAGACTCCGCACAGACAGTGACCCAGTCGGGAATCGAACCTGGGACTCTGGAGCTGTGAAGCATTTATGCTATCCACCATGCTACCATGCTGCTCCTTGTTCTGCAGTACAAGCCAGCTGTTTAACCCACTGTGCTAAACACATAAAATAGAACCAGGATGTTTCTTGAACTGTTGTCTGTCACTAACCACCATGCGACAGGATGTGAGGTATAATCCCATGTACTCTGTAGACAGAATGGAGTGGCGGTTAACAGATCACATGTGTTCCACATAGCCCCTTAGTAATTGTTGCATAGGTCTAATATTATCGTCAAATAAAGAGCCCACCTGAATGTTCTACCCATCCTTATTGTATGATTGTACATTTGTGCTGAATAGAAAAACGCGACACACACTATTACCCTTTCAGACAATAGCAGTTTCATATCTTGAATGATTAATCACATGTTAATCCACAATTCAGCACTCCCAGCATGGAACAGTGTTCATAGGGAGATCATTTTCCAAACTCCGATGGCAGCCTGTGATTTCAATCTATTCCAGTTGGTCACGGATCACATATTGAGAATACAAAATAGGAACTGATCATAACCCAGCTTCAGTTTGATTATATGACCTGTGCAGTATCACTACAATCGTACTTTATGTATTCAACAGGCTGGCTCACTTGTGATGGAATCTTATCAGCCCCACAGTGGTGAGGTTAGAGGCGGGACCAAGAGCAAAATTTCTGATGTGTCAGTATTCCTGCCTCTGAGATAACTTTGCTGGATGTGGGATCAATGAGGCAGCGATAACTCACCCTTTTGGCGTGAGTATCCACTCGGCCAATTAAAGGATCAACTTTGGACATGTTGCTGCCAGGCTCCTCCCTATGTGGGACAGGCCTCCTGCTGAGGCTGCCTCCTGGCGCAGGTCACAAGATCACTGATGTCTCCCCTCAATCCCCTCATGACATAGCCACATGCATGCAAAATACTTTGCCACAGCCACAAGCAAGCCTCTGGGCCGGCTCCCAATACTGAGGTGAATTTGGGATTTCCTAATCACCTCAGCAGTGGAAATGCCAGACACCCAGAACTTTGGGCCCATTGATTGAACATCTCGGGCGAAAATCTCCCAAAGGGAGGCTGAGTGCCGACGCCGGAGTGAAACCCGGAGTCTTCACTCCGGTGTCAGAGGCCACTCCTCACCCCCTATTCTCCCACCCCCAGGGGGCTAGGAGCGGCGGTTCGTGAATCTCGGCCGCCGGGCCTTGATGCTTGCGTCAAAGCGGTGCGCCGGGAATGATGCAGCCGGCGGCGCCAAGGTGACGTCAGCCGCGCATGCGCAGGTTGGCCGGCAACAACCCGCGCATGCACGGTTGCCGTCTTCCCCTCCGCTGCCCCGTAAGACATAGCGGCTTGATCTTGCGGGGTGGCGGAGGGAAAAGAGTGCGTCTCTTAGAGATGCCGGCCCGACGATCGGTGGACACTGATTGCGGGCCAGTCACCTCACGAGCACGCCCGTGGTGCTCGATCCTCTCTCCGCACCCCACAGGCCCCACACTTACCTGTCGTGCGCTGTTCACGACGGCAGAGACCAGGTGTGGTTGCCGCATGCGTGAACCGGTCGGGTTCGTCAGGCCGCTCGGCCCATCTGGGCCGGAGAATCGCCGTTCGCTGTGAAAACTGGCGTGTCGAAAAACGCGGCACGCCATTTTTGGGGGGGGTGGGGGTGGGAGAATCACGGGCCGTGCCAGGGCGGCGTGTCGTAATTCACCCGGCCCTCCCGCGATTCTCCCACCCGGCGTGGGGAGCGGAGAATCGGGTCCCTCATCTTGGGAACTTGCCTGGCATCCTTAATTGAATGGCAAGTTTGCAGACTGCACAGATAATGAAGCAGTTTATGTTCAAATGCAACAAGACGTGGGCTGACAAGTGGCAAGTAACATTCACGCCACACAGGTGCCAGGCAATGACCATCTCCTGCAAGAGAGAATCTAACCATCGCCCTTGACGTTCAATGGCATGACCATTGCTGAATCCCCCACAAACAACATCTCGGGGGTTGCCGTTGATCAGAAACTGAACTGGACTAGCCATATTAATACTGTGGCAGGTCAAAGGCAAGAAATCTTAACTCACCTCCCGACCCCCCTAAAGCCTGTCCTCCATCTACAAGGCATAGGTCAGGAGTGTAATGGAATACGCCCCACTTGCCTGGAGGAGTGCAGCTCCAATATCATTGAAGAAGCTTGACATCATCCAGGAGAAAGAAGCCCACTTGATTGCTTCCCCTTCCACAAATATTTAAATCCTCCACCACCGACAAACAGCGGCAGCTGTGCGTACCATCTACAAGATTCGCTGCAGTAACACGGCAAGGTTCCTTCGACAGCACCTTCCAACCCCATGAGCACTACCATCTGGACGGACAAGAGCAGCAGGTACCTGGGAACCTCACCAGCTGGAGGTTCCCCTCCAAGTCACTTACCACCCTGACTTGGAAACATATCGCCGCTCCTTCACTGCCATTCAGCCAGAATCCTGGAGCTCCCTCCTGAACAGCACTGTGAGGGTACCTACACCTAGCAACTGCAGCACTTCAAGGCAGCAGCTCACCACCACCTTAAAAAGGGCAATTAGGGAAGGGCAGTAAATACTGGCCGAACAAGCATGGGAAGCACAGTGGTTAGCACATTTTCTTCACACCTCCAGGGTTCCAGGTTCGATTCCTTGCTGGGCCACTGTCTGTGCGGTGTCTGCACGTTCTCCCCATGTGTGCGTGGGTTTCCTCCGGGTGCTCCGGTTTCCTCCCATAGTCCAAAGATGTGCAGGTTAGGAGGATTGGCCATGATAAATTGCTCTTAGTGTCCAAAACTTTTGGTGGGGTTACCGGGATAGGATGGAGATGAGGGGATAGGGTGGAGGGAGGGGCTTAGGTAGGGTGCTCTTTCCAAGGGCCGGTGCAGACTCGATGGGCCAAATGGCCTCCTTCTATACAGTAAATTCTCTGATGATTAATTAAAAAAAATATATAATTGGAACACTCCTTTAAAATCACGACACCATGTAACCAACAGGGTCGTGATTCGCCTCTCAATCAGATTACAGAAAATGTCAACGTTGGTTAAGTCCTTGCTCTGTTTGCTGCGCAAATGCATTTTGAAGATTTCTTTGTTTTCTTATTGCATAAAATGAAATGTAACTGTTTCTCCATTATTTACAACCTTATTTATTAAGAATAGACAATTCCTGGAAAAATAAATCCATTTATCCACATATTCAAATGAGGTACTTTTGTACTGAAAATGTATTGACCAAAACAGTGAGACTGACATTTCAGGGGCTTTTTTAGTAGTTTTGTGTCAATAAATATGTAAACAAACACGCAATATATTTATGGTACGTTATAAACTTGTCCTAATCTGATTCTTCTTATAATAAATTCCATCCTGAATTGGACATTGAATTTCATAATCTAATATTTCATAAGTCCATCTTTCCACATCTAAACACATCTAAATGAAGCCTCCGACTCCTTACACCTTATTACACAGGGAAAAGGCCCTCTTTTTGCTCCAGGCAGTATTTGTTTTTATTTAAATCTTTTTAGTAACAACCTGCAGGTTTATAAAGTGTTAATGAAGTTGTACTGAAAGAATGAAGCCACAAGATTCCACAATTCAAAACATATTTTTACTATACAAGAGTCAACAAAGTAAACACCAAATACTATCTATCCTGTATTCTAAAATTAGTATTAATTGAACATTCATCAACAGGAAAATTATGGTTGAATGTAAACTATAAATTTTACATTAAATGGCAATTCTAACTGAGACAGATCTAACAAATTGGTTCAGCAGCCTATTCAGGTTTCAGAAATCACACAGTCACAAAGTCCTTCAAACTTTACTTGGAATTTCATCTCTTTTCCTTCTTGGAACTTGTCTTATCCCCAGCTGACAGCAGCGCATGATCAACCAAAGCGTCACAGTCACCGTCTTCATCATAACTGGCACACATCTGCGGGACCTGCTCAACTCAGCGTGGGTCGGACAGACCCACCGATGTTACTTTCCAGGAGTACAAACATCTGCAGCATCTTGGTCTCAGCTTCTGGACCTGCACTCTGCCCTCTTCAACTTGTCAGTTCTGCACCATTGGAATCATCAACTGCTACTGCTGAGCTTCAACTGATCTGTATCCTTATTTATCTTCAACCAGGGTCAATTTATCAAAGGTTTTGCTTTTGTTTCCTCAGCAACTGGGAGGGTCAGTTTATTTTGTATGTCTATCTAGTCTGTTCTCTTTTCTTTTTCCCTTTTTAATTTTGGTTTTAGTTAGGGTTTGCTTCAGAAATTACAAATTAAATGTAAAAACACAGATTCCGTCACAAAAGTAACTATTTGCCTCCATTACCAATTTTTTACCACCAGATGTTGATGTCATGTTTCCCTGCTAAAAATGGCTGGCGGAATAATGTTTCGCATTAAAGCAACTGAAAGCAACTATAAAGCAACTATAGAGAGGAGAAGGCTGAGAGGTGACTTAATAGAGACATATAAGATAGTCAGAGGGTTAGATAGAGTGGACAGTGAGAGTCTTTTTCCTCGGATGGTGATGACCAACACGAGGGGACATAGCTTTAAATTGAGGGGTGGTAGATATAGGACAGATGTCAGAGGCAGTTTCTTTACTCAGAGAGTAGTAGGGGTGTGGAACGCCCTGCCTGCAACAGTAGTAGACTCGCCAACTTTAAGGGCATTTAAGTGGTCACTGGATAGACATATGGATGAAAATGGAATAGTGTAGGTCAGATAGGCTTCAGATGGTTTCACAGGTCGGCGCAACATCGAGGGCCGAAGGGCCCGTACTGCGCTGTAATGTTCTATGTTCTATGTAACATGCAAGATTCTCTTTCTGTATAGCTGCATCTGCGGTTCTTGCAATGCAGTCACGACCCATTTGATATTCACATCAAAGGTGCATTGCAAGTAAGGCCATGAGATGCATGAAAAAAATCACTAACTAAAGCAGTGAATAGAATCATGCCATAAGATGAAACCACGATACTTCACTTGATGTGTAACTTGGACTGAGGCTGTCAAATCTTTCACTTCCACAGCTACTTCTGCAGAATTGCAAAGGGAGAATTTATTTTTAAGCGTTAAGAAAGCCTGAATCCATTTCACTTGAAGGGGCCATTTGCAATTTAATTCAGTGAGAATGAACTGTGAAGGGATACCACGTCATCAGTCTACATAAATACATCGTATGGCAAACACATCGACCACCATTAAGGGCAAATAAACTTAGCTTCAGGAGGAGCCGTGGGGAAACACCTGCTGAAACTCATTTTCATTAACTTCACATCACTAATGAGATATTTCTTCTGCTGCCTGTCAGACAGAAATAACTGAAGTCACGGAATACAATTATAAAACTGAAGGAAATATCGATTTTGACAGAATTTGACGGTTCAATTCTTTATCTCGAAAAATAACTTGACCGCGATAATGTTCATCAATAACTTCCTGGGCATGTTCTGCAAATTTTAACAAAACCACTAAAATAAATGGTGTGGATCTGATTAGTACTCATTAATTATGCAGCTTAATTTTAGGCAAACATTTTCTGAATCCATGGCAATGTTTTTTTCTGTGTAATATCAGGAGCACATAGAAGTTATCTACCTCTGTCTCTTCCTCGAAAATCCCACAGGCATTAATTAGCAGGGTGAAATTCTGATGGGTCCCTCTGCGCACCCATCGCAATTTTGGTGAAAGTGTTTCAAAATTCTGAAAAATGCCTTAAACTATGTAAATCCTGTGGGAAATCATCCTCTTCACATCTGGATATTGGCTTCATAGATTCATAGATGTTTACAGCACAGAAGGAGGCCATTTGGTCCATCATGTCCACACTGCTCAACTAAGATCTGACTAGATTAATTCCATTTTTAAAATTCATTTATAAGATGTGGCTAGGCCAGCATTTATTGCCCATCCCTGGTTGCCCTTCAGAAAGTGGTGGTGAGTTGACTTCTTGAACCACTGCAGTCCCTGAGGTGTAGGTACACACACTCTGCTGTCAGGGAGGGAGTGAAGGAACGGCGATATATTTCCAAGTCAGGGTGGTGAGTGACTTGGAGGGGACCTCCAGGTGGTGGGATTCCCAGGTATCTCATTTGCTCTTGTCCTTCCAGATTGCAGTGGTCGTGGGTTTGGAAGGTAAGGTTCAGAAATTACAATTTCATCGCTTGGCGCATGGCCCTGGAGATTACTGCAACGCAAGTGAATATCTAAATTCTTTAAAATGTCACAAGAGTTTCTGACTCAACCACACATTTAGGCAGTGAGTTCCAGACTGCCACCACCTTCTGGGTGAAATGAAAAGGTTTCTCCTCAACTCCCCTCTTAGCTTTCTACCACTTATCTTAAATCTATGTCTCCTGGTGATTGACACCCCCTGTAAAAAGTGCCTTCCTATCCACCTATCCATGCTCCTCATAACCTTATACCCCTCTTTCAGGTTCCATCATAACCATCACTGCTCCGAGTAAAACAGCTCCAACCTATCCAATCTTTCCTCATGGTTTAACCTTCCATCCCAGGCAGCATCCTGGCAAATCTCCGCTGCACCTTCTCATTTTTGATTAATTATTGCATAAGGATGCCCCACAAGGCACAGACTAACAGGGAAATGCTGAAAAATCCAAAGATTGTCTCATTCAGAGAAATAACTTACAGCTGAGTATGGAGCTGCATGAGAATGCAAGGTGCTTAGTGCCTCAGAGTCAGGGGTAGGACAACAATGTTCTGGTGATACAACAGTGCCAGAAGACAGTTGTGACCATTGATGGCTCTATAAGGAGTCCTGAGAAATATGAACATGGATGCTGGACTTTTTTGGTTGGGGAGCGATCGGGGGGCTCGAGCGAGAACGGAAGGTTTAGGGTTTGGAGGACAGATTTGAGAGGCCAGGGAGAAGGAACAAAGGAATGGTACCATCTTGGGAATGTGGCCTTGATGAAAATAGGGTCATCCACAGGTCATACCCTGCTTCATTCCTGAATTGGTCAAATAAAGGGCTGGCGTCCTGGCCATTTTTTTTTGGCCTTCCGCTGCCCACAGTACTGTTGTGGCAGAGACAGAAACAGGCCCTTAAATGGCCTTTAATTGGCAACTAAGGGTCTTAATAGGTCTAATGATGGGTGGGCAGGCTGGCACCTTACTTGTCCACTGCAATATAGGGGAGTACTCCGGTTGAGTGGGAAGGTGGTGGGCTCGCTGCACATTTTAGTTTACATTCTCACTGCCTTAAAATGTGCTGGCTGGAGGGGGGCTGAACATATGTTTAATTTGCACTATTTATTAGAAGTTGTACATCTGGGCTGTGATTCTCCCGTACCCGGCGGGCGCGGCGGGGGGTCCCGGCGTGTCGGTGTGGCGTGAACCACTCCGGCGTCGGGCCGCCCCAAAGCTGCGGACTTCCCCGCACCTTTAGTGGCCAAGCCCTCACATTGAGGGTCTAGGCCCACGCCGGAGTGGTTCCCACTTCGCCGTTGGCGTGAACAGCCTTTGGCGCCACACCAGGCGTAAGTCCGCGCATGCGCCGGAGCGTCAGCGGCTGCTGACGTCATACCGGCGCATGCGCAGGGGAGAGGTCTCTTCCGCCTCCGCCATGGTGAAGGCTATGGCCAACGTGGAAGGAAAAGCGTGCCCCGCCCACCGATCAGTGGGCCCCGATCGTGGGCCAGCCCAACATGGGGGGCACCCCCCGGGGCCAGATCGCCCGCACTTCCCCCAGGACCCCGCCGCTCACCTGCACTGCCTGCTCCTGCCGGTCAGGTAGGTGGTTTAAACCATGCCGATGGGAGAGGCCTGTCAGCGGCGGGACTTCGGCCCATCGCGGGCCGGAGAATCGCCGCGGGGGGCCCGTCGATCGGCGCACCCGGAGAATCCCGCACTTGCCGAATTCGGAGGGGGTGGAGAATTCAGGACACGGCGCGGGCGGGATTGACGCCCGCCCCGGGCGATTCTCCGACCTCCCGGGGGGTCGGAGAATCCCGCCCCTGGTCACTGTTGGCGTAGTCATTTAATGCACTAGCTTTTCAATATTTTTGGCCAGTGCTCCGAAACTTGCTCTTTGTAGTAAGGGGCTTGATTCTCCTGTCCCCCAGCCGCATGTCTCTCACCGGCAGCGGGATTCTCTGTTCCCACTACATGTCAAGGGGAATACCCATTGAAGCCACCCCACCCTGCCAGAAACCCACCCATGGGGGGCCCTGCCGAGAATTGCAATGGCCGGAGAATGCCGGCCAAATTCTGTGAACAATGCAGCGTTAGTAACCTTTTGGTGAGCTACTGGTTAAAAAATAATTCTTGGGAAATCTGCAAAGAATTGTTTATGATCTCCTGTGGGGTAGGGTGAATGCATTGGAGGGATGGAATGTGGGAGATTAATGACATAGGAAGAAAGGGTGAGAATAGGCGATGGGGATGTTATGAGAAGGATGAAATGAGAGGGATGAGGGTGGTATAGGGAGGACGGATATCATGGGGGATTAAAAGGAGTGCTACTGAAATAAAGATACTAATTTCACCGCTAATGTTGTGGAGTCTCTGCTCAATATAAAATAATGAACTCTTTATATGGAGCATTGACATTTGATAATTAACTTTTTCACTTAATTTTGCACTTTTCTTGAAATTAGACAGCTTCATGCATCCAAGAATGGTGAACAAGAATCCTAGAAATTCACAGCATGGAAGTCCCATGTCCATGCTAACCTACAACGAGCCATTCAGCCTAATCCCACTTACTGGCTCCTGGGTGGTAGCCTTGTAGGTTACGACACTTCAAGTGCATACCCCCACACCCTTTGTAATGTTAAGAGGGTTTCTCCCTCTGAAAACATTTCAGGCAGCAAGTGGGGCAGCACAGTCGCATTGTGGATAGCACAATGGCTTCACAGCTCCAGGGTCCCAGGTTCGATTCCGGCTTGGGTCACTGTCTGTGTGGAGTCTGCACATCCTCCCCGTGTGTGTGTGGGTTTCCTCCGGGTGCTCCGGTTTCCTCCCACAGTCCAAAGATGTGCAGGTTAGGTGGATTGGCCATGATAAATTGCCCTTAGTGTCCAAAATTGCCCTTAGTGTTGGGGGATTGTTACTGGGTATGGGGATAGGATGGAGGTGTTGACCTTGGGTAGGGTGCTCTTTCCAGGAGCCGGTGCAGACTCGATGGGCCGAATGGCCTCCTTCTGCACTGTAAATTCTATGATAATCTCACATTCCTCTAGGTGAAGACATTTCCCCTTGACTCTCCTCTAAATCCTAAAATTTATTCCATATCCCCTGGTCATGAATCCCTCAAACATGAGGAATATGGGGCGAAATTCTCCGACCCCCAGCACGGTCAGGGAATCGCCTGGGGCAGCCTAAAATCCCGCCCCCGCCGTGGCAGAGATTCTCTGCCACCCGGGAAGTGGCGGCGGCAGAATCTCGCCACTCCGATCGGAGAGGCCCCTGCGGTGATTCTCCGGCCCGGATGGGCCGAAGTCCCGCCGCTGGGAGGCCTCTCCCGCCGCCGAGGTTTGAACCACCTCTAGAACGGCGGGATCAGCGGCGCGAGCAGGCCCCGGGGTCCTGTGGGGGGCGGGGGGCGGGGGGCGATCGAACCCCGGGGGGTGCCCCCACGATGGCCTGGCCCGCGATTGGGGCCCCCCGCTCAGACTCCGGGCCAGTGCCCTGGGTGCACTATTTCTCCTTCCGCGGCCGCCATGGCGGAAGCGGAAGAGAACCCCACATCGCTCATGCGCCGGCAGTGACGTCAGCGGCCAGCTGCCGCTGATGTCACTGCCGGCGCATGCGCGGACCGGCGAAAGCCTTTCGGCCAGCCCCGCTGCCGGGGGTGCCGGTTTTTTGCACCAGTCTTCTGGTGCCAACCGCTCCGGCGCGGGGCTGGCCCCCAAAGGTGGGGAGAATTCCCCAACTTTGGGGAGGCCCGACCCCTGAGTGGTTGGCGCCACTCCCCTACTCCGGGACCCTCCGTCACACCGGGTAGGGGAGAATGCCGCCCATGGTCTTCTTTATCAAACCTTCCAGACCCTCATAATTGTCAACACTTCAATCTGGTCACCCATCAGCCTCCTCTGCTTCATAGAAAACAACCTTAAAGCCAAGCTGAATGTTCCTTGGGCTGGGTTTTACCTTCCCTCACCAGCGGGTTTGAAGTTGGGGCTGACATGTGAATCACCAGTGTGGTTTTCCCACCACATATCCACCCACCCCTACCAGCATGAGATTATCCCGGGGGGGGGGGGGGCTGATGGATGACAGGTGTGGGTGGGTAATAGAGGCATCGGACAACCCATTTTAAGATACTTGCATGGTCATTTAAGGGCTTCATCCCACCCCCTTTGTTGTTTTACCCTTGGCAGGGGAGACACGCGCCAATCACACAGCCAGTGTCTTTGGTTGTGCTGGCTACTCTTGGGAAAGGGGTGGGGACCTGCTTTTGCAGGTCCATTGTGTCCAAGGCATCCTCACGTCCCAAGATCGCAGTTCATTTTTTACCCTCCAACTTTCCCCTCTCTGGTCTCTTAAACCCTGCCACCCATCTCCCATCGAGGAATGTCAGTCTGACCCCTGGTAAAATCCTTCCTTCTTTCCTTGGTGTCTGATTCCAGCAATGACTTCTACCCCAACATTTTAGTTTATTTTGTAAGACGGTGAAGAAAGAATACTTTGCTCCAGGTGTGATTGCATAAAAAAGTAGGGATTTAGTATTTTGAAACAAAATTTTATTATTAACACAGCATTAAACTCTTCAATATCACACCCAAAAATAGGTTGCAATTACTCCTTAAACAATGCTACTGAATAAGGTAAATACAATACCGTTAATTACTATCTACGATCCCATTTAAACAAGAGGAAAGGAAAAATATAGAGCTCTCAATCCATCCCACATGCCAAGAGCACAGAGTAATACTTACTTTCCAGAACAGATTTGGCTCCTGTTAGAACCACTGCAGGATGTGGCTAGATGTTTTCAAAAAGGTCTTTCAACTGGTTTGTTTCAGCTTCCCCCTTGTCCTCTGACAAGTCTGCACTGTTTTAAATATTAATCTTTTTTAATTATCCTACTGTGAGAGCAAAATATATTACTTGTGGACTCAATGTTATCCAGCTCAGAACTCAACTCAAAAACTTTCACAAAAGGTATGAATACTTTAGCTCCACGCAGCAATTACCTTATCTCCCCAAGATGAAATACAAATTAACTCCCCAGGCTGAAAACAACTCCCCAGGGACTCCCCCTGGTCGAACAGCAGTGCATTAGCCCAGGTTTCTTACTCTGGTCAATTTCACCTCTGGCTCCTAAATGTCTTCTGGTGTTGCAAAAGAAGATTATTTCAAAAACATAACGACTGCCGTCAAAAACACTCTAACCCAGGCTTTTAGTCCTTGAATTGCCAAATATTTATAATCCAATATCTCTAGGTGATAGAAAACAAAGAGTGGTGGTTGATGGGAAATGCTCTGACTTGTTTCCAGTTTGTCATATTTACCAGGTATGGCTTAGCAAAAGAGATACAATCGGATCTAGAGTCAAATTTCATGTCAGGATTATTTAAAGAGGTCATGAATAGCCTGGAAAAAAAACTGTGCAAGTCATTGGTGCATCATCCAGAGTCTCAGGGAGAGAGGTGGCATCAAACAATGATGTGGGCATAGAGTCAAGATTACCCTCATGATTGGGCCAAAGGAATTCCACTTTTATTATTTGACAGAAGGGATGCACCAAATAATTCTACAGGATTTAGTTATTTGAATTGGTTTATGGAAATTGTTGTAACCACAACAGGACCCACGTGGCCAGGCCGATTAGACTCTCCATGAATCTCGTGGAGTACCAGCTTCCCTGCTGAGGGGCAGGGCCTCCTAATCAATGGGAGGGAAAATCAGAGTATTTAAACTAACCCTAAGTGTTTAGGTGCCTGGACCGCTCTGCAGCCCTCCTGTATAGCAGTGAGGGGGGGGTCTCCCGCATTGTGGTGGCCTGCTGCGTCCTCCACAACATCCGCAGCAGAGGGGCGACATGCTGCAGGAGGAGGATGAAGGCCAGGTCTCGTCCGACGAGAAGGATGCGGAAGGGGGGAGGGTGGGAACAACATGAAGCCCAGACAGGCCACTCTGATCGCCCCTCGGTTCACTGACTAGGAGGGGGGTAGAGGAGGTGGAACTGGCCATGGGTACGGACAGTGAATCCCAACCCCAATCCCCCTCACTTCTCCCTCACTTACACACCACCTGCAACCCCCTCCGTGATATATACCTGTCGTACTCAGGGTGTGGGCCCGGGGTTGGCAGTAACTCCAGGTCTGGTCCATGGATTAAGGATGTTGACGACCCACTCTGCGATGAACTCTGGTTCTCCGCATTGTTTGACAACATCTGACTCTTGGCCATGGAAGCACATTCCACCGGCCACCTGGTGATCCCTGCGTGCGGGCTGGGCATTCCACCACATGGTCCCATTGAATCCCTGGGGTGGTGGGGGTGCTGGACGGGATGGGGATGGGACACTGAATCCCTGGGGTGGTGGTGGGGGTTGCTGGGCATGATGGGGATGGGACACTGAATCCCTGGGGTGGTGGTGGGGGTTGCTGGGCGCGATGGGGATGGGACACTGAATCCCTGGGGTGGTGGTGGGGGGTGCTGGGCGGGATGGGGATGGGACACTGGAGCGGTGAGTGTTGGCTGATCTGCGTTCCCCGAGTCAAACCCACCCCAATGTCCATCCATCCCCTCTTCCCCTCCCCTCGCCCCACAGCTCCATGGCCAGCCCAGACCAGCCCACCCCTCACATCCTTCTGACAGGGCGCTGGAGCAGGTTGGAACATTGTGCACAGGTGTTCAATGTGAAAGCATATGTACAGATACGTGTCCTGGCTCCTTTCATTAAACTGCCCGGCACACGGGCAAAATTAGTTGGTCTACTCTTTCGGCTCTTAGAGCCCTAATGCTATGTCTTGGTAGATGCCCAGACGTTACATCAGGAGTGGAGGGGCCTGCTGTGATTCTGCCCTGTGACTTGGGTCCTCTTTGATGGCTGTCTTTTGGGACGACCGGGCCTGGATGGGCTTTACTGTGCTCGGCTCGAGTGTACCAGGTGGCATGGCGCCGACCTGTTTTCCACTCTCACCGTGTGAGGTGCCAGGCACAGGGCGGGGGGGGGGGGGGGGGGGGGGGGGGGGGGGGGGGGGGCAGAGTCCCAGGTGCTGCGCCGTTCTGGCACCTCCCCTGGGAGAGTCACCAGCATCGGCCCCATCACCTACTCCTTCTTTGGGGTGTCCGATGAGCCCCTGGGATGGGGATGCGACCGGAATTATCCACTGAGGTTTCCCCAGCCCCTGGCGCTGCCAGTCCTGGATGCTTGCTGCCATCTTGACCAGCGTGTGCATGCTCGTGGCCGTGGAGCACAGTGAATGGACCACCCCCATCTCAGACTGAGCCACGTCACGCTGTGACTATGCCACCATCTCCTAGACCTGTGTCATATCAGCCAGTGACTGCGCCTTCTCTCTCTGGGATGGGACCACTTGCCTCTGTGTCTGTGCCATGTCAGCCAGGACCTGGGCAATGCTGCCGATACTCTCAGCCATGGTCCGCTGTGACTGGGCCACACACAGGTGTGCTGCTGCATTCTCCAAGTAGCCCTCGTACATGGCTGCCTGAGAGAGGGTAGCCTGTCATGAGCTTCGGCCACCGCCTGCAGAGTGCCCCAGGCCTTAACAATGCTGATCCATAGCTGAAACCCTTGTTCCCAATGCCTCCATTGCGAGCGCCACGCTTGCGGTGTTGACCTGGGTGGCACACGTGGTTGGCACCACCTCCAGCATGCGATTGGAAACCTCCACCTGCAGGTGCTGGATGCTCGCCGACAATCCTTCATGTAGTCCCTGGCTCTGCAACTGCATCTCCGCAATTATGATGCGATGAGGCAAGACGTAGAATGCATCGCCTGGAGAGGAAAACTGCAGGGGATGGATACAATGGAAATGTGGAGCATGTTCAAGGAACAGCTACTGCGTGTCCTTGATAAGTATGTACCTGTTAGGCAGGGAGGAAGTGGTCGAGTGAGGGAACCATGCGTTACTAAAGCAGTTGAATCACTTGTCAAGAGGAAGAAGGAGGCTTATGTGAAGATGAGGCGTGATGGTTCAGTTGGGTCGCTTGAGAGTAACAAGTTAGCTAGGAAGGCTCTAAAGAGAGAGCTAAGAAGAGCCAAGCGAGGACATGAGAAGTCTTTGGCAGGTAGGATCAAGGATAACCCTAAAGCTTTCCATAGGTATGTCAGGAATAAAAGAATGACTAAGGTAAGAGTAGGGCCAGTCAAGGACAGTAGTGGGAAGTTGTGCGTAGAGTCCGAGGAGATAGGAGAGGTGCTAAATGAGTATTTTTTGTCAGTATTCACACAGGAAAAAGACAAAGTTGTCGAGGAGAATACTGAGATACAGGCTACTAGACTAGAAGGGCTTGAGGTTCATAAGGAGGAGGTGTTAGCGATTCTGGAAAGTGTGAAAATAGATAAGTCCCCTGGGCCGGATGGGATTTATCCTAGGATTCTCTGGGAAGCTAGGGAGGAGATTGCTGAGCCTTTGGCTTTGATCTTTAAGTCATCTTTGTCTACAGGAATAGTGCCAGAGGACTGGAGGATAGCAAATGTTGTCCCCTTGTACAAGAATGGGAGTAGAGATAACCCCGGTAACTATAGGCCAGTGAGCCTTACTTCTGTTGTGGGAAAAGTCTTGGAAAGGTTTATAAGAGATAGGATGTATAATCATCTGGAAAGGAATAATTTGATTCGAGATAGTCAACATGGTTTTGTGAAGGGTAGGTCGTGCCTCACAAACCTCATTGAGTTCTTCGAGAAGGTGACCAAACAGATGGATGAGGGTAAAGCAGTTGATGTGGTATATATAGATTTCAGTAAAGCATTTGATAAAGTTACCCACGGTAGGCTATTGCAGAAAATACAGAGGCATGGGATTCAGGGTGATTTAGCAGTTTGGATCAGAAATTGGCTAGCTGATAGAAGACAAAGAGTGGTGGTTTATGGGAAATGCTCTGACTGGTGTCCAGTTACTAGTGGTGTGCCACAAGGATCTGTTTTGGGGCCGTTGCTGTTTGTCATTTTTATAAATGACCTGGAGGATGACGTAGGAGGATGGGTGGGTAAATTTGCAGATGACACTAAAGTCGGTGGAGTTGTGGACTGTGCAGAAGGATGTTACAAGTTACAGAGGGACATAGATAAGCTGCAGAGCTGGCTGACAGGTGGCAAATGGAGTTTAATGCAGAAAAGTGTGAGGTGATTAATTTTGGAAGGAATAACAGAAAGGCAGAGTACTGGGCTAATGGTAAGATTCTTGGTAGTGTGGACGAGCAGAGAGACCTCGGTGTCCATGTCCATAGATCCCTGAAAGTTGCCACCCAGGTTGAGAGGGTTGTTAAGAAGGCGTACGGTGTGTTAGCTTTTATTGGTAGAGGAATTGGGTTTCGGAGCCATGAGGTCATGTTGCAGTTGTACAAAACTCTGGTGCGGCCGCATTTGGAGTATTGTGTGCAGTTCTGGTCGCCACATTATAGGAAGGATGTGGAAGCATTGGAAAGGGTACAGAGGAGATTTACAAGAATGTTGCCTGGTATGGAGGGAAGATCATATGAGGAAAGGCTGAAGGACTTGAGGCTGTTTTCGTTAGAGAGAAAATGGTTAAGAGGGGACTTAATTGAGGCATACAAGATGATCAGAGGATTAGATAGGGTGGACAGTGAGAGCCTTTTTCCTCGGATGTTGATGTCCAGCATGAGGGGACATAGCTTTAAATTGAGGGGAGATAGATATAGGACAGATGTCAGAGGTAGGTTCTTTACTCAGAGAGTAGTAAGGGACGTGGAATGCCCTGCCTGCAACAGTAGTGGACTCACCAACACTAAAGGCATTCAAATGGTCATTGGATAGGCATATGGACAATAAGGGAATAGTGTAGAGGGACTTTAGAGGGGTTTCACAGGACGGCGCAACATCGTGGGCCGAAGGGCCTGTACTGCGCTGTAATGTTCTATGTTCTAATCGATGGGACTGTTCGTTCCAGATGCCAGAACCCCACCTGTATGGCAGCTAGTCCCTGGGGTCAGCCTGACCTCCGGCCTTCTCCCTGCTCAGGAGTTCCTACCTCCACCTGCTGTACCGAAGCAGGGGAGGGATTCTCCGACCCTCCGCCAGGTTGGAGAATCGCCCGGGGACGGCGTCAAAACCGCCCCCGCTGTGTCCCGAATTCTCCGCCACCATAGATTCGGCGGGGGCGGGAATCGCGCTGTGCCGGCCGGCTGATTCTCTGGCCCACGATGGGCCCAAGTCCCGCCGCTGTCAACCCTCTCCCACCGCCGTGGATTAAACCACGTACCTTACCGGCGGGAGCAGACGGCGCTGGCGGGAACCGGGGTTCTGGGGGGGGGGCGCGGGGCGATCTGAACCCGGGGGCTGCCCCCACGGTGGCCTGGCCCTGCGATCGGGGCCCACCGATCGGCGGGTGGGCCTCTGCCGTGGGGGCACTCATTTTCTTCTGCCTTCGCCATGGTCTTCACCATGGCGGAGGCGGAAGAGACCCCCTCCCCTGAGCATCCACCGGGATGACGTCAGCAGCCGCTGACACTCCGGCGCATGCGTGGACTTACGCTGGCCGGCGAAGTCCATTCGGCCCCGGCTGGCCTGGTGCTAAAGGCCGTTCACGCCAGCCGGTGGAGTGGAAATCAATGTGACGGCTTTTCCCTAAAGATGCGGAGACTTCTGACAGGGGGTGGGGAGGGCGTCTCGAACATGTCGTAAATTGTCGAGTGTGCCAGGATGAAGGCGTTGTGCACACTGCCCGGATATCGGGCGCAGACGTGCATGATGCGCAGCTGTTGGTCACATATCAGCTGCATTTTCATTGAGTGGTACCCCTTTTAGTTGGTGTAGAGAGGCTTTCATCTGCAGGTACTTGTAGGGGGAAATGCATCCCGTTCATCACCCCTTGGACCCGTGGCATGTCAGCAATGATGGCGAACCCCGCTGCCCGGGCATCCTGGTGGGCTCAGTCCACATTGAAATTAATGTAATGCACCGCCTGGGCATATAGGGCCTTCATGAAGGCACGGATGCACCTGAGCACCGAGGTCTTTGAGATCCCGGATAGATCTCCACTTGGTGCCTGGAAGGACCCCGTGGTGTAGACGTTCAGGATGACCAACACCTTGACGGCCACCGGGAGCGGGTATCCTCCTCCATACTCCCATGGTGCCAGGATCTATCAGTTATGTCGCACTGCCCCCCTGCTCAGCCCTAGTCTCCGACAGCATGACCGGTCCAGCAGGACCTCGAATGACAGGCACTGCCGGTATACACGAAGCCTCATGCAGGGCCTCCTTGGCACCTTTTCCTCCTCGACTGTTGGGCGGTTGGTCCTCCATCCTGGGCGGCTGTCTCCTGTTCCTTTGCGGCACACTCCACTGCTGTATGGTCCCCTGCTGCACGCTCTCCTGCTGCAGATTCCTCCTCGAGCAGCACCAGCTCGGACAGCCAGGGCTGTGGTGACTAGCAGGAAGGCCACCATTACATAGATACATAGAAGATAGGAATGAAAGGAGGCCTTTTGACCCTTCGAGCCTGCTCCACCATTTATCATGATCATAGGCTGATCATCAAAATCAATAACCTAATTCTGCTTTCTCCCCATAGCCTTTGATCCCATTCTCCCCAAGTGCTATATCTAGCCGCCTCTTGAATATATTCAATGTTTAAGCATCAACCTTCCTGTGGCAATGAATTACACAGGCTCACCTCTCTTTGTGTGAAGAAATGTCTCCTCGTCTCTGTCTGAAATGGTTTACCCTGAATCCTCAGACTGTGACCCCCGGTTCTGGACACATCTTCTTGCATCTACCCTGTCTCGTCCTGTTAGAATTTTATAAGTCTCTAAGAGGTACTCCTTCATTCTTCTGATCTCCAGCGAGAACAATCCTAACCTAGTCAATCTCTCCTCATATGACAGTCTTGCCATCCCTGGAATCAGCAAACCTTTGCTGCACTCCCTCGAGTGCAAGAACATCTTTCCTCAGGAAAGGGGACCAAAACTGCACACAATAATCCAGGTGTGGCCTCACCAAGGTCCTGTATAATTGCAGCAACACATTCCTGCTTCTATACTCGAAATCTCTCGCAATGAAGGCCAACAGACCATTAGCCTTCTTTACCACCTGCTGCACCTGCATGCTTACCTTCAGCGACTGGTGCACAAGGACACCCAGGTCCCGCTGTACACTCTCCTCTCCCAATTTACAACCATTCAGGTAGTAATCTGTCTTCCTGTTTTTGCTTCCAAAGTGAATTATACTGCATCTGCCATTAATTTGCCCACTCACCCAACCTGTCCAGATCTTGCTGTAGGATCTCTGTATTCTCGTCACAATTCACCCTCCCATCCAACTTGGTATCATCTGCAAACTTTGAGATGTTACATTTTGTTCCCTCATCCAAATCATTAATATATATTGTGAATAGCTGGTGTCCCAGCACTGATCCCTGTGGCACCCCACTAGTTACTGCCTGCCAATTTGAAAAGGACCCATTAATTCCTACTCTTTGTTTCCTCTCTGCCAACCAGTTTTCTATCCCCCCTCAATACACTTCCCCCAATCTCATGCGCTTTAGTTTTGCACAATAATCTCCTCCATGGGACTTTGTCAAACGTCTTCTGAAAGTCTAAGTATACCACATCAACTGGCTCCCCCTTGTCAACTGTACAGGTTACATCTTCAAAGAATTCCAACAGATTTGTCAAGCATGATTTCCCCTTCATAAATCCATGCTGACTCTGACTAATACTGCCACTGCTTTCTAAATGTTTCGCTAGAAAGTCCTTGATAATGGATTCAAGAATTTTGCCCACTGCCGATGTTAGGCTTTTTGGTCCATGATTCCCTGTTTTCTCTCCACCTCCATTTTTGAATATTGGAGTGACATTAGCTACCCACCAATCTGCAGGGACTTTTCCAGAGTCTATAAAATCCCGGAAGATGACCACCAATGCATCCACTATTTCCAGATCCACCTCCTTAAGCAGTCTGGGATGCAGATTATCAGGCCCTGGGGATTTACCTCCCTTCAATTCCATCAATTTTCTCAGCACCATTTCTCTACTAATATTGAACTTCCTCGGGTCTTCCCTCTCACTAAACCTTTCATTCTCCAACATTTCTGGTATCTGCTGGTTGAATTCCAATATCCATTGTCTGCAATGTGTGAAAGGCCGACATGTTAGCGTGGTTCCCTGTGCCCAACCTGGTCCAACGGGATACTTGGTGGCCTTGGTTTGCACTGTGGGCTCTGCCCGCGCATGTTCCCTCCACATCCCCGCACCCCTAGCTCCATCATTGCCCGGCACCATGAGGGCCTCTGGCCCTGCTGCCTCTCCCTGATGCCAGGGGTGCTATCGGCTGGCACTCCCCTTGCCCATGCAACACTTCCCGGGCCCCGCCCTGCACCCTCGTGGGGGCTACAGCGGGTGTTGCCCTGAGTGGACCACGTGATGACCCAGCGGATGGCAACTGAGTGGAGTTGTGTGGCAGAGGATGGGGTGCGGGGGTGGGGTAATTGGCAGACCTACATGGCCAGTTTCACTCTGTGGAACCAGGGGCCTTGGTGGCTGGTCAGTGGGGTGCACAGCAAGATGGCTGTCTTGCAGATCGCGGCAATGGCGGCCTGTGCCTGGACACCGCCACAGTCCTGTGGGGGGGGGGTGACCCTGGCCTCAGGCCTTTCCCCCCAGTCATCCCCCCGGCCCTGACAGGGTCCACTCCAGCCAGCCTGGCCAATGTTGGGCGCGGCAGCCCACAGTCACTCCTCTCTGTGTCCTACCTCCTCTCACTCTTCCTCAGCAGCCGCGACACCAGTTTCATGATTTTTAAAAGCACAAGTGAGCCCCGACGTCGGGTACTTGGCCCGTTGGAGACGGAAAATTGCGGAGACCCCGGAGAATACCGGGTCAGTCCCGCTAATGATGTGCAAACGTTGTTCACCATACGTACGTTCCAGACCACATTGACGCTGCTGTCGAGGTGACGGACAATTACGATTTGGCGTCAAATCGGCGCCCGCTGCAATTTCGGCTTCGGGGCCGATTCTCCGCCCAATCGTGTTTCCCGATTCCGGTGTCGGAGAATCCCGCCCAAGGTATTTTATGACGTGAAGCATTTCCAAAACAGTTTGCAGCCAATCAAGAAGTATTAATGTAATAATTTAGTGAGAGGGGGCCGCTAACATGTGCACAGGAAGATCCCACAAACAGCATTGAGCTAAGTGGCGAGATATGTTTTTGGTTGAGGGATTAATGCTCACCAAGACCCCGGGGAAACATTGTCAAATAAGGCAGTGGCATCTTTTATGTTCACCTTTTGGTTTTGCGTCTCAGCCAATAGACTGCTGCACTGAAATGTCAAACTAAATTATACGTTCCAGTCTCTGGGGTGAGCTTAAAAATATATCCTTCAGATTCAAAGGAGGGAGAGTTTCCAGAGAGCCAAGGCTGCCGCTGAGTAATAATGATTTGCTGGACCTTTTCAGTAAAACAGGTCTTTTGACATGTTATTTCCATTGCAGGTTTGATTCACTGACTGTTATTTGTAATGTATACATGCCTGGTGATTCAGCGGCCGTATTACGCTTTCGTTGTAGTTGACAATTCAGTTGTGCGTCAACTGTAACATATCATAGCATCCAAGATGTTCTTTGAACAAACTCGCACTGGTTCCTGTGAAAGTGCAAATAAAGAGAAGACAAATGACCTGCTGAAAAGCAAAATACTGTTAATGCTGGAAACCTGAAATTAGAACAGAAAATGCTGGCCATACTCTGCACCTTCTGTGGAGAGACAAGATAAACAGTGTTACTACTGAATTGTCTGGTCCTGTTAGAGATGGGAAAGGAGGTGGAACGGGCCCAAAAATACAGGTGCTGGCTGCATGACATTTCCTGATGCCATTCCCACTGCCAACCAATTTAATCAGTCCAGGGTAGACAAGATTGCGATCCTGTCCATTCCAAAGAGCTCATAAAGAGCTTGTTGACCAGGGTAATGAGTGTCATAATATACACACAAGTATATGGTGGTGCACAGACAGACATTGATTGACACACAGAATGACCAATGAACACACAGGACATAGCAGCCAATCACCAGACAGGACACGGCCACTATAAAGCCAGAGGGCAGTAGTTTTCCCGCTCCCTTGGGATCCAGCCTCTGAGACAGCCAGAGCCTGTGAGCAACAACTAGAACATCCACCATGTGGTAGTAAGATAGTCTGGTCAGGTTAGCCTCAGGTCTCCAGTCAACTCAGTATAGTGTCAACCCACAGTTAAAGTATGTTTAATAGTTAAGAGTTCAATAAAATAGAGTTGCATTTCTTTAAGTGTTGGAAGCCTGTCTCTCTCACTGCTGCAGTAAACGCAGTCCTCGCAGACCCAGCTTACCCAACACATCAATGAGATTTTCACAGTGGCGCACAGACTGTCCGGGAGAAGCGAGGCCAGTACACAGCAAGAAGGCAGTCATGGCAACCCAAGACAATTACCTCAGACTGATCAAAGGGTGAATGGTGCAAAGAAGGACTCAACCATTGGGAAGCGATGTCAGGAGTAGGTGGTGTAGTGGGCAGCCCTCTCCTGGTACCGCAGGGGCAGAGGTTCAGCGGGTAAGTTTGTGAAGGACACCTGCCCAAAAATAGGCAGCAGCTGACAACGGGGCACAAATCTCAGATCTTAGGCCTGGTGACGATGAGGTAGGCCACCATCCACAGGAATGCCAGAGCCCCTGGTCTCAGGGAAAGGTGATGGGTGGTGTGGGGGGTGGGGTGGGGGGTGGGAAGGTAGCGCAGAGAAATGGACTGAAGAACAGAAAGAACATAGAGGCTATACTCTCAGCATAGGCTCTATTGGCAAAGAAGCAGCCAGTGCTGATGGGGACTGCGACTCTCCAGATGACTCCAGACAAATATGCCCTCAGTGTCGAAGCCCTCACACCTCACAGCATTCTCACCAGTCCCTGCCAGTAGCTGTCAAAGTCAATGTGACCTTGAACTTATTTACTTCTGACTCCTTCTGAGATCAACTGGGACTTGGTAGTGTTTTGCTAAGGCTGTGCACCTCTGCATCTTGCAGGTGACTGATGGCTCTGTGCTCAGGCTGGGCATTACATTCAATTCTAGCCAAACACACCCTCACAGGCATTGAGAGCAGTGGATTTTGCTGCCATTCCTGGATTCCAGAGCATTATCGATTGCACCGATGTGACTACCAGGGCTCTCAGTGACAATCCACTCAGATTTATCAACAGGAAGTGTTTTTGCTTCTTTAAATTTCAAATGCATTGTGACCATAACTTGGGATTCTTCCATTTGTGCGTCTATCTTTCTTTCCAACTGTATCAGTCCTTCATCCTCCAGCAGTCCAGGCTGCCTCAGATCAAGGGAAGTCTCTTAGAGAGATGGCTACTCTCCCCTCTATGGGATTTCCTGTTAGAGTCACAGAGATGGTATAACCTCTGTCACCTACTCACCATGACAAACATTGAGCAGATCATCTGCCTTCTGAAGATGCAGTTTCATTGGCTGGATGGGCCAGATGGCACCTTTCAATACTTGCTAATGACTCACTCATTCCCGTTCTCTTCTCCGCACTTGCAACATGACCATCCAGAGAGATGAGAACCTTAAGGACTGTGACACAACTGGAACTTCGTTCCAATCAGCACCATGGTTCTACCTACACACCATGGACAGCAATGGTTCAAGAAAGCGGAATACCACCATGTTCTCAAGGGTAATTAGGGATGGACAACAAATGCTGGCCTAGCCAGCGACACCCACATTCTGCGAGAGCACAAATGAAAGGTCGCAGCATGGTGTTGGAACAGGTGGGCCAGTAGATAGGAGAGGAAGAGGAAAGGAGGGAGACAGTCTGAATGCAGAAACCTGGGTTGTCTCAGTTACACAGCTGGCTGGGCACAGTGTGAGGCTTAAAGGTTCCCCCAGGATGTCATGGATTCCAGAGATCATTTTTACCAGGCATATTTCAACTGAGTACTTCTGACCCACGCTGAAAGGAACGGCTTATAGATCATTCTGAGGTATCTTTGCTAACATGTCCATTGGCATGTCCTGCACTACTTGAAAACTTACTGCCAATGTCAAAATCAGACCAGCCCAAGGGTTTCATGGTCACGATTGAGAAAGCCTTGATCTTCTTTACCAACTCATAACCTCTTTTATAAAAGCAAATTACTGCGGATGCTGGAATCTGAAACAAAAGAAAAAATTCTGGAAAATCTCAGCAGATCTGGCAGCATCTGTAGGGAGAGAAAATAGCTAATGTTTCGAGTTCAATGACTCTTTGTCAAAGCTAACAGACAGAGAAAGTGGGAAATATTTATACTGTGGAGTGAGAATGAAAGATGAGTCATAGCCACAGAAACCCTGGGAAACTGGGTGCTAATGGCCACAGATACCAAGGGGAAAGAAAGAGTGCTAATGGCAGTCCCCAGAGAGAACAAAAGATGTGAAAGGTCAAACAACAGGGAAACTAACATCAGAGGATGAACTGTAGATGTGGGGGGAGGGGAAGGGGGAAGCAAGGAGGGGAAAGATGAAGGAAAGGTGGATAAGATTGGGAGGGGGGGAATTAAATATATATTAAGAAAGAAAGAAATGGTAAAATACAGTAAAAGTGAAATGGGATGAAAACAAATGGGTCGAGGTGGGGTAGAGCTGATCACCTGAAGTTGTTGAATTTGATGTTCAGGCCGGAAGGCTGTAGTGTGCTTAACCGGAAGATGAGATGTTGTTCCTCCAGTTTGCGTTGAGCTTCACTGGAACATTGCAGCAGGCCTCGGACAGACATGTGGGCATGGGAGCAGGATGTGCTTCCCTCATAACCTCTTTTCTTGCCATACCAACTATAAAAGGTGTCTCACATGCATTCCTTAAAGTGTCAATATTGATATAATACTCAGGAAGGACAACAGTGCACAGATACAGTAAGAAGGCACGCTAGTAACCCACTTAGTGAACCACAGAACATGTTGACCTTGACGCTTGGCCACTCCTGTGTGCTGATCTCTTTGTGGTCTTGGGTGAGGTGATGACAGCCTTCTCACTTTTAAAAAGCAAAATACTGTTGGTTCTGGAGATCTGAAATAAAAATAAAACATACTGAAAATACTCAGCAGGTCTGGCAGCATCTGTGAAGAGAAGGATGGAATAATTGTTTTGAGTCCATTATGATTCAGGTTTAGGCCAAGAATACACCACCAGAGCGTGAGTCTGGGCCACGCTTTAGACTCTAAGTGCTCCTGTCACTGGGAAACTTGGAGTGTTTCAGAATAGGTTTGCAGCCCTCCCAAATCACCGGCAAGTCGCTCCCTCCCGCTCCCACCAATTTACTCACAAAATCTACCCTCCCATCATTGACAAGGACTCCCCAAGTGAGCAATACTCCGTTATGGGCTCACCAAAAGCCCCCTTTAGTTTCCCCCCCCTCTTCAAAAAGAGAAGATGCGGGGACAGCACTCAGACAGAACACCTGCTCTTTCCTGGGAGCTCTTCAGAACAAGGAGATAGCCTCTTTAAAAAAAACACTTTCTCAAAAGAGGAAGCATATCAAAATTAATGAACTCCTGTAGAGATATAAACATACGTCGGTAAAGCTCTCTTTGAAATAGCCTGGACCTGTCAATCAAGAAGCTTGTATAATGTAATGGACTGTGAAATTGAATGAAAACAATGCAGTTCAAAGCTTTTTGGCATTTAGGCATTACAGAGGCTTGACAAGGGCAATGAAATTGACTGTGAAAAAAGCACTTCAAATGTTTCCAACACGTTAAAGAGAAATCTTTCACTTTCTTCTGACAGATCATTGATTTTTTAAAAAATTCTTTTTACAAATTTAGTGTACCCAATTCATTTTTTCCAATTAAGGGGCAATCTAGCATGGCCAATCCACCTACTCTGCACATCTTTGGGTTGTGGGGGTGAAGCCCACGCAAACACGGGGAGAATGTGCAAACTCCACACGGACAGTGACCCAGAGCCGGGATCGAACCTGGGACCTCAGCGCCGTGAGGCAGCAGTGCTAACCACTGCACCACCGTGCTGCCCCATATCATTGATTTTGACATGCTTGGAGAGATTTTGAAAGTTTAAGGTGATAGAGAGAAAACTTTCACTTTCTGCTGACAGATTGTTGATATTGATATGCTGGGAGAGACATCAATGTTTCCACCACATCAAAGGGAAGATTTTACACTGTAAGTTGACATGCTGTAAAACAGTTTAATGATTTACAAAAGCTGCAGATAGGAAGACCTGAAAACTACCCCCACTGGGGGAAGACCCCTGATCCGAGACTCTCCAGCCCAGCCCAAGAGCCCCCCCATCATCACCTCCCCGGAAGGCCCGGTTTCAATAGCGGGCTCTGGGTGACTGCCTGTGTGGAGTTTTCCCATTCTCCCCGTCTGCGTGGGTTTCCATCGGGTATATCAGTCCAAAGATGTGCAGGTTTGGTGGATTGGCCATGCAAAATTTCCCTGTAATATCTAAAAATGTGCAGGTTAGGTGGGTTACGGGGATAGGGTAGGGGAGTTTGTCTAGGTAGGGTGTCTTTCAGAGGGATGGTGCAGACTAAATGGGCTCAATGGCCTCCTTCTGCACTATAGGGTCTCTATAACTTAATGGATTCTATACTCATGTTCAGTCTTCCACAACTGGAACAATGTTTCCCTCTCGCCGGACGATTTATTTTACTGTGGGCGTGCCCATAGGTTGTGCACATCATCATGCTCATGACATCGCAGTCAAAATGGCCATTGTACGCAGTTTTCTTTGCTGCAACACAGCATTAATGGCGTCAGTCACATTTAGTGATTTTGTTCTCTTTCCCTTAGCCACAAATTCGTCATATCCTTTCGATGCCTGCTTGCTGGACTTACTCATATTTGTAGCGTCTTCAATCGACAACACTGGTCTTCTGAATTTTTTCTCGCGCACCTGTTCTCCGTTTATTCCAAACAGGGTTTTATCTCACAGCACAGACTCGGAGCCTGCGCTCGGAGCTTAAGATCTGTGGGGCGGGATTCTCCGACCCAACCGCCGGGTCAGGGAATCGCTGGAGGGGAGGGGGGGGGGGGGGGTGGCGCCGTGAATCCTGCCCCCACCTACTGCTGAAATCACCGGCGCTGGGGTTTTGGCGGTGGTGGGAATCGTGGCGCGCCGGTCTGCGGCTGCTGGCAGCGCCCCCCCCCGCCGGTGATTCTCTGGCCCGCGATGGGCTGAGTGACCGCCCGGTTTCGGCAGGTCCCGCCAGCGTAAATCACAACAGGTCCTTACCGGCGGGACGTGGCACCACGGGCGGCCTGCAGAGTCCTCGGGGGGGGGATCTGCCCCCGGGGGGTGCTCACACGGTGGCCTGGCTCATGATCGGGACCCACCGATCCGTGGGCGGCCCTGTGCCATGGGGACAGTCTTTCCCTCCACACTGGCCGCTGTCAACCTCCGCCATGGCCGGTGCAGAGAAGAACCCCCCCCTGCACATGTGCTGGGATGACGCTAGCACACGTTGGCGCTCCCTCGTTGGGGCTCTTCGGCGCTGGTTGACGCGGTGTCAAGCCCTTCCGCGCTGGCTGGAGTGGCGGCAAACACTCCGCCGCAGGCCGAGCCTCTGCACCTTCGGGGCGGCCAGACGCCGGAGTGGTTCATGCTATTCCTCGCCGCCGGAGTGGCCCGCCCCGTTGGTTCACGGAGAATCCCGCCCGCGAAGTCTGAATCTACAGACGCTCCTTTGAACTTCAGCCGTTTGTTTAAAATAAAAAATTTTCGCAATCGGACAACTTTGCAGCACCATCTGCACTGAATTCACACAAATTGAATAACTCCAATGCTTGTGGTCCAGCCAACTTTAATAGAGCTATCTTACGTTGGTCTGATGCATTTCCTAGGGTGGATGCAGACATTAGGGGCGCGATTCTCCGCAAATGCGGCGAGTCGTAAAGGTTGCCGTGAAACTGGCCGTGTTTCACGGCAGCCTCCGCGTCCCCTCCCAGGACCCGATGCTCCCCACCGGGCGGGGCTAGCAGCGCGGCCCCGTGAAGCACGGCATCGCGGGCTTAGTGACCATCGCTAAGTCCGCGCGCCAAGCGTCACGCTGGCTGACGCGCACGATGGCATCAGCCGTGCATGCGCGTGTTGGACGGCTCCAACCCACGCATGCGCGGATGACGTCATCACGCAGACGCGTCAAACCCGCGCATGCATGGGCCGTCATGCCCCTCAGCCACCCCGCGGACTGATCCTGCGGGGCGGCGGAGGAACAAAGAGTGCGCGGGTATCGGACCCGCTGCCTGCGATCGGTGCCCACTGATCGCAGGCCCATGCCACCCTTGGCACGGCCGTGGTGCGGCCGTGCCAATCGGTGCCATGGTTGTCCGGGACGACACTTTGCGGCCGTTTTCACGAACGGTGAGAGCAGGTGTGATCGCGTTCGTGAAAACGCCCGTAAAGGCCTGGGAACTTGGCCCATCGGCCTGGGGAGAATCGCTGTTCGCCGTGAAAAACGGCGAACAGCGATTTGTGTCGTGGGGTGGCCGTGGGGAGGGGGGGGGGGGAATAGCTGGAGGGCGTGAAAATTGTCGGGAAGGCCCTCCCGCTATTCTCCGACCCGTCGTGGGCAGCGGAGAATCGTGCCCTTAAAGACTTTAAACTGTTGTTTAATGAAAGTCCATATCTAGCATAGTTTACCTTGTGTCTTGAAGTGGTCAGGCTTCTTGAGACCTTCCATCTTTTGATCAGTCTTTACTGTAGATTAGTTTTGAGTTGTAACTTCTGGATTGCTTTTTTCAATCTCCAATGCTATTTTCAACTAATCTAATTGCTTTTCTTTCAACGAATACAAACCTGGTACCATGTGGTGTTCTTTGTGTTGCTTATTTAGGATCATTGGCCTAGTGTTCCACAAAGACCACAGTAGCTTTTACTTAAACAAAGCTATGATTTAATTTACACTACGAAACTGGGTTTCGACTCTTAGTCCTTTTAGAATACAGAATTGATCAATAACATCCAACTACATTCATCTACTGATAATAACTATAATCTACCTTTCTCACACAAACTGCTCTTATGACTTTCACTAGCTGTCTCCTGCATACACTCCTCCCTTAAGGTCTAGCATCACTGCTTTATATAGTAGTATCTGAAGTTCCATCTCGTGGCTATTCATGGGCAGTTCCCACTTGTCAGGACTTGCACCAAATATTGCCAGCGTGACTCCTGGCTGAGGGGTTGGAGCACCCCAGGAGGCCGGTGAATCAGGCTTCCCGCCTGATAATTACATTCAGATGAATGTAACTAGCGATTAGCATTCTCTCACCTGATCAGGGCTGGCTGACTGGGAGACTTACAACAGGTTTGATGCCTGGCAAAAATTCCCTATTTGCCCCATTGCCCGATTCAGCAAGTCATTGCGATTCCTGCCTCAGGCTAACGGCCCGGGAGAGTCCCCTGCCACCCCCACCTCTCCCTTGTTTTTATTAAGAATGTAATCTACTTTTATTTTTTGGATTGCTCCAGTACTTAATTATTCCCCTGCATGTAGATACTGAAGAGAGGTTTACTGATCAGTGGACCAGTTGGTGAATTATGAGCAAAACATGCTTAAAATTCCACAACAGGCTGTTAAAGGATGAGACTGCACACCATTAACACAAGTGCAAAAAATCCAACATTTTTTAAAAATTTGGTGTTCTGAGTAAATTCCTCAGTGATTCTCTCAATCAACCTTGGCACGAGATCAGCTGGTTACATGGCGAGAAAAGTGTGCCAATTGTCCTGTGGGCATGGATCTTGGAGAAACTATGGTCATCAAGATTTCAATTGCAGTTGAACAATTACCACAGCTATCCAGACGCAGATACTTTGCATTAATTGAGAACGGTTTTCCCAAACAATGCATGAACCCGAGCATAACGGGTGATTTGTGTGTGAGTCCCAAATTCAGCTCCACATCGGGCGCTGGGCTGATCGCAAGTTACCCAATTCACTCCGCCTGACGCGATCTGCAGCTGCCAGGAAACACCCCACTAAACGTGGCGTTCAGCGGACTTCAACTTGGGTCTGCTGAATCGCACCCCAAGTGTCACTTTGGGCGGCTCTGACAGGGTGATTCCCACCGGGTGTTTGGGTGTGATTTAGACCGCTATTCACTCACAGTTAGGGTGCGATTTAGCGGCTGCATCCTGCTGTAATCGGGACAGGAACGCGGTCGGTAGATCCAGGGAGGGGCCTCCCCAGGGATTCCCGACGGCTGTTACGCTTCGCAAGATCTAACCAGATCTTGTGACGTTGCGATCTAGATCTCGCCCACAATGGGCAGGACCCAATCTCCCATTGTTAAATGAGTTTAAAAACCCACTTAGCAGGGCGGCACGGTGGCACAGCCGTTA
The DNA here is from genome assembly GCF_902713615.1 of Scyliorhinus canicula. Lineage (NCBI taxonomy): Eukaryota > Metazoa > Chordata > Chondrichthyes > Carcharhiniformes > Scyliorhinidae > Scyliorhinus > Scyliorhinus canicula. The sequence goes on from NC_052146.1 coordinate 241,067,400, forward strand.
GTACTGCTGCCTGCGGCGCTGAGAACCTGGGTTGGAGTTTACACATTCTCCTTGTGTCTGCGTGGGTTTAACCCTCACAACCCAAAGATGTTGAGGCTAGGTGGATTGGCCACGCTAAAGTGTCCCTTAATTGGAAAAAAAAATTGGGTACTCTAAATTTTAAAAAGAATTAGTGTGCTGGATCAAACAGCTACTGGCATCTATTGTCCTTGTAGAGGAGACCCCAGCTGAGCTCCGATTAGCACTGGTCCCCATAAATGGAGACCATAAATGGGGACCAGGCATACCAGCATTTAGGGCAATCAGAGGCCCCTGGGTGGTCGGTCTCTGGCCAGACTGGCACCCTGGCACTGCCAGCCTGGCACCCTGCAGTGCCACATGAATGCCAGCTGACAAGGTCAAAGCCAGGGGGACAGACTGATAGTGCCAAGGTGCCAAGCTGCCATTTTGCCCGTATCGGGAATTGGGCCCAGGGTGCCCAGTAAGGGTGATATCCAGATCACACCGGGCATAGCAGGTCGGGTGCATTGTGCTCGGTTTGGCGCCCAGCCCAAAACCCATTTCATGCCTATCCCGCTATGCACCCTCACAACAGGATCGGCGTAGACGCAGAGGGGTGGGAAAATTGTGTCCATCATAATATGACGAGCAACGCTCGTACTATGGGATGAAGTTCTTTGATGGTGAAGGTCTAAAACAGGTGGAAGCTACTGAGGCGGTCTGGTATGTTGAATGTCTCTCAACTGTTCCTTCAGGCACAGACCTTAGTCGGTCTGCTTTCCAATGAAGAATATTATAACACACACAGTGAAACATCTGGCTTCATATCAGTAGCAGTACAAAGCATTGACAACAAAAGTTGTACATTGGAATCTGACATTGAACATTGAGCAATGCCAAACACCGTTGATAAGAGTAATGCGGGTTTTGGGCACAAGATCTTGGAGATATCTGAACGTAAGGATGTGAAATTCAAATTTGAGATAATGGAGCTGATTTAGGTCAGCAGGAACAGAGGTAATGAGTAAGCCGGGCTTGGCATGGTATACAATGTTGGTTGCACAATTAGTAATTATCGGATGTATACAGAGCGGAAAGGATGGAATGTTAGTCAGGAGAGCATTGGAATCGTCAATTCTGGAGACAATGAAGGAATGGTTTAAATGGTAGACAGGCTGTAGTAATTGTGGAAGTGGACAAAGTTACAGAGCTGGAAGTAGGTGCTCCCTGTGACGATGAGTATTTGAGGTTAAAACTGAGGGACAGGTTTGAACAGAATGGTATAGTGTCGGACATTCTGAATAATGTGAGACAGTGACCGGGGAGACTAATGGAATTTGTAGTGAGGACATGGAGTTTCATCTTGATTCTTAACTGGGGGGACGTACAACTCACACATGTCTGGATGTCAAATCAGAAATCCAATGACTTGGAGATCTGAGAGAGATTAAGGGAGATGAAGGAGTTGTGGAGGCTGGGAGTCATCACTGAACGTGTGGAAGCTGACATCTGATCTGTCACCAAGTACAGACTCACTGTGCTGAGTAATGGAGGAGGAACATACCTGATTGTGTCAAAGGATCCAGAGGCAGATAACTCTGCGGGCTGCTTACAGTCCTGGAGGATGTTGTTTGTACATTGGTTGGGACTGTTTAGGTCAAGGTCAGAACCCGATTAGAGAGATTGAAGCTGTAAATTTGGGAAAAATGTGAATGGATGTGGCAAGTGAGATCATGTTAAATGACTTTGGAGAGGAAAAGGGGATTAAACATCTGTCTTAAAGTAATTTGCGCATTATTAATAAAATAGCTGGATTATTCATCTTTTAAACATTCCTATAAACAAATCCAAATTTTACACATCCTCTTAGTTATTTTTTTAAAAATCTCTTAATCCTCAAAATTAGTTCAGAAGAGAAAAGGTTTCAACTGAATTAGCCGAAAATCCAATTATAAGTGATAGCATAGGGGAAGTCAATGGGAAAATTTGACATAAAATTGTAACAAGCATTGTAACAAGGTCACAGAAGGCAGAGGGTAGCAATAGAAGGGTGTTTTTCTGAATTGAAGTTTGTGACTAGTGATGTTCCACAGGAATCGGTGTTGGGGTCTCTGTTGTTTGTAGTATACATAAACGATTTGTAAGAAAATGTAGCTGGTCTGATTAGTAAGTTTACAGATGACACCAAGGTTGGTGGAGTTGCAGATACACAGATACATTGAAGATAGGAGCAGGAGGAGGCCTTTTGGCTCTTTGGGCCTGTTCCGTCATTGATTACAATCATGGCTGATCATCCAACTCAATAGCCTAATCCTGCTTTCTCACCATAGCCTTTGATCCCATTCTCCTCAAGTACTATATGTTATAGTGTTGAAGATTGTCAGAGGATACAGCAGGATATAGATAGCTTGGAGACTTGGGCAGAGAAATGGCAAATGGAGTTTAATCCTGCCAAATGTGAGGTGATGCATTTTGTTATGTCCGCACAGAGGAGAAATATACAGTAAACTCTTAGTAATATAGAAAGCCAGAGAGATCTTTGAAAGTGGCAACACAAGTGGACAAGGTAGTCAAGAAAGCATACAGAATGCTTGGGCAAAATTCTCCGACCCCACGCAGGGTCAGAGAATCGCCCGGGGCCGCCGAAAATCCCGCCCCCGCCGTGGCAGAAATTCTCCGCCACCCGGCAATTGGCGGGGGCAGGAATCACCCCACGCCGATCCGAGAGCCCCCTGTGGCGATTCTCCAGTTCGCGATGGGCCGAAGTCCCGCTGCTGGGAGGCCTCTCCCGCTGCCGAGGTTTGAACCACCTCTGGTGGCGGCGGAATCGACGGCGCGAGCGGGCCCCCGGGGTCCTGGGGGGGGCGCGGGGCGATCGGACCCTGGCGGGCGCCCCCACGGTGGCCAGGCCCGCGATCGGGGGCCAGCGATTGGCGGGCGGGCCAGTGCCGCTGATTTCACCACTGGCGCATGCGCGAACCAGCGAAGGCCTTTCGGCCAGCCCCGGCGCCAGGCGGCAGGCATCAAAGGCCACTGGTGCCGGTTTTGGCGCCAGTCGACGTGGTGCCAACTGCTCCGGCGCAGGCCTAGCCCCCAAGGGTGCGGATAATTCCGCACCTTTGGGGAGGCCCGACGCCGGAGTGGTTAGCGCCACTCCGCTACGCCGGGACCCCCCACCCCGCCCGCTAGGGGAGAATCCCACCCCTTGCCTTCATTGGACCAGGGCATAGAGTATAAAATCTGGCAAATCATGCTACAGTTGTATATATCGTTGGTCAGGCCACACTTGGAATATTGCGCACAATTCTGGTTGCCACATTACCAAAAGGATGTGGAGACTTTGGAGAGGGTGCAGAGGAGGTTTCCCAGGATGTTGCCTGGTCTGGAGGGTGTTAGCTATGCAGAGAGGCTGAATAGACTTGGACTGTTTTCAGTAGAATGACGGAGGTTGAGAAGTAACCTGATAGAGGTCTATAAGATTATGAGAGGTATGGATAGAATGGATGGGCAGGCACTCTTTCCCAGGGTGGAAGAGTCAGTCACCAGGGCGCGTAGGCTTAAGGTCCATGGGGCAAAGTTTAGAGGAGATGTGCGAGGCAGGTTTTTACACAGAGGGTAGTGAGTGCCTGGAACACGTTGCTAGGGGAGGTTGTGGAAGCAGATACATTAACGGCTTTCAAAAGTTATCTCAACAAATTCATGGTTAGGATTGGTATAGAGGGATTTGGCACAAGGAAGTGCTGAGGGTTTTGGCCAAGGGTGGTATCATGACCGGTACAGGCTTGGAGGGCTGAAGGGCCTGTTCCTGTGCTGTATTGTGTCTTTGTTCTTTGAAATAAAGTTTGTGAACAGGAAAAGAGCACATACTCAATCTTTTACAATTCTGATGTCCATCATCTCAAAACTCTGTGACCACTGCTTCTGACCCTAACAAAATATACAGGGTAAGAAAGCACATTTAACTTGCAGCTTCCACTTAACTCCATTTTGAGTGAATCTGTGCATAGACTGGGATGGTTTGGGGACTGGGAGGGCAAAGTGATTTGCAGGGGTGGATGATCAAGCATTCCCCCCATATTGGTGGACAGGTCTGTTAAAGTCTGGACCATTGAAATTAATGGGTGAAAAATAGGGGTTGTAGACCTGCGATCTTCCAATCAGAATTTTCCGGCAATCCAGGAACTAACCTTATATTTTCATTACCACAAGTGCAGACGTTGTTTGTGCAATATCAAGATTATTCATAATCAAAAAATACTTGCTGCACTAATGCTGCAAAATCTGGCACTTCATAATATTCACAGTTTGAAATGAGTTAATAAAGCAATCTGACTTTGTGTTTCTCATCTTCAACCCACTCCTAGAATTATTCATGTTTGGCCCTTCTCAAAACCTTAGCAATCTTCAACAAATATATGCTGTTGAGGACCAACTTAGATAAATATCTTGGCTCGGGAACAAGTCTGAGTAATACTTGTTATCCACCTTGACTTTCCAGTTAAACTTAACCCACAGAAGAAATGATAGTCCTTGATTACCGTAATTAATTCACAGCCATGCATGATGATATTAAATAAATTTGCTGGGCTTTATGGACTGAAATATCCAAAGTTAATTTCTTTAGTGGTGCTAAGTATAGTTTAATTTTCTGTTCATTGATTGCAGCCATTCATTAAAAAGTAAAAATCTACATTGCCACAGAATTTCCAGGCACAACTGCTTTGAAACAGCAGGCATTGATTTGCATCATTGAAAAGGCATCTCCAAAGACTCACTTCATCAGCTGAACACGTGGTACAGATCAATACTGAAGAAAATTTCACTGAACAAAATTAACTCCGATATGTAGTGACCAACAAAAGCAAATTAAAAATTGTTGTAACATCTGTTTTGCATTAACAACTATTTCTAACTTTTATTTAACTGTAGAGTTACTTTACCCTACAATTAGACAGCATTCAGGAATGAAGTCCATGAAAAGTTATATGAATATATGAAGATTTAATGTCATTTCAGCATCAAAGATAATGAAGGAATAAGTTGAATTAAGATTTTATTGTGGTTATAAGTAATTATGCTTTTACTGAAGCCTCAAAACCTAACTTTGTGTTTTTAAAAAAAATCTGATTATGGGATGTAGATGTCGTTGGTTCGGCCAACAATTATGGCCCATCCTTAAATGCTCTTCACAAAGTAATGGTGATTTTTCTTCTTGACACGCTGTAGTCCAGCTTGTAATAACCAGCATGGGACATACGGGGCGGAATTCTCCGCACTCACGACGGGGCGGAGAATAGCGGGTGGCATAAATTCTTACGGCCACGCTGGTCCGACGCCCTCCCGCTATTCTCCCCCCCCCCCACGCCCGCCTCCCGACACGAATCGCTGCCCGCCGTTTTTTTACGGCCAGCAGCGATTCTCCCCTGGCCGATGGGCCAATTTCCAAGGCCTTTACGACCGTTTTTATGAACGTAAATCACACCTGGTCTGACCATTCGTAAAAACGGCCGTAAAGTCCCGATCTGGGGAACCATGGCACCGATTGGCACGGCAGTACCACGGTGCCCACCGATCGCGGGCAGCGGGTATTTACCCCGCGCATTCTTTCTCCTTTCGCCGCCCCGCTGTATCCATTCGCGGGGCGGCTGAGGGGCATACCGGCTCGCGCATGCGCAGGTTTCACACATATGCGTGATGATGTCATCCGCGCATACGCGGGTTGGAGTCGTCCAATCCGCGCATGCGTGGCTGATGTCATCTGACGCGTCAGCCGTCGCTAACTCTGGCTAGCGGGCTTAACGAAATTCATTAAGCCCGCTATGCCAGAGTTCACGGCCGCGCGATGCTAGCCCCGACCGGGGAGCAGAATCGGTTCCCGGTCGGGGAGGCGGAGGCTGGCGTCAAACCCGCCCGTTTTTGACGCCAGCCTCACGATTTTTCGCGGGTGCGGAGAATCACGCCCACGGTGTGGGGATGATTGTTTGTCCCGCACTCCTTGAGGAGTGTGAGCTCTCCCACTAGGGACGGGTAGCTTACACGTACTTGTATAAAACATCGGCCAGTGTGGAACCGACTGACGAGAGAGCGCCTGGTGAAGTTCGACCGGTACTCATGTATATAATTGTTTTAAAATTAATGTTGTTTACTTTTGCTTACTTTGGACTCGCCAAGCCTCATTAAACACCTGTTTTAGAAACATCCACAGTACTGTAAGAAAAGGAGTTCCAGGATTTTGACCCAGGGACAGCGAAGGAACAGCGACATAGTTCCAAGTCTGGAATATTGTTTGACTTGGAGGAAATCTGGCAGGAGGTGGTGTTCCCATGCCTCTGCTGCCCTTATCTTTCTAGACCAGTCATTTTCAAAGTCAGGGTCAATGGGAATCAAGGGGAAATCTCTCCACTGAACGGAGTCACACCTGGCACAAAGGAAGATGGATGTGGTTGTTGGAGGTCAAGCATCATAGTGTCAGGAGCCAGGACATCACTGCAGGAGTTCCTCAGGGTAGTGTCCGAGGCCCAACCATCTTCAACTGCTTCATCAGCGACCTTCCCTCCATCATAAGGTCAGAAGTGGGAATGTTTGCTGGTGATTGCACAATGTTCACGATCATTCTCTATTCCCCAAATAATAAAACAGCCCAGCCTGTTAAGCCCCTTCAGAATCTTGTTTGTTTCAATGAGATCACCTAATGTTTTTGTAGACTCCAGAGAATACAAACCCAATTTACTCAGCCTCATCATTGGACAACTTTATCACCCCAGCAGCCAATCTAATGAACGTTTGTTGTACTGCCCTCAATGCAAGAATATCTTTCCTTAGGATTCCAGATGTGGGCTGGAATTTTCCCAATATTGTACAGTGTTTTGGACAGGGTGAGAAAAGCTGTGTGAAACTCACGGGCTTCATGGCCAGCTTTTCTCTCACCTGATTAAACAGCATTCTGTGCAATTTCAGAGTGCTGATAAGGATTACACAGCCAGCTGGAGTGACAGGATCTAAACATTCTGGCAATGCTGGGAATCTGAGATCAGGGAGTCTTTATAAATGGTGTCCAATCTCAAAGTTATTGGAAGGCCAATCCCCCTCCCCCACAAAGTACATCAGGGGACCTCTACAGAAATCGGGACCCACACAGACATGGCCCCTCCACGGACATCGGGACCTTCCCTCAAATGTGCCCCTCCCATTGACATTGGGACCTTCCCGCAGACATGGCCGCCCCCACAGACATTGGGACCTCTCCCATTGCGTATAAGGGGAATACCCCTGCCATACAGAAGGGGAACACTCTGCAATGGTGCCAGGCGGCAATGCCAGGGTGCCCTGACGCAAAGCCCAGGCACATCCCTTAATCCACCAGGCCTATAGGCACAGCCTGGCATGGTATTCATGTCTGTTTTTTGCCTTTGAAAGCCAGTGGCGATTCGGACCGGCATGATCCCCCGCCAACATGAGGGAGAAGGTAATGTTGTGGGAGGATGTTATGGCATCAAGCCTAGTAAGTAGATTATAATTTATTAAAATGTATGGAAATCAGGTTCGTGCCCTTACTAGGCGTGAACCTAATTACATCACTGTTGGGGAGGTGGGGAAAATATGAAACTGAGATCTCGCCAATTGAAATCCGGTTTTTGGCTGCTTGCGAGATTTAGCAGCCATTACGGGATTTGTACCCACGATGAACAGGGCCTCTAGATCACAGCTGTGATCTCTCAAAAGCTCTGTGCAATTGTAACAACACTCCTTTATACCGGTACTTCCATTGCCTTGGAATAAAGGCTGACATGCCATTTGCCTACCGAATTGCTCGCTTGCATGAAAACTCAAGCATACCCAAGTCTCTCAGTACATAATAACAATATTTTAATAACAATATTATAACAACCTTTTATTGTCACAATTAGGCTTACATTAGCACTGCGATGAAGTTATTGTGAAAAGCCCCTCAATATTTACAAGTTTCATACCATCAAAAAAATAATTTGCTTCCCCATTCTTATGATCAAGGTGAATATCTCACACTTCCCCAGATTATACTCCAGTTGCCATCTTGTTGCCCACTCACTTAACTTGTCTATATCTCTCTGCAGCCTCTCAATGTCCTCCTTGCAGCTTGCATTTCCACCTAGTTCTGCATCACAAGAAAACTTAAATACATAGGACGCGATTCTCCGACCCCCACGCCGGGTGGGAGAATTGCGGGAGTGCCGGGCAATTCCCGCCACGCGATTCTCTGACTACCCCCAAAACGGGGTGCCACGTTTTACGACAGGCCACTCGGAGAATCGCCGCTCGCTGTTTCTAACGGTCGAGCGGCGATTCTACGGCCCAGATGGGCCGGGCGGCCTGACCAATACGACCGGTTCACGGCGGTGCCAGCCACACCTGGTCGCTGCCGGCGTGAACAGCGCGCGAACGCTGTGTGTGCGGCCTGTGGGGGGGGGGGGGGGGGGGGGGGAGAGGATCGAGCACCGGGGGGTGCTCATTGGGGGTGTGGCCCACGATCGGAGCCCACCGATCGACGGGCCGGCGTCTCTAAAAGACGCACTCTTTTCCCTCCGCCGCCCCGCAACATCAATCCTCCATGTCTTGCAGGGCGCCCGCGGGGAGGACGGCAACCGCGCATGCTTTGACGTGGGCGCCAAGGACCGGCGCGTGTAATTGACTCGGCGCTGCTCCTAGCCCCCTGGGGGTGGGAGAATAGGGGGCGAGGAGCGGCCTCCGACGCCGGAGTGAAACACTCCAGTTTTCACTCTGGCGTCAGCACTTCCTGTTGGCAGAATTGCGCCCATATTATTTTCTGTCTAATCATCTAATTCATTAATAATCCTTACAGAAATCCACTAATCATTTTCATTCTTGCATTCAAGTTCCTCAATGCCTGTGCCCTCCCTTATCTCTCCAAACTTCTCCAACCCCAGGCGCAGAATTCTTTGACCCTCAGCAGGGTCGGGGAATCGCCCGGGGCCGGCGTAAATCCCGCCCCGCCGTGGCCGGAATTCTCCGCCACTCGGGAATCGTCGGGCGTGGGAATCACGCCATGTCGATCGGCGTGCCCCCCGTGTCGATTCTCCGGCCAGCGATGGGCCGAAGTCCCGCCGCTGACAGGCCTCTCCTGCCAGCGGGAATTGGAGCACCTCTGATGCCGGCGGGATTGGCGGTGCGAGCGGGCCCCCGGAGTCCTGGGGGGGGCATGGGGCGATCGGACCCCGGGGGGTGCCCCTACGGTGGACTGGCCCGTGATCGGGGCCCACCGATCGGCGGACGGGCCTGTGCCGTAGGGGCACTCTTTTTCTTCCGCCACCGCCACGGCCTCCACCATGGCAGAGGCGGAAGAGACCCCCCCACCGTAGACCTACCCCTACTGACGCACCGGCGCATGTGCGAACCGGCGAAGGCCTTTCGGCCAGCCCCGGTGCTGGGCGGCGGGCGTCAAAGGCCGTTGGCGCCGATTTTGGCACCAGTCGGTGTGGTGCCAACCACTCCGGCGCGGGCGTAGCCCCTAAAGGTGCAGAGAATCCGCACATTTGGGGAGGCCCTACGCCGGAGTGGTTAGCACCACACCGCTACGCCGGGGGCCCCCGCCCCGCCGGGTAGGGGAGAATCCCGGCCCAGATATCTATGTTCCTTCAGTTCTCATGACTTGATCTTCCATATTTCAATAGCTGCTCCACTGGGGCCCCTCACTACAGCTGCCTGGGCCCCAAACTCCGGAATTCCCTCCTTAAATATTTCTACCACTCTATCTCTGTTTCTTCTTTTAATGCATGTTTGACCTACTTTTCGGTCATCTACCGTAATATATCCTAATATGGTTTGGTTTCACATATCATATAAACGTCCTCCTGTGAAGTATCTTGGGACAGTTCAATATTGTTGAGGCTCTATATAATCATCTGATGATGGTGTTGCTGAGTAAACAGCTGGTGTGTAACTACAGCATCCTGCATACTGATGCTGGATTTGGAGGGATTTACTATGATTCCTTTATGCTGAGGCCATTTAAGTATCCCTGCTCTGAGACCAGATGGTGACCAGATGATTGAAGGTTAGGCCATTCTGTCCTGGCTCATCATTCCACTGCAATGCATTCTGAGTGCAACAAAAAAATGTTTAATATCTTAACTAGCGTCAACATTAAAGGAAGTTGTTGAAAGGGAAAGGGGGATTTAGGTGCTTCTTTACAGTTTGCTGCTAATCACATGATTCCTCTGTGTCTCTATCAAGGACAAGTTTGACACTTAGGGGTTAAAATTGGTCTTCAGTGGTAACATAAAATGACTAACAATAATTCAGCAGCCCATTATACACCCTGGAAATTGAGCGAGCTATAAACTGAGCTATTGCCGTCATCCTTTTCTGTGCTAACTCACAGGACCAATTTCAATCCACTTGTCATGGAAAGCTTTCTTATCAATGTACACAGAACAGGCTTTTCTTTTTAGCCATTTGTCACGAGAACAATTAATATAGTTCAATACAAGCTAATCCTATTAATTATTAAAGCTATATTTTGTGGGCCATTTAACATTTTGAAGTGTTGACTATTCACATGAACACTTCTGAAAGGATAAACACCTTCACTATCTATTGACATTCCCAGCATCACTGCCTCCTTTGATTTCAAATGGAATTCTCATACTTTTGTTGCCTACACAAAGCTGCTTCCTCTCATATCAAACAGTGGTTTTCCTCAAATGCTTTTCACTCTTAAAAAAAAGCCCTATAAAATTTGTATACTGCTCCCCTGTTAAGACTTTTCTCACAAGCCAGAAAAAAACGGATTCCCTGAGAGGCAATGGGCGCGATTCTCCGCTCCCGTGCCGGGTGGGAGGGCTGCTCTGGCATACCCCGCGATTCTCCCACCCCCCCCAAAATGGCGTGTCACGGCGACCCGCGATTCTCCGACCCGGATGGGCCGAGCGGCCGGCCATTCCCGACCGGTTCACGCCGGCGACAACCACACCTGGTCGCTGCCGGCGTGAACATGGCGCCAGGAGCTGTTTTGTGGCTTGCGGGGGCGGAGAGGGGAATGAGCACCACGACCGTGCTCGGGAGGGGACTGGCCCGCGATCGATGCCCACCGATCGTCGGGCCGGCGTCTCAATGGGACGCACTCTTTTCCCTCCGCCGCCCCACAAGATCAAGCCGCCACGTCTTGCGGGGCAGCGGAGGGGAAGACGGCAACCGCGCATGCGCGGGTTAGAGCCGGCCAACCCGCGCATGCGCGGCTGACGTCATTAGGCGGGTTGGCCGCGTCATTCTCGGCGCGCCGGGCCTTGACGCCAGCGACAAGGCCCAGCGGCCGAGATTCACTGCACGGCCCTCCTAGCCCCCTGGCGGGGGGAGAATAGGGGGCCAGGAGCGGCCTCCGACGCCGTCGTGAACCTCTCCGGGTTTCACGCCGGTGTCGGGCCTGGCAGGGAATTCCGTCCAATGCCTTTATATCTTCCATCCTTCAATCTGCACTCTATTTCTCTGCCACAGACTTTTTTTTTACTTTGCTCTGTTTTAACAATACTCTTATGGTCACTGCTTCCCTGAATTTTTAACCATTGTCTTAATAAGATGTCAGGTTGCATGCTATTTCTCCTTTTGCATACGTTTATTGTATTGAAGTAATGACTCTTACAATTTGATATATTCAACTTGTTCTTTTACAGGACCCTCAAAACTGTGCAGCCCATTACTTCCTCAGTCTCTCCCCAGTCTTTGAATCTTAGAGGCTTTAAAACTGCAAATTTCTCAACATCTCACTTTTTACTTATTTCATCCTGCCTACGCACCTTGGGCGCAATTCTCCGCACCCGCAAAAATCGCGAAGTTGGCCGTTAAAAGGGGCGCGTTTTACGACGGTCGGGAAGGGTCCATTTCCCGACGTTTTACGTCCGGGAAATGGGCTAGGAACGCGGCCACGTCAATCACGTGCGCAATGACGACGGAACGCGGCGACGATACGACCACGCCCACGTGACGCCGCCCAACGCCGTAAAAAGGCGCGGGCGAGCACAGAATCTGTCGGCCATGATGTCGGAGCTCAGGAGAGCTGCCCCTCGGTTTGTTGAGGCCGATGTCGAGACGCTGCTCGATTCCGTCGAGCAGAGGAGGGGCATCATCTGCCCGCGTAGAGGGCATCGCCACCCTGCCAGCGCGGTGCGCCAGGCCTGGCGTGAGGTGGCTGCTGCCGTTAGTGCTGTGGGGCAGACCCCTCGCTCTGCAGACCAATGCAGAAAAAAGATGCACAACCTCACCAGGGCTGCCAGGTTAAGTGCCAAGAGGGTGCCCCCTGGTCACAACCATCTCTCCCCCATTAACTTAATCACCCACCTCCCCCCCGGGACGGGGGGTGGCGGGGGATTGGGGCAGAGTTAGTTGAGGGTGGTTCACAAAGTAGTCACAGACCCAGCGCTCTGGCCCCCGTGGAGAGATGCAATGGTCTTATGACAACTTGACCCCAAACTGTGCCAGTATCTGAACGGACTGCTGATACCTGCCATATTGTAATGATCTATCTATGTCCCCTCCCCCAACAGGCCAAGACCGCTCACAACACCCGTGAGCAGCACCAGACTGGAGGGGGTTCGCCCAACCTGCACCCCCTCACCACGTTTGAGCAGAGGGCACTGGACCTTGTTGGGGGGGTCTGGCACCCGGGAGGTCGCACTATGCGAGGTTGGTGGAGCTGCAACAAGTGAGACAACCCTCCATGACAAACACCCCCCTCCTCCCACATCCTCTGTCCCTTCACACACCCTGCCCACTTGGACACCTCCCCCATCCTCTGTGCCTTCACACACCCTGCCCACTTGGACACCTCCCCCATCCTCTGTGCCTTCACACACCCTGCCCATTGGACACCTCCCCCATCCTCTGTCCCTTCACACTCTGCCCACTTGGACACCTACCCATCCTCTGTCCCTTCACACACCCTGCCCACTTGGACACCGCCCCCATCCTCTCTCCCTTCACACACCCTGCCCACTTGGACACCTCCCCCATCCTCTGTCCCTTCACGCACCCTGCCCACTTGGACACCTCCCCCATCCTCTGTCCCTTCACACACCCTGCCCACTTGGACACCTCCCCCATCCTCTGTCCCTTCACACCCTGCCCACTGGGACCGTCCAGCGCCCGGCCGAGCGAATCTAAATAAGCCGTTTCATTCTCTTCCCTTGGATGTGATGCCGAACGACCAGAGCCGTCTGCCTCCAGGCGGAGACACGCATCTGGCCCCACCTCACCCAGGGCTGCACAACATTCGGTGCCCGATCAGCGGGGAGTCCCATCCTCCCCAACAGAATCTGTGGAGCAGGACGCCCAAAGGGCGGCGACACAGCAGGAAACAGAAATGGCCCGCCAACGCCCTGCGGCCTCTCACCTGGACGATGACACAGAGGAGGCGTCAACCCAAGACGACCTCGAGCTTGCGGCACTGCTATCTCCCACACCATCCACCATCCCAGAGACACTGACCCCGGCTGACCGATTTAGTGATGAGGCTCCTGGGTCACAGTCTGGTTTGCACATCACAGCTGAGCAGGTACAGCAGGTGGAGGTCGGAGCAGACGAGGGCCCGGACTCGAGGAGGCCAGGCCAGGCCCAGCATGCAGCTGGCTCCCAAACGTTTTCTGAGTTCCTGGAGTTTCTCAACCCACCTGAACAGCCGATGCCTCAAGAAACCCAGGGAAACAATGACGGGATGAGGGCTGTTAACACTAAATGCACTGATCCACCTTACTTGTAAAACCGTGTGATTGTTCCACAGCCACAGGAATCGTGATGGTGACTGAGTGTCGCTGGGGTTGATGAGCGGTGAAACTTCGATGCCGGATAAGCAGTCCCTGCCCCTCCCCCCACCCCCTCCCACAGCTAGCCCACGCGGGCATGTGATGGAGTGTCCGTGACGAACTCAGCGGCCACCAAGGTGGATGGTTCAGCTATTGCCATGGGTCAGACTCTCTCTAACGATTCTGAGCTCACAGCTCTTCGCAGAGCGGGCTGTCATCATTCCACATGGCACTGATCACACCTGCTGACACAGCCATCAATGTTGTGCCATACCGTCTGGACCCAGTGGTAAGGGTGATGTCGAAGTGGAGCAGTGTACACTGAGAGGGGGTTGGGGGCGGGGGGGGGGGGGGGGGGGGGGGGGTTTGTGGTGGTGGCAGTTGTGTGTTGACCCTCTGCACGACTAGCAATGCAGGTGGTTGTTTGGTGTTCAGCGGGGACGTCACATGTGACGCGTGAACCGTGCTGCCACCAAGGCGTCGCGTGCCCGCCGTCCTCGCCGGGTCCATCGTGCCGCCTCCTGGACATCACCAGCACCTGGGTCATGTCTGCGTGCTGCGCCCACCACTCCACCAGCCTCCTCCTCCTCCTCCTGCTCCTCCTCCCTCTCCTCCTCCTCCCTCTCCTCCTCCTCCTCCTCTGTGCTGGCACCACTGCCACTGGCTTCTCCCTCCGCCTCCTGCAGCAGGTCATCTCCCCTCTGCATCGCGATGTTGTGCAGTGCACAGCAGACCACAACAATGCGAGCGACCCTGTCGGGCTGGTACTGCAGGGCCCCTCCGGAGCAGTCCAGGCACCTGAATCTCATCTTCAGGAGGCCAAGGCAGCGCTCCACCACACCCCTGGTTGCTGCATGGGCCTCGTTGTATCAGGTTTCCGCATTGGTCTGAGGCCTCCGTATAGGCGTCATCAGCCAAGACCTCAGTGGATAACCCCTGTCGCCTAGCTCACTCAGCTAAATCGCTGGCTTTTAAAGCAGGCCAGCAGCACGGTTCGATTCCCATACCAGCCTCCCCGGACAGACGCCGGAATGTGGCGACTAGGGGCTTTTCACAGTAACTTCATTGAAGCCTACTCGTGACAATAAGCGATTTTCATTTTCAATTTTTCATTTTCAGCCGGGGGGGACGTCCCTCAAACATCGCAGGGATGAACGACTGCGCCAGTATGTAGGAGTCATGCACACTCCCTGGGAACCTTGCACAGACATTCATGATCCTCATGTGGGGGTCGCATACCACCTGGATATTCATGGAGTATGTCCCCCTCCTGTTTGTGAACACGTCCCTGTCCACAGCAGGCGGGCGCATGGGGACGTGAACACAATCGATTGCCCCCTGCACCATCGGTATCCTGGCCACTCTGGCAAATCCACGAGCTCGTGAGTCTTGACTTACTCGGTCCTCGGGAAAGGTGATGTCGATGTCCGCGATGGCATAGAGGGCGTCGGTCACATCCCGGATGCACCTGTGCACCGATGACTGGGAGATCCCAGAGAGGTCCCCACTCGGAGACTGGAAGGAGCTGGTCGCATAGAAGTTAAGAGCGACCGTCACCTTGATGGCAACCGGGATCGCGTGTCCTCCCCCCGTTCCACGTGGGGCGAGGTGCGCCACGAGGTGACAGATATGTTTCACCGTCCGCCTACTCAGCCAGAGTCTCCTCCTGCATGTGATGTCCGTCATTGTTAGGAAAGAGACCCGGAAACGGTACACCCTCGGCCTTGGTCGTCGCCTCTGGCGCCGTGGCTGCACCCTCACTCTCTCCTCCTCCCCCCCATGCTGCTCGATGACTGGCAACTCCTCGGCCCTTCCCTCTGCTGCTGTAGCTGTCCCTGCATCCACTGCGGGTTGTGGGTGTGGATGCTGCTCCATCTCCAACTGCAGTGCAGCGGCCCCAACCACTGCGCAGAACATAGTCGTTCTGTTCACAGACATTGTGCTAACCTACAGAAGGGTGGTGGGGGGCAGAGAAACGGGACATGTTAGACGGAGTTTAGTCGACACCTCGGCAGCCGCCTGCCACGGGATACCTGTGTGTCCCGGTGGCCTGGTCGCGCTGCTGACACGTGGGCAGCCTAACCCGTGGTCACTTTCTGCATCCAACGGGCAGTTAACTACGTCCTCTTCGCCGGTGTGTCAGTGGCCTGTGGCCGTAAGCCACAGGGCAACCAGCGGCCGTGTCCTCGTGACCGGCACGCCATGGCTTGGTGGCAGACATTTTGTAACCGGGGTTGGACGGGTCACTCGCTCACTCTCTCCCTTACACCCCCTCCCCCCCCTCCCACCTTCTATCTCCCCCCTCCATCTCCCCCACTCCCCCCTCCATCTCCCCCACTCCCACCTCCGTCTCCCCCACTTCCCCCCTCCGTCTCCCCCACTCCCCCCCTCTGTCTCCCCCACTCCCCCCTCCATCTCCCCCACTCCCCCCCCCACTCCCCCCCTCCGTCTCCCCCACTCCCCCCCCGCTCTGGACCCCCCTCCCCCTCCGCTCTGGACCCCCCTCCCGTTCTCGGGGATGCCTTCCCCGTTGTGGCCAGACTGCAGCAGTGCGCTGAGCTGTGCGCTGAGCGGTGCGCTCACCTCCTTGAAGCTGCCGTCAGCCAGCACGACTGGGTGACGAACTTGAAAAGCAGGTGTGTTGGCCGGTGTGAAAACAGTGCGTGATGACGTCGGGACTTCGGCCCATCCGGGCCGGAGAATAGCGGGGGGCCAAAAACTAGCGATTCTGGTCGTGTCGGGGGCGCGTTCAAGGCGTTTGACGGGAATGGCGACTTGGGGTTTGTGCGGGGTTCGGAGATTAGCGGGAGGGCGTCGGACCAGCGTCGCCGTGAAAATTTGCGCCGCCCGCTATTCTCCGACCCGTCGTGAGTGCGGAGAATCGCGCCCTCGTTCCTTCTATTTGGTTTCTCAATTTTAAATAGCAACTTTGTCAATTAACTTTAAAATCATCGCATTCTCCATGTTACACCAAATTGGGATTGATGGTTCATAATGAAAGAGGTTATCAGTTTTGGTGGTGGAGGTGAGAGGGTGGTGGTGGGTGACAACTGGTTTATAACATGATTGCGCACGAGATGTATGGAGTGTTCCTGGATCCAGCAGGAGGCAAGTCTTCTTCTAGAAGGCTGCAGCTGTCTTTAACCACTGGAGTTGACAATACCAGCCTTTGGAAGCACTGCTCTTCTGAGAGGTCAAGGACACTGAACTTGTCTGTCAACTCTGTTAGGTGGCTGGTGTCTCTTGTGACCTCAGCCCCCCTGTTCCTCCTCTGTGTGTTGCCGACCTGCCGATCCCTCCACAACATGGTCTTGCTGCTGTGGGTGGAGATTGTCTCCTTTATCCAAAGAGCAGTCAACAGCTACACGCCCCAGACATCCTGATGTTCACTGTTTGAGCATGTCCAAGCTGGAGCAATAAGTGTCGCCAGAAGTATTGCCACTACCCCATTTTTCAAAGGATAATGAGAAAGTAGCTGTGAGCCCTGAGGCCTTATTTATGTCAGGGCATCTGTTCTTTAGCCAACCTGTGAAATGTCGCTCAATCTCCCCTCTGTTCACTGATATGTTTCCTAAACCCTGGGCACTTGTGCACAAGACATTGGCTGAATTTCCCAGCCCCAGCCCCGCCATTGAGGGTTCTCCTATGGCAGATGCGGTGTGCCATTCAAATGTTGATTGACTGTGGCAGGACTGGAAGATCCCGTCTAGCAGGAAGGCTCAGAGATTCCAGCCATTAATTTCGAATCATTGATAATCATTGATCAAAGGTGATTCATTTAAATGTTATAATGGTCCCCATTGTTACCAGTAACAACAATTTTTCATACTTCACAGACAGCTACTATTTGTTTGGGAAATGAAATGCCAAATCAATTTAGCAATTCACAGGCTTCATTTAGCTTGCTCCGTGAAAATGGCGGACCCATCTCTGTCTGTCCAATTATGGGTTAAATTTAATGAACTGAAAAATCATCCGCTTGCACCTATTTAAATCAGGTACCTTTCTGGTGCCGTTCCCCTCTAACATTTCAAAACATCTCACTCAACAAACAATTATCTAAACTCTCTCAGTGATTAAAAAGTTTAATAATGAGCATTACACTGGTGAAATAAAAACAGGAAATGATGGACAATCTCAGCTGCCCTGACAGTATCTGTGGAGAAAGAAGGGAAATAACCCTTTTGAGCCTGGATGACAAAGGGCGCAATTCTCCAGAAGAAATCCTAAGTGTGGTAGCAAGCGGGAATTGCCCGAGCTTCCTGGCGCTTGGCCCAGCAAGGCTGCCAACACAATTCAATGTTAATTAGTCAATTTAAGGAGGCCTCACGGGCCTCTCGCCGAAAATGAAGGCTCGCCAGCTGATTTGATGGCACCACGCTCGTCAGCCCCCCGCTATCAAGGTCGAGCAGGACTTGAGCTGCACTTGCTCAGCCAACCCCAGCCAG
Organism: Scyliorhinus canicula; assembly: GCF_902713615.1. Lineage (NCBI taxonomy): Eukaryota > Metazoa > Chordata > Chondrichthyes > Carcharhiniformes > Scyliorhinidae > Scyliorhinus > Scyliorhinus canicula. The sequence continues at coordinate 241,085,638 of NC_052146.1, forward strand.
CTCGCAATAATGGCATCGAGGAGACCGGCCCCAGGATTTGGGTATGCTGACCTGGGGAGGCTGCTAGACGCGATCGAGGCCAGGAGGGATGTCTTGTTCCCCCGAAGGTCCCGGAGAGTCAGTCACAGGGCAGTCAGTGCTGCCTGGGATGAGGTGGCGGCAGCTTCTAGTGGGGAGTGTGACCAGGAGGACTACCCTCCAATGAAGGAAGAAGGTCAATGACCTATACTGGACAGCACAAGACAGTAGATACCAACGCCACTCCTCCTCCCGAGGGAGCATACACCCCGAACTCCCCATGCGATCCCCAACCCTTCCTCCACCCTCTCTGCCTTCAATACCCCCCAACCCTCCCTCCACACTCCTCTCCCCCCCCCCCCCCCCGCAACCACTGTGAACCACGCATGTGGCTAACGATTCCCCCTCAGTGTCTCCTTAGGGAAAGCTCTCATCAGGACAGGGTCCGGACTGATGGATGGGTTCCGGACATAAGAATCCTCACCTCCTTCGAGGAGCATGCCCTGGAGGTGACTGGGGTGGCTGAGGACCCCATTGACCACATGTACATTCTCCCACAGATCCTCCAGCTGACGGAGCTGGTCCATCCCGGTTGGCAGCCTCTCCTGACCCTGAGGAGAACACCTCGAGTCGAGAGCTCCGAGGATGTAACCATTATAGTCGCGACACAGCTGTCATCCCCACCCTCCACCAGTGCAGATACATGCACCTCAGTGGGACATCTTAGTTTAACCCTGACAAGTATGAGGTTGTCCATTTTGGAAGCACAAATATGAAAGCGGAATACAGGGTTAACGGTAGGGTTCTGGCGATGTAGAGGAGCAGAGAGATCTTGGGGTCTATGTTCATAGATCTTTGAAAGTTGCCACTCAAGTGGATAGAGCTGTGAAGAAGGCCTATGGTGTGCTAGCGTTCATTAGCAGAGGGATTGAATTTAAGAGCCGTGAGGTGATGATGCAGCTGTACAAAACCTTGGTAAGGCCACATTTGGAGTACTGTGTGCAGTTCTGGTCACCTCATTTTAGGAAGGATGTGGAAGCTTTGGAAAAGGTGCAAAGGAGATTTACCAAGATGTTGCCTGGAATGGAGAGTAAGTCTTACGAGGAAAGGTTGAGGGTGCTAGGCCTTTTCTCATTAGAACGGAGAAGGATGAGGGGCGACTTAATAGAGGTTTATACGATGATTAGGTGAATAGATAGAGTAGACAGTCAGAGGGCGAGATTCTCCGCAAATGCGGAGAATCGTAAAGACGGCCGTGGGACAAGTCGTGACCCACGGCAGCCTTCACGCCCACTTCCGGGGCCAATTCTCCCCCCCCTGGGCGGGGCTAGGAGCGCGGCCCCGTGCGTCACGGCGGCGCGGCCTTGACGACGGTCGTCAAGGCCGCACGTCAAGCATCACGCCGGCTGACGCGGCCGATGACATCTGCCGCGCATGCGCAGGTTGGACAATGCCAACCCGCGCATGCACAGTTGGCGTCTTTTCCCTCCGCCGCCCCGCAAGACGTGGTGGCTTGATCTTGCGGGGCGGCGGAGGGAAAAGAGTGCGTCCATTACGGACGCACGGCCCGCGATTGGTGGGCACTGATCGCGGGCCTATGCCCCCCTTGGCACGGCCGTGGTACTGCCGTGTCAATCGGGCCCCCAGATGCCCCAAACGGGCATCTGCTGCCCGTTTCACGACGGCAGCGAGCAGGTGTGTTTGCTGCTGTGCTGAAACGAGAATGAAGGCCCAGCCGCTCGGCCCATCAGCCTCGGAGAATCGCTGCTCGCCGTAAAAAATGGCGAGCGCCGATTCGTGGCGTGGGTCAGGCATGGGGGGGGGGGGGAGAATAGCGGGAGGGCGTGAAAAATGTCGGGAGGCCCTCCCACTATTCTCCCACCCAGCGTGGTGGGAGAATCACAGCGTGGTAGAATCGCGCCCAGAGACTTTTTCCCCGGGTGGAACAAACCATTACAAGGGGACATAAATTTAAGCTAAATGGTGGAAGATATAGGAGGGATGTCAGAGGTATGTTTACCAAGGTTTACCAAGGGTTTAAGACATGGCAGGAGATCCCAGACCCGTGTCATGCTCCTCGTGTGCGATATGGGAACTCAGGGACACGTCCACTGTCCCTGGCTCCTTCACGTGCAAGAAGTGTGTTCAGTTGCAGCTCTTGTTAGACCGCTTGACAGCTCTGGAGCTGCGGATGGACTCACTTTGGAGCATCCGCGATGCTGAGGAGGTCGTGGATAGCACGTTTAGCGAGTTGGTCACACCGCAGGTGAAGGTTACTGAGGGAGATAGAAAATGGGTGACCAAAAGAAAGAGCAAGAGTAGGAAGGCAGTGCAGGTGTCCCCTGCGGTCATCTCCCTGCAAAACAGATACCGCTTTGGATACTGTTGAGGAAGATGGCTCACCAGGGGAAGGCAGCAGCAGCCAGGTTCATGGCACCGTGGCTGGCTCTGCTGCACAGCAGGGCAGGAAGAAAAATGGCAGGGCTATAGTGATAGGGGACTCGATCGTAAGGGGAATAGACAGGCGGTTCTGTGGACGCAATCGAGACTCCAGGATGGTATGTTGCCTCCCTGGTGCAAGGGTCAAGGATGTCTCGGAGCGGCTGCAGGACATTCTGGGGGGGGAGGGTGAACAGCCAGCTGTCGTGGTGCACATAGGCACCAACGATATAGGTAAAAAACGGGATGAGGTCCTACAAGCGGAATTCAGGGAGTTAGGAGTTAAACTAAAAAATAGGACCTCAAAGGTAGTAATCTCAGGATTGCTACCAGTGCCACGAGCTAGTCAGAGTAGGAATGTCAGGATAGATAGGATGAATGCGTGGCTCGAGAGATGGTGCAAGAGGGAGGGATTCAAATTCCTGGGGCATTGGGACCGGTTCTGGGGGAGGTGGGACCAGTACAAACCGGACGGTCTGCACTTGGGCAGGACTGGAACCGATGTCCTAGGGGGGGTGTTTTCTAGAGCTGTTGGGGAGGGTTTAACCTAATGTGGCAGGGTGATGGGAACCAATGCTGGAAGTTGGAAGGTAGTAAAACAGGGACAGAAACAAAAGGAAGTAAGGGGAAAAGGGCAAGGCAGAGAAGACATAGTCAGAAATCCATAAGGGCGACAGTACAAGGTACAGTGACTGAGGGGAGCACAGTGAATAGGCCCAGTAATAACAAAAGGAATAAAACTGGAGATGTTAAGATTCAAAACAGAGGTAAAAAAACCAACATAAGTGTACTTTACCTGAATGCTCGTAGTATTCGGAATAAAGTAAATGAGTTGGTGGCACAAATCATCGTAAATGACTATGATTTAGTGGCCATTACTGAAACATGGTTAAAGGATGGTCACGACTGGGAGTTAAATATCCGAGGGTATCAAACTATTCGGAAGGACAGAGTGGATGGTAAGGGAGGTGGTGTTGCTCTGTTATTTAAGGATGACATCCGGGCAATAGTAAGGGATGACATCGGTGCTATGGAGGATAAGGTTGAATCCATTTGGGTGGAAATCAGGAATAGTAAGGCGAAAAAGTCACTGATAGGAGTAGTCTATCGGCCACCAAATAGTAACGAGATGGTGGGGCAGGCAATAAACAAAGAAATAACTGATGCATGTAGAAATGGTACAGCAGTTATCATGGGGGATTTTAATCTACATGTCGATTGGTTTAACCAGGTCGGTCAAGGCAACTGTGAGGAGGAGTTTCTAGAATGTATCCGCGATAGTTTCCTAGAACAGTATGTAATGGAACCTACGAGGGAACAAGCGGTCCTAGATCTTGTCCTGTGTAATGAGACAGGATTGATTCATGATCTCATAGTTAGGGATCCTCTCGGAAGGAGCGATCACAATATGGTGGAATTTAAAATACAGATGGATGGTGAGAAAGTAAAATCAAATACTAGTGTTTTGTGTTTAAACAAAGGAGATTACAAGGGGATGAGAGAAGAACTAGCTAAGGTAGACTGGGAGCTAAGACTTTATGGTGGAACAGTTGAGGAACAGTGGAGAACCTTCCAAGCGATTTTTCACAGTGCTCAGCAAAGGTTTATACCAACAAAAAGGAAGGACGGAAGAAAGAGGGAAAATCGACCGTGGATATCTAAGGAAATAAGGGAGAGTATCAAATTGAAGGAAAAAGCATATAAAGTGGCAAAGATTGCTGGGAGATTAGAGGACTGGGAAATCTTTAGGGGGCAACAGAAAGCTACTAAAAAAGCTATAAAGAAGTGTAAGATAGAGTATGAGAGTAAACTTGCTCAGAATATAAAAACAGACAGTAAAAGTTTTTACAAATATATAAGACAAAAAAGAGTGGCTAAGGTAAATATTGGTCCTTTGGAGGATGAGAAGGGAGTTTTAATAATGGGAAATGAGGAAATGGCTGAGGAACTGAACAGGTTTTTTGGGTCGGTCTTCACAGTGGAAGACACAAATAACATGCCAGCGACTGATAGAAATGAGGCTATGACAGGTGAGGACCTTGAGAGGATTGTTATCACTAAGGAGGAAGTGATGGGCAAGCTAATGGGGCTAAAGGTAGACAAGTCTCCTGGCCCTGATGGAATGCATCCCAGAGTGCTAAAAGAGATGGCTAGGGAAATTGCAGATGCACTAGTGATAATTTACCGAAATTCACTAGACTCTGGGGTGGTCCCGGTGGATTGGAAATTAGCAAACGTGACGCCACTGTTTAAAAAAGGAGGTAGGCAGAAAGCAGGAAATTATAGGCCAGTGAGTTTAACTTCGGTAATAGGGAAGATGCTGGAATCTATCATCAAGGAAGAAATTGCGAGGCATCTGGATAGAAATTGTCCCATTGGGCAGACGCAGCATGGGTTCGTAAAAGGCAGGTCGTGCCTAACTAATTTAGTGGAATTTTTTGAGGACATTACCAGTGCAGTAGATAACGGGGAGCCGATGGATGTGGTATATTTGGATTTCCAGAAAGCCTTTGACAAGGTGCCACACAAAAGGTTGCTGCATAAGATAAAGATGCATGGCATTAAGGGTAAAGTAGTAGCATGGATAGAGGATTGGTTAATTAATAGAAAGCAAAGAGTTGGGATAAATGGGTGTTTCTCTGGTTGGCAATCAGTAGCTAGTGGTGTCCCTCAGGGATCCGTGTTGGGCCCACAATTGTTCACCATTTACATAGATGATTTGGAGTTGGGGACCAAGGGCAATGTGTCCAAGTTTGCAGATGACACTAAGATGAGTGGTAAAGCGAAAAGTGCAGAGGATACTGGAAGTCTGCAGAGGGATTTGGATAGGTTAAGTGAATGGGCTAGGGTCTGGCAGATGGAATACAATGTTGACAAATGTGAGGTTATCCATTTTGGTAGGAATAACAGCAAACGGGATTATTATTTAAACGATAAAATATTAAAGCATGCCGCTGTTCAGAGAGACTTGGGTGTGCTAGTGCATGAGTCACAGAAGGTTGGTTTACAAGTGCAACAGGTGATTAAGAAGGCAAATGGAATTTTGTCCTTCATTGCTAGGGGGATGGAGTTTAAGACTAGGGAGGTTATGTTGCAATTGTATAAGGTGTTCGTGCGGCCACACCTGGAGTATTGTGTTCAGTTTTGGTCTCCTTACTTGAGAAAGGACGTACTGGCGCTGGAGGGTGTGCAGAGGAGATTCACTAGGTTAATCCCAGAGCTGAAGGGGTTGGATTGTGAGGAGAGGTTGAGTAGACTGGGACTGTACTCGTTGGAATTTAGAAGGATGAGGGGGGATCTTATAGAAACATTTAAAATTATGAAGGGAATAGATAGGATAGATGCGGGCAGGTTGTTTCCACTGGCGGGTGACAGCAGAACTAGGGGGCATAGCCTCAAAATAAGGGGAAGTAGATTTAGGACTGAGTTTAGGAGGAACTTCTTCACCCAAAGGGTTGTGAATCTATGGAATTCCTTGCCCAGTGAAGCAGTTGAGGCTCCTTCATTACATGTTTTTAAGGTAAAGATAGATAGTTTTTTGAAGAATAAAGGGATTAAGGGTTATGGTGTTCGGGTCGGAAAGTGGAGCTGAGTCCACAAAAGATCAGCCATGATCTAATTGAATGGCGGAGCAGGCTCGAGGGGCCAGATGGCCTACTCCTGCTCCTAGTTCTTATGTTCTTATGTTATGTTCTTATGTTCTTATGTTCTTTACCCAGAGGGTAGTGGGGGCATGAAATGCACTGCCTGTGAAAGTAGTTGAGTCGGAAACGTTAGGGACCTTCAAGCGGCTATTGGATAGGTACATGGATTGTGGTAGAATAATGGAGTGTAGATTAATTTGTTCTTAAGGGCAGCACGGTAGCATTGTGGCTAGCAGAATTGCTTCACAGCTCCAGGGTCCCAGGTTCGATTTCAGCTTGGGTTACTGTCTGTGTGAAGTCTGCACATCCTCCCCCTGTGTGCGTGGGTTTCCTCCGGGTGCTCCGGTTTCCTCCCACAGTCCAAAGATGTGCAGATTGGGTGGATTGGCCATGATAAATTGCCCTTAGTGTCCAAAATTCTATGATCTATGATTAACCTAGGACAAATGTTCGGCACAACATCGTGGGCCGAAGGGCCTGTTCGGTGCTGTATTTCTCTATGTTCTATGTAGGCGATGATTCCCACATGCTATATGGCTCACCCACCCACGAGGATCCACTTGGCACGTGTGAAGTTCTCACTGAACCACGATTGCCATTTCCCTATTGGCAATAGCCTTTAGCCGCAAGGCTGGAGATTTCAGCAGTCGGTGGGGGTTATGGGTGGTCATTGGGGCAGATGAGCAGGGAGAAGAGTTGCCCCTGGAATGGTAACAAACGGTCCAGGGATTGGCATGGTGGTGCCGTGACCAGTTGCCCACCCGTTGCCATCCCCAACGGCTTCCCCACCCTCCTATGGTGGCCCACCCCTGGGGAGGGTCCACCATCCCTAGCTGAGGTCCCTTAACCCCCCTGCAAGCACTGGGGTGGCAATCCCAGTGCCCAGGGCTCTTTGCCTGTAAGTAAAGATGGCTCCTCACCTCCTCGGGTCCCCAAAGAAGCCCTTCACGTTTTTCAAAGGAGGTACTAATCGGTGTCAGCGTGAGCATGTGCTGGGGAGGCCGATGAATGAGAGGAGGCCAGTGGATGTGGGGTGGCCGTCGCTAATTGTATGGAAATTGGGTTCAAGTGGTGATAATTAGTTTCTCGCCACAGTGCAGCAAGATCCCGATTTCACCTATGGGATCGGGCTGGTTGCATCACAAACTGTTTGGCACCTGGCTCAGTTCTCAGTTTTGGCCTTTCCCACTATTCACCGGACTTGTATCGCTTGGGCAAGAGCACAAAGAGGCCGGAGAATCCCGCCCATAGAGTCATGTGAGCTCCAGCCATCCAGACTCGAAACGTTAGCTCCATTCTCTCTCTCCACAGGTGCTGGCAGTCCTGCTGAGATTGTCCTGCATTTTCTGTCTTTGTTTCAGATTCTAGCATCCGCAGTAATTTGCTTTTATGTTACACTGGCGAAAGAAAGTAAGCTGACACACCCATGAGACCCAGTGGCCTTCAAATATCGAAGTAGAAGTTGGCAGCATTGCACACATTCCTTTTGAGCATAATGTGGGGGCAGAGCAGACCAATTTAAGGGAAGACTGATCGGTATCCAATCTTCAGAGGTGTTTGTTTAGTTGCTGCATTCATGGGGTCCTTAATTGCAAGTGTTAGTTGAAGACTCGTTTTGGCCAAAATGTAAATTAAATATGTATATTGATGTTTTCTCTTGGTGTAGCTGACTCTGGAGGCATGACCAACGCCGTCAATTCATGTGGAATATGCTGAAGAGGTCTGAGGACCAGTTCCCATCAATTCTCAGACCACCCAGGTTGGAAATGGGTCCAGACCAAAATCAATCCCAATCTCCATCTCTGTTAATTATTTCAGAACACAGGGCAGCTTGGGATGTGACAATGTCCTGACTGTTACTTGTTCAAGTGTAAGTACAGTCCAGCAACGATGGCCAGAATATTGCCGTATTTTTCCGAAGTGTCAGGCTCAGACTGAAAACTGATGTGTACTCTCCAGCTGCACATTTCAGTTTTCACTGCAGATCTTGAGCTTTTATGAGTAGAAAAGTGAATGGGAGGAGTTTACGGCGTCACTGTGGTGGGGCCGGGGCCTGAGAGAGCTGGCATGGCCGGCTCCACCCCTTATCACTCCCACACCCCTTGCAGGCATAGGGCCAACCCCATCTCACCCCCACCCCGCTTGTAGGCAAAGTGGCGACCGCCCACCCACCACCGCAGTCCTGGGGCCATTCCCCCCCCCTCCCATCCCCGTACATCAGCCCACCCCAAACACAAAAGGCGAAATAGAGCTGCCTAGAGGGTCCACCCCTCACACTTCTCCAGGCACAGGTTAGAACTGTCAAGTTGATACTGCCAGGAATGCCAATTGGCAGTGCCAACATGGTAGAGCCAACCTGTGCCAGTGACAGTGCCAGGAGGCAGTGCCCCAGGCATGTCCCTCCCCTTCTCTCTGATGGTGAAGACAAGCTGAAAATCACCTGCAGGTGCATTCAAGACTCAACGGGCCAGAACCTCGATGGAATGCCATTCACAGTCGGATTGTCACTCCATATTCTTTACATACCTTAGTTGGGAACTATCCATTTATTTATTTTTTTATTCCATATGGGCGTTGCTGGAAATGCCAGCATTTGTTACCCCTCCTTAATTGTCCTTAAACTGAGTAGCTGGCAAGGCTATTTCATAGGACAGTTAATAGTCAATTACTTGTGGGTCTGGTGTCACATGTCGGCCAGACCAGGTAAGGACGGCAGATTTCCTTCCCTAAAGGACATTAGAGAACCTAGAACATAGAACATTACAGCGCAGTATAGGCCCTTTGGCCCACGATGTTGCACCGTCCTGTGAAACCCTTCTAAAGTCCCTCTACACTATTCCCTCATTGTCCATATGCCTATCCAATGACCATTTGAATGTGTTTAGTGTTGGCGAGTCCACTACTGTTGCAGGCAGGGCATTCCACGCCCTTACTACTCTCTGAGTAAAGAACCTACCTCTGATATCTGTCCTATATCTATCTCCCCTCAATTTAAAGCTATGTCCCCTCGTGCTGGACATCACCATACGAGAAAAAAGGCTCTCGATGTCCACCCTATCTAATCCTCTGATCATCTTGTATGCCTCAATTAAGTCCCCTCTTAACCATCTTCTCTCTAACGAAAACAGCCTCAAGTCCTTCAGCCTTTCCTCATATGATCTTCCCTCCATACCAGGCAACATTCTTGTAAATCTCCTCTGTACCCTTTCCAACGCTTCCACATCCTTCCTATAATGTGGCGACCAGAACTGCACACAATACTCCAAATGCGGCCGCACCAGAGTTTTGTACAACTGCAACATGACCTCATGGCTCCGAAACTCAATTCCTCTACCAATAAAAGCTAACACACCGTACGCCTTCTTAACAACCCTCTCAACCTGGGTGGCAACTTTCAGGGATCTATGGACATGGACACCGAGATCTCTCTGCTCGTCCACACTACCAAGAATCTTACCATTAGCCCAGTACTCTGCCTTTCTGTTATTCCTTCCAAAATGAATCACCTCACACTTTTCTGCATTAAACTCCATTTGCCACCTCTCAGCCCAGCTCTGCAGCTTATCTATGTCCCTCTGTAACTTGTAACATCCTTCTGCACTGTCCACAACTCCACCGACTTTAGTGTCATCTGAAAATTTACTCACCCATCCTTCTACGCCCTCCTCCAGGTCATTTATAAAAATGACAAACAGCAACGGCCCCAAAACAGATCCTTGTGGCACCAGATGGGTTTTTACAACAATGGTTGCATGGTTCCCATTACAGAGGCTAGCTTTCAATTTCAGATTTTATTAATTAAATTTAAATTCCACCTTTTGTCATTTGAACCCATACCCTTGGAGCATTAGCCTGGGCCTCTGAATTACCACTATGCCACCGTCTCCCTATTTCTCACCTGAATGACTGGTCCGGGCCTGTTGAGAAAAATGTAATGCAGAGGATTCTCAAAGCCTTTAGCGCTGCGCAGGAGCAATGTAGGAAAGGGAGCCACGCCGCCCCCTTTTATGGCACTACCTGCCATAGTATATAAAGATCCCAGCGACTGTGAACATCCTGAGAGAAGGTATGGTGGTAAGGTAAGTGGGTAAGATTGGCGGGGGGATAGTAGGTTGGATCGGTTGGGAGGAGTGGAGGTATAGTCGGGATAGTCAGTGATTGGGGGAATAGTCAGGGAGTGCACGGGTGGGTCGGGGGTGGGTGGGGGGGGGTGGAGAGGGTAGTCTGGGAAGTGGGGGGTAATTGGAGGGACTAATGGTGGGGTAGGGGGTGTAATTGGGGAGGGTCAGTGCCAGTTACCCAGGAGATAGAAGTGGTTTTAATCCTTCTAATGTTTCCTGGGTAACTATTCCGCTAAGTGAGTTGGAACCATCCGTCTTTGATTTAAATCTGAGTATCAGATGGTTCCCAATGCAGGGTAATTGCCCACAGACATTTGACTTCACAGGCAATTGCCAAGCAGTTCTTGTGTAGGAATTCCTGGGAGGACCCCCAGTGCATTTTCTGGAGTACCTCCAAGGTACAACCACCAGAGATCAAAAGTTCTGAGTCAATGTTAAAGCAATGTTACATCACTTTATCGGTATTTAGTATTATTTTAGCAATTAATAATTCAGTTAGAAATTCAAAATAGCATTGTGGGTAAATCTATAACTCCCAACAGCCTGATTAATGGGCCAAGGAATGTTTTAAACACCAACAGAATGCTTATGTACGCCATCATCTCATTAAGCATGTTGGAGTCAGAGGTCAGTAAAACTGTGCAAAAAGGTTTGATTGTTGAGAATTTGAGATGTGGATGCTGCAATAGTAAAATGAAATGAATATAATTTTGGAAAAGAACTGCAATTCTTTGCAGAAGGAATTGTCAATGTTTGTGATGCCTCTGAAATATGTACAGCAGCAAGGTCACACAGCTAATATACATTTTGATTTAATGTCTGACCCATATATATTCTTGATTTCCATGGTGCCACCTTGCTGTAAGTCAAGGAAATGACCTGTATTGAGAATATCAGCCTGTGTCAAAAAGTTTCTCCCAAAATCTTTCTATCTCTCTCGCCTCTTTCAAACCCACCTCTTTGATCAATGTTCTGGCTATTTGTCCAATTTTGATTGATAATGGCCGGGATTCTCCAAAATCCTGGCCAAGTGTTGTCGCCGGCGTCAAAACCGGCGCGAATTATGCTGCCGTCAACGGGCCTCCAGGCCCAGTCATTCTCCCCTTCCTCTTGGGCAGCAATGGTGACGCAGTGGGTTAGCACTGTTGCCTCACAGTGCCGAGGTCCTTGGTTCGAATCCCAGCTCTGGGTCACTGCCTGTGTGGAGTTTGCACATTCTCCCCATGTTTGTGTGGGTTTCGCCCCCACAACCCAAGGATGTGCAGGCTAGGTAGATTGGCTATGCTAAATTGCCCCTCAATTGGAAAAAATTAACTGGGTACTCTAAATTAAAAAAAAAAATTATCCCCTTCCTCGGGGGTTAGAACGGCGCCGGAGTGCTGTGCGTTGCTCCAGCACCGAAAGCCAGCCCTACACAGCCGCTGGGGGTCCACGCATGCACGTCACAACTGTCTCCGCGCCGGCCCCCGGGCAACATGGCGGAGCCCTACGGGGGCCCGACGCGGAGGAACATAGGCCCCTCCCGGAATGAGCGCGCCTGCCGATCCGTAGCCCCCGATCGCGGGCCTGGCCATCGTGGAGGACAACTCGGAGTTGGCTCCCCCCACCCCCCACCCCACCCCCTCACCAGGACGGCCCATCAGCCAGAACGCCGAGGTCCCGCCGGGTAGGACCATACGTGAATGCGCTGGTAGGACTCGGTGGAACATGGAGCGTACTGGGCCCGTCAAGCATGGAGAATCGGCGCGGGGGCCGCTTTCAACAGCCCCTGATTGGTGTCACGGTGACCGCGCCGGCGCGATTGCCGCCGATTCTCCGGTTGCCAGAGAATCGGCGGCCTGGCGTCTGAGCGGCGTGGTGAGATTCGTGAACCCCCCCCCCCCGGCCGATTCTCCGTCCCAGCGCAGGCTCGGAGAATCCCACCCAATGTTCCTGTGAAACTCCTTGGGACATTTTACCATGTTAAAAATTAGATATAAATGGAAGTCGTTTTATATACTCTTAAAATTCAAAAGCTAAAACAAATTCTTTACGGGTAAAAACTCAATTCTGGGTGTACACATTTCTTTTTATTGCCGTCCCTAATTGTTCTTGAGAATATTGTGTCAAGATGCCTTCTTGAACTTTGCAGCCCACGTGGTGTAGGTACAGTCACAATGTTGTTTGGGAGGGAGTTCCAGGATTTTGACACTGGGCAGAGTTCTCAGGCCTTGCCCACCATCGTGATTATCTGGTCATGCCAAATGTCAATGGACTTTTGACCAGCCTGCCCATATATTGCAGACGGTACTGCTATGGCAGGGCTGAAAAATCCCGGCACCAAAAACAGTGAAGAAGCAACAAAATCAGGATGGTGAGGCTTGTAGACGGTGGCGTTCCTATCGGCTTCCCTGCTACTTCTGGTTGGTGGAGGTCACATTTACGAAGGTGGTCTCAAAGGGAAATCAGAATTGTACTCAACCACAATCTGTAACCTTATGGCCCTCATATCCCCCACTTTACGATTACCACCAAGCCTGACAAGAAGCAGCACAAATCCAACTCAGCCAATTACTGCCCCATCAGTCTACTCTCAATCATCAGTAAAGTGATGGGAGGTGTAATCAACAGTGCTATCAAGCAGCAGTTAATCAGCAATAGCTTGCACACATAGGCTCAGTTTGGGTTCTGCCAGGGTCACTCAGCTCTTGATTTCATTACAGCCTCACTTCAACCATTGACAAAAGAGTTGAACCCCAGAGGTGAGGTGAGAGTGACTGCCCTCAACATCAAGGTAGCATTTGACCAGGTGTGGCATCAAGGAGCTCTAGCAAAACTAGAATCAATGCTAGTTGGCGTCATACCTGACACAAAGGATGATGGTTGTGTTTGTTGGAGATCAATTATCTCACCTCCAGGACATTACTGCAGGAATACCTCAGGGTAATATCCTCGGCCCAGCCATCTTCAATTGCTGCATCAATGACCTTCCTTCCAACATAACGTTGAAAATGGGGATAATTACACAAGGTACAGCACCATTCTTGACTCCTCAGATACTGAAGCAGTCCATGTCCAAATGCAATGCTCAGGTTTGGTTGACAAGTAGCAAATAACATTTGTCTCACACAAGTGCTAGACAATGACCATCTCCAACAAGAGATAATTTAACCATTGCTCTGAGTCATTCAATGGCACAACCACCATTGAAACCCCCACTATCAGCATCCTGGGCATTACCAGAAAGTGTACTGGACTAACTTTTAAAATACTGTGGCAAGACAGAGGCTAGGAATCCTGCAGTGAATAACTCACCTCCTGCTTTCCCAAAACCTGTCCATAATCTTCAAGACACAAGTCAGCAGTTCAATGGAATACTCTCCACTTGCCTGGATGAGTGAAGCTCGAGCAATACTCAAGAAGCTCAACACCACCCAAGACAAAGCAACCCGCTTGATGAGCACCTTTTCCACAAACATTCACTCTCTCCACGATTGATGAACAGTAACTGCAGTGCGTACCATCTACAATATGCACTTCAGGAACTTGGGAAGACTCATTGGACAGCACGTTCCAAACCCACGACCATGTGGGCGGCATGGTAGCATAGTGGTTAGCATTGTTACTTCACAACACTAGGAACCCAGATTCAATTCCCAAATTGAGTCACTGTCTGTGCGGCATCTTCACATTCTCCCTGTGTCTGCGTGGGTTTCCTCCGGGCGCTCCAGTTTCTTCCCACAAGTCCCAAAAGACGTGCTTGTTAGGTGAATTGGACATTCTGAATTCTCCTTCAGTACCCGAACAGGCGCTGGAGTGTGGCTACTAGGGGATTTTCACATTAACTTCGTTGCAGTGTGTAAGCCTTCTTGTGACACTAATAAAGATTATTATGATTATTACCATCTAGAAGAACAAGACTAGCAACACATGGGAACACCACCACCTGGAGGTTCCCATCCTAGCCATTGATCGTCCTGGCTTGGCTATGTACTGTCATTCCTTCATTGTCGCTAGGTCAAAATTCTGGAACTCCCTCCTTAACAGCACTATGGGTGTACCTACACCTCATGGACTACAACAATTCAAAAAGACAACTCACCACCACCTTCTCAAGGGCAATCAGGAATGGGCAATCAATGTTTACCTAGCCAACAACAGCGATATCTCTTGAATATCATTTTTAAAAGCTTCTCTTCTCTCTCCTGCACCTTTACTTCTGGTCAGGAATGAGAAACTCTGCTTGGTTTGCATCTATGTTCTATCCCTTAGTGACATTTTCTGAATATGTTAATTTTCACACCCAGCTTTACCTCACCATTGCCTCTCCAAACTCCTCCATCGTTGCTAAATTATCTGATAACTTGTCTGATATCCAGGTTAAGTTGAAATTCTCTTCAAGTAAACATTGGGAGACCAAAGCCATTGCCTATGGTCAATTCTCCATACTCCATCCCCTAGCTACCGACCCACCCTTGTCCTTGGCAACTGTCTACTGCTGAACCAGATTGGTCACAGCCCTGATGTCGTATTTGACCCCAAGGTAAAGTTCAAACTGCCTATCTTGCTTGACTCCATCCCAGCCTCTGTTTATCTGCTGCTGAAACCCTAATCCCTATCTTTGTTAGCTCTAGACTGCACTATCCCAATGCCCTCCTGGCTATCTTGCTTCCCACGTTCTACGCTCCAGTAACCAGAAGCTATCTGAAACTCCGCTGCATATGTCCTTGTTTGCAGAAAGTCTCGCTTTCCCATCACCCCAGTGTTCACTGACCTACTTTAGTTCTTGGCTATGCAATGCTTCAGTTGTGATACTCTTAACCTTGTTTTCGAGTTCTTTCGTAGCTTCACCCCTCCCTTTGTAATCGCCTCAAGCTGCACAACAATTCGACATATCTGCTTCAGCTAATTCCTGTCTCTAGAGAATCCCTGATATTAAGTGCATTACTATTGTTGACCGTGGCTTCAGCTGGCCAGGTACTCAGCTTTGCAATTCCATCTCTAAACCTCTCCCACTCCTTACTTCACTTCAGCTCCTTTGAGATGCTCTAACAAACATTCCTCTTTGATAAACTTTTGGGCTGTCTCCTCTAATATCGCCTTCTGTGACTTGGTGTCCAATGTTTCTTCACAGCACTCTTGTGAAGCACCTTGGGATATTTCATTATATAAATACAAGATGTTGTTGTTGTTGATGTCGCCTTAATAAAAATGTTTTGTCAAAGAAGAATTCCCCCAAACAATAGTTTCTGAAAAGTGTTGCTCGGAAAGCCAAGGTCATCAAGTGAGAAACTAGAAGTCAAACAGCTTATTAAAGCTGACATAGCTTATGAAAAATATTGCGTTTGTATTCCTGGTGTTCCTCAGGGAAATTAATCATACTGGATGGAATAATTTGGTTACTATAGACAGCCGTATTTATTTATAATAGATACTTATAGGGACTAGAATGAACCTCTGTCAGCCTTCACTTCATTTAATATATTATATATTGAACCAAGATTTACAGTATTCTGTTCATTGAATCGATGTAAATATATGGCGTGTTTATGAAGTGTCCCCATGAGATTGAAATAATTAAATAAATCTTCATTAAACAGCAATAGAATTGTAGCTAATCCTGTACAAAAATCATACCAAACTAAACACATTCTGCTTATGTGACAATGAGTGGGATTTCAAAATTGTTTCTATGGCCAGAATGCTAAAGTCCCTTCTGGTGAGTTTTCAGGCAGGGAGGGACGGGAGCGTGAATTTGAAGGGATGGGGGTTCGCTCCGGATTCCCACCTGCCCCGACAATGCAGCAATTTTACACTGAGGAGGGCAAGGCCTCGGTTAGGAATCCCACCCGTACTCCAGTCAAAGCCCAGTACTGGCCAATTATTAGCCACTTCAGGGGCTTTTCCTGCCCAGCCTCAATTTTTAGGCAGACGGGAGGATTGAAATGTGATTTGCCGGCAGCTCTCTAAGGTAGGACTTCCTTCTAAGTGAGGGGTGAAACCTCTCCCGCCGCCGAGGTTTGAACCACCTCTGGAATGGCGGGATCAGCGGCGCGCGAGCGGGCTCCGGGGTCCTGGGGGGGGGGGGGCAGGGGGGGGCGATCGAACCCCGGGGGGTGCCCCCACGGTGGCCTGGCCCGCGATCGGGGCCCCCCGCTCAGACTCCGGGCCAGTGCCCTGGGTGCACCAGGCGATTCTCCGACCCTGCTGGGGGTCGGAGAATTTCACCCCATTTGTCTATCTTGAGTCCCATTATTTTCTCCAATATCAATTTTATACTTGCATTGAATCCACTAAGCTCTTCCAGATATTTTTAGATCATCTAATAACACTGATATTTTTACATCTACCTTTGCAATAAAAACACATACAAAGTACGTATTTAACAAGTCGGCCATTTCCTTATCATTCTTTATAGTCTCTCTTACCTCTGCCTTGAATAAATCTAGAATTTCCCCTTTACTATTTTATTTCTGTTAACGTATGGATGGAGGCGATTACTTTTAGCTTTGACAGCCTTGAACATTTTCTTTTCATATTAGTGTTTGCACCTCGCATTTGTATCCCTTTGTTGCTTTCACATGGTTCTCTCAGTTGTCCCATTTCCATCTAACCTTACAATTTGTAAACATTTCTTTTACCTTTATACAGTCACTTGCCTTATTTATTGCCCAATTTTTATGTTGAATTAAGATGCATGTTGGGCCTTGGGCTCAGCTTGGCAGCTAGGCTGCACAGAAAGTTTCTAAAAATTGCCTCAGATTATCCTCAAGATAAAAAGGGCCAACAAGTTCCTTTACTGTTTAGTTATGTTGAGGTGGTGAGTTTTCGAGTGCTACATTTTGCCTCTTCACCTGTTCTGGCATTCGAGATGCATTCATTGTGCCATTTAAGTTAATTGATCTGCTTCTACTTTGGCAGGGTCAAGAATAGAAATTACTGGCAGAGGTCCCCACGGATTGTTGGTACAATTTGTCTTTTGCAAATCCTCATAGTCCTTATTTCACCGTTGCCTTCTTAAATGATTATTAAGTTTAATTTCAACCCTTTCCCTCCACTAGTTAGGCTGACCGCTCTATTATACCTTGTTCACCCCTTTCTCTCTTTTTGAATACAGGTATTATACTTGCTATGGGCCAGGTTTTAGAGAACCCCAAAGTGTACCATGGAGTTCACCTGACCCACAACTTTTGCTAGATTGTGGTATGGAGAGCACAGGGCCCACTCTACAGTTGAAGTACAGCAGAAATGGAAAAGCATTTATTAAAGCAAAACAATGTTTATTCTATGAACTCAAGTTAACCTTTTTAAAACATACATCTTAGCAACCATTAATTCAAATACAATCCCCAAAGACTACAACACTAAATAAACCTTTAAGCTTTCCTTTTTAACATCCAAACGACTTAAAACACCGTTTACCAGAAGCACATTGGGTTAAAGTCACTACTGTTATGAGTTTTAAATCACCAGTGTCATAATATACACCAGTATATCATGGTGCAGACACACACTGATGGACACACACAAGGACCAATCAACATGTACAAACACCGCAGCCAATCACCAGTTAGAATACACACACTATAAAGGCAGAGGGCACCACGGTTCCCGCTGATTCTGGGTGCTGCTTCTCAGTGTAACAAGAACTTATCCAGCCCAGCACAGACTCACAACACGTGCTGAGAGAATCAACTGGTTCAGACAAGGCTTAGGTCTCTAGTTTAAGTTAGTGTCATTTAGACCCACAGTCATCGTGTGTTAGTTAGTTAGAAATAGTTAATAAAATTGAGTTGAACCTTCATCAGTGTTGGAAGTGTCTGTTCATCTCTCAAGTCTACACTAGCCAACACTTCAACTAGGATCGATTTACTGTCATTAGATTACAGAGAGAGATTCATACACCTTCTGGCTGTGACTGCAGCTATCGAGCTCTGAAAACGAAACTAAAACACACCCTGCAGCAGTTCAAAAACGAAAGTAAAAAGCTGATAGACAGCCCAGCTCCACCCACTCTTCGACATCACTGCAGTAATAAACACCCATTTCTTACATGTACTCTCACTACAGATACTTCTATGCACACCCATTTATAAACACCCATTTCTTAAAGGTACTCTCACATTACACTGGTCAGACCCAATTTGGAGTATTGTGAGCAGTTTTGGGCCCATATCAAAGGAAGGATGTGCTGGCCTTGGAAAGGGTCCAGATGATGTTCACAAGAATGATCCCTGGAATGAAGAGCCTGTCGTTTGAGGAACAGTTTAGGACTCTCGGTCTGTATTGTTGGAGTTTAGAAGGATGAGGGGAGATTTTATTGAAAGCATACTGCAAGGCCTGGATAGAGTGGACGTGGAGAGGATATTTACACTTGTGGAAAAAAATAGAACCAGAGGTCACAATCTCAGACTAAAGGGACGATCCTTTGAACAGAGATGAGGAGGAATTTCTTCAGCCCGCTGGTGGTGAATCTGTGGAACTCTTTGCCGCAGAAGACTGTGGAGGCCAAATCACTGAGTGTCTTTAAGACAGTGATAAGTAGGTTTTTGATCAATAAGGGGATCAGAGGTTATGGGGAGAAGGCAGGAGAATGGGGATGAGAATGCCGTGGGGGCACTCTGAGAATTCCGCACCTTTGGGGAGGCCCGATGCCGGAGTGGTTGGCGCCACTCCCCTATGCCGGGACCCCACGCCCCGCCGGGTAGGGGAGAATGCCGCCCGTTTTCTGTCTGTGTTTGACAATTTGCCAAATTTTGATAAGGGGCGGCATTCTCCCCTACCCGGCGAGGCGGGGGGTCCCGGCGTAGCGGAGTGGCGCCAACAACTCCGGCGTCGGGCCTCCCCAAAGGTGCGGAATTCTCAGCACCTTTGGGGGCTAGGCCCGCGCCGGAGCGGTTGGCACCACGTCGACTGGCGCGTAAACCGGCACCAGCAGCCTTTCAGGCCCGGCGCTGGGGCTGGCAGAAAGGCCTTTGCCTTTCGCGCATGCGCCAGTGGTGACGTCAGCGGCATCTGCCGCGGATGTCACCACCGGCGCATGCGCGTTGGGGGATTCTCTTCTGGCGGCGGCGGAAGAGAAAGAGAAAGAGAAAGAGAAAGAGTGCCCCCACGGCACTGGCCTGCCCACCGATCGGCGGGCCCCAATCGCGAGCCCGGCCACCGTGGGGGCACCCCCCCGGGGTCCGATCGCCCCGCTCCCCCCCCAGGACCCCGGGGGCCCGCCCGCGCCGCCGATCCCGCCGCCACCAGAGGTGGTTCAAACCTCGGCGGAGGGAGAGGCCTCCCAGCGGCGGGACTTCGGCCCATCGCGGGCCGGAGAATCGCCGCAGGGGGCTCGCCGCTCGACGTGGTGTGATTCCCGATCCCCGCCAATTCCCGGGTGGCGGAGAATTTCTGCCACGGCGGGGGCGGGATTTTCGGCGGCCCTGGGCGATTCTCTGACCCTGCGGGGTGTCGGAGAATTTCGCCCAAGTTTCTGTCCACTGTGATGCAGTATGCTCTCATCTAGAAAAGCAAAATACTGAAGATACCGAAAATCTGAAATAAAAACAGGAAGTGCTGAAAGTTCAGGCAGCATTTGTGGAGAAAGAAAGAGTTACCATTTCAGGTCAATAAGCTTTCATCAGAACTGGGGAATGTTAGAAATGTAATTTTCCAATTTCCACAAACCCTGTTTCTCCTTCCACAGATGCTGCCTGACCTGCTGATTATTTCCAGTGTTTCCTATCTTTACTTAAGCAGTGTTTTATAAAGGTTTAGCAGTTAAAGAAGAATTTCACAGAGATTTTCCTCACGATAACCTATATTTTGTTTTGGCTTTTCCGGCAGTTTGCATGGTTGGGCGGGCCAATGAGTAGGTGACTACAACAGGTATGGATAGCGGAAGCTGAATGGATTAGTTGTCTTTTGCTATCCTTATTTTCATATGTTTGAAATGAAAGGCATCTTTACGATGTTAAAATAAGACAAACAACTTCACTTTTGTCATATTCCCAAAACACCATAAGGTATGTTACTGCAAAAATTGTGGATTCTTATTTTTAATAGGTTTAATGCATCAGCGCACAATACACAAACACGTATTGCATGAAAGAAGAAAACGGACGTCAACACCTGCACAGTTGGAAAATTATCACTCAATCTATTGTATAATTCAAGAGATATTGTGACATACCCACAGAAATGATAAACAGATTGTTAGCTCCGGGTGAATTTAATAGCATGACATTAAATTACATAGTTTTATTCTGTCCATTATAAGTTAAAAATCAACTTTGTGATCAGATATTAACCTTGTGAAAAAACAATGAAGGAAATGCAATTAAAGCGTTGAAAAAAAAATCCTACAGGGAAATTTTAGCCTATCCATGATGATAATGGTATTCCACCTTTAGGTCATCTTTGCTCAGTGCATTAGATAGCTTTGCCAGCATGTATGTGTTCAGTAGCTCCCCGACTACCATGTTAATAATGTTTCCTGTATAATGCTGACCAGAATTAAAAGGATCCTCAGGGGCAGGAAAAGACTAGCATCTATCGTGGTGGATGTCCTTTCAGTAAAATAGGTTGTCAGCGGTCAGCAGAGAATTGTAAATCTCCCGTTTCTGCGCCTTGCTGGTTTCCCCTAGCAACTGGGGTTTCCACAGTGACTGACAGACTGCATCCATTTTGTCAGTGTTTCTGCTGATCTCGTTCAAGATTATCAGCACCTTAATGTTTAATAGAGTCCTTCTGTTGTTAGGAAAAATATCTAATTGTTTCATTGATGCAGATGAAAACTAGTACTTCTGCTAAAATGTTAAATATGTAATAAATATGCTTCCATTTTTATTATCCGTATCATATAGCAGTCGTATATATATATATAAAGTAAAATACTAGCAGATCTGTTCTGATGTTGTTTCTGACCCATCATCAGAAATAATATTGTGTCAGCTTGGATTGGCAATTAATGTCAACAGAATATGGAGTTTCACATTTATCAAATACAGATTCCTATTTATCAATAAAGTTGACATAACTAACATCGTTATTAATTCTCTTATGCATAGATAGTGTAGTGTCAAAGAGATGAAGCACGATGACCCTAATAATAATCACTGCTGATAGAAATGCTGACCAGTTAGAATACATATAAATTTAACCTAATTTAAGTATCAGCCGCATAAAGAATGTTAGTTGCCGAGGAACAGTTGCAAAGTTTTAACCTAATCTTGAGATTCATACTGTGGTTATAAGCTGCCAGTTCTGTCTGTTATGGTATTATTTGAACCCCTAACTATAATCACTGTCTCATATTTACTGGCAAGCATCCATATTTCTCTATATAATTACTTTAAAGAGAGTGACATGAATCAAAACAAAATCAGTCTTGATGACAGTAAGGATGCAGCTTGTGAATGAAAACAAAATAATATTGTGCATTGGGCCTTATAAAGATCATGATGAACTGATCAAGCCCAAAAAGGGAACTGGAGGTAAATGTCGGCAAAGTTCCAGATAACCATAGGCTGCTTTCCCCTTTGGGAGCTGGCTGGTGGTGATTTAACCTGTGGGTCACCACACCTCAGGCGAGGGACAAGGTTAAAAGGCGGGACCTTCATGAATAACCTCAGCCGGTACGGACTGGACTATTCGAAGCTCTTTTTAGAATTTTTGACATCTTTCATAAAGATTTGTGATTTACCAGTTGCAGCTTCATTTATAATGTTATATCCCCAAAAGCTTTATAAAGCGGATTGTCTCCATCCAGTTCCTAAATCAATAATCCCCAAAATGAAAACCGCTTACTCAACACCACCAAACGTTTTTTTGTGCAGCTACAGAGTTAGTGGCATGAAAACATTGAAGAAATTTGGGGTTATGTGGGTCAGTTTATTTTCAAATGTTTTTATTGGGTTTTTCGAACATAGTGGCTGCGATTCTCGCCGGCCCACGCCGTTCCAGCTGTCGGTCCCGGCATCGACCCAGCGCCGCGGGGTCCGTGCATGCACAGTTGGGCCGGCGCCAACGAGCGCATGCGCACTGGCCGTCAACCCCGCGCCTGCCCCGATGCCAAATGGCGCAGGAATCCGGGAGCCGGCACGGAAGAAGAGGTCCGCAGCCAGAGAGCCCGGCCTGCCGATCGGTGGGCCTCAATCATGGGCCAGTCTACTATGGAGGGCCTCCCCGGGGTTGGACCGCCTCTCCCGCCCCACAGGTCGCCCCCGGACCCTTCAACCCTGAGGTCCCGCCGGCCCAGAGCATGTTAGAACAGCGCCGGCGGGACTCTGATTTTTTTGGACGGCCGCTCGGCCCATCCGGGCCATGTGCGCCCACCCATTTTTTCACGGGCAGGAGAATGGTGTCCCGGCGATTCTCCGATCCGGCGTGGGGTCGGAGAATCGCGCTCAGTATATTTACAGGTGTACACAAAGAGGAAAAGGAAAAAAAGAGAAGATAATACAAACAAGATAAAAACAACCATGCTATATAATTAGCAAAATCACATAAATAAAAAGTATAAGAAAAACAAGGTGTGAAGAGGTCAAAACTGGGGAAGTGTCTATACACGAGGTACTGGAGAGGCAATTCCAGTATACCTGTATACATTTCTTGTGTGTACTCCTGATTTTTTAACAAAGAGAGCGCATACAACACCAGTGATACAAAATAGATTTGGGTGGGAGGGCTGGGGGGGGGGGGGGGGGCATGTTGCTTGCTTCTCCCGGTCGGTTTTCGTGTACTTGCCTCCGCTTTGGTAGTTCGTCGTTTCTTCCTCCTGTACTTTCTTACTCTCTGTTGCTGTGTTCGTCATGGTCTTTGTCATTTCCTATGCTCTCCTTCCAGTTTGTGTTCCCTCGTCTTTCCCCCGCCCTCTTGTTCCCCTCGACTGTTCTTTGCCCCCCGTCCTTCCTTTCCCCCCCTCCCTGTCCCCCCTACCCCATCCCCCCCTTTCTCCCCCTCTGCCTCTCCCTCACTGTAGCTCACCTTTCTTTTCTATTGTGTTTAGCTACCCCCTCTTGCACCGTTCCCCACCCGCACCCCCGGGCTTGCCCTCCTTCCTTCTCTTTTCTCATGTTTTGGCTACTTTCCCCTGGCTCTTGGCTACTTGCTTAATTATCAGCTTGTTCGAAGGCCACAAACAGGCAGCCGGCGCTGTTGGGTGAATGGCTCCCACGTTCTGAAGAAGCCATCACCCGACCCTCAGATGGCGAATTTGATTTTCTCCACTTGGAGCAATTCTGATAGGTCTGTCATGGGAATGTCACTTTAAGAAATGTTTGTCTTCTCAAGTGGCTTCAGTGATGCCATTGTGTGGGTGGAGGTGGGCTCTGGCTCTGCTTTTTACTTTCATTTTGCACTGGAAGCTGTTTTTGGCTCTGAGTTTTAGTTTTGTTTTTAGTTGGAGAGCTGCATTCAAACCAAGGAGGTGTATTTTGGTATCTCTCTCTGCATGCTAAAGAATGTCTCCAGATCATTTAATAATTTCAAAGTAATACCTATTTCTGTAAGGAATGCAAACTTACTGGATTTTTAAAAAGGGCTTTTGACTTATGGATGTAGTTAGGAAAGTATCTTTGGGGGAGTATCATTGTTGGTAGTTGATAAGATGTTTACTGTGTGTTTATAAAATGTTAACTGGATTCATAGAATAAACATTGTTTTTGTTTAAAAATACTTTAGCTCTCTGTTGCATTACACCTGTAAATTGGGCCCTTGTGCTCCCCAAAACCAAAATCTATTAAAAGTTGTGGGTCAGGTGAACTCCATGATATACTTTGGTGTTCTCTAAACCCTGGCCCTAATAGGTCGGACAGCCAGTCTGCAGCTTTGGGTGGTGCTTCTGACTGCCAGCCGAGCAGGATTCTATGGCGGGTGATCATGGAGGCAAGGGCGTCTGCCCTCCACCCCATGAAGAGATCTGACTGGTCGGATACCCCGAAGACCGCCACTTCCGGGCACGGCTCCACCCTCATCCCCATCACTTTGGACATTGCCTCGAAGAAGGCTGTCCAGTACCCAGCAAGTCTGGGGCAAGACCAGAACATGTGGACGTGGTTGGCCGGGCCTCCTTGGCACAGTTCACATCTGCCCTCCACCCCTGGGAAAAACCTACTCATTCGGGTTCTTGTTAAGTGGGCTCTGTGTACCACCTTTAGTTGCGTTAGGTTGAGTCTTGCGCATGTAGAGGTGGAGTTGACCCTATGTAGTGCTTCGTTCCACCCTATTTCGGGCCCCAGGTCTTCCTCCCATTTCTTCCTCGTCGCATCCAGTACAGTGTCGGCCCCCTCTAGCAGTCGTTTGTACATGTCGCTACAGTTTCCTTTACCTAGAATGTTTGCGTCAAGTAGCTCCTCAAGTAGTGTCTGTCGTGGTGGTCGTGGGCAAATCCTTGTCTCCTGCCACAGGAAGTTTTTAAGCTGCAGGTATCTTACTTCGTTCCCCCAAGCTAGATGAAATCTCTTCGTCAGTTTGTCCAGTGTTGTGACCCTACCGTCGGTGTATAGGTCCTTAACTGTCAGTGTCCCCCTGTCCTGTCGCCATTTTTTAAAGGAGCGTTTTTAAAAGTGAGCCTATGGTTGTTGCAGATGGGGGCTTTTTTGGACAATTCGATCAGGCAGAATTGCTGCCATAGTTGGTTCCAGGTCTGGAGGGTGGTTATCACCGCTGGGCTGCTGGAGTGTTTTTTGGGTGGGGATGGGAGTGCCGCCGTGGCGAGCACCCTTGCAGGAGGCTTCCTCCGCACGTACCCACTCGGCTTCTGGCTCCTTAATCCATCCCCTTACTCGTTCTGCTGTTGGCGCCCAGTGGTAGTATTGTAGGTTTGGGAGGGCTAGCCCTCTCTGTAAGACCTTCTTTGGGATCCTCGCATTCTTCCCCCATACAAACGCCATGATTAATTGGCCCAGTGAGTTGAAAAAGGCCTTGGGGATGTAGATTGGGATAGATCTAAGTAGGAAGAGGTACTTGGGCAGTACGTTCATTTTGCTCGTCTGGATTCTCCCCGCAAGGGAGAGTGGGAGTGTGTTCCATCTTTGCAGGTCCTTTTTGTCTTCCTCTATCAGACTGGTCAGGTTCCATTTGTGAATCTCCGTCCAGTCATGAGCGATTTGGATCCCCAGGTAGCGGAATTTGTGTCGGGCTTGTTTAAACGGCAGTCCCACCAGTGCTGTCCCTCCCCCTTGTGGATTCACTGGGAAGATCTCACTTTTTTTACTCATGTTGAGTTTGAAGCCCGAGAAGGCACCAAACCCTTTCAGAAGCTCGATGATTCCTTCAATGCTGCTTTGTGAGTATGAGATGTAGAGGAGCAGGTCATCTGCATAGAGCGAGACTTTGTGCTCTCTGCCTCCCCTTCGGATCCCCCTCCAGTTTTTTGTTGTTCTGAGAGCGATCGCTAGTGGTTCAATCGCTAGAGCGAACGGCAGTGGGGACAATGGGCATCCCTGCCTGGTGACCCTGTGCAGCCGGAAGTACTGGGAGTTGGTGTTGTTTCTCCGTATTCTCGTCATGGGAGCGTTGTATCGGAGCTTCACCCAGGAGGTGAACCCTGATCTGAGCCCGAACCGCTCCAGTACATCTATGAGGTGCTTCCACTCAACCCTGTCGAAGGCCATTTCTGCGTCCAGGGAGCTGATCACACTGGTGCTCTCTCCCTGGATGGGGTCAATATCACGTTCAACAGGTGCTTGATGTTCGATGTTAGCTGTCTACCTTTGACAAAGCCCGTCTGGTCCTCTGCGACCACTTGTGGAACGCAGTCCTCCAGCTGTTGGCTAGGATTTTAGACAGTATTTTGGCATCTATGTTTAGTCGTGAGATCTGTCTGTATGACGCACATTCCGTTGGGTCTATGGTCTTCTGAGGTATTCGCGAGATTGAGGCCTGTGCCAGTGTAGGTGTCAGTGTGCCTCTAGCCAGCGAGTCTGTGAACATCTCCCGTAGGTGCAGGGCCAGTGCTGTCGCAAATGTTTTGTAAAAGTCCGCCAGGTCCCGGTGCCTTCCCCGCCTGCATGTTTGCCTTGGTAGGGGCTGTGAAGAAATGTTCTTTGCCTTGGTGTGTGACCCAGAGCTTCGCTGGGTAAAGCACACCAAAATGTACGCCGTTCTTGCACAGGGCTGCTTTTGCCCTATTGAATTCAGCCCGTTTCTTGGCCAGGTCAGCCCCGATATCCTGGTATATCCTAATATTGTGTCCTTCCCAGTGGCAGTTCTTGGACTGTCTGGCCCAGCGCAGGACTCTTTCTCGTTCCTGGTACTGGTGCAGTTTGGCTATTTCTGCCCTCAGTTGCTCCCCTGCTTTGGTTTTTGTCACAGCGACTGGTATGCCCTGTCCATTTCTGGTAGGTTGGGGAAAGTTGCTCAGCATCTCAGCCACATATACCGTGGGGTCCCTGCCTTCGATCCCTTCTGGTAGGCCCACAATCCGCAAGCTTTGCTTTCTCGAGCGGTTCTCTTGATCTTCCACTTTGCCCTTCAGACTGCCCTGCGTCGTGACCAACCTCACCACCACCTTCTCCAATGCCACGATCCGGTCACTCTGGTCAGTTGCGGCCTTTTCCAGCTCTTTGATGGTCGCGTCTTGGGCTTCCAGTCTTTTCACTGCTCTGCTCAGGATGAGCTGTATTGGAGCCAGCGTCTCGGCCACTGCTGCCTTCACTGCGGTCTCAATCTCCACTTTTACCTCTGCCTTTATCTCCTGGTGGTGCTCCCGCAGCGCCTCGGTGAAGGAAACCGGGGCTGGTTTAGCTCACCAGGCTAAATCGCTGGCTTTTAAAGCAGACCAAGCAGGCCAGCAGCACGGTTCGATTCCCGTACCAGCCTCCCCGGATAGGCGCCGGAATGTGGCGACTAGGGGCTTTTCACAGTAACTTCATTGAAGCCTACTCGTGACAATAAGCGATTTTCATTTTTTTCATTTTCATTCATTTTTCATTTTCATTTCATTTTCATTTCATTTCATTTTCATTTTCACCTGCCAGTTCCCCCCTTATGCAGGAGGGATTTTTTCCTGTCTGTCCTGCTCTTTTGTCTCAGCGAAACTTCCGCTCCGCTGCCTCGTGCATCAGCTGGCTCGTCTGAGTGTGATCGCCCCTGGCCCCTTCCACTCCTGCCGTTCGTTCTGCCTCTTGTTTGGCTTCCTGTGGGCATTTGTGTTTATAATCCCTCATTTTTTTCCTTCCTCTGTCCTACTAAGGTTGGGGAATGGATTGCTGCATCTTTTTGGCGAGTTACGTTGATAAGTGGCTGTTTTTTGGGTCTACGGGAGGAGAGCCACCTAACGTGAGACTGTTCAGCACATCGTCGTTACCGGAAGTAAAGTAGTGCAGTTTAATTGATGTTTACACCATTTCAGAATGTACAACGTGAAGATAAATACTGCAAGAGATGCTGTCAGATGTGCCAACGTTGCAAATGACTGAAAATTACATACAGGAACAAAAACTAATTCATAGAACATAGAACAGTACAGCACAGAACAGGCCCTTCGGCCCTCAATGTTGTGCCGAGCAATGATCACCCTACTCAAACCCACGTATCCACCTTATACCCGTAACCCAAACAACCCCCCCTTAACCTTACTTTTTAGGACACTACGGGCAATTTAGCATGGCCAATCCACTTAACCCGCACATCTTTGGACTGTGGGAGGAAACCGGATCTGTGGGAGAAAATCAGCATAATTTTACGTTGTGCTGTTTGAAATATACATAAGAATGTCAGTTGTGCATAGATGTTTTTGCATGAGTGAGGATGAAGGAAATGTATTGAATTGTGCAGGTTAATTAGTCCATGTTAATCCTTTAATTGGTATAGATGTAAACGAAAGGCCAAGGATTATACTTGGTTGTCGACTGAATGACATTTGCTTTATGAGACTTTCCCAAAACAAAACAAGGATTGTATCTTATATTATGTTTGTTTTTAAAATGTTAGAAGCTTACATGCAGTGCAGAAAATCCAGCAGATCTTTACTCCAGGGTTCTTAATATTTATGACTTGGCCTACAGGGATTGATCTGACCTTCTTAAGGGTCAACTAGCCTTGCTGCAGATTGTAATGGTAGGTTATGGAAATAGTTTAATCTGTGAAGCAGCCTGATGTGGACTGACTGGCAAGGAATTGTCTTCCTGCTCACATAAATATTTTTTCTGTGCAATAATGGGATGGATCTTGCTGTAAGAATAACAGTATATGCACCGTCTGAAATGCACAAATCAGTGTGTGAGTTCAGAGATCAAGAAACACACTGTGATTTGCAAGTTTCCAGGACTTGCGAGTTGACTTATTCCACGATGTTGTTTGCTGTGCACAAATGGCATCTCACTCTTTGCCTCTCCTTAATGTTTTAACAACTTGCTGGATTTGCACATTACTTGCCCAGTAAGTTCAACACAGAATGTGAAGGCTGGTAATTAACAGAGTATGCGCTTTTTAATGGTGTGATAATTGTTAATACAATGCCTATTAACCTCTCTGGCCCAGAAATTGACCAATTCAAATGTAGGGTGGAATTTTCCCAAAATCTGCCAGTATCAGATTCTGACTGAAAACCGGCATGTTCAAAACAGGTTTTCTGACACTTAGTACAGAAAATCTGGGGACATGGTTTATGCCATCCATTTGGCGGGGCAGGGCCTGATAGATCCATCAAGGCTGACATCACAGAGACTGGGATGCTATCTTTAAAGGGCACCCTGATCCACATTTAAAATATAGTTGTCCCAGCTCCCATGGATACGGAGGATCACCCCCATAGGATTGGGGCACCCCCCCCCCCCCCCCCACTTCCACCACAGAGGTATTTCCCCCTTCACAGCCATGGTCCCCCTCGCCAGAATCCGGGCTCTACCCTCCCCCTTGAAGTCATCAGGACTCGCTCCTCTCCTCCCCACTATGCATAAGGAGAAGTTCCCCCCCCTCACCGATGGAGGAAGATCCCTTGTCAGATCCCTCATGGAACTTCCCCTCCATGTGCCCACTTGGCATTTCCCCCGACACTCCTGGGTGCCAGGAGGCAATACCCAGCCTTGGCCCTCAAACCCCAGCTTTTCCAAGAACCTCCCCACCCCTGTCACGTTCACCACAAATGGTTTTTAATTATGAAAAATAGTGTGACGTCACGCCGGCGAAGGAGAGGTATGTTGTGGCGGAAGCTATAGTGTAAAGCAGTTTATTAATTAATGGTAACCAGGTTAACACTATGGGCGAGGTTTCGTGGCCATAATGGGATTTGTGCCCACGGCGAAAAGGGCCACTCAATCGCGCTCGTCGAGTTTCATTCCTTCATGTGCTAATTTGCTGTTCAAGATTTTCCAAATGTTGAATTTTTAATTTTGACGTTTAAATTTTGAATTTTAAAAAATATTTCTCCTCCTTTCTCTTTTATTCTCTTTAGCCCAATCTTCTTTCCCATTAGGAAACTAACAGAACTTGTTGAAAGTGTGCAGCACAAGCGGATAGCACTGTGGCTTCACAGCGCCAGGGTCCCAGGTTCAATTCCCTGCTGTGTCACTGTCTGTGCAGAGTCTGCACGCTCTCGCCGTGTGTGCGTTGGTTTCCTCCGGGTGTTCCGGTTTCCTCCCACGGTCCAAAGATGAACAGGTTAGGTGGATTGGCCATGGTAAATTGCCCTTAGTGGCCAAAAAGGTTAGGAGGGGTTATTGGGTTTCGGGGATAGGATGGAAGTGAGGGTTTAAGTGGGTCGGTGCAGACTCGATGGGCCGAATGGCCTCCTTCTGTACTGTATGTTCTATGACTATTCAATGTACTTTGATCTGTCAACCTGTTTAGGAAAGTTAATAATTGGCAAAGGGAAGGAAGGCTTTTCCATCCCTCACAATTATTCTTTTCTGTCCCAGAATACTTTGACTCACGCTAAGGTCGAGTTCCAGACATTCCTGTTGTCCCCAATACCTTCTTCAAGTGTTATTCTTCCTGCTCTTTAAAATAAAATGCACAAGAATTTTGGGTAGAACATGGGACTCGATCATCACTTAGTTGCAAAATAGGAAACTATTTGTGTTAGAATACATTCAAAATGAGAGACAAGTTGATACGACTTATAGGAACTGGGAGCAATGTTGGTCTGAAAATTGATTTTTGTAGGACTGCATTTTCCATGACACCACTCATGAATGCTCCTTATTTACTAGCTTAGCCAGTTTCATATCCAATCCAACGTGCACCAATCAAATCAGGTTCACAAACCGGAGTTGAGGGGTGGGGGGCTGGCCAGGGGAACGGACACCCACCCCCAACCCCCACAATCCCCATTGCATAAATTTGCCCCCCCCCCCCCCCCCCCCCCCCCCCCCCGCCCCGTCGCACTCCTGCCCACGGTAGCACTTTCCACCATCCACCTGGGTGATCCCTGCATGAGAGCTGGCCATTCCATCACACGGTCCCATCGAACCCCTGGGGTGGCGGAGGTGGTGATAGTGGGGTATGGCGGGGACATCAGAGCACTGGCTGAACTGTGGTCTCTGAGCCAAGTCCACCCTCAACATCCACAACCCCCCCCCCCCCTTCTGCAGCCAGTCCAGACAAGCGCACTCCTCACACCCATCTGACAGAGCACTGAGGCAGCTTGTGACATTTTGCAAAGGTGTTTAATGTGAAAACACAGATACAGATACGTGCCTTAGCCCCGATTGCTAAATGTGCCCTGCAGCTGTGCCAACTTAGCTGGTGTCTTGGGCCTTTCGGGCCCTCACACTACGTCTAGCTGGATCCCCCAGATGGTACACCAGGAGTCATGGCGGCCTGATATGATTCCTGCCCTGCAACCTGGGTTCCCTTTGGCGGCCGTCTTCTGGGACAACTGGGCCTGGATGGGCCTGGCTGTTGCTCAGGTGACCCAGGTGGTGTGGTGCTGCCCTGTTCTGTCCCTGCCGGGAGTCACCGGCACGGGCCCCATCACCTCCCCCTCCCTTGGTGTGCCCGATGGCCCCCAGGCTACTCCATGGGAGGGGGGTGTGAGCAGACCTAACCCCAGAGGCTCCCTCGTCATCTGGCCACTCCTGGATGCCCACAGCCACCTTGATCTCGAGCACAGAGAGTAGTCCACCTCCATCTAGGACTGGGCCACATCACGCTGTGACTGAGCCACCACCTTCTGAGTGTGTAGCACATCAGCCAGTGACTGCGCCATCTCCCCCTGGGACTGGGCCAACTCCTGCTGTGTCTGTGCCACTTCGGCCAGTGCATGGGAAATGCCACCGACTCTCTCAGCCATGACCCGCTGTGACTGGGCCACGCTCAGGCGCACCACTGCAATATCCAGGTTACCCTGGCACATGGCCATCTATGAGAGGGCAGCCTTGTTCTGGGCCTCGGCCACCGCATGCACGGAGTGCCCCAGGCCATGGACATGCTGATCCATGGTGAAGCAGGAGTATGGGGATGGTGTGGGTGTGACTGTGGTGTTAGGTGTGGTTTGGATGTGAGATGGCGTGGGGAGAGGGGCCATGGCGAGGGTGGGTGTGGGTGTGAGGGTGTTGTGCGGGCGGTATTGGGGACTGTGTGGGGGTGATGGTGGTGTGGAGTTGGGTGGAGGGGTGGGTGGATTGACAAATGTGTCACGGGGAAGTGCAACTCAGTGGGGTCTCACTTCCTTGTCCGATGCCCACGTCCACCCTGGCGACTGCCCTTTCCTCGGACCCACCGATCATGTCCAGGGCCCTGTGCTCTGCTACAATGATGGGCCGCAGGTCCAGTGGTCTCGCTTCCGGCTTCTCTTATTCCCAGCCATTATGGGCGGCCTTCTCCTGGGGGGCTAGGGAAAACAGAAAACACAGAGTGTTAGACAGTCCGACGCATGCAGCCCAGGGGGTGGGTAACTGGTGGCTTCAGTGGCCAGGACACCCAGCTATAGTGGCCGGTATGGGTGCCAGCATGCGGTGCAGGATGGGGGCCTGTCAGCCCTCCTGGTGTGGGGGGGTAGGGGAATAGGGTTATAGGTGTCTGAAATGGGGGTCAGTTCCAGGGGCACAGTGCTGTCTCCCCATCCCG
Organism: Scyliorhinus canicula; assembly: GCF_902713615.1. NCBI lineage: Eukaryota > Metazoa > Chordata > Chondrichthyes > Carcharhiniformes > Scyliorhinidae > Scyliorhinus > Scyliorhinus canicula. The sequence goes on from NC_052146.1 coordinate 241,117,838, forward strand.
ACCACCCCGAGGAGGTTGTGCAGTTTGATCTGGCACTGCTGGCTGGTTTGTGCAGTGTTGCTCACGGAGCTGACAACCTCTGCCACTGTGCGCAGGCCCGGCGAACGGCGGCGGCAGGTACCTTCCTTCCCGGACCGGGGTACAGGGTCGCCTGCCTATCCTCCATGGCGTCCAGCAGGCTCCCAAGCTCGGCATCCGTAAAATGGTGCCACCCTCCTCAATGCCATCGTGTTGGCTGGGATGGTGTGTGTGTGGGGAGTGAAATGGGTATATGTGCCTGCAGATTGTCAGCCTGCTGAATGTGAATCGCAAATCCCGCCAATCCCGCACTGTTTCTCATTGGAATCGATGTTGTCCACGTGGCGCCGGTGCTACCCCCTTAGAGGTCGTTGAATCAGTCCATGTGAGGTGGCCGTTTTGCTCTCATAGAAGTCCATGAATCCTGCCCCAGCGTCAACACTTAGTCTCAGGAAAGGAGAATTCCACCAAATGTTTTTCAGCAGTGAGGAACTACACTTGCCAGCTCATTTAAAAAAGGATGCCCCGATCTCTAAGTGAGTTGGAGGTTCCCCTACCCATGGACAATGCCACCCTCTGCTGACATGGGCATCACCTCCACCTGGTACAGACATTTGTGAAATTCCATACAGATCCCCGTTTGAACCCTGGAATTATCCAGACGTATAAAAGCTCAGGGCGACCGTCACCTTTATGGCAACCGGGAGTGGGTGTCCTCCTCCATATCCCTGCAGTGCCAGGTAATCATCATCTGGCACAGGTGCTGTATTGTCTCCCTGGTGAGCCTGAGTCAGCGTCAGCACAAGCGGTCCGGCAGCTCCTTGAAGGACAGGCGGCAACACTATGTACGTGCCTTGGTGCAGCACATCCTTCACACTTGCACTGTGGCCTGTTGGATGGCTGGCACTAGAGCCTCAGCGGCTGGCCACTGCTCTTCTGGGGCACGCCCCTCTTGTGCAGGGTCCTCCCCAAGCGCACCCTGTGCCTCCAGCCTCCCTGCTTCCAACAGCGGCAGGTAGATAACAAGTATAGTTGGCTGTACTCTGAAATTCATTCTCTGCAGGTGAGAAAAGAGGAGACATGTTAGCAAGATGAGTATTCCCTTACCCATCCAAAGCCACTCGGTTACATAGTCACCATGAATTACGCTACTGCGCAACCCTCAACACGTTCCCCCCTACCCCACCCCACCCACCACCTGCCAGTTTGAGATGATGGCATTTGAACGGCACCTCTGTCCCTTTCAGTGAGTGGTACCTGGCCTGTGAGGTGGGAAGCCTCTATTTTCACCATCCGTCCGTGTCATCGTACCGCTATCCATGTCAGCGATAGGATCTGATGCCCCTGTCCTGTTTCCCCCAGTGGGGTCTACTGTGGGTGTCCTCATTGGGTGGGCCGTGTGTTATTCCACCAGCAGGGTGGTACCTGGTTGAGCAATGGAGAAGTTTACCGTGTGTGGTGCTAACAATTGTACACAAAGACTCGAGTGATGTACAAGAGAGGCTTTATTACAGTGAGATGCTATTCCTCCGGCGGCAGCTGTAGAATGGCATCTCAGTGAAACTTACAAATATTTATACAGCTCTCTGTGGGCGGAGCTAGCCGGCAGGGGCTTACCGGAGAAACCTGTAATACAGGTACGGCCATACATCCCCCTACTGCAAGCACACATATATACAGTGGTTGGATCACCACATCGTGCATTACCAAATGCCTCCATGCTTAGAGGCTTGTCTGTGAGCAGGTACGACAGGTGGGGGTGAGCCAGGGAATTGTGCCTCTGCTCAGGGCTTAGTTGCAGTGTGATGTGAGGCCTGGGTTTAACACATAGGTTGTGATAGAGAGCTGGTCATGTCTGCTGACTGGGGGAAGGATGGATGGAAGCGGGGCCATGGTGGGCAGGCAGGGCTTTGAGGTAGTCCTGAGGGGTGGGCTAGCAGGTAGTGTCAATGGTGAGGTTTGTACTCTGAGAGGGCAGTGTGCCAGAGAGTATGCATGTGCCCTTTGTTTGGGGTGAACTTTGTTATTCCCCCGATTCCCCTGCAGTGGTGCTGAGCTTCTGATGAGTGCACCAAGGAGTGACAACATCTGGTGGACACTGATTGAGCCTGGCCACGCCCATCCTGTTGATGACTGAGCTGGGGTCTGAACCTTTCCAGAGGGGCTGGCTGGGTGGGCTCCCACATGACCAGTGGCACTCAGAGCATTTACAGGACACAGTGAGCAGCCAGCAGTGCGATCAGACAGCAGCCTGTAAGTAGCACCAAAGAGGTCACATTTAAATCACATACTGCGACAATGGCGGTTTGAGCCAGGCCATCCAAATCCCGAGTGGAACACCCCCGAGTCCATGAGCATGGCACCAGGTCATTCCCCGCTCCTCCCCCAGGGCCAGCAAGCCAACACCCAGCGAGCCTGACAATTCTTGAGAGTTTCTGAGAGTTTTCCTATCTTCTTGCTCCCCCTGAACAGCCATGGCACCCTTGTAAATGCTTGCACCAATTTGCACCCGCATGACTTCCACCTGAGAGGGGCAGAACATTGCTGAGTGGTGGAGCAGGAAGTGTCCAACCCGCTAATGAGATTTAAATACATGCAAATGATGGTTTGGCATGGACCCGCTGGTGCGGGCCGCAAACTTCACTAACGCTGCCAGCGGCAGACCAGAGCATGACGTCGGAATCGACGCCGGCCGTAAATCACCATTTTACACTTGCGCCCGATTGCAATTCCCGCTGCCAGCAGTGGGAAGCGGATAATTCAGCCTATTATCTCCTTTTAAATCCTGACTGATTTCCTGGACAGGCTACTCTGAGAGATAGATTTAATTATTTTACATATCACCAATGTTGGAGCAAAGATTCTGATGGTCTGTGTCAGTTTTGTGTCATTTTAAATTTTACTACAATATTTGCCTGTTTTTGTTCCTGGTTAACCTCATCACAGCTTAGTGATGGTTCTCTGGTGCACTAGAGCTATGCCAATTTTTCCCAGGGTAGTAATTAGCTGTTAATAGTCCTAACCCACTGTACATCTCTACCATGATCCTTCAAAAGTAACATTTCTTGGAGCAGTTTGCAATGACACAGGTCTGGAAATAACAACCTCAGGGACTATTTTGATTGTGTTATGTTAGGGTTGTTGATATCAACAATGACAAGGGAGAAAAACTATTATTTTTCCTATTTTAGTCGTGAAAATAGCATTGAGAAATGACGGGAGAAAGATTGTTTGAAGCTTGTAACGAGAAAGGGTTCAAAGAGCTTTGATAGCTCCTGTGAATACAAAGGCAGAAACAAAGAAAATTCAGAGCAAATTGTTTATTGTGCAAGTGGATGGAGCTCAAAATCCACCAATACTAATCCTATAGATTAGAGTATTCGGGTACCTGCTAAGAGTTCTACATAAAAGCAAGCAAAGGCATGCAAACTAGATCTAGAGAGCTACCTATTCATGAAGGCCCCACCTTCTCAAACTTAATAATAATAATCTTTATTGTCACAAGTAGGCTGTCATTAACACTGCAATGAAGTTACTGTGAAAAGCCACTGGTCGCCACATTCCGGCGCCTGCTCGGGTACACGGAGGGAGAATTCAGAATGTCCAATTCACCTAACAGCACGTCTTTCAAGATTTGTAGGAGCAAACCGGAGCACACGGAGGAAGCCCATGCAGACACAGGGAGAACGTGCAGACTCCACACAGCCACAGCCGCACCGGATAACCGCTGTAGTTCAGGAGCCAACTGCCATCTGGGGGTGTACCTCGAGGAGGCCAGGAACCGTCAAGTGTGGAAGGATGAAGGCGTCATGTATGCTGCTGGGTATCAGGTACAGATGTGCATGATGTGCATCTGATGGTCACACACCAGCTGCATGTTCATCGAGTGGAACCCCTTTTGGTTTGTACAGAGCGGTTAGTCATCTGTGTGTGATTGTCGGGCAAGATGCAACCCATGGATCACCCCTATACCCGGGGCATCTCAGCAATTGCGCCGAACCCCGCTGCCTGGGCTTGGTCCACATTGAAATGGAGGCATTGTGCCGACTGGGCAGATAGGACCTCTGTGACCGCGCGGATGTACCTGTGCACTGAGCGCTGTGAGATCCCAGAGAGATCCCCACTCGGCAGCTGGAAGGAACCCGTGGCGTAAATATTCAGGGTGACCGTCGCCTTGTTGGCCCCCGGGAGGGGCTGTCCTCCCCCATATCTGCACAGTGTCAGGTGCACCATGATTACGCAGATATGCCGCACTGTCCACCTGCTCATGCCCGGTCTGGCAGGTCCTTGAATGACAGGCGCTGTCAGTACACACAAGGCCTCATGCAGTGCTTCCTTCTTTTGACATTAAAGTAGTGAATCCTGTCACACACTGAGAGCAGGTGAATGGCTTCTCCCCAGTGTGAACTCGCTGGTCTCATCAGTGATCGGCACTGTGGGGGCCTCTGTGCCATCCCTGCTGCCAGGGGTACCATTGGCTGCCACTGCTCATGTCAGTGGTACGCCCCACAGCCCCTGTCCACGCCTCCCTGTAGCGGCTACTTTGGGCGTTCCTTTTGGGCGGGCCGCGTGATGCCCCAATGTTAGGACAAGCAGCCCACGGTCATGCCTCTGCATGTCCTAATCCCACTCTCTCACAATCGGGAATTCCCCTCAATGGAGGCGGAGAATTACAGAGACCCCGGAAAATACCTGGTCAGGCCCGCTATTGATATACCAACAGCATTAAATATACGTGCGAAGTGGAACACATTGACGCCTGCAGGCACCGGAGAATTGGGATTTGGCATGTAAACAGCATCAGTGTCAAAACCAATTCTCTGCCCAATCGTGTTTCCCAATTCCAGCATGGGCTGACGGAGAAGCCCGCCCATAAAGTTAATTTTTCAGGATCAGAGAGGTTGTTCAGGAGTAATGGTAAACTCATCTATTCATGTTAGCTCAAACCAGTGCTCTTCTTGTACCTGCGCTGCCTTGCAGCTCAGTTATATGCAGTGTATCACTGCACGCAGATCCTGCATCCATGATGTCCTTTAGCCTCTAGCTTGCAGTTCATAGGTTTCTGGAAAGACAAGGATATAAGTTCAGGGTTTTAACGAGGGATGGAGGGAAAGTAAGAGATGCATGCTTACACTACCCATAGTGTACTGCATTCAGATTTCCAACTCTATACTCCAGACATTGATCTCCATGTATATCTGCACCCACTTTCATTTCACCATGTGTCTGGAGGGTCTCCTGGCCCTCTGGGGATACAGAACATCTCTATTCATTTTTACCTGCTCCACCAAAACTTCCAGTGCTGCATAGGAAACCTTTCTCAACTCTTACGTGGCTTGTCATTATTCTTTGTTACATAGTAGTACAGTACTTTGAATGATTTCTGCACCTACAGCCGCCTCATTTAAAAGGTACAGACTATGTTTAATGGGCTGAATAATATGAGGAGATTGGCAGGGGGGGGGGGGGGGGGGGGGAGTGGAATAGCAGCGCCATCACACAGAAACCATACAAATCAGTAAACAGCACAAAGATACCATTATAAGATGTTTCATCACATATTGCAATCCCTTCACCCTTTTTTCAAGAGGCTATTCAATTTTACTCCCATGTCTTATTTATGTTTTTGATTGAGGAACAAATGTTGATTTAAACAACTTGAGAATTCCCTGCTCCTTGTAATAAGGCATGGAATCTTTTAAATCCACCTTCGGGAAAAGCGAAATGCTGTGGACACTGGAAATGTGAAATAAGAACAGAAATATGCTGGAGAAACCCAGGAGGTCAGACTGCATCTGTGGAGAGAGAAATAGTTTCCATTTCAGGTCAATGTCCTTTCGCCAGATCAACCTTTTATCATTCTGAAATGAACCTGTTTTTCTCTCCACAGATGTTGCCTGACCAGTTGAGTTTCACCAGTGTGTTTTTATTTAACTGTGATATGAGAGGATGCCTCTGTTTGACGTCTCATCTGAAATATGAAATGGATTGCTAATTTGTATCATTAATGGCTGTCTTCAATCATTTAGAATGGTCATTATGATTCGCTTATAACTTTCCACATCTTGTTATTCAGGTGTGGTATGGATGGATTTCATAGTTGGGGGAGGTTGGTGAAATCATTTTTGCATTTCATTCCATCTGTCTTTTCCCGAATATCAGATCCTTAAATGTCCAACAGATCCAGTGAAATCACAATATATTTCAATATTGTCAGTAAAGAGTGGTACTAGGGGGAGAGTATAATAAACAGAGAGTTTTGCCTACATGCTCAAAAATCTCATAAAGTGTACAAGACTTTGATTCTCCTCATGGCCAGCTGCTTTATGGTTCTTCACATGAATTCTTTCCCGGCAAAGGATCAACTCCATTGATAAAAGTCACTAGTCAATCTCAAACTATAAGTCCACACAGAAATAAGCCCGCAAGTTACGTCTGCAACCAGAGTGGAGAGCACTCCAATGGTGCCAGAGCCAGAGAATATCAGTACTGTTGGACACAAAGCGGACCGTAGGTATGGAATTACTGGTGTTGCAGCAGAGATTTTCTTTGGACAGTATTTGCGAATTTCGACAAGGGGTCCGTGGCACTGAAGATGGTTTCCTATGCTGCACTTCTTTAAAGACTATTCTGGTCCGGAATTTGACAGTATGCTGATCTGGGGCTGAATCTTCAGTATAAACTCCTCAAATCTGCCTTGGGAGCATGTGTCCCGGGTGTTTTAATTTTCATTCCAGGGAGGGAAAGAAACTCCAGAAGAGGTGAGAAAGGTTTCCTATTCCTAGAAGTTTTGGTGGAGCAGGTAAAAATGGTGGGGGGGGGGCATGTCAAGGGGAGTCAGGCCTTCTGCCCTGTGAAAGTGTTCGGAGCCAGCCGCAGATGTTGCCGGGTGTGGATGTAGGCAGTGTGAATTTCATTCAAATACTTAATTCCTAATGAAAACATACATTTGTATTCATAGTGTTACAACGCCCTGGGCTTGTGTGCAGTCCATTCCAGACCCATGTGACCCGCAGTCACAACACAAGTGAATTATCCAATAATTCTAATAAAAATACCCAAAGGGTTTGGCTGCCCAATAATCTCAGTGACCAGGTTTGGAAATTTATATAAACACGATTATTGTTTATTTATAACAAGAACTATTGTGAAATATGCAGTAAATACAACGACAAACTACTTTAACTTCCCTCTACCCCTACACACAAACAAGACAAACACACAGAGTAGCGGAAGGGAGTAAAAATTATAAATAGGATGGAAAAAGAGTGTGTGTTCTAGATGCTGGTTTTTGCACATTTTCTTTCACAGCTTGCATATTAGAGTCTTTGGTCTGCAGCCTGTAATTATCTTCTTTGTTGATTCATTCATTCAGCTGCTCTCTGGTTTAAAAATGCAGTATTCGCAACATTTCCTGGAGAGGCCACGGGCGCGATTCTCCGCACCGGCAGAAAATCGCCAAGTTGGCCTTGAAAATGGCCGACTTTTGCGACGACCCGACACGGCCCATTTCCCAAGGTATTCACGTCCGGGAAATGGGCTAGGATCGGGGCCGCATCAATCACGTGCGCGATGATGCTGGAACGCGGCGACGCTACGAACACGCCCACGTGACGCCGCCCGACGCTGTAAAAGGGCGCGGGCGAGCACAGAAACTAGGCCAGGATGTCGGAGCTCAGGAGAGCAGCCCCGCGATTCGTTGAGGCTGACGTGGAGACGCTGCTCGAATCAATCGAGCAGAGGAGGGGCATCATCTGCCCGCGTAGAGGGCATCGCCACCCTGCCAGCGTGGTGCGCCAGGCCTGGCGTGAGGTGGCTGCTGCCGTTCAGTGCTGTGGCGCAGACCCCTCGCTCTGCATGAGCCAATGTCGGAAGAAGATGCACAACCTCACCAGGGCTGCCAGGGTAAGTGCCACGAGGGTGCCCCCGGGTGACAACCATCCCTCCCCCCTTAACTTAATCACCCACCTCCCCCCATCCCCGGCACGGGGGGTGGAGGGGGATTGGGGCAGAGTGAGTTGAGGTTGGTTCACAAAGTAGTCACAGACCCAGCACTCTGGCCCCCGTGGAGAGATGCAATGGTCTTATTACAACTTGAACCCCAAACTGTGCCAGTATCTGAACGACCTGCTGATACCTGCCGTATTGTAATGATCTACCTATGCCCCCTCCCCCTACAGGACAAGACCGCTCACAACACCCGTGAGCGGAACAAGACTGGAGGGGGTTCGCCCATCCTGCACCCCCTCACCACGTTTGAGCAGAGGGCACTGGACCTTGTTGGGGGATCTGCCACCCGGGAGATCGCGCAATGCGAGGCTGGCGGAGCTGCAACAAGTGAGACAACACTGCATGACAAACAACCCCCCCCCTCCCCCATCCTCTGTCCCTTCACACACCCTGCCCACTTGGACACCTCCCCCATCCTCTGTCCCTTCACACACCCTGCCCACTTGGACACCTCTCCCATTCTCTGTCCCTTCACACACCCTGCCCACTTGGACACCTCTCCCATTCTCTGTCCCTTCACACACCCTGCCCACTTGGACACCTCCCCCATCCTCCGTCCCTTCACACCCTGCCCACTTGGACACCTCCCCCATCCTCTGTCCCTTCACATACCCTGCCCACTTGGACACCTCCCCATCCTCTGTCCCTTCACACACCCTGCCCACTTGGACACCTCCCCCATCCTCTGTTCCTTCACACACCCTGCCCACTGGGACACCTCCCCCATCTTCTGTCCCTTCACACACCCTGCCCACTTGGACGCCTCCCCCATCCTCTGTCCCTTCACACACCCTGCCCACTGGGACACCTCCCCATCCTCTGTCCCTTCACACACCCTGCCCACTTGGACACCTCCCCCATCCTCTGTCCCTTCACAAACCCTGCCCACTTGGACACCTCCCCCATCCTCTGTCCCTTCACACACCCTGCCCACTGGGACAGTCCAGCGCCCGGCCGAGCGAATCTAAATAACCCGTTTCATTCTCTTTCCTAGGACGTGATGCCGAACAACCAAGGCCGTCTGCCTCCAGGCAGACACAGGCATCTGCCCCCACCACACCCAGGGCCGCACAAAAGAGGGTGCCCGATCAGCGGGGAGTCCCATCCTCCCCAACTGAATCTGTGGAGCAGGACGCCCAGAGGGCGGCAACAGAGCAAGAGAGAGAAATGGCCCGCGAACGCCCTGCGGCCTCTCAGCGGGCCGATGACATAGAGGAGGTGTCAACCCAAGACGACCTCGAGCTTGCGGCACAGCTATCTCCCACACCATCCACCATCCCAGAGACACTCACCCCGGTTGGGCTATTTATTGATGAGGCTCCTGGGTCACAGTCTGGGTCGCACATCACAGCTGAGCAGGTACAGCAGGTGGAGGTCATAGCAGCCGAGAGCCCGGACTGGCGGAGGCCAGGCCAGGCCCAGCATGCAGCTGGCTCCCAGACGTTTTCCGAGTTCCTGGACTTTCTCAACCCACCCGCACAGCCGATGCATCAAGAAACCCAGGGAAACAATGACGGGATGAGGGCTGTCTTCCAGACTCTGCAGATGGTGTTAGAGGAGTCGAACCGCGTCCACGAGCAGGGAGTGGTGCCGCTCATGGCAGCAACCCAGGCCGACACCGCACGGGTGGCATCCGCGGTGGAGGCAATGGGTCAGGTTATGCAAGGCGTTGGGCTTAATGTGCTCGCGTCATCCTCGGCCCTGGACAGGGTTGCCCTCTCACAGTCAGCAATGCGCCAGAGCCAACACGACATTGCCGGCGCGCTGCGGACCTTGGCCGAGTCTCAGCAGGTCATGGCCCAGTCGCAGCACGCCATGGCACAGTCACAGCAGTCGATGGCACAGTCCCAGAAGTCGATGGCACAGTCCCAGCAGTCAGTCGCAGAGAGCATCAACCGCCTGACACATCTGCTGGATGGTGTCGTGCACTCACAGGTTGAGATCGCACAGTCCCTGGCGGGAATGTCTAACTCCCTGGACTCCGTCTCTGCAAACCTTCGGATCCTGGTGGATACCATTGCAGGCCTCCAGGACTGGCAGCGCTAGGTGTCGGTGGCGCGACGGGGCACCTCCCCGCTCGCACCTCTGTCCCAAAGTGAGGCCCGGGGGCCACCGGGCTCCCCAAGGGAGGAGGAGGTTTCGCGGCCCGTTCCATTAACTCCATCACGGGACGTCCCGGAATTCTCGGCCTCCCCCCGTCCCATCCCTGGTGCATCGGGTGGGCAGCAGGCAGAGCAGGGTGGCACAACGTCACCCGAGACGCCCGCAGAGCAGCCTGGCCCATCAAGGCCGGATCGCCCCAGGAAGTGCTTGCCGAAGGAGAAACGGGTCGAAGGGGGCGATTCGCAGCAATCCTCCTCCACTCCTGCTGTATCATCTGGGGAATCACTTAGACGTAGTGGTAGGGCCCGTAAGGCAACAAAGAGAGACACAGAGTCAGTTGGCACGGGTGAAGGGCACAGTTTAGTTGTAGGGGCTAGGGCACCTGTAAATTTTTGTTCACATTAAACGCACTGTTCCACCTTACTTGTAATACCGTGTGATTGTTCCACAGCCACAGGAATCGTGATGGTGACCGAGTGTCGCTGGGGTTGACGAGCGATGAAACTTCGGTGCCGGGTGTGCAGTCCCTTCCCCCCCACCCCCTCCCACAGCTAGCCCACGCGGGCACGTGATGGAGTGTCCGTGACGATCTCAGCGGCCACCAAGGTGGATGGTTCAGCTATTGCCATGGGTCAGACTCTCTCTAACGATTCTGAGCTCACAGCTCTTCGCAGAGCGGGCTGTCATCATTCCACATGGCACTGATCACACCCGCTGACACAGCCATCAATGTTGTGCCATACCGTCTGGACCCAGTGGTAAGGGTGATGTCGAAGTGGAGCAGTGTACACTGAGAGGGGGTGGGGGGGTTGTGGTGGTGGCAGTTATGTGTTGACCCTCTGCACGACTAGCGATGCAGGTGGTGGTTTGGTGTTCATCGGGGACGTCGCATACGACGCGTGAAACGTGCTGCCACCAAGGCGTCGCGTGCCCGCCGTCCTCGCCGGGTCCGTCGTGCCGCCTCCTGGACATAACCAGCACCAGGGTCATGTCTGCGTGCTGCGCCCGCCACTCCGCCAGCCTCCTCCTCCTCTGTGCTGGCACCACTGCCACTTGCTTCTCTCTCCGCCTCCTGCAGCAGGTCATCTCCCCTCTGCATCGCGATGTTGTGCAGCGCACAGCAGACCACAACAATGCGAGCGACCCTGTTGGATTGGTACTGCAGGGCCCCTCCGGAGCGGTCCAAGCACCTGAATCTCATCTTCAGGAGGCCAAGGCAGCGCTCCACCACACCCCTGGTTGCTGCATGGGCCTCGTTGTATCGGGTTTCCGCATTGGTCTGAGGCCTCCGTATAGGCGTCATCAGCCAAGACCTCAGCGGATAACCCCTGTCGCCTACAACCAGCCCCTCAGCTGGGGGGGGGGACGTCCCTCAAACATCGCAGGGATGAACGACTGGGCCAGTATGTAGGAGTCATGCACACTCCCTGGGAACCTTGCACAGACGTTCATGATCCTCATGTGGATACCACCTGGATATTCATGGAGTATGTCCCCCTCCTGTTTGTGAACACCTCCCTATCCCCTGCAGGCGGGCGCATGGGGACGTGAACACAAGCGATTGCCCCCTGCACCCTCGGTATCCCGGCCACGCTGGCAAATCCACAAGCTCGTGAGTCTTGAGTTGCTCGGTCCTCGGGAAAGGTGATGTAGCGATCGGCGATGGCATAGAGGGCATCGGTCACATCCCGGATACACCTGTGCACCAATGACTGGGAGATCCCGGAGAGGTCCCCGCTCGGGGACTGGAAGGAGCCGGTCGCATAGAAGTTAAGAGCGACCATCACCTTGATGGCAACCGGGATCGCGTGTCCTCCCCCCTTTCCACGTGGGGCGAGGTGCGCCACGAGGTGACAGATATGTATCACCGTCCGCCTACTCAGCCGGAGTCTCCTCCTGCAGGTGATGTCCGTCATTGTTAGGAAAGAGATCCGGGCACGGTACACCCTCGGCCTTGGTCGTCGCCTCTGGTGCCGTGGCTGCACCCTCACTCTCTCCTCCTCCCCCTCCTCCTCCTCCTCCCCTCCCATGCTGCTCGACGACTGGCAACTCCGCGGCCCTTCCCTCTGCTGCTGCAGCTGGCCCTGCATCCACTGCGGGTTGTGGCTGTGGATGCTGCTGCATCTCCAAATGCAGTGCAGCGGCCCCAACCACTGCGCAGAACATAGCCGTTCTGTTCGCAGACATTGTGCTAACCTACAGAAGGGTGGTGGGGGGCAGAGAAACGGGACATGTTAGACGGAGGTTAGTCGACACCTTGGCAGCCGCCTGCCACGGGATACCTGTGTGTCCGGTGGCCTGGTCGCGCTGCTGACACACGAGCAGCCTAACCCCAGGTCACTTTCTGCATCCAACGGGCAGTTAACTACGTCCTCTTCACCGGTGCGTCAGTGGTCTGTGGCCGTAAGCCACAGGGGATCCAGCGGCCGTGTCCTCGTGACTGGCACGCCATGGCATGGTGGCAGATATTTTGTAATGGGGTTGGATGGGTCACTCGCTCACTCTCTCCCTACCCCCCCCCACTCCCCCCTCAGTCTCCCCCACTCCCCCCTCCGTCTCCCCCACTCCCCCCTCCCCCCTCCGTCTCCCCACTCCCCCCTCCGTCTCCCCCACTCCCCCTCAGTCTCTCCCCTCCCCCTCCGTCTCCCCCACTCCCCCCCTCCCCCCTCCATCTCCCCCACTCCCCCCTCCATCTCCCCCATTCCCCCCCTCCATCTCCCGCACTCCCCCCTCCGTCTCCCCCACTCCCCCACTCAGTCTCCCCCTCCGTCTCCCCCACTCCCCCCTCAGTCTACCCCACTCCCCCCTCCGTCTACCCCACTCCTCCCCCTCCATCTCCCCCACTCCCCCCTCCCCCCTCCGTCTCCCCCACTCCCCCCTCCGTCTCCCCCACTCCCCCTCAGTCTCCCCCACGTCCCCCTCAGTCTCCCCCTCCGTCTCCCCCAACGTCCCCCCTCCGTCTCCCCCACTCCTCCCCCTCCATCTCCCCCACTCCCCCCTCCCCTCCGTCTCCTCCCACTCCCCCCTCCCCCTCCGTCTCCTCCACTTCCCCCCTCCCCCCTCCCCCTCCCCCTCCCCCCTCCCCCGTCCCCCTCCCCCCTCCGTCTCCCCCACTCCCCCCTCCGTCTCCCCCACTCCCCCCCTCCGTCTCCCCCACTCCCCCCCTCCCCCTCTGTCTCCCCCACTCCCCCCTCCGTCTCCCCCACTCGCTCCCTCAGTCTCCCCCTCCCCTCCCCTCCCCCTCCGTCTCCCCCACTCCTCCCCCCTCCATCGCCCCCACTCCGCCCTCCGTCTCCCCCACTCCCCCCTTCCCCCCATCTCCCCCACTCCCCCCTCCGTCTCCCCCACTCCCCCCTCCGTCTCCCCCACTTCCCCCTCCGTCTCCCCCACTTTCCCCTCCGTCTCCCCCACTCCCCCCTCCGTCCCCCCCCCGGTCTCCCCCACTCCCCCCTCCGTCCCCCCACTCCCCCCTCCGTCCCCCCCACTCCCCCCTCTGTCCCCCCCACTCCCCCCTCCGTCCTCCCCCCTCCGTCTCCCCCACTCCCCCCTCCGTCCCCCCCACTCCCCCCTCCGTCTCCCCCACTCACCCCTCCGTCTCCCCCACTCCCCCCCTCCGTCTCCCCACCTCCCCCCCTCAGTCTCCCCCACTCCCCCCTCAGTCACCCCCACTCCCCCCTCAGTCTCCCCCACTCCCTCCCTCAGTCTCCCCACTCCCCCCCGCTCTGGACCCCCTCCCGTTCTCAGGGATGCCTTCCCCGTTGTGGCCAGACTGCAGCAGTGCGCTGAGCGGTGCGCTGAGCTGTGCGCTGAGCGGTGCGCTCACCTCCTTGAAGCTCTCGTCAGCCAGCACGACTGGTTGACGAACTTGAAAAGCAGGTGTGTTGGCCGGCGTGAAAACAGTGCGTGATGACATCGGGACTTCGGCCCATCCGGGCCGGAGAATAGCGTGGCGCCAATAAGAAGCTATTCTGGTCGTGTCGGGGGGGGCTTTCGAGGCCATTGCCGGGAATCCCGACGTGTAGTTTGTGCGGGGTTCGGAGAATAGCGGGAGGGCGTCGGACCTGTGTCGCCGTGAAAATTTGCGCGGCCCGCTATTCTTCGAACTGGCGTGAGTGCGGAGAATCGCGCCCCACTTGCTTCACAGCAAACTTTGCTTTCAGTTAATGGTTTGTCTTCAGGCCTCTGTAGTCTCAGGAAAACTGCAGCCAGAGGCCTTCTGGGCCGGGATTCTCCCCTCCCTGGCGGGGCGGGGGGTTCCGGCGTAGCGGAGTGGCGCCAACTACTCCGGCGTCGGGCCTCCCCAAAGGTGCGGAATTCTCCCCGGGGGCCCGGTCGCGCCGCCAATCCCGCTGCCACCAGAGGTGGTTGAAACCACGTCGGCGGGATTGGCCTGACAGCGGCGGGACTTTGGCCCATCGCAGCCGGAGAATCGGCGCGGGGGGCATGCCGATCGGCGGGGACGGGATTTACGCCGGCCCCGGGCGATTCTCCGACCCTGCGGGGGGTCGGAGAATTCCGCCCCTGGAGAGTGACCCAGTCTTCACAGTGACCTCCTGGGATGAGTTAGTTGGATCTTCCTGGAGAGAGTTAGCCGGATCTTTCTGGAGTGAATTAGCTGGATTCTTTTATCACCGTGCTGCCAGAATCAAAAGTGAAACCAAACTGAAACCCTTGAAACTCTGAAAAAGCATCCCGGTGGAATAGGATCCAATCACCACATGTTACCAGGCAGAGCACAGCTTTTTGGGTCAACCCATTGGCCACCAGCCAATCGATCAAACCGAGTCCCATCCCATCTCTCTGCCACTGATGCCAGCTAGTCTGCAGCTTCTGTTGAAACCAGAACAGCCTTCCCGATTCTTCCTGCTTGAATTAAAGATGCAGGCTTCTATCCAATAATCATCCATGGGTCAAATATCACGGCAAAAATAAAAGAAAGGGGAAATAAGGGAACAACAGGAAACAGAAAGGACTTTTTAATAGTCCCACACCAAACACTTTCGAAACACTTGGAGTTGTCAGTTAAACTATGAACTGACCAAAGTGATAATGGCAAGTTCTGGAATAAGTCTCGCTCCTATAATTATTTTCTTTAATTTAAAGGGCTGGAGTTTTAAAAGCCTCAAAGATCAACCTTTCCACAGGGCATATCCATTTTTTAAACATATATTCATATCGACTCCTTCCAATCCCAAAGACCATCTTACCTCTCCGAATGGTGTACCGATATTCTCCAAAAAGGGGAACCTGGACATAGCCAAAAGGTTTGTAACTATCAACAAAGATCTCCTATCTCTCCAATTAACTCTTACAGCTTTAGACATTTTCCTCAAGAGTCTAGATTCCACAAGTTATGTTTTAGACACCTTACTAACAAAAATTGGATCTGGTGGAAGGAAGCTACACTTTTGAATGTTCAGCTGCTCCCTGAACCATGATGTGCAAATGACAACCAGTCCCCGGAACCTGCCCCGGCAAAAATGGTGGGCGCTGGTTTCAGAGGGAAGGATTGCTGGAATCAGGCACAATTTTGATTAAGCCATTGACCATTTCCATCCTACAGAAATTCAGTCCTTAGACTCAATCAAGAGACGTGTCAGACAGGAAGCCATAATCATTGCCACATTCACATTGGCTGACTGTTGTTTCAAACATGCATATTTCTTGGTGAGTTTTTGGGCTGGAAAACATAGGATGTTGTTCTCTTAACATAAGAATGGTGGAGCAGGATTTCCATTTGACATCATTCATGACAGACCCTGTCAGGAATTCTTGAATCAGGCAATTAGCATATAGTGGATTGATGCGTATATCAGAGTAGGTGCAGCGGGCATCCTGAGGGTTGGGCTGATGGGGTGATGGGGGAAGAGGAGGAATGTTCAGCACATGGTAATTGCTTGGGTCCAGTGCTGATGGGTTTGGGAAGAGATGAACTGTTAAGTATCAGAGAAGGCATCCCTGCTGGTAAAGCATCACGTGATGTGTAGTGGCGTCAGCAGAGTGTTTGTGCGGGCTTTGCTGTTCTCCATCTTATATTGCATGAGCAACACCTCTTGATAAACCTCTCATCGTGTTTTGAAAGAATCCAGAGTGTGGGCATCTCTATCCCATTTCGCTTTGCAGCAACAAAGAAATGTATGCAAAAACTGGGAAAGTTGCTGCCTCCCTTGGTTGACCTAAATTTCCATGAATGTAAATCATTTCCAAAATCTAAGTTTTTCTGCACTCAAATTGGCCTACTTAACTTTGGTAGGCCCATTTCTGCCACGGTGAATTAATGTTTGCGGGTCTTTGCAATAATACGGTGAGCAGAATTTAATGTAACTGACTAGATCTTAGCCACAAGTTGGAGAACCAATGGCAAATCCACATGGCTTCTGAGGGGCAGGCCCGGCCGAATTAAGTGCCTGTTTGGCAGTTAACCAGGCAGTGTCTGGCCTTTCCCGGGATTCAGAACCCTAGCGACAGAAATCCCACCCACCAAGAGCTTGCAGCCAATCAAAGACTGGCAGCTCTGCATTGCTGGCAGCATCACCAGGAGCATTGGCTGCTGCCATTGTGCTTCAGGGCCATCAACAGGAATCACTGTGGGATCCATAGGTTCAAGGGGGGTGAGAGTGGGATTGAGGATACGGGCAGAGGGTTGCAGGAGGGGAGACATGGGCGACGGGAAGGGTGGGTGTGTCATAGGCAAAGGAAGGTCAGTGGCTTTAACCTGCCTGCCGCCGGGATCAGCAAGACCAACTCAATCCTGAACCCACTCACCTAGATCAAGGATTTGTGTGGCTTGAGGTGGATTTTGCCAAGTCAGAAAATAGAAGCAGAATGGTGACTCCAAGAATAAACGTCCTTCTAAACTAAGTATTTTATGGACAAAAGTGCCATCACTGGGCAGAAATAATCTAAATAATATAACGCTGCCATTTCTGGAAAACTCAAATTAGCATCTCAGTCAAATGACCTCAGTGAAATACTAAAAATTAAAAAAAAGTTGTTTAACTGGAGGTCTTTGAACAAACCAGACAAAATCTGAATTTGTGATAATGCAAATGCATTTCTGCTTGCATCTGGGAGATCAAGCAGATTTACATTTTCAATTTATTTTCAATCATGAAAATGTATACACTATTTTTATGCTCTGATAAAAGCAAATGCAAATTATATTTTGCTATGCATCCTCACATTTAGATTTCAAGCATTTTTCTTTGCAAGTGACAAGAAATGGGACAAATAAATTATGTCCAACTCTTTGTGTGCAAAGTAGCCTGCAAGGGTTTACCAAGCTGGGTGCAGATTAGGAAAGTAGGGATGGCCAAACTGCAGCTCATGAGACCTCAGTAGCTCTCTTAACTGCTAAAGTGCAGCATTACAGATAAAGTGGTGTATTCGCTAAAGAGATTAATCTGGATCATCCTGAAGTATCGGACACGGCCCTTGCTGTGCACTTGGAGCTGTTGTATTGACCAGCCCAACTCTAACCTGACTGAGAATTAAAAACTAAAATAGGAGCACACCACTGTGGATTTTGGGTATCTGAAATTGCTAGATAAACTCAGGAGGTCTGGTAACATATGTGGAGAGAGAAAAACTCTGAGGAAGAGTGGCATGGTGACACAGTCGTTGGCACTGCTGCCGCACAGCACCAGGGACTCAGGTTCAAATCCGGCCTTGGGTGACTGCCTGTGTGGAGTGTGCACGTTCTCCACGTGTCTGCGTGGGTTTCCTCCCGCAGTCCAAAGATGTGTAGGTTAGGTGGATTGGCCATGCTAAATTGTCCCTTAGTGTCCAGGAATGTGCAGGTTAGACAGAATTTTGGGTTTACGAGGATAGGAACGGGGTGTGGGCCGAGCCCGGGTGGCTCTTTCAGAGGGCTGGCACAGATTCTATGGGCCGAATGGCCTCATTCTGTACTGCAGGGATTCTAAGAGTCATACAGACTTGAAACATTTACTCTAAGCGGGGGATTTTGGTCCCCACCGCCCCAAGACTGGAAATTCCTGCCCGAGATATGGCAGCACGGTAGTACAAGTGGCAAGCACTGTGGCTTCACAGCGCCAGGGTCCCAGGTTCGATTCCCCGCTGGGTCACTGTCCATGCGGAGTCTGCACGTTCTCCCTGTGTCTGCATGGGTTTCCTCCGGGTGCTCTGGTTTCCTCCCACAGTCCAAAGACATGCAGGTTAGGTGGACTGGCCATGATAAATTGCCTTTAGCGACCAAAAAGGTTGGGAGGGGTTATTGGGTTGAGGGGATAGGGTGGAAGTGAGGGCTTAAGTGGGTCGGTGCAGACTCGATGGGCCGAATGGCCTCCTTCTGCACTGTATGTTCTATGAGATCAATGGACCTTTCAATGGCCTGTCAAATTTTTCATCCCACCCGTGACAATTTCTGTGGTGGGCACGACCGAAAAATTTACCCATTGTTTCTCTCTCCACAAATGCTGCCAGGCCTGCTGAGTTTATCCAGCATTTTCTGCCTGATTTTTCTGTTTCGGCAATGCAGTCACACCCCCAGTCGTGTTCCTCCCACCCACCCACAAGCTGCAGGCTGCCTTCCTGCAATGGATTGTCTGAGTGGTGCCACTCGAGCTGTGAGACCTGATGCCACTGGATTGGAGTGGGAGCGAGGCCCGGAGGAGAGTGGAGCCAAGAGTAGGGCTGGGGTATGCCAGGGATGGGGTGGAGTGTGCTGGGAGACCAAGACCAGGGACAGCCCTAGGGGTGGGGGGGGGGGGGGGGGGGGGGAAGGCTGTGAGCTCAGCTCAGGTGTTGGGGTAAGTTTAGGCCGAAGGTTGAGATCTTGGCAGTTTTACTAACAATGAAAGAGTTACAGTAGTTACATTCCGCTACATCTTGCAGAATTGTACTGAAGGTAAGCTATTTTTCTTGAGGACAAAATTGTATTACTATTGGAGAAAATAAGCTTGGTGTAGTTTAGGCGTACCTTTACTGATAGACAAATGAAAATATGTTGAGGCATGTTTGAAAATATGTGACTGAAAAGAGACCATTTTCAGCACAGACAAATTTTCTACTTATTCAAATGTAATGACATTTTACTTCGCAGAGATTGATCTGAAGTAAAAAGGTCTTATGCACTTCAACATTAATTTGTGCATATTTTAGCTTAAGATGTTGATGCGCAGAGTTGATGAAACTGCCATATTTTAACTCGCTCATAACAGGATTGTCTGTTCGAAGGAAAGTAAATTATGGCAGTCAGGTGGAATTGGAATACATCTCCTTTCAGGTTAAAGACCATCCATCAGGAATCCATTCAGGAAAGTCATCAGTCCATCAGGTTTCCTTTGTCGCATACGAAGCTAAGTCACATTAAACAGGAATTTTTCACTGTTGAAAGATTCACTAATATCATGGGAGCAATAGACCAGATGCAAATTTACATCTGCTAACTGTTTGATTCTCGGCAAATCATCTGGAACAAGAAATGGTAATGCTCAGTGAGCATCTGAGTTGGGATATGATGCCAACTCTACCATCATCAATTGTCATTTCTAAATTCCCTAGTTTATTCCTACATTTTAGCTAATTCAAGTCTGCCTGATATGTTTAACATAGATTAAATGAGAGGAGATTAGTTTTTTTTTCTGCTAAATGGGCAGAGATTGCTCAGCCATTGAAATTCTGTATTCTTTTCCTAACCATCGCCGGAAGGAACAATGACTATCTTTGAAATTCAGCAAAGAGCAAGTTGAGGCCATTTGCAGCTTTCAGCATCAAAGGATTACTCTGTGCGCAGAACTTTCTCCGGTTAGGCTGGGATTATTTCCAGCGCGCTAATAGGTAGGTGGGAAAATGTTGAGACCAAACAGAAAAACAACCGGGTAAAAAACAATACAGCGCTCAGTCTAAAGCTCCTCTTGGCATGATTTGCATCACATGTAACTGGAATCTTCACATTCCTCGAGGGCTCACTAATTGCACTTTTGGCACAGAGAAAGAATACCTCCATTATACCAATACCTCTGGGTTGCTTTCAAATATATCCCAGAGAACATGTCAAATCTCACTTCTTGGAGAAAGATTCCATTAAATATGAATAGAATCAATCTTTAAACGATAGAAATAACATGGTTCGGGGGCTTTATGGATTTTATTTGCTTTGAAATGTTTTGTTTTTATATATGTAAACCTTCGATTTTCATTGCCATGTTAAAGGTCTTTGTAAACATGTCTTGTAATTGTTGTAATGAATGAATGTGTGTTTCTTTTTACTATCCCAGTCTGTAGGATTTTGCATTTTGATTGCAATTTATATCCATACATATTTATGTATAATATATCTTCAGATAAGATTGGGCACGTTACAAACCCTAAGGACTCTACATTGGATACAGCATTTTTAAACTGTGACCTTTCTCCTCCATCTTAGCCCTTTTTAGTTATCCAATACATGTTTGTCTCAAAGCAAAAACTCCCCACCTCACTCCCACACACCGGGAAATCTGTCAATCGTTCTTAGGTTTATTGCAATCTCTCCTAGCTACAGTATGATATCCAATGCACATTCCCTCACTTTTACTTCTGATGAAGGGTCAAACAAACTCGAAATTATTAACTCTGTTTTCTCTTTCCTCAGATGCTTTCAGATCTGCTAGGTTTTTCAAGCAGTCTCTGTTTTTGTTTTAGAAAAGATGTGTTGGAACAATTAAAAAATAATTACACCTGCATCCAAATTTTGAAAATCTGGCATTTAGGCTCGCCACAAAAATTATTGCCTTTTATGTTCTACACTTCTGTCCTTAAAAATAATTGTCCTTTCTTTAATTAATATACGAGTGGGGTTCACCCATCAATCCCAGGCATTTTCCAGTAAACATCTGATCAGGCGGCACGGTAGCACAGTGGTTAGCACGGTTGCTTCACAGCTCCAGGGTTCCAGGTTCGATTCCTGGCTTGGGTCACTGTCTGTGCAGAGACTGCTCGTTCTCCCCGTGTCTTTGTGTGGTTTCCTCCCATAAGTCCCGAAAGACGTGATTGTCAGGTGAATTGGACATTCTGAATTCTCGCTCAGTGTACCCGAACAAGCACCTGAGTGTGGCGTCCGGAGGATTTTCACAGTAACTTCATTGCAGTTAATATAAGCCAACTTATGGCACTAATAAAGATTATTACTATGTATACAAGAGTATTGTGAGTATTGTTCAGGGACTTTCTAACCTTTTAGTCTTGAGGTTGATTTAATGCAGAGAACTAGAGGGGAAGTGCCAGAGTTTACGTGGGGTAATGTAAACAGATTGAGAGGCAGGACTGAGGGGTTGTGTAGAAGATTCAGCTTTGTGGGCATTGTCCAGACACCTGGATGTGTAAACCTTTGATCTCATTGTTTATAGTAAGTAAGCTGGATGCAAGAGGCCAGTTGTCCTGTAGTTTAAAAGGCAAGACACAAACTGGATTGTGAGGATTCAGCTTGTGCAGGGTATTTATAAAATGAGAACAAGAACCAAATTGAAAGAGGTCATTTTTTATGTTTGTCTTTTATTGATAGGTCTTGCCTGGTGTTATTCATCTGTTCATGAGCTATCAGTGTGTGATTCATATTCATCATTTTGAAACATTGGTCAATAAATTTAGTTCAAGAGTTTTATAATCCTTTGCCTTTGCCAGTATCACTAGATATTTGATTCAATTCTGAACCCTCGTAACTGTTTAGGTATTACACTCTGCATCCTTGACCTCACCATTGGCAACCATGCCTTCAGCCGTCTCTGCCCTAAGATTAGAAATTCCTTACCTAAACTTCTCCACCTTCCCCACCCACCCCTTTTCAGACACTCTTTACAATCTATCTCTTTAGCAAGGTTTTGTCACCAATGCTAATTTGTCCCACTTTGGCTTTCCCCCAATTTTTGTTAACACTCCTGTGAAGTACCTGGGGATGATCTACGATGTTAAATTTACCATCCAAATGCAAGGTGTTGTTGTTGCTTTACTTCCTTGTTCTACACCAGGTGCGCTGGATCAACTGGGCACAGCAAACCTCTAAAAGTCAGGTGGGTCAGATTTCCATCTGCTCTTGTATTTCTTTTTGTACATGGGTGCTCCGCATGTGCTTCTCAAACATTTGTTCTCCCTCTCTTTGCCTTTGTTCTTCTCCTACTCTACGTCCCACCTGCTGCAGAGAGTTGGAGCCAGCCTTGATGCTGCAATCCTTTCATTACTGTTTAATTCATTGTATTACCTGGCTCAATAGTTGGACTCTTACTTTTGCATCAGAAGACTTTCCAGATTAATTCCAGAGACTTTAGCAGATAATCTAGGTGGACGTTCCAGTGATACTGAGGGAGAGCTGTGCTGTCAGAGGTTCTGTATTTTGGATGAGACATTAAGCTAATGCCCTGCTGCTGCCTTGGAAAATGTTTCCAAATATTATAGCTTTCCTTGTGGTGAGCGCAAAAATAAGGGTGTCTATATGTTAATATGGCAGTTTTACTAACATCTTTTTCCACTGCAGCTTCCTTAGTAATGCTGGTTTTGACTCTCACTTATTTTCATGGAGTCTTCCTGTTCCAAGGGAGTTGGTGTTTATTTCAGCAAGATGTTACACCACCTGGGCAACTGCACGGTCAATTCCAACCCCACTGGTCCTGGAGCCACAACACGGAGCCACAAGTGAATTACCCAATAATTATTTTTTAAAATACCCAAAGTCTTTGGTCCTTGGCTGCTCAATAATTTGAGTCACCAGGTTTGTAAGTTTAAATACAATTACTGTTTATTTAGAACAAGAATTAGAATGAAATCTGCAGCAAATACAACTGGTTAACTCTTATCTAATCCCTAACTTCTCCCCCACCCTCTACACACACACACACACACACACAAGACAGACACAGAGGGGTAGAAAGGGGGAAAAAAACTTAAGTAAAAGAGAAAGAGTCTTTGTTCCTCTTTAAACTTTGCTTTCAGGGCGCTGAGGACCCAGGTTCGAATCCCGGTCCTGGGTCACTGTCCATGTGGAGTTTGCACATTTCCCCGTGTCTGCGTGGGTTTCACCCCCACAACCCAAAGATGCTCAAGGCAGGTGGATTGGCCGCACTAAATTTCCCCTTAATTGGAAAAAAAATTAATTGTGTACACTAAATTAATTTAAAAAAATTTTGCTTTCAGTTTGTGGCTTTGTTGTAGGTTCATTCCAGTCTCTGTGGCTACAATCTCTGCAGCTTCAGAAATAGAGCACCCACTGCCATTCTGGAGAGAGAGAGAGAGAATGTTTTGTCTTTGTCTGCAGCCTGTAATGGGTTTCCTGTAGATTCACTCATTCAGGTTTGCTGGAACCCCAGGAGCCTTCACAGCAGCCTACACGCCCACTTACGGGGCCGATTCTCCCCCCCCCCCGGGCGGGGCTAGGAGCGCAGCCCCGTGCGTCACGGCAGCGCGGCCTTGACAACGGTTGTCAAGGCCGCACGTCAAGCGTCACGCCGGCTGACGCGGCCGATGATATCAGCCACGCATGCGCAGGTTGGACAACGCCAACCCGTGCATGCGCAGTTGGCGTCATTTCCCTCAGCCGCCCCGGCTTGATCTTGCGGGGCGGCGGAGGGAAAAGAGTGCGTCCGTTACGATCGCAGGCCCGCGATCGGTGCCCACCGATCGCGGGCCTATGCCCCCGTTGGCATGGTCGTGGTACTGCCGTGCCAATCGGGCCCCCAGATGCCCCAAACAGGCATCTGGCACCCGTTTCACGGTGGCAGTGAGCAGCAGTGTTTGTTGCCGTGTTGAAACAGACATGAAGGCCCGGCCGCTCGGCCCATCGGCCTCAGAGAATCGCCGCTCGCTGTAAAAAACGGCGAGCGGTGATCCGTGGCGTGGGTCGGGCGTGGGGGGGGAGAATAGCGGGAGGGCATGAAAAATGTCGGGAGGCCCTCCCGCTATTCTCCCACCCGGCGTGGGGGGGCGGAGAATCGCGCCTACAGACTTTCTGGAGAAACACAGACAGAAGAGAGTAGAGTCTTGCCTCTAAGCTCCCAGGAGTCAAACTGAAACTGTCAGGCCTCCGAGAGCCATGCCACTGGGATAGGATCCAATCACCACCGGTTACCAGCCAGAGTACAACATTTTGGACCCATTCATTGTCCCCCCCCCCAGCCAATGAATCAAACCGATTCCCAGCCCATCCCTCTCTTTGGTGCCGACAAGTCTGAAGCCTCCTGTTCAAACCAGCAGGAAGTAGTATTCTCTCTGGTAACATCTGAATTCTGATGCTTGAGTTTACAAATGGATCATACTTTAAATCAGCAAGATTCTACTCTCTTGCCAAGAGACTGCCAGGAGCAAAGGAAAGCACAAGGAAAAAAAAACTTGCCGAGAAGATGACAAGCAAAAGTAATGAAAGTCGAAAGGAAGAAAATAGCCTAATTTTGAAAAGAGCAGGATGTTTTTCTTGATAGTTGGGTAATTGTCACAAGACAACTCAAGCCAAGTGGGCCGAGTTTAAAAAAACGAGATTGTATTTTTCTATGCTATGGTTCACATAATATTCAAACCAGTGTAGTATCAGTGTGCAAATGTCCTTTAATATCTTTCTTTACCAAAAAGAAAACAGCACTTTCATTATGACTCAAACTCTACAAATCGGCAAAAGCTAAATTAGACAGTTTGTAATTATATTTCTGTGGTCTCTTACCTAAAAAGGATTAGATGAAGGGAAGTAAGAGTATTCCCTTGGTGC
This sequence comes from Scyliorhinus canicula, assembly GCF_902713615.1. Taxonomy (NCBI): domain Eukaryota; kingdom Metazoa; phylum Chordata; class Chondrichthyes; order Carcharhiniformes; family Scyliorhinidae; genus Scyliorhinus; species Scyliorhinus canicula. The sequence goes on from NC_052146.1 coordinate 241,142,658, forward strand.
AATGTTACAAGCTGGATTTCTCTATAACACAGCAGCATATGTCATAGAGGATCTCGTTCATAAATAATATATTGAAATGTAAAATATCAGAAAAGGATTGCTCTCTTTAGAGATTTAAATCTTGAATTTAGAACTAAGTAAGATTACATTTTCAGCAGAAAATAATTGTAAATGCATTGCCAATTTATCACATAACTCATGTAGATCGAACCCTCTCTCTGGATCAGCTCAAGGGACAGAACCTATAGTGAATCCATTGCATCTTTTTATTGTATCGACTGCCGACTGTAAAACAGATTCACGTGGTAGGTGGGCTCGGAGCCACAGCAGCACTCTGCATGATCTGCCTGTGTCTTTGAACACTGTGGGCTGGATTCTCCGTTTCTGAGACTAAGTGTGGAGTTCCGGGACAGCAGGGAGGCATTGGTGTCGCGGTATTGTCACTGGACTAGTAATCCAGTGACCCAGGTTACTGCCCTGGGGACCCTGGTTTGAATCCCACCAGGGAAGATGGTGGAATTTGAATTCAATCAAAAAGCGAATCTGGAATTAAAAGTCGAGTGACAACAATGAAGCCACTGTCGATTGTTGTAAAAACCCACTTGGTTCACTAATGTCCTTTAGGGAAGGAAATATGTCGTCCTTACCTGGTCTGGCCTACCCGTGACTCCAGACCCACAGCAATGTGGTTGACTCTTAAAAGCCCTCAGGGATGAGCAACAAATGCTGGCCTGGCCTGCAAACCCCATATCCCATGAACGAATAAAGAAAAAAAAAACTGGCATCGCACCTGGACCGATTCAGCTACTGTTAAGGAGCTAGCACCGGCACCACGTGGAACACAATCGATTCCAATGAGAAACCGTGTGGGATTTGCTGGTTTAGTGATTGACACTCAGGAGGCTGACTAGCTGCAGCCACGTATTCACACTTCACTCCCCACACACACCATCCCAACCAACAAAGATGGCAGCAAGGCGTGCGGCACCATGCATTACCGACTCCGAGCTGGAGACACCCCTGTTCGCGGTGGAGGCAAGGCGAGTCACCTTGTACTCCGGTCCGGGAAGGAAGTTGCCAGCCATTTGCCATGCCCAGATGTAGGTAGCAGAGATGAGAGCCACGGGCAACAGCATCCAGACCAGGCAGCAGTACCGAAAAAAACTGCATGACCTGCTGAGGGTATCCAGGGTGTTTAGGCAACACTGTGTCCCTGGCACTAACCCCGTCCCACACACTCATAACCCTACCCCAAACCCCAACCCTGTACCATGTGCCGGTACCCACACCAGCTGCCATGGCCAGGTGCCCTGGCCACTGAGGCCACCAGTTCTCCACCCCCTGGACTGCATACGTCGGTCTGTCAAACACTGCTGATTTCCGTATGCCAATCCCTCAGGAGCAGGCAGCCCTTAGCCGCTGGTAGCGGGAGAAAACTGGAAGGGGGCCGCCGGACCTGTGGCCCCTCACCGTTGCAGAGCAGAGGGCCAATGGAGGTCGCTGGGGTGAAGTTCAGCCGCGGTCGAGAAAGGCGGTTCTCCGTGACACGTGGGCCAATTCCACCCAACACCTCACAATACCACCACCCCCACCAGCACGCTCACCCACACACCACCTTCACACTCACCACCCCCGTACCACCACCCTCAGCATGTGGTCTAATCATGCATCTTGTCTTGTGTCTTGCTGGACCTGCTGGAGTTGAGTGGGTCCATCGGGTGTCCCCTGCCCCAGTCAGTTCCACAACCGAAGCTCCCCCCCACCTTTCCCCGTGAGCTGAGCACTGACGATGAGAGCAGCACGTGCGGCAGCCCTGGATCCGAGACGCAGGACATCCCGGAGCTCGAGTCTAAGGATGATATAGATTTCCCGTCACGACTGTCTCCAATACCCTCCACCACCCCAGGGACACTCACCTCTGTTGGGCACTTTAGTCAAGAGGCTCCTGGGACACTCTCTGGTGCGCACCACACAGCTGCTGATCTGGTGGAGATAGGAAGACCTGAGGGGATGGAAGGTTAGAGTGTGGGCCTACCCCAGGGACCAGCTGCTGTCCAGAGCGGTTTCAAGCTTCTGGAACAGACAGTGCCAACGATGGTGGGGATGCAATCGCAGAGCCAGGGACTATACGAGAGGTTGTAGGTGAGCTTCCAGCACTTGTGGTGCAGTTGGTGGAGTCCTACCGCGTGCAGGAGCAGGAGGTGGTGTGACCATGTGTGACACAAAGGCCAACACCGCATGGGTGGCTTCTGCAGTAGAGGCATTGGGGATGACGGTTTCGACCATGGATCAACATGTCCATGGCCTGGGACATTTTGTGTAGGCGCTGGCCGAGGCCCAGGACAGGGTTGCTGTCTCGTATGAAGCTGTGTGCGAGACAACCTGTAAATTGCAGCAGTGCTTCTGAGCGTGGCCCAGTCACAGCAGGCCGTGGCCAGAAATGTTGGCAGCATTGCTCAGGTGCTGGCCAATGTGGCGCAGACACAGAGCGATGTGGCTCAGTCCCAGAGGGAGGTGGCCCAGTTCCAGAGGAAGGTGGACCAGTCACTGTCTGATGTGGCACAGACCCTCAGGGTAGAGCATGCAGACCCTGGTCGAGACCAGAGTAGGTCTCCAGGACTGGCAGCACCAGGTGGTGGTGGAGCCTCAGGCGATAGCTCCGTTCACACCCCCATCCCACGGAGTAGCCCGGGGGCCATCAGCCGCCCTGAGGTAGGAGGGGATAATGGGACACGTGCCGGTAACTCCCACAGGAGAGGTGCTGGAACGCAGTAGGCACTCAGACTCCACTCTCCCATCCCTGGCGCATCTGGTGGGAAGTGGGCAGAACAGGGTGGCACCATTTCATCTGCGACACCCAAGCAGCAGCCGTGCCCATCCAGACCCGGTCGCCCCAGTAGATGGCCGCCAATGGGGACCCAGGTCGCAGGGTGGGAATCACAGCAGGCTGCCTCCACTCCTCCTGTACCATCTGGGGAACCACCAAGATGTAGCAATAGGGCCTGTAAAGGTAGAAAGTCAGACAGCAATAAAGTTAGCACAGGTGCAGGATGTTTTATTACATTCCCCCCCCCCTCTTTTTAAACATATTTTCTATGTATCAAAGAAAAATATATAATTATATAACAATGAATTATGAGATGAATATCTGTACAAAGCAAAAACGAGTAATGACTATACACAGCAATTAATATATTCCAAGTTCAGTCTGTTTGGTTTCTTTTGTTGTCTTGTCGATCTTCTGAGCTGATGAGGTGGTGAAGATGATGTTTTCACTGACTTGTGCATGTCATCAGTATTTCTGGCTTGTGTCAAAGTGTCCTGAAAAATTGATCCAGTGAAATTTAAATCAGGAGGAATTTGGTGCGATAGTCGAATTTTTTGTAATGCACGCCTATTTCTGCATAGAATCGTGTCTTCCTCTGATTTCACAATGTCGGAACATGGAGCTGCTTGCCTTATGATGGTTGCTGGAGCAGACCAACCTCCATCTGGTATTTTGATTCTTACGAGGTCAAGCGGAGTGAGTGGTTCCAGTTTAGATACATGGCTGTTGTAATATGACTGTTGACGTGAACGTTGCTTTTCGATCTTCTTTAATACTGGCAATTGATCTGGATTCTGTAGTTGAATGGATGGTAAATAGTTCTGAGATCCTGATTAAACAACATTTGAGCTGATGAGAATCCAGAAGATAGTGGTGTTGCTCTATAAGATAACAATGCAAGATGAATATCTAACGCCGAATCTATAGCTTTGTTTGTAACTGCTTGACTATGTGAACACACTTCTCTACCTTGTCATTGGGCTGAGGGTAGTGAGGACTCGATGTCACATGCGTGAAGTTGTACTTCTTTGGGAACTCGGTCCATTCAAAACTGTCAAAGCATTGACCGTTGTCTGACATGATGATTTCAGGCATACCAGGCCTTGAAAACGTTTCCTTGCATGCTTTAATAACTGATTTTGTTTTTTTTTTCATTTAAGGGGCAATTTATCGTGACCATTCCTGGCCTGCACATCTTTTTGGTTTGTGGGGGCAAAACCCACACAAACACGAGGAGAATGTGCAAAATCCACACGGACAGTGAACCCACACGGACAGTGACCCAGAGCTGGGATCGAATCTGGGACCTCGGAGCCGTGAGGCAGCAGGGCAAACCCACTGCGCCACTGTGCTGTCCCTTAATTGATTTGGCGTCAAATCCGGAGGTTTCATTACTTCTGTGAAATTAGTAGTTGTAATGAACTCCAATTGGCTTTATTGGTTGGCCAATTGGAGTATGAGCTCCCTCAATGATAGCTCATTGAGGGGGCCCATATAATCACCTGTGTAGGCTTTGTGAGAGTCTTAAGTTGACTGGACTGCTAGCAGCACTGATTGTAGCTGCTCCTGTAATATCGTTATTGTAAATAAATATTGGTGTGGTGACGGAACTCCTGCCTCCCATGGATTACTACAGTAGTAATCAATAATTAAAACAGTCACGACCAGCCGAATTAAATAGATCAATTCCTACTTTGGCCCAGGGAGAAGTAACTAATTTATGTTGTTGCAAAGTCTCCTTGCATTGCCCAGGTTGGTGTTTTTGGCAGGTTTCACAGGTGATAACCATGTCAGCAATGTCCCTGTTTATTCCCGGCCAGTAGACCGCCTGTCGTGCTCGTCGTTTACATTTCTCGATCCCGAGGTGTCCCTCATGGATCTGTTCCAGTATCACAGAACAAAGACATTGTGGAATTACCATTCTGTCGAGTCTCAAGAGTAAACCATCTACAATTGTTAAATCTGATTGAATGTTTCTGTACTGAGGACATCGCCCTTTTGGCCACCCATGTCGAAGATTGTGAATGACCTTTGTAGCGCAGCATCCTTCTTGGTTTCAGTTCTGATTAAATTTAACCTCTGATCTGATGCAAGTAGGTTTTCTACGTGGAGTGCCGCCTGAGCTTCGACATCACGTATGAATTCAAATGGTCGGCTGACAGACATGATGGATTGTAATAGAGTATCCGCAATAATTAAATCTTTCCCTGGCGTGTAGATTAGGTTAAAATCATACCGTCGTAATTTAATCATTATCCTTTGAAGTCTTGGCGTCATGTCATTGAGATCCTTGTTGATAATGTGAACTAATGGCCTGTGACCCGTCTCAACTATGGGAAGCCCATAGACATAATCATGGAATTTGAGTATTTCTGTCAAAAGACCTAGACATTCCTTTTCAATTTGGGCGTATTTACATTCCGTCGCTGTCATTGCTCTTGAAGCATATGCTACATGAACTCAATATGAATTTTCATCTCTTTGTAAGAGAACTGTGCCTATGCCATCCTGACTTGCATCAGTGGATATTTTGGTTGCTCTTTAAGGATCAAAAAATGCTCGTATTGGTGTGGACATGAGTTGGAGTTTCAAATCTTGCCACTCTTTCTGATGGTCTTCTGTCCATTCAAAAGGAGTAGACTTCTATATTAGGTTTCTTAAAGCCATTGTTCTTTCTGACAAGTTGAAGATAAACTTTCCTAGACAGTTGACGAAGCCTAAAAATCTGATTACAGCCTTTTTATCTTCTGGTATCTTTATGTTCGGAATAGCTGCAATATTTTCATCATCAGGTTGTACACCATGCTGAGAAATGGGTATCTCCTAGAAATTTGAGCAATGACTATCCAAAAGTACATTTAGATTGATTGAGTTTGAGTCCATGGACGGGATTCTCCGTGAACCGACGGGGCGGGTCACTCCAGCGCCGAGGAGTGGCGTGAACCACTCCGACGTCGGGCCGCCCGGCAGGAGTGGAATCCTCCACACCTTTAGGGGCTAGGCCGGCGCAGGAGTGGTTTGCGCCATGCCGGCTGGCGTGGAAGGGGCTTGGCCTCCGCCGGCCGCGATAGTTGGTGCATGCGTGGGAGCGCCAGCATGCGCTGGCGTCATCCCAGCACCTTCTGTTACAGTGGCTGGCGCAAAGGAATAAAGTGCACCCACAGATCTCCCCATGCCACCCCGAGGATCCCGAAGGCCGCCCGCGGAGCCAGGTCCCGCCGGTAAGTACCTGTCGTAACATACGCTGGCGGGACCAGCCTAAAACGGGTGGCCACTTGGCCCATCGTGAGCTGGAGAATCACCGGGGGAGGGGGGGGGGGGGGGTGCTGCCAGCGGCCGCCAACTGGCTCGGCGCGATTCCCGCCCCCACCAAACCCCAGGCACCAGAGAATTCAGCAGTCGGCTGGGCGGGAATCCCCCCCCCCCACCACCGCTGGTCGTTGATGCGCTGAAATAATTGCTTTATTCGTGCAATATGCTCTTCTCTGGTTGTAGACCAAATTATGGTGTCATCAACGTACACCCTCACACCTTGTATTCCTTGCGTCATTTGTTCCATGATCCTGTGGAATATCTCAGATGTAGATATAATACCGAAAGGGATACAATTGAAACAAAAGCTTCCAAAGGGGCGGTTAAATGTGCAGAGTTGTCTGCTCGAGTCGTCGAGTTGGATTTGCCAAAATCCCTGTGATGTGTCTAACTTCGTAAAAATGCATACATTTGCCATCTCACTGGTGATCTCCTTGTGTTTTGGTGTGGGATAGATTGCCCTTCCAATGTTCTTATTTAGACCTTTTTTTTAATGCAAACCAATGAACTGACCCAGTCAGCCGGTTTAGTGAGATGATCCCTTGGTTTTGAAGTCGGTCTAATTCTTGCTTCAACCTTTCACGTAAAGGAGCAGGAATTCTCCTATTGAACTCATTATTGGAATTTACTGAATTAATTTGTTGAGGATTATTACTGTGTCATTGGATTCATCACACTTTCCTATGATGCCAACAAAAAAGGTATTCTCCAGTGAGTAATTTTCAGTGTCGGCTGAAAAATTATCTTCTTCTTTGTTTTCTTGTGATTCGACACTACGCACATTAATCTGCCTGTAGTTTTGTATAGCAGGTTTAAATGCGAGTGAAGATCTGCACTGTGCAGCAAAATGATTAAGTTTGCCACATTTAGAGCATCTGCTGGACATTTCTTCTTTAAGTGGGTGGTTCCACATCTATAACACGCCATGATGCTGAGGTCGTGATGCATGACACACCTCCGCGCATGCGCAGAACGGCTTTCATCCATCTCGCATTTTTTGACAAGGTGCGCATGTGCAGGGTTCGAGTGCGCGCGCAAGATGGATGCCGTCCAAAACGTGCTTCTTCATCGATTGCGACACCATTTTTACACACTCAACTTTGTGGTGGATTTTCGCGCCTTTTTCACGGATGTAATACACTTGGTACTGATTGTTACTTTGCTGAAGTGCTAGGCATTTATCAATCGCTATTTCTAATGTCAAATCTTCTTGTCTTAAAAGCCTTTCTTTTAGGTGCTCATCATTTATCCCAAATACAATCTGGTCATGAATTAACGAATCATGCAGTGCTGCAAAGTTGCAGGATTAACCTAGAAGTTTTAAGTCTATCACAAAGCTAGTAAACGATTCCCCTGGTTTTTGCAACCTCTCATGGAAAATGAAATGTTCAAGAGTCTCATGTGTTTGGATCTTGCAGTGGTCCTCGAATTTCCTTAAAATTACTTCAAATTTAGCTTTGTCCTGACCAGCAGAATACTGAAAGGAGTTATAATATTTCGATTACATGCTTTCCTGCCATGGTTAAGAGCAATGCAATTTTTCTAGCATCAGTTGGGGTAGTTAAATCTGTAGCTTCCAACTATATTTGAACTTGTTGTTTAAACAGTTTCCAATTAGTGTTCAAATTACCAGTAATCTTGAGGTGATGTGGAGCTTGTATGTGGTCCATTAAGGTTTTTTTCCGAAGGATGTTTGCTGCGACGCTTCTCCAGTCAAATAGCTGCTACGGATTTCTTCTGTTTCTGATCTAACTAAATCACTCTAGCTAGTTTTTTTGAAGCCAAAGTCTGGTACCATGTTATATTACGTGATCATAATATGTCGTTATTCTTTGCTTTACTCCCAGAATGGTCTGATGGTTGTATTTGAATGAAACTATCAGTCTTCAATTTAAAGCAAATAACATTTAATGAACAACCAATAGAATTACTAATGCATTTGTTCATTCTCAAAACAATAACTGATGATAACGTAAATAAGAAGAAGCATTAATTATGTTTAACTACATTTGCCAACTAAGCTATATCTCGCTAACACTCTGCTGTCTAGTCACACCTGGATTGAAGAGGTGGGAAGATCCTCTGAGTTCAGTTTATATACATGGATCTGGTGCTGCCATCTAGTGGTTGTCTAAGACTATTATGCAGTTGTTAACCCTCTCCATACCAGCAGATATTCAGATCACTACACAGGGCACAGTTTAGTTATAGGGGCTCAGGCACAAATCTATTTATGCGTTGTCACATTAAATACCTGCCCACACTGTTGCAACCTGCCTCAGTGATCAGTCAGATGGGTGTGAGGGGTGGGTTGGCCTGGGCTGGCCAGAGGAGGTTGCAGGGTGGGGTGGAAATGGGCAGACATTGTGGGTATCTGTGGTAACTCGCCCGCCCCCTCACCAACCGTCCCCACCACTGTCACCTCGGGATTCGATGGGGCCATGTGATGGAATGGCCCGCTCACATGCAGGGTTCACCCAGATTAACGGTAGAAAGTGCTACCATGGGCAGGAGTCAGATGTTGTCAAACAATGTGGAGCACCAGAGCTCATCGCAGTGCGAGTTGTCATCTTCCTCCAACCCATGGACCAGACTCGTTGTTACTGCCAACCCAGGGTCCGTACCTTGTATTATGGGAGGTATGTATCACAGAGCGGGTGCAGGCGGTGGAGTGGCGGGGGGGGGGTCAGGTGCGATGTCTGTGCCCCTGGCCAGTGATCCCCACCCCTCAGTCGGTGAACCTGGAGGTGATCAGAGTGCCACATGTGTATTGGCCCTGGTGCATACGTTGTGTGGTCTCCCATGCCTGCCTGGGCCCCATGCCCTGCCCATCCTCACCCTCCCCCACATCCTCCTCAGAGGAGGAGGCCTGGCATTCATCCTCCCCCTCCAGCACTTCTGCCCTCTGCTGTGTGATGTTGTGGGGGACGCAGCAGGCCGCCATAATGTGGGTCACCCACTCAGCATCATGCTTGACGGTCCTTCCAGGGCAGTCCAGGAATCTGAACCGCATCTTCAGGAGGCTGACACACTGCTCGATCACACCCTAGTCGCTGCATGGCCATCATTGTAGCGGGTCTCCGTGCCGATCTGTGGCCTCCGGTTAGGCGTCATCAGCCAGGACCGCAGCGGATAGCCCCTGTCACCCAGGAGCCAACCCCCCAGCTTGGGGGGGGGGGGCATCTCAAACATGTAACATGTCAGGAATTGTCGAGTGTGCCAGAATGAAGGCGTCGTACACACTGCCTGAGTATCAGGCACAGACGTGCATGTCCGCAACTGGTGGTCACACATCAGCTGCACGTTCATCGAGTGGAACCCCTTTTGGTTTGTGTAGAGCCGTCTGTCATCAGCAGGTGCACGTAGAGCGACACGCATCCCGTCGATGACCCCCTGGACCCGGGGAACGACGGCGATGGCGACGAACTCGGCTGCCCGGGCATCCTGGTGGGCTCAGTCCACATTGAAATTGATGCATTGAGCCGCCTGAGCATACAGGGCTCCGTGATGGGGCGGATTCACCTTGCACCAAGGTCTGTGAGATCCAGGACACATCCCCACTCAGTGCCTGGAAGTACTCCATGGCATAGAGGTTCAGAGCGACCATCACCTTGATGGCCACCAGAAGTGGTTGTCCTCCTCCATACCCCCATGGTGCCAGGTGTGCCATGATCTGGCAGATATGTCGCACTCTCTTCCTACTCAGTCGAAGTCTTCGACAGCATGCCCGGTCTGGTAGGTCCTCGAATAAACGCCGCTGCCGGTACACACATGCGGCACCTCCTTGGCACATCCTCCTCAGCCGGTTGGGCAGCTGACTCTCCATCCAAGGTGGCTGCCTCCTGTTCTTCTGCGGCACGTTCCGCTGCTGCACGCTCCGCTGATACAGTTTCCTCTTCCTCGAACAGCACCAGCTCGTATAGTTGCAAGGCAGCCCTCAAGGCTGCGGCAAATAGCAGGAAGGCCACCATTGCTCACTGAATTCCAATATCCATTGTCTGCCGAGGCTGAAGGCCAACATGTTAGCATGGTGCATACAGCTGAGCCAATCCAGGTCTAACGGGCTATATGGTGGCCCTGGTTGGCACTGCGGAGTGTAGCCCTAGGTGGGCCAACTGATGCCGCACCGGACAATGGCGGCCGGCTTGCGGGGCAGCAAGGCGAAGGGTGGGCTGCGGGGAGTGGGACACTTAGACGGCCGGTGCCATTCTGCAGAACCAGGGGGCCAAGGTGGGTGGTCAGTGGTGTGCACAGCAAGGTGGCTGCCTCAGCTTGCCATTGCAGGAAGTAATTTCGCCCCAATCTCTGAACCCCCCCCCCCCCCCCCCCCCCCCCCCCCCCACCACGGCCTCTAGAACCCCCAATGCCTCAACTTACCAATGAGGGGTTGTCAAGCCCCTTCACACTCCACCCATAAGGGCAAGGTACCCCTGGACCCAATCCCAGGATGGGCAAAATACTACCCGGGCACCTTGGTACTGCCAGCCTTGAACCCTGGCAGTGCCCTGCAAGCCTGGAAGTGCCATTTGGGCACCCTGGCAGTTCCAGTGTGGCACCCAGGGTGTCCAGGTGGCATTGCCAGGGTGCCAGACTTACAGTCAAGGTGCCTGGCTGGCATCGGGTGTGTCAGGGTACTACCCATAACCCGACCACCCAAGGGCCCCTGATAACTCGAGGGACCTCCCAAATGCTGGTATGCATGTTCCATGTTGTTGGAGACCAGTGCTAAACGGCACTTACTCATGGTCTCCAAGGCATGGGTATTAGATCTCACTCTTTGGGTAATTCCGATGTGAGCATATTCCAGTGAGCCTGACTGCACACTTGAAGATGCAAAATTGGATCCTAACCAAGCGACGCCTCATGAGATCTGGGCATAACAAGACTGGTAGATTGTGGCCTATGTCTTGAAGAGCCTGGATATCTGTAATTCTTAGCCAGAAGTAAACAGCACTTTGATCCCAGAAAGTCCCCTGACATCAGTTGGGGAGGTTACAGGTTCAGACATTGTTGACAGATACCCGAGGATGCATGCCACAGGAATTTCTTTGGTCCTTGTCTGTAACTCAATCATCAATCATTTGGAAACTGGGAGAAGCATCTGTTTTCATCGTGGCACCCTTGGCTGCTATGGCAACAGTTTAAGCACCTGTAGTAGAAGTACAAAATTGCCTGAACCGCGCCTATCATGGGGCTTGCCATTGCCGACATTCCTGGAGCTGTCACATTTCCAGGGTGACGTGCGCTGCTCCAAAGCCATCCTGAAAATGACTTGAAATCTGCTGCACATTATTGAACTCTATGCCCAATGGCTGCAGGATAATATAAAATTAGGACTCTTGAGATATGCTTCTGATGCATGAAACACTGTGCACTGATCTTATCTGTAATGTCTTCCTCTTCATGCTCCACCACTTCTCTTCCTGCTCATTCATGTTTTGTGCATGGACTTACCTCTGACTTCTTCTGGAAAATGTCTCTGTGCTGTCACTTGGGAGAGAATGATGAGCTGTATGTAATCACATGTTGGCAGAACTGAATGTACTGCAGCATAATGTCGCTGGAAACAAAGAGAGCAGGAAAACGGACAACACAGAATGTTTTCATCTGAATAGAGCTCATGCCACTCTCAATATATGCAATAACATTATTTTGTCATGTGCTTTACTGTCAAATACTGTTATTGATCAACATTTGAAATGGAGGAAGTTCATTCTTGCCCATGATTTTTAGGTTGGGATTTCCCTTTCTGCGATCTGAAAAGTCAGGGAACACGTCCTCGCCAACACTGCTCTGCAACTCTGTAACACTCCAACGAGCATTAATTGGCAGGGGGCTAGACTTCTACCCTTCACTCAGGTGAAAGTCCTGCTTCAGGGAGCTGCTGGCCAATCTGATTGTTGTCAACTCTCGAGCCCTAACAGTGCCAGAAGGTGCAATGGGCATGGAGAAGGCCACTATTAAAAGGGCTTTGTTGATGGAGGCTTTTCCCGCAGGAAGCCTGAACCTGGTCTATTTTTAGGCATCCTCCTGCCTTGTAAATCCTCCTGTGAGCTTAAAAATTGAGGCTGGGTGGGAAGCAGCCTTTAATTGTAAATGGTTGGCCACTGAAAGGCCTCGATGAAGGCAAGGGCTGGCTAGCTGGCTGAGACCTTACTGGTCCCAATGTAAAATTGCAGAGAGATCGGGCAGGTAGGAAGACAGCAGGAAGACCATCCAGAAAATATGACACACAGCACACCCGTCACTGCACCCCCCCCCCCCCCCCAACCCCAGCCTACCAACCAGCCTTTGGGGGAACATGAAACTCTGACCAACTTGTTTTCTGCACGGAGTTCCTTGATGACTGCTGAGACCCATTTTTGCTCAAAGCGAGTGTCCACAGATTGAACGATGGAAATCTGGATTTTTTTTCAAATAAGACTTTATCAAGAAGGCAATGGGAGTAATTGTAAAGGTGCTTTTATGGATGGCTAACCACCCGGCTTTCTCATCTTAAGCATATTGTTCCCACGTATGGCTATCCAGTATGCATTGTTTCAGAGTTGACAATACGTAGACCAGGAACCTGAACTTTCACAAAATGGCAATCAGAGTCGGATTGACACTCCACTCCTAGTTTCTTATAGAACATAGAACAGTACAGCACAGAACAGGCCCTTCGGCCCTCGATGTTGTGCCGAGCAATGATCACCCTACTCAAATCCACGTATCCACCCTATACCCGTAACCCAACAACTCCCCCCCCCCCCCTTAACCTTACTATTAGGACACTATCTGAAAGTCCTTTGATCCTTTCTCGCCCAACTGTCTGATTCAGACTGGGAGAGCACTGTGCAATGCAGTGTACTCTTGAGGTCTTCTGACAAGAGTTGCAGAGTTAGAGGTAAGCAAGACACGCCCCCTTCCCTATGGCACTAGCTGCTGCCGGGGAGATGTGCAGTTGGAGGGGGGTGTTGTGTGCAGCCAGGCGGGGGAGGAAGAGGGCTGGGTACATGGTGTGCAGTTGCGGTGGTGGGGTGCAGTCGGGGGGGGGGGGGGGGGGGGGCAGAGTACGTGCAGTCAAGGAGGGTGGGGTTTCAGGGTTATGCGGAGGGGGTCCTGTGGGGGGGGGGTAAGAGGTTGTAGTTGGGTTTGGGGAATAGTCGGGGGTCCTATGGGGGTTTGAGTGCTGTGGGGCATCCCATGGAGGGGTTGGATGATGTATTGGGGGCTGTGATAGTCGGTGTCTGGTGGGGGTCGGTCGTGGTGTAGGGTAAGACCCGTGGCGTGAGAGGAGGGGGGTGGATGTTTGGGAGTTTGGGGGTAATCAGGAATTCCATGGGGGGGGGGGGGAGGTGATCAACACTATATTTATCCACAAGTTAGAACTTGTTTTAGTTCCCCTAACTTTTTCTGGGTCACTATTGAAGTAAGACAGCTGGGACCATCCAAAGTTAACGATTTATATCACATTTTCAAGTGGTTCCCAGTACTTGGCAGTTGCACAACTCAAGAAAGTGCAATTCTGTGCAAGTTCACTCAGAAGCTGTGCACCGGCTCATTGTAGACGCCTACTCTGCCGAAAATGGCCAGACAATAAGCCCCCAGAAAACTGAGCCCACAAGGGCAGCACGGTGGGACAATATTTAGAACTGCTGCCTCACAGCGCCAGGGACTCAGGTTCAATTCCACCCTTGAGTGACTGTGTGAAGTTTGCACATATTCTCCACAATACTGCTTGGGTTTCCTCTGGGTACTCTGGTTTCCTCCCACACTCCAAAGATGTGTAGGTTAGGTGGATTGGCCATGTTAAATTGCCCCTTTGTGTCCAAAGGTTAGCTTCGTGTTATAACATAAGTGGCTGTTTACCACTGGCTGGGGACTAATGGCAATCCTACAACCCTTAGGGAATATGAGCTTCCCCAATGAGGGGGGGGGGGGTGTGCAGAGAAATCATTAGCAGAGTCCAGTTTAATACCACTGGGAGGGCCCCAGGACAATCCCTTGCAGAGTTTATATCCAGGCTACGCAGGATTGCGGAGTACTGTGACTATGGTGAGACTTTGTGAGAAATGTTACGCGACCGTTTGGTTTGTGGTATTAACAACGTGGCCACCAGAGAAAGTTGTTAGCCGAGCCAACATTGACTTTTCAACAGGCCATTCAGATAGTATTGTCCCGAGAGAGCGCAGAACGGGGAGTGCAGGAGCTACAGGGAATGGAGATGCACGCCTTTGGGCGCAACCCCTTCCGTCCAAAAGCATCTCCCCGCACCCCTGCCGTACCTTGGGTGGGGGCGGTATCCGGATGAACACCAGTGGCCGCCGGACATTCCTCCCCGAAGGGTGCCTTCTCCAGAACCGATGGATGAGGAGCATGTCAGTGTCGAACTTGTGGGCACCAACCCTGTCGCAGACGCCGGTCCTGGGGGCGCCAGAGGCTCCATTGTTCTGACAGAAACTGGGGCCAGTCCAGGGGCCATACCTTCCATTTGGATGAACTGCTCCCGAGGACGTGAAGATGGAGGATGGCTGCCTGCAGCTGCATTGTGTGGCAGCTCCCCGTGTGGCCCCCATTAAGGTGAAAGTACGGGTCAATGGTCACCCGCTTGAGATGGAGTTGGACACTGGCACAGCGGCCTCCGTGATTGCCCAGAGGACATTCAACCACATCAAACAGAGTATACACACCCTTACATTAACCGATACACTGGCCAGGTTGGCCACCTACACAGGGGATCAATTGGACATTGCTGGAACTATGATGACCCCTGGTGTTTATGGACGGCAGGAGGGGTGCTTCCCACTTATCATTGTGCACGGCCACGGGCCCAGCCTGCTGGGTTGGGACTGGTTGCGCCATTTGCGGCTGCAGTGGCAGCACATCTTTCAAACAGGTTCTGGTAGGGAGATGGAGGTACTAGGATGGTACCCAGATGTATTCCAGCCCGGTTTGGGGAAGATAAAGGGGCCATAGCCCATATCCAGGTCGAACCAGGAGCCATGCCTGCTATTTCCGGGCGCGACCGTGGCATTACTCGAGAAGGTAGAAGGGGAGCTCACTCGCTTGGACTCCTTGGGTATTATCAGGTCTGTCCGTTTCGCTGGTTGGGCAGCGCCAATTGTACCTGTAATGAAGCCAGATGCCACAGTTCTCTTGTGCAGCAACATAAACTTACAGTGAACACGGCTTCCCGGCTCGATCAATATCCAATGAGCCGCATAGAAGATCTCTACGCGAATCTTGCAGGCGGACTCTCATTCACGAAATTAAATAGGAGTCACACCTACCGACAGTTGGAGCTGGACCCTGCCTCCCGGCCATATGTAACTATTAGTACACACAGGGTCCTGTATGAATATACATGGTTGCCCTTTGGGGTATCCTCTGCCTGCACTGTCTTTCAACGCGTCATGGAGGGCATCTTGAGAGATTTAACGCATGTCGCTGTCTACTTAGACGATGTTTTGATTACAGGGATGTCGGAGCAGGAACATTTGGAAAATTTGGAGGCTGTCCTTAGACGCTTCTCAGAGGCTGGAGTGTGTTTACGTCATACAAAGTGTGTCTTTCAGGCGAAGGAAGTAGTCTACCTGGATTATCGGGTGGACAGCGAAGTTTTTCACCCCATCGCAGAGAAGGTGCCCCGGCCCCGACTGACACTTCGCATCTTTATTCTTTTCTTGGCCTCATAAACTATTACGGGAAGTTCCTCCCCAATCTGGCAACTACGCTGGCCCCATTGCACCTTCTGCTAAAGAAGAATCACATCTGGGTTTGGGGTCAGCCGCAAGAAACCGCTTTCCGGCGGGTAAAACAACAATTGTCGTTGTCTGGTTTACCAACCCATTATGATCCTGGAAAGCCTTTGCTCATCACGTGCGATGCATCCCCATATGGTATTGGGGCCGTCCTGTCCCACAAGATGGAGAACGGTGCCGAGCGGCGAGAAGGAGAGCCTGGCGGTGGTCTTTGCGGTGAAACGCTTCTACCAGTATGTCTGTGGCCGCCACTTCATTATCGTGACTGATCATATGAAGTTTTCCGAGAGGATAAGCCAATACCGCCCTTTGCTTCCGCACGGATCCAGTGCTGGGCTTTGTTACTCGCTGCCTACGAGTGTTTTCTGGAGCTTAAACCAGAGACCCTGATAGCAAATGCCGATGCACTGAGCAGATTATCTTTGTCAACAGGCCCCATGTCGACCCCCACGACCGGTGAGGTGGTTGCAACCCTAAATTTTATGGACTCATTGCCTGTCACGGCATCACAGATCCTTGAGTGGACCCAGACGGAACCAGTCCTGTCAAAGGTTCGGCACATAGTCCTGTATGATGGGCAAAATAGATAGCTCCCAGGCGGGTTGCGGGCATTTTCCTTAAGCTGTCAGAATTTAGCGTGAAAGACGGTATCCTCTTTTGGGGGACGCATGTGGTTGTCCTGGAAAAAGGACAGCAGGAGCTGATACTACAGGACTTGCACAACGGGCATCCGGGTGTGACCAAAATGAAAATGTTGGCCCGGAGTTATGTCTGGTGGCCAGGCCTCGACACCGACAGTGAGAAGGTGGCCCAAAACTGCTCCATTTGCCAGGAGCATCAGAAGCTTCTGCTGGCCGCACCCCTACATGATTGGGAATGGTCAGGGTGGCCTTGGGCGCGCTTGCATGTGGATTTCGCCGGCCCTTTTCAAGGATTCATGTTCCTTTTATTAATCGATGCCCAGTTTAAATGGCTAGTGGTGCATAAGATGGGAGGCACAACATCCTGTGCAATGATCGAGAAGATGCGTTTGTCTTTCAGTACGCATGGCCTCCCCGAGGTCCTGGTCACAGACAATGGCACTCCTTTCACACGTGAGGAGTTTGCGAGGTTCATGAAGATGAACGGCATACGCCATATCCGCACCGCTCCATACCACCTGGCTTCCAATGGGTTGGCGGTGCGCGCAGTACAGACATTTAAACAAGGCCTAAAGAAACAGTCTTCCGGGTCTATGGACACGAGACTGGCTCGTTTTTTGTTTTCATATCGGACATGGCCTTTCACGGCATAGGCCGATTCGGCAGTTTGTGCCGGTGACCCAGTGTTCATTCGAAATTTTGCTGATGGTGCCCAGTGGGTCCCTGGCATTATCTTTCACTGTTCGATTCCAGCTTGGGTCACTGTCTGTGCGGAGACTGCACATCTTCCCCGTGTGTGCGTGGGTTTCCTCCGGGTGCTCCGGTTTCCTCCCACAGTCCAAAGATGTGCAGGTTAGGTGGATTGGCCATGATAAATTGACCTTAGTGTCCAAAATTGCCCTTAGTGTTGGGTGGGGTTACTGGGTTATGGGGATAGGGTGAAGGTGTTAACCTTGGGTAGGGTGCTCTTTCCAAGAGCCTGCGCAGACTCGATGGGCCGAATGGCCTCCTTCTGCACTGTAAATTCTATGACATCGACCAGGACGTGTGATGCGCAGACAAGGGGGGTCAGTTGGCATTTGTCAAATGACTAAATTTCCACTTTCACCTGCCGGACTAGCAGACCTATAACTTGAAGAAAGGAATGAAGACAGACTGACGGGTCTTCATCCCCACTGAGGAGGTGGAGGCCCTCCAAGCAGAGAAACTGTGCAGCCAGCCCATAGCTGACAGCGAGGCTGGAGGGACAAAGCATCAGCATGAGAATCCACCCAAACTGCTGCTGCCATATGGCCATGTGAGGAATTGTGCTGTGCTCATAGACTCATAGATTCTTTCTGTTCCTTTTACAGATACCCACAATGCAGACTCCAATCCTCAGCAACCCCAGAAGACCATCATCTCAGGTTGGCGAGACCAGTGACCCAGACGATGCAGCATCACCTTACTCTCCAATATCCACTACCAACACAGATGCACCCACCTGGGTCCCAGAGGAATTGTGTTTAGAATTGTGCTATATTCTTGAGCACATCACAGATACGTCCCAGCAGCTGAGCGAGACCATGACAGCCCAGGTCCCAGCACTTGGAGAACTGTTGGGGAACAAACCCAATTGTGGGCCTTTGGTAACACCACAAAATGCCTGTTAGAATTGTAGTGGAAGTTAGGGGAACATATGGTGGAGATGCTTGGAGTTGTGCACAGGTTAGTGCTGACTCTGGAGGTCAGCACTCACTCCCTGTCAGTACAAAACCTCTCCATTGCTAGGTCCTTGGCTGCGCCATCTTGTGGTAACACATGGAAATTGTGTCCTTCACGGCCTCAGACTAAAGCTTCTGAGGAACACAGACGAGGTTTTCCCAAGCATGCAGTGTTCAGGCAAACTGGCATATGGACATGACCTGGTACTCATGAATCAAACTCCCAACTATGGGCGAATAGCTCCATGCCCTTGTGCATTCCACCGAAGAGTGGAAGGCTACAGGGTTAAACCCTAAGAAAAAGTCTGGAGTGGAGACCAAAGGCAGTCTGTTATCTAAATCTAAATATATATCTAATGATGTGACCATCAATTCACTCGGAACACGATTGGAAGTAAACTGTGGTTTTAATAGTCTTACAACTGAGCCTGCCTGCGACCAGAAGAACTGAGGGCAGGCTCACACGGCTGAAGCACTTTATACTTCCGGTAGTGGGAGGGGCCATGGGCGGAGCCAAGGGTGGAGCCCTGTACAAGCTCCTCATCTCCCCCTATGGGCAGAGCCGCGCAACGACTCACAGACAGAGCCCACAAGGACATAATACTATACAATACAATACAGTGTGCATTACATTCACCACATCTAACTATGTCATTTTTCTGGCAAGCTGATGCCAAACATTGTGCTTTACATTCCATTGGACCAACCAGTGCGAACAAGAAGGGAACGCTGATATTTGGGCAGTCCAGTGTTTCCATAAATTCTCCCTAGGGAGGGCACTCCGGTTCCACTGCAGACTGTTCATACAATATGGGAGCCAGTGGTCAGCCCAAATCAATTGATGCAGAGAATGGGTGCTAAGAGCTGTTTCTGAGGGTGGGACTGGTCAGCCACCACCCATTATAAATCAGCATGCACTGACTAATAAGCTGCTGACCCTTCACAGACCAACTGCTTCAACGGGTGTTTGGAACTCAGAGTCTCTGCTCAGCAAGTGGACCAGGCAAACAATCAAAAAGAAAGAAGATGTCAACTCTTCGATTAGCTGGAAACACAGGACCATGTTCAGGGGAGTGATAGATGACTTGTAGTTGGTTGATAAGGTTCAGAAGACAGCTGTGATCGACATGGAGCTTGATCGGCTAAACATTGAGAACTCAGTCAGCTGGCACTACAGAATTAGACTCCTGACTCATTCTTTGCACCATTAGGGGCTGGTTTAGCACACAGGGCTAAATTGCTGGCTTTTAAGGCAGGCCAGCAGCACGGTTCAATTCCCGTAACAGCCTCCCCGAACAGGTGCCGGAATGTGGCGACTAGGGGCTTTTCACAGTAACTTCATTTGAAGCCTCCTTGTGACAATAAGCGATTTTCATTTCATTTCATTATGTGGTCTTGGGTTATTTTTTTCTGTCAAAATAGACCCACTTTAAACATTTGATACTGTCATTCAAAGAACTCAAGCATTAATGTTATTAGGTGAACCCTGAAATATGTTGCCATGTAGTTTTTAAAAAATAATTAAAGATCTGCTCAATATTGCAACTGTTAGATGTCTCTTGTGTATGTGTTACAATCATTTGAGTACTGAGGATAGCTGAGCTGTCTATTTGCATGAATGACTCATGGCTCAAACAGAAATGTTTAATACTGGGGAATCCATTGCCATTTATGTATTATTGAAAACTTAACAATCCATATTGGTGGTATTCAAGTTAAACATGTTTCAAGTATAAAACATTTAGCAACAGAACTAATTTGGATGAAGATTTAACTTGCCTTTCTCCACTGAGAGCATTAATGAGAATACATGAAAATGTTTCTTGATGGCGGTGTGAGGATCAGATAACTTTTAAAAGATGGCCATAAAACTAAGTTTAGATGCCAGTAGAATCACAGAATCATTACAACACAGAAGGCGGCTATTTAGCCTGTTGTATCGGGGTTGGCTCTGCTCGGAGCAATTTACCTCGTGCCGTTCCTCACCTTCTATAGAATGGAATCCATAAATTCCAGAAGTAGGCATAAGGAGGCCATTTGGTCCATCAAGGCTGCAATGATTCTCTGAAAGAGAACCCGACCTAGGACCATTACCCCGCCCTATCCCTGTAACCCCACCTAATCTGCACATCTTTAGGGCACTAAGGTGCAAATTAGCCTGGCAAATCCACCCAACCTGCACATATTTGGATTGTGGGAGGAAACCGGAGCACCCGGAGAAAATCCACACAGACACGGGGAGAATATGAAAACTCCACACAGTGACCCAAGGCCAGAATCAAACCTGTGTCCTTGGCGCTGTGAGGCATCAGTGCTAACCACTATGCCACCGTGCTACCCCTGCAGGGCAGCAGGGTAGCATGGTGGTTAGCATAAATGCTTCACAGCTCCAGGGTCCCAGGTTCAATTCCCGGCTGGGTCACTGTCTGTGTGGAGTCTGCACGTCCTCCCCCTGTGTGCGTGGGTTTCCTCCGGGTGCTCCGGTTTCCTCCCACAGTCCAAAGATGTGCGGGTTAGCTGGATTGGCCATGCTAAATTGCCCGTAGTGTCCTAATAAAAGTAAGGTTAAGGGGGGGGGGGTTGTTGGGTTACGGGTATAGGGTGGATACGTGGGTTTGAGTAGGGTGATCATGGCTCGGCACAACATTGAGGGCCGAAGGGCCTGTTCTGTGCTGTACTGTTCTATGTTCTATGTTCTCCACACAACAGATTTATTGATTTATTTATATGTAAAACAGTTTGGGACACATTAAAATGAATATTGCTATCATTCAATGCAATATTTGAGGACTTATTAGATTATCTTTTAACTAAGCTCTACTAATTTTACAAGCGCAATTGGGTCTTAGTATCTGGTCAATTGTTCCAGTCCCAAGTTGTCAATGTTCCATAAATATTTTCACATCCTTATTTATTTGTTAAAATACTTACATTAGACACGTAACTACGTTCATTCTACATTGTCTTATCACAATGCTTGCATTTCCAGCAAATAATAGAATACAATACTTGGACTTTGATTCAATATTCAGCAACTCTGAGCACTCTCAATGTTATGTTAAGGTCAATCTGGGCTGAGTTTGATGGTGTGGGGGTGGGAGGGTCATTTAATAAGATGAGATGGTGTTGGATGGAGAACCCGTCACCTTCCTGTCTCCACCCTTATTAGGTCTGTGGTGGGAAGGCCCATGGATGACCTTCCCATCCCGCTGCTAATTAAGACTCTAAAGTAGGCAATTAATGCCCATTTACGGGCCTCATCCCACTGCTGCTAGTCTTAACCCAGCAGAAGTAGGTGGCTGGCCCTATGGGGTGAATGACAAACAAACCCTGACGTGTTTGCTTTTAGTGTCCTGTGGGTAGTGTGGGGTGTTTGTCATTTAAAGGTACCCAGTGCCTAATTGAGTGATCATCATGAAAGGGGAATATGTTGGCACTCCTTCTCCTGTTGCTGACTACCCTCATTCCCCTCCCCCCTTGATCACAACCCCACTACGCCTTCCCACCTCCATCCAAGGTCTTGGGTAGGTGCAGTACCGGCAACAACCACTGCTTTCTGGTGGTGCTGCTTAGTACAGAAGAGCTGTCTGCCTCTGATTGGTCGGCTGCTCTCAACAGGCAGTTTGACCCTGGGGAAAGCCCTGCTGTTGGCTGTTTTTTATTTTTTATAAATTTAGAGTACTCAATTATTTTTTTTCCAATTAAGGGACAATTTAGTGGGGCTAATCCACCTAACATGCGCATCTTTGGGTTGTGGGCATGAAACCCATGCAGACACGGGGAGAATGTACAAACTCCACACAGACAGTGACCCGGGGCCAGGATCAAACCCAGGTCCTCAGCACCATATGCAGCTGTTCTAACCACTGTGCCGCCCACTGTTGGCTTGTTAAGTGCCTGAGTGGCCCAAGATGCAGCAGGCCTTCTCGAAAGGAGGTGACAAATGCACCTCTCTGACCGGCAAGTGGTCAAGAACCCCGGCGACTTCTCAAAATTCCATTCTACATGTGAGAGAGACGTGGAAGAAGAGATCAGAGGAGAGAGTGGGCAGTGGTTGCAAAAAAGTAGTGGGTGCAGGAGGCAGGGCGAGGACGTGAACCAGGGATGAGGGAGGTGGGTATGGGAAAAGGAGACAGAGAAGATGAGCTGGTATTGAAGATGGGAATGAATGGGAAATGGGTCTTTGATTGTTACTAAGTGCAGGGGAGGGGATTGTAAGTGAGCTTCCTCTACACAGACCAGCTTCTGATCTCACGATGGGAGTAATTCATTCAGCCTGGAATATAATGATATCGCTGGTGGGTGGTGGGGGAGGTAGATGTCGGGGGTGAGATAATGGTGGCCTGGCAGACAGGAGCTGAAACCCTCTGTTAATGTTGCACATGCTGTGAGAATTGAGTGCATGCTCTAATTGTGAGCAACTAATACTAATTGGGGAAAGGGTGGGAACATTGCTGAAAAGCTGTGTGGAGGGGGAAGGTAGCCTGTACTTATGTTACACTGAATTTTGTGAAGAAACTGAGGTTGAAGGATTGGCTCCACTTTGCCAGATGGATGTTCACTGATATAACACTTCCCTCAATCTCGGAGCTGATTTCACCCTGCCAAGTGTGTCTGGAGGATGGTGCAATGGGGCATCAAGAGTTTGGAATGGGCAAGGGTCGGGGGTGAGTTACTGCAGAAGCTGACACTTTTAAGGTTTGGTGACTACTAAATACACAGGGCAATTAATGCTGAGTGCACAAGTTGGATAGATGAGGGAGGAGGACACAGGGCACTCAGGGCTGCAAACTATGCAGGTAATGCTCAACAGTGAAACTAATCTCATCAATACAGTCAATTATGCCATTACCCCCGGAAGGAAAAAACAGTACAGACCAGTATTCTTACTTCCCGTTTTACTGGTGTTTCATTTTAAAGTACACAAGACCAGTTCAGACTAGTATTCTTATTTCCCCATTGTTTTCCTTCTGGGTTCAGGGCATGATGGCTGTGCATGGCAACGTCAGTACACATGGGATACCATGGGATAGCACACATCAGGAGCAATGTCCAGGATATAGCTGTAATAGGTCCACAGAGGCAGAAGTCCTGTCACCAGAATTCCTTTTATTTTCAAACCCAACAGCTGAACGACTACGACCATTCCATCCACTGCCTACACCAGGACTACAGAGGATCTGACACTCCCTGTAATATACACAGAAAGGGGTTCTCTGATTGGGCCACTAATCAGGTAACTCGTATTCTAATTGGCCAATCTCAAAGGCCTGGTCTAAGTCATTACAGTAGCTGAAAGGAATACCAGTTGGTCAGGTGATTGGCACCACAGAGGGAGGAGGTGTAATCAGACGCAGATATCTAAGGATTAAAAACAGGCACAAGAGCAGCAGTCCAGGATAGAGAATCATTCTCGTCTAGCAGCAGCTGGAGTCATCACAGATAAGACAATTGCCCAAAATAATATCTGAAGAATTTTGTTTCAACCATATGAAAGGGAGAAATATAGCTTTACAAAATAAACATTGAAATCAAAACTGACAAACTTGTCCAGCTTCTTCCTTTGCAGAGTAAGAAATCAATCAGACTGATTCAGAGTTCAGAGGCTTCATACGTTTATCCAGTGCACCCACAGCATCACAAACTGTCAATATCAATGGGAACACCCATTCAAAAATACGACAAAGCGGATGTCCTCAGTGCAGTTAATATTGGAAAACTTCAAAGGGAATATTGACATCGGGGTTTGAGTGGAAAGATGACAGGATAGTGCCTAAAGGTTTTGAAATAAATTTATTTTGATTTTCATAGAATTTACAGTGCAAAAGGAGGCCATTCAGCCCATCGAGTCTGCACCAGCCCTTGGAAAGAGTACCCTACTTACACTTAAGCCCTCGCCTCCACCCTATCCTCATAACCCAGTAACCCCTCCTACCCTTTTGGGGCAATTTAGCATGGCCAATCCACCTAACCCGCACATCTTTGAACTGTGGGAGGAAACCGGAGCACTGGGATTAAATCCACGCAGACACGGGGAGAAAGTGCAAACGCCGCACAGTCAACCGAGGCCGGAATTGAACCCGGGACCCTGGAGTTGTGAGACAGCAGTGCTAACCACTGCTCACCACTAAGGTTCGCAACACACTCCCCACCTGCATCATTGGCTCCGAAGTGGAGATGGTCGATAGCTTTAAGTTCCTGGGGTCATCTTCACCTACAATCTGTCCTGGTCCAGTCACGTTGATGCAACAGTCAAGAAAGCCCAACAACTTCTCTACTTCCTACAGAAGCTAAAGAAATTCAGCATGTCTGCATCGACTCATACAAATTTCTACAGATGTGCCACAGAGAGCATCCTATCCGGCTGCATCGCAGCCTGGTATGGGAACTGCTCGGCCCAAGATCAAGAAACTGCAGAGTGTGGTGGACTCAGCCCAACGCATCACCCAAGCTTTCCACCCCCACATTGATTCTGTCTACACCTCCCACTGCCTCAGGAAGGCAGACAGCATTATCAGACACCTCTCTCACCCAGGCTTTGCCTTCTTCCAGACCCTTCCATCAGGCAGAGGATACAGAAGTCTGAAGACCCGCACATCCAAACATAGGAACAGCTTCTTCCTGACAGTTACTAAACTCCTCAACGATACTTCCATAGTATCGCTGCAATGTAGATGGAGGTCATTTGGTCCATCGAGTCTGCACCGACCCTTTGAAAGAGCACTCTACATAGACCCATTCCCCCACCCTATCCCTATAACCATGCATTGATCATGGCTAATCCACCTAGCCTGCACATCTTTGGACTGCGGCAGGAAACCAGAATAGCCAAAAGGAAACCCATGCAGGCACGGGTAGAACATGCAAACTCCATACCGTCCCCCAAGGCCTGTATTGAACCCGGGTCCCTGGTGCTGTAAGTCAGCACTGCTAACCACTGAGCCACCCCAATGAATAAAGAGTACAAGCTGAGGAGCAGGCCAACTCCACTATTCAATGCACTACATCCTTGTCATTCACTCATCAGAAACCTCCAGCAATTGGCAGCACGGTGGCACAGTGGTTAGCACTGCTGCCTCATGGCGCCAAGGTCCCAGGTTCGATCCTGGCTCTGGGTCACTGTCCGTGTGGAATTTGCACATTCTCCCTGTGTTTCGCCCCCACGACCCAAAGAGGAGCAGGCTAGGTGGATTGACCACGCTAAATTGACCCTTAATTGGAAAAAATGAATTGGGTACTCTAAATTTAAAAAAAAGAGAGAAATCGCCAGCAATTAGGACTCAAGATTCAGATGCTCCAGTACACGTCCCACTGCTGCAGGTCTCACGCCCAGATGCTGCAGCCTTTACATACTGCCAGCCTTTCACCTACAACAGGCATATCACCTGAGTATATTGAAACACATTCACTGGAAATTTGTCCTCTTCACAAAATGGCATGTATCAGCAAAGGACAGCAGAGAACTAATGGGATACGAGGCTAATTCTTGAGGAGCCCTTTGTAGGAGAGGGAACTGTAAATTATTGATGGGGTGGGAACTGAGACCATTGCAAATCCAGAATGTGGGTATATTTCTGTTGTCTGCACATTCTCAAATCTCTCTTCACTCTCATCTTGTAACCTGGTATGAGGTATGAGCTCCAGATGCTGTGACCGTGCACCTCTTGTATTTCACCCAACAGACTTCCCTCACCCCAAACATCCCTTCTGCATTTATATTTTTATATATTTTCATATTGCCCAAGAGCTACAGCCTGGCCAGCATTGCAGCCTGAGGACGAAGGATGAGAAAAGTAGACTTCTAATGAAGAAAGATCACTTCAGCCTCCTGCACAGCCACTGGCAGTGGCACTGCACATATATCAGAGGGTATTAGGAATGTAGGCTCTGCACGCCGTGAGTCACCGGGTGCGATTGGGCTGCAACAGGCCAGTGGGAGAAGGATAGGTGTGTGCCAGTTCACTGGATGGAGAATTCACCACCGAGTTCAGCAGCAGAGAACTCAGATAAGGCAGCACACAGGAAAAGGCTGATGTGGATTCTCACCAGTATGCTTGGTGCATTGACAGACATGCAACATAATATAAAAGCAATTTACTGCAGGTGCGGGAATCTGAAACAAAAATAGAAAATACTGGACGATCACAGCAGGTCTGACAGCATCTGTGGAGACAGAAGAGAGCTAACGTTTCGAGTCTGGATGACTCTTTGTCAAAGCATCACTGTGAAGGAGCATAGGGTTTACCACCAACTTAGCAAAGGGCTTTTCCGAGAGCTCGGAATCCATCCTTTCCAGTGTGAAAGTGGGGGCCAGCATTTGTACACTTAGCCCTGATGCAGTGCCTGGTGGCTGTTATCTCAGTTCCCATTGCAGGGGTGGGCGGGGGAGAGGACCTGGGTGGAGTGATGTTTCGGAGGGTCGGTGCAGACTTAATGGGCTGAATGGCTTCCTTCTGCACTGAAGATATTCTATGATTTGACGCAACACACGAAGAAAGCACCCGTCATCTGTGCCTTGCAGTGAAAACTCAAACTGAAGTAATCAAATATGAACATACGAACATGGAGAAGGAGTAGGCCATTCAATACCTCCAGTGTGCGCCACCATTTAATAAGATTATGGTTAATTTGATAGTATCCTTAAATTTGCAACCTGCCTAGTAAACTATCCCCAAATCTTAATTTGTAGCCTCAAATGCAACTCAGCGAAGTGCATTACATGTTCAGACTGCCAACATACATGTTCAGACTGCTGCCGTCCATATTCAGACTGCTGTTGTACATGTTCATACTGCTATCGTACATGTTCATATTGCTGCCACACATGTTCAGACTGCTGCCGTACATGTTCAGACTGCTGTCGTACATGTTCATACTGCTGTCGTACATGTTCATATTGCTGCCACACATGTTCAGACTGCTGTCGTACATGTTCATATTGCTGCCGTACATGTTCAGACTGCTGTCGCACATGTTCATACTGCTGTTGTACATGTTCAGGTTGCTGTAGTACATGTACATTCTGTGGTCGTACATGTTCAGCCAGCTGCCCTAGATGTTCATAGTGCTGACATACATGTTCAGACTTCTGTCTTACATGTTCATACTGCTGATGCACTTGTTCAGACATCTGTTGTACATGGTCATACTGCTGTCATACATGTTCAGACTGCTGCTGTACATGTTCAAACTGCTGTCATACATGTTCGGAATGCTGACATACATGTTCACACTGCTGTCGTACAGGTTCAGACTGAAGTCATACATGATCAGATTGCTGTCGCATATGCTCAAACTGCTGACTCACATGTTTATATTGCTGTCATACACATTTAGACTGCTGTCATACATGTTCAGACTTCTGTCATACATGTTCAGACTGAAGTCATACATGACCAGACTGCTGTCATACACGGTCAGACTGCTGGCGTACATGCTCATACTGCGTTCGTAAGTGTATATACTGCGATTGCACATGTTCATACTGCGGTTGTACATGTTCAGACAGTTGCCATACATGTTCATACGGCTTTGTAGATGTTGACACAGCTGCCCAAGATGTTCATACTGCTGACATACATGTTCATACTGCTGTCCTGCATGTTCATACTGCTGACATACACGTCAGACTGCTGCCATACATGTTCAGACTGCTGTCCTGCATGTTCATACTGCAGTTGTACATGTTCAAACTGCTGCCGTACATGTTCAGCCTGCTGTCGCATATGTTCATACTGCGGTCGTACATGTTCAGTCAGTTGCCATTATGGCATTGGATAGCTGTGCTCAGATCTTGCAGACTCTCACTACAGCCCCTTAATCTGTGATTCAGCAGGCTACCTGAATTACTGATGTGTCAGTGGATTAATGGTGCGTATACCTGCTTTCCTCTCTCAAGGTGACAGGAGTTATACTCCAACACTGCTGCCTTGTGTCCTTGTTTGAGAGCCTTCTGGAAGCACAGTACAGATGTTGCGATCTCCTCCAGTTGTTCCTGTAAATATCCGTTCCAAGACTTTTGAATGAAGCATCTTGTGGTAAGGTGGTGGGCAGGGATGGGTTGTAGAAGGCCTGAATGCTAGAGGAGAGCAGCGTCAGTTTATTACAATTGAATGCTTTTTCTTGATGTGAGTCTTTGCACCATATCTGTCTTCCTTAAGCAGGTGACCTGTGCCAAACTTGGTAAAAGTTTTGCCAACTGGTCTTTATTGCTGATGATGTGGCCCAGGAACTAAACTGATATTTAGGAGAGCTCATTTGAAAATTGAGGGCTGTTTCCAAACAGAATCTCGTCCAGGATTTTGTGGCTCATGAACAACTCTTCCAATGTGCGACCACACCACTTATTTTTTCTGCGAGCTGTCTTTGAGTGCTTTCCGCTCAACTCTGTTAGCACCCATCTTCTCGCTGGCCTACACCATAGATTCAATATTTTGTTGGTCATCTGCAGAGATGTCTTGTGTCGGCATGCTTCTGAGGGACTGCGTGTGGTAGCTAAGTCAGCACCTTCAACAACCAGCTGCAGAGCCTCACCCTCTGGTATCTGGGATGGATTACCCTCTGGTATCTGAATTGCCTCACATTCTGGTATCTGAGTAGGATTGGCATCCACATCGCTGTGCGTAGTCCCTTTATCTTGTGCTTGAGCCCCAGATGATGGCTCCTCGTTTGATGGCTCCTCATCACTTGACATCACTGTACACACCTCAATTTTAGCTGATAGCCCAGGTGGAGCCACATCCTCATTGTGTGATAGTATGTACTTATCATCCAATGTCGGGAAACTGCATCCCATCAACGTGGCGTCATCAACCGTCATGGTGGCGCTACGTACGGATGATGGCCATGGTTCATCCATGCCATGGATTATTATATAAGCATCATCCATCGCCATGGAGCTGCATACGGATGCTGCCATTTGCTCTTCAAACTCCTCCTGCAGTGGAATAGCCTCAAGTCTCCGGAAGGCCACTCCATGAATTTCTTCATGGGGCATTGATGGTTCCCTGTATGTTTCTGGAGCTAGTTTCTCCAGAATTGGTATAATGTCTTCTGTTATCAGTCAGTTCGCAGTTACAACAACGTTGCCTGAAATGTCTGCTGCTTCAATCTTGCTGTCCATTTCGACATGCGTCATCTCAGAGTACTCACACTTCTCGGTGTTCAGCACAGGCTGGCTGTCCCTTGTGATCACCCTGTCATTCCCAACAAACCACCAACGTGGCGCTGCACAGGATCCCTCACTGAGTTTGCCATCTTTCCCGTGAAACAGATTCAGTAGCATTTCATATTCGTCCAACTCCAGCTCAACATCCACACCTTTGCTTACTTCTTCATGATGTTTGTTGGATCCATCAAGAAACTCATTTTTGGAGACACTGTCATCTGCAAATATTTCTCCTGTAAAATACAACATTGCACATGGAATTATGTGTTCACACAGGATTCGACCAATTTCAAAGTCAACAGCGATTCTTGCTGCAGGACATTTTATTTAACATTCCATGCTGCAGAGTTTCTGGAGTGCTGAAGAAATTGAAGAATGAATCATTTGGTGCAGTTTTCAGGACCGTTTTGCAAGTGTTCCGATCGTTACGCTTCGGCTTCATTTTAATGGTCTTCAATGTGACATGTTTTCCTTTCTTCCAGTCAATCTGGCACCCGGTGCATCCCATGATTTCTGGTTCATCACAAAATGAGAATTCCCACTCGTCAGGCCACGATTTCAGCCGATACGCTTTGGTAATTACCTCGTTTGCAAAATACTAATTTGGCTCAAACATAATCTCCAGAGTGAAGCTCCTCAGCTGTGTACGCTCTGAACATTTAATGCTCACATCTTGTAGGGGCTTCAATATGGGCTCAACATACTCCTGCCTCTGAGTATATAGGCCTTCTTGAAGACTGCTAAGCAGAAGCCTGGAATTCTCTTTGGCTCTTCCAGGACCTCATTGGATTTGTCGTCTTTCTCCTGGGCTTTCGCTTGCAACTCATTGAGTGAGTGTGCCGGCACATCTCATTGCAGATCGCAGTAACAGTCTGGCCACTCGGTGTCTGGACCATACAGCTGCTCACGAATATTCAGAAGGATTTCTTATCTCGCTTCAGTTGGACCACTCTTGCCCTTTTCTGAAATTAGATCAATAACAAACTGCTCTTCTAGAGGCATCTCCTTCACTGCATTAACCGCTCTAATTTGGTCCATTGAAAGACGCAAAAAACATTGTTTCATAAATTTGTTTGTTCTGCCGCACCTGGAGCATATTTTTCCATATGCTGGACATTGCCTTGGGCATGTCGGTTGCCATACTTCTGGCATAAGATGGCGGACCCCCTCGGCCGCTTAAAATAGCAGCCCGCATTGAGACCGCGTTTCTTATTGACCTGCATCATACTGCTAATGGCGGTGGCGTCCTCCTCCATGTTGGCGCCAAAATGTTTTGAGCTGAGTGTACCGATTTGTTGTGCAACTAACTCACTCGCATGACAAATCCTAATTGCTTTTTCTAATACCAAATCTTCCTCCCGCAGCAATCTGTCATGAAGCTTGTCATTTGAAATGCCAACTACTATATGGTCATGGATCATTGAAGATTTTAGATTAGTGAAATTACAGAACCGGGCCTTCAGCCTCAAGTCAGTGACAAAACTGTTGAAAGATTTGTCAGGTTTCTGGCTATGCGCACGGAAAATATATCTTTTTGGGAGAGCAATGCCAATCGAAGTATTCTATCACTTGATCATATCTCTTGCTTTCCTCTTCGCTATCAAAAGCAAATGTATTGCAGACTTCAATAGCCTGTGGACCTGCCACTGTGAGCAGCAACGCAATGTGCCTCTCGTCAGGCTGCGCCTGCAGGCCAAGGACTGAAACATAGAGCTAATACTGCTGTTTGAAGACACACCAGTTTTTGTCTATTTGAAGCTGTAGGGATGCCTTTAAACTCTCCATCTCGAGCTTCACCATCTTTTATTGCATTGAGTCACCACAGACCGTAGTTTACCAGGTCGGTTGAAGAATCTTCCATTTTTCTGTTTCGTTCTACGGACTTGGTCTTACTTGGTCTTTTCTGCTGTTTCCTTAAGTATTCAACACTCCTGGTACCATATTGTGTTCTGTTGTCTTGCTGCAGCAATGATACTAACAGAACTGTTGATGAGTTACTTAGAATGCTGATTTATTAGTTAATTCGTGGAAGGATAACATGCAAAATGCAATGCAGACTAGGTTGCTCTCGAACTACCCAATGGGTGACTGTCCTTGTGTATGCCTTACTACCAATTGGTGAGTCTGCCACATCACTTGACCACGGTCTGATGCCACCAGCTGGTTGGATGTCTCATTGCTGTCTTCATACACTCTTATTCACAGACATATCATCACAGCTGTCGCACAGTCTTACTGGAAGCTGACTGCAATGCCCCCCCAACCCACCTCCCAATTTCAGCGCTTTCAAGGAGGGGCTTGGACACGATGAGTACAACCAATGAGCCTCAATTAGGGCACTGTCAGACTCTGCTTTGGACTAGAGTAGAACTCAAAGCTGCACTAATGTAATGACTGTGATTATTTAGGAATGTAAAGCCTGAACCTCTCAGCTGCTATGTATGGACTTCTTTGGAGTCTTTGCATCTGCACTTTTGCTGTTGTCCCTTTACAGTTTTAATCTTGCGATCTTTCCAAATCCCTATGAGAGGAACAAATGGTCATTCAAAGCCAATCTACATTTGGCCCCAAGCCACAATGAATTCTCACAAGAATGTGCGTCATGGGTAAAGGTGCTTAATTTCTTCAGTTGGCATTTTAATCTTCCTAATATGACACAGCTAAGCCTTGCACTCCATGTCCTGAGTTGGGAATTATTAAGGTGCTCCTTCAATCAAACCAGACATGCAGTAGTCAACTTCTCCCTCAGAGCCTTCCCCGGTCATTCTTTCCTGAGGTGACTTTTCTCTGTTGCCTCATTCCATCGGCTGATGCAAAGGTTCTGCTCCAGTTCCATTATGAGACCAACTTCCATCCCCACATGTAATCGTCCAAGACCCTCCTGTCATGTTGGGAGAGAATGATGTATAGGTTTCTCTGCCTCAAATCACTCTCCTGTCTCCCCGTCTATTCCTGGAGCCCATCCGAATTCTGGCTGATGTCCTCTCCACTGAACTATTTTCATTACCAAGAACCCCCAATGAGACCACCGAGTCCCCCTCTCAGTGACCAGTTCCCATTTACAGGCTGCAAATGCCTCCCCTGACTGTGTCTGTGCCTTTGTGGCACAGTAACAAGCCACCAACCTAAGGACCAAGATGTGTGAGGGACTGACCATGCCCTGTACACCATGTTTTGCATTCTTGACACAAGGCAGAGAGGCCATCCCTCTTCATACATTCGGACCAAGACATGGGTGCCAGGCACAGCCTTGTCGTGTGGTGTGCAGAGCCCTAGGACTGCCCCAGGGTTGTCTGTCACTTATGCCCACTCTTCCTTCCCAACTCCACCCCCAGCCATATGTCTCTGTACCTCTTTTCCCCTCCGCAGCAGCAGGCAACCCCTCCAACCGCTTAATCTCGTGTCTGTCAACCTTGCCTCTGCCTTGTCTCCCCCACTCCTTCCCCCGCCCGCCAAGGCAAGTGTGCCATCCTGCCTCTTTCCTTGCCTCTGTCCTGTGTCATCACCCCCTCCCTCCGCCCCCCTCCCCCCCCCCCCCCCCCCCAACACCCCCCACACACATTTTGTCCCCTCACCCCACCAAAGTCTAGTATGTGCCATATAATCCAGAATACTGTGAGCCATTTTCATGCCGGCAAGAAATTAACTTTTTGGACACATTCCAAATTTCTGGCCTCTGCCAGTCTTGTTGCCTGCTGCTTCCAGGATAGGAAACCCCACCCAACGTCTCATCCTCAACCATTGCAGCATCCCCCCACCCACCTGTTTTGAATTGCCAGGCAAAATCCTATGCTCAAGTCTCTGCAGTGGAAAATGAACCTGCAACCTTTTGGCTTACAGGTGAGATTTCTACCCACGGAGATGAAGCTAACACTTGAGCTTATTTTCTCAATCAAATACTGTCGTTGAGAATTACTCTTGCGAAAATAATTAAATTAGGTTCGTGTTTATTATATACCTTTGGAATCATTCATCTGGATTGCTGCATCGGATCTAACAACATTTGACAATCGACTTACATGTCAGTGTACATTTCTTTAACTGTCTAACCACAGGCAAATTCAGCAGTTCTCATTTTGTGGTGAGAATGAGGTTTGATGTGCAGATCCATGAGTTGCAGTTTTCCGCACGCGAAGAATCTCTGGCAGGCAAGTATTCCAACCCTTCAGGTGCT
Source organism: Scyliorhinus canicula (assembly GCF_902713615.1). Lineage (NCBI taxonomy): Eukaryota > Metazoa > Chordata > Chondrichthyes > Carcharhiniformes > Scyliorhinidae > Scyliorhinus > Scyliorhinus canicula. The sequence goes on from NC_052146.1 coordinate 241,176,225, forward strand.
CACTGGCACACTCAGAAAATGTGGTTTCTCGGATTTAAAATGCAATCGCTCTGGAAAACAGGTGCAAGGCGCGTGATGCTTGATTAATTTGCACCAGTTCAAAGTAAGGCTAGACGCGCGCAGACTTTCTGCAGCCTGCTGATTCAAATGATAGTAGCGTGCAGCCCGGCAGTAAACATGCTTGCTGAGTGGCTGCGTGCCTCAGCAGGAGACCCAAGATCAAGTGAGACTAACACCACTTAAAGCTCAGTTGCACTGCTTAAATCTGTCATGCAGCTCACAAAAGGGAAGGTGCATTCTGGCTGAAGCAGGCACTGGAGGTCATTGCAGAACAGCATCTGACTGACAGCAAAAGTGAAGAGGATGCCGTGTGGAAGAGAGCAGGCTCCTGGATTTTCCAATTTAACACACGAGGCATTTGTGCAAGAGTTGGACAGGAGGAGAGAAGTAGAGGGTCAGGAGATCATCCAGGCAAACACTGAGAAGGGAATGGGAAGAGATAGTGGCTAAGAGCAGTAAATTAATCTTCAAATGTCATATCCTTACGACTGAACCACAGGCCTTAAACAATTCTCAATACACCACACCAACTTCACTTACCTGCCAACATTCTTCACTTAGGACAATGCATTCTTCACTTCCATAGACCATCGCATCCTCACACACCTAGCATTGTGGCAACCCTCACACCCACATCTCACAGCTTGTATATTCAACCATGAGAGAGGCACACCACTCAACCACATTGCACCATATTTACTGACATATGTCCCTCTTTCTCTAAGGACAAGGTGCCACACAACTGGAGGCAAGAGCAGCTAACCAGTGGGCAGGATAGACAAAGATATATGTCATCACATCCCTGGGGGAGATGGTGCTTGATGTCATTAGGGCGGCCATTACTGAGGCTGTGGCCAGTGCTGGGGCTGAGACCACAGACGTTCATATCAAATTCATCTTCTTACATTCCACTTTCCCTTTATCCCGCAACATTTTCTGATTGACACATTGCACATGGTGCCAGCACTCACCTCAACCCTACTCTTGTGCTTTTCTCCTTTCACATAATCAGGAACTGCCACCTGCACAGACAGTGGTGTGACTTGTGAAGGCCTAAAGGAGCAGGTCACTGCTGATGAAGAAACACCGCCTTGCGATCTCAAACTCACAGCCGCCAGCTCAGATTCTGACACCGCCTGCACCTCAGAGGATAGAAAAGAGGTGGGCTCTGCATATGGTGAGCATCTGGGCATGTGCAGGCTACAGCCAGGACAGGTGGGACTGCTGCCCGTTTATGGCGGGGGGGGGGGGGGGGGGGGGAGGTGAAGTTGCACATGAATTAATCTGCTCAAAATGCAGGTGGGGACTTAGATGGGACGACACACAACAAAAGTCTGATGGGTATCACAATGAAATGCTTGGGTTTTGCATGACATGGATGTGGAATGGTTGACATGGAGTGGCGTTTGTTTCAGCCTTGGAGCCAAAATGCTCGGAATTCAGGTCAAATCAGCATTGCATGCTGACTGCTGTCACAACTAATCAGCAGCCATGTGCTGCATGGTTTCAACGCTCTCACTAACGCCCTCACGAAGATGATATTCGGTGCAGAAACCAGCTGCAGTCATGCAGAAACTAGTAAAAGTAAAGTGCCCATAGTCCCAGAGGACCATAGGCTGCTTTCTCCTTTGAGGGGGAGAGCCGACTGATGGTGATTTAACCTGAGGATTACCACATCTCAGGCGAGGGTAAAGGTTGAGAAGGCGGGGCCATCGTGAATAACCTCAGCCTTTGATCCAGGCCCCTGGTCACTGTCCGTGTGGAGGTTACACATTCTTCCCGTGTTTACATGGGTCTCACCCCCACAACCCATGACTTTCAGGTTAGGTGGATTGGCCACACTAAATTGCTCCTTAGTTGGAAAAAAATTATTGGTACTCTAAATTTATTTTTAAGAATGAATAACCTCAGCCGGTAAGGGAGTTAAAACCGTGCTGCTGGACTCGCTCTGCATCACAAACCAGCTGTCCAACTAACTGAGCTAAGCCAGCCAAAACTACACACAATATGGATCCCAATTTAGCGGCTTTAACCTTTAATTAAATCCTTTAACTAAACCATCTTAAATACGAGGTGTTCACTGCTGTTGTTAAAGAGGTAGCGTTTCTTGCCTGTTTTGACAATTTCTGTTTGTCTTTGGTGGCTAATGTAATTTCTCATATTCAGAATAGGAGCTAATCACTTGTGGGGCTAATTCTCCTACTTTGAACTGAATTCCCCCAATATGTATTTCCAGTGAGTGAGGCTTTCTGTCGAGGCACAAGGTCAGAACATTTAATAAACTTAATAATCTTTATTGTCACAAGTAGGCTTACATTGCAATGAAGTTACTGTGAAAAGCCCCTAGTCGCCACATTCTGGTGCCTGTTCGGGTACAGAGGGAGAATTCAGAATGTCCAAATTACCCAACAGCACATCATTTGGGACTATTGGGAGGAAACAGGAGCACCTGGAAGAAACCCACGTAGACGCGGGGAGAACGTGCAAACTCTACACAGACTGTGACCCAGCCGGGAATCGAACCTGGGACCCTGGCGCTGTGAAGTCACAGTGCTAACCACTGTGCTACCGTGCTGCCCTATCCTGTTGTGTCCCGAAAATGCCTAAACATTCCCCTCTCTACAATTGTCATGGTATGTTGCAGATATATTTTAAAGTCTTTATGAATAATTAGTCCTGAATGTTTTGCTTTGCCAGTCAGTTACCAAAACCATCCCAAAACATCTTCCTCTCGGGTCAGGTGACTGCATTTCCAACATTTTGCAAAACACTAGGAACTTTCCTTTAGCTCCTTGTCTAATTTCAATATGTACCACTGCTGCTGTCTTAAATATTGCCCTATTCCTGCTTCCAATAAGCAACTGGGCCAAGCAGCCACGCTTTCACACAAGTTACTCTTCAATGCTCAGTCCCTTCTTGGAGCAGAACTACAGAACACTTTCCCTTTCTAAAAAAGTGCATGAAGCTAACGATGAAAAGTTCATGCAGCTCATTTCGATTAACTAGCTATTTAGCTCAGTGCTCCGGTTCAAAATTCATCATTTACACCATGTCCATTTTCATTGTGAATACTGCCACTGAGCCAATATCGTTGCCACCCTTTGCATTTGCTCATTGACGATTACCTGAAGAAACATACATTCACACACAGGAACCCGCTCTCTGCAAACAAAAGCAATATGTTCCAGCCTTGCATCGAATCATAGAATCTATGGCACGCAGACAGGCCCTTCAGCCCAAATTGATCCAGGCCAACCAAAAAGCCCATCAATGCTTTTCTTTTAATTAACTGGAAGAATGGGGAGCCTATAGTTATCCTTTGATTTCTCCATGGCAATGCCTTGGCCAATCAGAGTTGACTTGCCTATCAATCATCACCCCATTTCTCCTATGGCGTGTGGTGATATGCATCACTGTAGATACACAAGGGGTTAATGTAAGTACACGTCGACTAGCTAAACACTAGAGGGAGCACCAGAGGCATGACACACAGACACTCAACCAACAGGTCAGTAAGATAGGACACGACCAATGGGCATTCACGATACACACAGAGGTGACACTACCACAGGGGGACATTACACCAACCCATATATAAAGGACACAGCACACATGACCTTCCTCTTTCCAGTGGAGACACTCAGTGAGTACAGACACAGGGTTGATTCAACACCACACCTACCACGTGGATTGTAGCAGACTGGTTCATCAGTCTGAGTGGCTACAAAAGGATTAACAGTAGAGGCGAATCCGAGTACTAGAATTGTAAATAGTTGAATAAATGTGTTGAAGTTATCTCCACGTCTGAACCTTCGTTTGTCAGAGTGAACATTAAGGAAGCAGCTTATGCTACGCCAGGAGCATAACAAGACACGATGCACATTTGATTGTTTGAAATTTGGCACACTGGTCTTTGTCCTGATGAGCCCAAGACAACAAACCTCGACAACGTGTCTCTCTTTTCAGCAATATTCAAATTCTATACCACCAAGTTAAAATGTGTGACTTCTCATCCTAATGGACGGCCCTCCACGAGACAGGACTGTTGTTAATGCTCAATACGGTGCTTCATGCAAAACCTGATCATGAAAGATTTTTGCAGTGCCATCAAACATCCTGTTTAAAAATCAACTTTATATTATGAAGGAATGAGCATTTTTGCTCTAAGTATTTTTCTGACAGCCGGGGGAATTTACTAAATCTTTTGCTTGTATTTCACTCCAAGAGTATTGTTGGAAGAATAATTTCTCTCTTGTCACTTCATCCATTTCAAGCCACCTGTTTGTTCAGAATCAGACATCCTTCACTGATCTTTAGTTTGCTCAGCAACTTCTTCGGCAACTATTAACTGCTACCTAAAATATCCTGCTATCGAGAGACTGACACCCTGGAGAGTGTCTCCTTCAAACACTTTATTATAACTTCAAAGCCTGGTACACAAACTTGTACTTGGAACAGTTTATTTAAATAGCCCTGTACTTAACTGCCCTCGACAACTTGATGGGCGTAAGTGTTTGTGTGCTGCAGTGGAGCATCAGTGACTGGGAAGATATCCAGGCCTATGATTTTTTTCAGGCACTAACTGCCTGATAGAGGGCAGTAGGGAGAAAAATGAATAGGAGCTAAAGGCCTTCAACTGAAACAAGTATAACTCACCTTCTATATGCATTTGAAGGGCTTAATATTTGAATAAGCCCCCCATTACAATATTGGTTTGCCCTTGGGCAGCTGACACTAGTGCTGGCTGCACCCAGTAACACGTAGGATCATGTCGTATAAAATGTTTTCAAATGAACTTATCTGGTACATTTAACTCCCTGACCTGGTTCCTGATACTTCCTCACTACCATGCACCCCTCCACTCCCCAGCCTCCTCAACTCCCGATCCTCAACCTCCAATACACACAATACTCCTCACCATTCAGGGGCAGAAAGCACACCCTGCACACTCAAATTTCTACTCCCAGTCTTTGTTGAGTGAATTCATTTCTGGGATATGACAATGGGGCCTAATGTTGCCTGATGAGGTACAGGAAAAGGAAAAGTTACATTAGCTCGCTCAAAGTACTGGTTATTGAATCATTGATGAAGGTGAGGTTGTGTTGATGAAAGTGATGAGAGGGTCAATTTGGTGCCCCATGGTCACCGCCATTAATTCATTTGCTGACCTCAAGTAATTAGGATTAAAATTGAAGAATAGTTACTTCTATGAGGTACCACCTGCAGCATCCACCATTGCGCCAACTTACCATTGTAGCCGGTATGAAAGCTTTGCACTGTAATTTTCAGAGCAGCTGTTCTTACCTTTTCATTGGTACTGAAGCTTCTGGAAAGTTCCCATGATGGACCATTTCCGTAACAGTCATACACAAAATACATTATTGTGAGTGGTATAATAAATTGTTTCATATGTTTATCAGTGTCTAATGCTGAATCAGGCAACATGGCCTGGAATTTCACTGAGTCGGGGTGACTCGGGATCTCTTTTAGGACTACTGACCCCATTCTCAAGTTGTTTGATTTTCAGGAGTGCCTTTAAAGAGTGCAGGTTGGTTCCAGTCATAATTTCACATGCGACACTCTTGACGTGTCCGGCTCCAATGTGGCAAAAGATTTTTTATGCGTTCATATTGCGTCAGGGGAGTTGTGAACCCTAGTCTGCAAGGAGGGACGTTTTAAGAGACAAGTTCAAAGGGTCCTCTTCATGCTCGCTGTGCCAACCTCTGCAATTCCACACCCCCACCGCCCCCCGATGAGACTCATGCCCCCGGCTCTTAGCTTTAACATTTCCATGCCTCGTGATGCACAATATTCTATCTCGAACCAGTGAACCCTATAGTGTATAGTGTTATGTATAAATAAAAGCTTTAAAAAAGTAATTCATTAATAACGAAGAAAATCATTTCACTGAAAGCTAATAATAGTGTCAATCACCTAAACTCTTTAACGGATCACAAACCCAAACCGCAAAGCTCTGAAAGCATTTAACCTTGTGTCAACAAACATTGTGACATTTATGGGTGTGATTCAGCCACTGTGTTGCACCCACTGTGGAGCCAAGCACAATGATTCAATCGCGGGAGAGGCCCAAATTAGGCTTCTAGCTTAGAGCTGTGCTAATCACGAGTCACCCGCCGTCACTCAGAGTGCCATTCAACCTTACTCTGCACATGCCCTGGGCCATATCAGGAGTCCCTAGACCACAGACCCCAAACCGCTGCCAGGAACATTGGGAAGGCTGTGCTCAGTTGCCCTCCGTTTATCCACACACTCACCCTTTGGCTGCGTGAGAATCGTCAGTGGTGACACTCTACTCTTTAGTGTTTGATTGTTGGCAGCTGTCTCTATATTGCTGATGCTCCTGGAGTACAGGCACGGGCCAGCACGGTGGTGCAGTGGTTAGTAGTGCTGCCTCACGGCACCGAGATCCAGGTTCGATCCTGGCTCTGGGTCACTGTCCGTGTGGAGTTTGCACATTCTCCCCATGTTTGCATGAGTTTCCCCACAACACAAAGATGTGCAGGCTAGGTGGATTGGCCACACTAAATTGCCTCTTAATTGTTAACAAAATGAAGTAGGTATTCTAAATTTATAAAAAAAAGAATAGAGTACAGATACACTTGTCAGGCAACAACATTTGCTGTATATGCAGTGCACTAATCATCCAAGCACAACTGCCCTGAGGGGTCCCCCATCTACCCCAAACACTGAGACAGCAACTGCGGTGCCCTTGAGCTGTATGCTAGAAATTGGAAATGACTACTCACTCCTCACTTCTCCTCAAAGCCATTGGGTCAGTTTCACATTTTTAAAAAGGACTAAACAATGCCCACATGACTTCCCACTGGGGAGTCGGGTAATTCCAGGGAAGCTGCTGCATTTGACTTAAATCTGGTTACCAAGATTGAAAATAATCCAAATTAGGGTCAATGATGTTCTCGCCATTTTTGGGCATGATCTGGAACTCACTGGCCGGATGAATTGCAAAATGGTTTGCGCCCAGCACGACTCCCGATTTTGCCCTCTCCCACTATTCACCTTGCGTGCCCCGATCCACGCCAAGTGCAATGTGGTCACTGAATCATGGTCAAAGTATCACTAACATAAACCACAAGGCTTTGAAGCCTTGTGTGAACAAACATTGTGAAATTGACAGCAGAGATCAGAGTGTCAGTTGTCAATCAAACCATTGTTTCTCTGGGCCCCATGCATTTTAGTACTGTATAGGTTGTCTGGGTCTCAGCCAAACATATGTAATGAGGCCTGACTGATGTATCAAACATCCATTAAGCTTGTTGAAACACAGATGATTGACACTTTTATTAGCTTGTAGCGAAAAGAAATTCTCAACATACGAGTACGTTGTGAATAAATTATTTAAAAGATTTTTTAATATATTCCAATATATAGGGGCGGCAAGGTAGCATGGTGGTTAGGACAGTTGCTTCACAGCTAGAGGGAACCGGGTTTGATTCCCAGCTTGGGTCAATGTCTGTGCAGTGTCTGCACATTCTGCCCCTGTCTGCATGGGTTTCCTGCTGGTGCTCCGGTTTCTTCCCACAAGTCCCGAAAGACGTGATTGTTAGGTGAATTGGACATTCCAAATTCTCTCTCAGTGTACCCAGACAGGCACCTGAGTGTGGCCTCTAGGGGATTTTCACAGGAACTTCATTGCAATGTTAATAGAAGCCTACTTGTGACAATAATAAAGATTATCAGATGATCATTATATATGGTAGGGCTGATTAGTCCTAGCCAGTGTATGAACATAGCAAGGCTCAAGAGACATGGGGGGGCCATGGCAGTGGATGGAATAGTAGAGCTTAATATGGGGGCATCAGGAGCTATGGGGATGGGTGAGGGAAATTAAGGGATATTGATGGGATATGTGGGATGTTTGGTGGCTGAGGGGGGTGTGAGGGGTGAGGGCTGAAGGGTATTTGACTTTTTCATTTTAACGGGGATGATGTCCCAACGTCTCGAGGCAGACCTTTTAAACAACCTGCCTCCACACCGACAGCTCCTCTGGCTACCTCCAAACCTCTTCCCGGGTTGGCTGCCACCTGCACCCGCACCCCGATCCCCGGCATTTTGTCCGGAGGTAGACGGATCAACCCAGAATTTTTTCCAACTACTGCTACCTCTTCAAGAAAGAAACTCCAGGCCTCCATGAACAGAATGGTTTATTATAGTACATTATGTAAAAGGTGTTTCATTAATCATCAATGAGCGACTTTTTTAAAATTTCTGAATATTCTGAAACCAACTTTATCCATATGGTTGCAATCATTCATTCTGGTGGAGAAATCATCCAAGTGTTCACTGTCAAAACAATTAAATTACATTTGGAAAACTGCGTTCCACATGAGTTATTGTACTCTGCTTTTAATTCTGCAATTGGAGCACACATTCGGGTATAATCAGAGGTGCTTTTCTGAGGCTGTAGCTAAAAGACATATCTTGCCAAATAGTAGGCCCATATCGAGCCTGTGCCATACCTGCCTGGATGATTTATGGGGAGATGTGAGGTGTATAGTAGGGGTGGGGTGGAGGCTAAAAACAATCCAAGAATCTGGCAAGATCCAGATCTGCAATCCTTTCTGATGTTAATGACGAGACCTCATTATCATTTTTATTCTTCTGCCTGCTGACCAATAGTCAGCATTTGTTAAAAGCAGCAGGATGCCACATCTCGGAACCCTTGAACTTCTTCCTCAGCAACTGACAGGGTGGAAGACTGTCATTCTTCTGCTGAGTGGAGTTCTGATAGATCCAACAGCTGGAAGGAGAGAGGATATTGAACTTGGAGCACAGCAGATTGGCAGTGAGAAAGAGAGAGAGGCTGTGTTTGATAGAGTGAGGCAGAGAGTTTTCTTGAGGGCCTGGAAGAGCTCTCCTGCTCTTCTTGGTGCACAAAGAGTGCTGTAAAAGGCACTTATCTTTGAGAGATGACAGCTCCAGTCTGATCACTTTCACTGCTGGGTTTCCTGATTGCTGGGAAACCCACACAGTAACTGTAAACTTCAAATCGTGCTCCCTATTGCATGATGGACATATGATTTAAATCTGTCAATGAGATGCCCCACCTGTCCACAGCGAAATACATGAACAACACAAAATGCATTGCTATAAGAATAGCAACAACCATGCAGGCAACTATTGAGGATGCAATGCCCGTTTCTTTTCATTTTTAACACCCTGACCCTCAAACGCCAGTGGTGAGGTGGTTATTGCACAAGCCAAGATGTTTATTCTTGAAATGCTAAAAATGGAACAATGACCCATTGATTTCTTTCTCCTTGCAAAGCACTTAAATTTACCCCAAAACATTGATCAACAACATCATTTGTCAGTTTATGTAGCTCCACCTTGAAAGCAGCACAATGAAAAATAAATAATTTCCACAATTGCTTTTTTAAATCTGACATGCCTGCAAATAGACTATTCTTAACCGGCAACATAACAAATGGATGTGTCAGTGTATACTTGGAAGTGGCCGATCACAAAGTAGATATTGATAATTGATTTCAGACATGAAATGAAATGAAATGAAAATCGATTATTGTCACGAGTAGGCTTCAAATGAAGTTACTGTGAAAAGCCCCTAGTCGCCACATTCCAGCACCTATTCGGGGAGGCTGTTACGGGAATCGAACCGTGCTGCTGGCCTGCTTGGTCTACTTTCAAAGCCAGCGATTTAGCCCTGTGCTAAACAGCCCCTATTGTGCTAAACAGCCCCTATGTAACAATTGTCATAATGCCTTAAAATAAAAACAGTATATTTACTTTTGTAACATTATGTCCCTGTCTTCCTGGTGTGCCTCATGAATCCAATTTGCCATCCACCCCTTTCTGTCTCTCACCAAGAGTGCACCATCTGGGGACCCAGCAAGAAATAGTGCACAAGGCGCATTTTCTGATCAGTTGTACAATATATTTTGGTGTATGTAAATGAGTGTAAATATGTAATGATGTTGTTATTTCATTTAGTGACGCCCATGTCATCCGTGCTGACACCAAGGTATGCGTGTACAAGATAGTTGTCCTCCCAACTTTTCTATATGGCTTAGAAACTTGGACAAGATGCAGATACCACCTCAAGGCCCTGGACAGGTTCAACACTGTCTGAGACGATTGCCCGCATCAGCTGGGAGGACAGGATTACTAACATCAGTATCCTTGAGGAAGCCAAGAGAACTACCACCGAGGCCATAATCAACCGAAACCAACTCCACTGGGCAGTTCATGTGCTTAGGATGTCAGCGACCCAAATACCAAAGCAAATCTTCCGTGCTCAGCTCAAGGAATGCTCCTGAACAAGAGGAGGACAAAGAGGCTTACCTCGAGAAATGCAACATTGACATCAATGCCTGGGAGACCCTTGCTCAGAAGAGACACACTTGGAGGAATCTCCTGATTGAAGGGACACAGTTCTTCAAGGACACCTGACAGCAAGAAGAGCTCCGGAAAAGGAGCCTGCAAAAGAAATACCAGTGATCTAAAGTCCAAGAACCGATCCCAGTTCCCGGAAACACCTGCTAAGTATGTGGTCAAAGAAGTGGCTCTGGGATCGGGCTCATCAACCATGCAAAAGACAACAGAACCCATGACCAGTAACACAGAATCTGTTCGATGGACAATCATACTCATCAGTGAGTGATTGATAAAGATGTAAATGAGTGCCGAATTATGTAATTATTTAATTGATGTGATTTTATCATTTCTGCCCATTTACCATTGTGCCCTTTAGTTAAGCATAGATACTGGATGCGCTTGTTTTCTAGGTGCCGATGTCAGGTGTTCCTTCTCTACCCTTGAAACCAACTGCTTCTAGCAGAGCTGTGAGGGCTGCCTTCTCTCTGAATACCTTTCTCCAACTGCAATCAAATTAGCTAAGCTAAAACTGAACAGCTTCTTTAGCTCACAAGGCCCCAGTGCTAAACAACCAATGCTGGTCTATTTATTCTTCATGCCTTAGCTCTCTCTAAGCCACAACGCACTAATTCCATTAAAACTACCTTTGTTTTCCGAACAGTGGCATGACCGGCCATAGAAGGTGTGCAGGGCAGAGTTTGTCTTATGGATATGAAGGGGCCATGGAGGTGGGCAGGGGGCATATCTTAGTATTGCGTATATGAGAGATCATTGGGATGGGGGGGGGGCTTCCCTTGGCAAGAAACATGCTAAGGACCTTTTGGAACTCCTCTTCTAAAAGGTTTCCCATGTAGACTAGGGTTGACATGGGGTCATGTCTGAGGGGCCATGACCTACGATTCTTTAAAAACCTGGTCCGACTCAATGTAAGTTGTGGAGGAGCAGGACATGCCTATCTCCGCCATGAAGCCAGCCAGATCGGGTATGCCAAGTACAGGCTTGCAGCATGAGCCAATTCATACTTTTCGCAGGTGCTTCCAAATATCAGCTGTCCCGAGAATTGTGTTGAGAATCCCGGAATCGGGACAGGTCTGCCATTTTTAAAGGGAATTCTGAGTCACCCCAACTCAATCCAGCCCAATAAAACAGCCTGTAAAGGCAGGTCAGAATGCGGAGCCTGTCCTTCATCTTTCATTTCCTTCTGAGATCCTGGATCATTCTGATGCACTGTCTCTTGGCTGGAGGGACCATACTTTGTCTTCTGACTTTTTCTGCGACTTATTACCACACTTGCAGATGTTGCCTTCTCCCTCCCATTCTTGGGAATTCTCACGGCATGGCAGTCTCTCAGATCCCACAGCAGGACTTCCTGGTAAGAGTGAGAGATCCAAGGAGCAGCCTTTGCAGGACAACACTTCACTCTTGTAGTTGCTGCAGCTTCAAAAACCCAAGCGTAGGTGAGCCCTTGTGGTTCACCAGTTTAATTAGTGAGCTAATCAGTCTCCTCGTGGGTCTCGTAGAGTACGAGTTCCTGTGGTAGTGGTTGGAGGCGCACCCAGCTGGGACTCATTAGTGAACCCTATAAATGCTGCTCCCAGACCTGGACCAGGAATTCCGATAGTCTCGGGCTGGGACGTTGGACACTAAGGGCAATTTATCATGGCCAATCCACTTACCCTGCACATCTTTGGACTGTGGGAAGAAACCGGAGCACCCGGAGGAAACCCACGCAGACATGGGGAGAACGTGCAGACCCCACACAGACAGCGTCCCAGCGGGGAATCGAACCTGGGACCCTGGCACTGTGAGGCCACAGTGCTAGCCACTTGTGCTACCGTGCTGCCCATGCTACTGTGCTGCCCGTGCTGGCCTTCCTCTTTGTGTCTCCTGGTTCACCACAATTAGAAACCCTTCCTTTGACAGCATGATCATGCCCACCATCCCTGATTGATCAGGGAATCAGGAGTTAGGATGTCAAATCTGTGGCTCTAGGAACGAAACTCAACTAAGCCCGTTCGTTAATAACTCAGGTTCACATCCTGAAAACTTTCCTGCCTTTCTGACAAGTGTTGGTGATCCCCCCCCCCCCCCCCATATCTGTCTCTGTGAACCAGGAAAAATGAGAAACTTAAGGTTATGAGTGCTAGTGTGACCAAAATATTAGGGTTTTAAGAGGTGACTGTGGAGAAAGGAAATGCGTTTTTCCAGAGGGCGGCACATTGGCACAGAGGTTAGCACTGCTGCATTACATCACCAGGGGCTCAGGTTCAATTCCGACTGCGGGTGACCGTGTGGAGTTTGCACATTCTCCTTGTGTCTGCATGAGTTTCCTTTGGGTGCTCCGGTTTCCTCCCACAGTCCAAAGATGTGCAAATTGGATGGATCGGCCACGCTAAATTGCCACTTTTGGTCCAGGGGTTAGTTGGGATTACGGCGATACAGCGGAGGATTGGGCCTAGGGAGGGTGCTCTTGTGGAGGGTTGGTGGAGACTCGATGGGCCAAATGACCTCCTTCGGCACTGTAGGGATTCAGATGCGTTCATACAAATGCCATATTGAAATAAGACACAAGATCATACGCAATTGTAGAAAGACGTCTTGGGAGAATAAATGTGTTTGTGCAAATGATGTGTTGCAGACTATATCAATTCCTCTGAAGCAGGTTGTACGTGGATCATTAACTGCATGGTCCGTGTGCTGCCTGTCCCTGGGGGAATCTGTATAAGACCACATTGAAGCGGCATTATGTGAACCAAGGAGTCCAACAAAAGTTTCCTTGACTGAATGGTGAGATGAGAGGACTCAACCAAGAGCTTGAGTAAACCAATCCTATATTCTCTCACATTTGGAAGAACGAGAGGTGATTCCATTGAAACATGTGCAGCAAGGGCTGCAAAAATCAGTTCAGTATTGAACTGTTGCTTTGAAGAAGAGTCATCCGGACTCTGAACGTTAAATCTTTTTCTTTCTCTACAGATGCTGCTGAGTCTTTCCCACATTTTCTGTTTCTGTTGCACATAAAGGTTGTTTCAAGCTACCACTGAGGACATAGCAGGGATTGATCTTTAGCGATGCCAAATTGCCTGCTTAACATCAATGTCACATATTATTTGTACACTGTATTCATGAAAGTACATTGTAGCTTCTCTTGATCTAGTCATCCTGTTCAGGTCACTGAACTTCTTTATGATCTGCTTCCCGATGTAAGGTGAGGAAGTCTTCTCTCCTCATTTAGACTGCTCGATCTTTTTGGAGAAGAAACACCGTCAGCTGACCGCTTTAGTTCCCCCAGGGGATATGAATGACTCCAAATGAGACTCCAGCTGCCCTGTGGCCTGTTTTACTCCTCCCAGACATCTTCTTATGGTGGACTATTTTGAATGTGAAAAGCTAGGAACAGTAAAAGTCCATGTACACAGACCACAGAAACATACGAGTCAGTCACAGAAAGTATGCACAAAGTTCAACAAAACTTTAACCTTTACACCCCAGGAGATGTGAACCAGTCTCTCACCTGTACCCAGATGAAAGTGTGGGTCGGTGGGCAGGAGCAGGGTTTTGTGAGGCAGACAATTGTTGCTGTGGAGTCAAAGGAACAATCTCTTGCACTGGATTCAGTGATTAGAAGAGGATAATAATCAGGCTAAGGAGGGATATGCAAGGGAATTGGGAAGCTTATGATGTGGAGATGCCGGCGTTGGACTGGGGCGAGCACAGTAAGAAGTCTTACAACACCAGGTTAAAGTCCAACAGGTTTGTTTCAAACACTAGCTTTCGGAGCACTGCTCCTTCCTCAGGTGAATGAAGCGGTATGTTCCAGAAACATATACACAGACAAAGTCAAAGATGCAAGACAATGCTTAGAATGCGAGCATTTGCAGGTAATTAAGTCTTTACAGATCCAGAGATAGGGGTAACCCCAAGTTAAAGAGGAGTGAATTGTCTCAAGCCAGGAAAGTTGGTTGGATTTCGCAAGCCCAGGCCAGATGGTGGGGGATGAATGTAATGCAACATGAATCCAAGGTCCGGGTTGAGGCTGTACTCATGTGTGCAGAACTGTTCAGCCTTGCCCCTCGCCTGAGGTGTGGTGATCCTCAGGTTAAATTACCACCAATCAGCTCTCCCCCTCAAAGGGGGAAAGTAGCCGATGGTCATTTGGGACTATGGCGACTTTACTTACTTTACTTTAATTGCCCACCTTCCTAGCTTTTGCTGAGTGTAAATGGCTATAGTTGAAACATACGAAGAAAATAGAAGAATGAGGAGGCCATTTGGCCCTTCAAACCTGCTCCACCATTCATGACAGATAACCAAGCTCAATACCCTGAACTCGCCTTCCCCCAACATCCCTTGAGCACTTTAGCCCCAAGAGCTATATCTAATTCCTAATTGAAATTACACAGTGTTTCTGCCTCATCTATTTTTTGTGGTAATGAATTCCACAGTTTCACTACTCTCTGGGTGAAGAAATTTCTCCTCACCTCAGTCCTACACATTTACCCATTATCCTCAAACTATGACTCCTCAATTCTGGACTCCCCCACCATCGGAAACATTCTTTCTGAAGCTACCCAGCCTAATCCTGTTAGAATTTTGTAAGTTTCTATGAGATCCGCTCTCACTCTTCTAAACTCCAATGAATATAATCCTAACCGATTTAATCTCTCCTCATGTGATAATCCCGTCATCCCAGGAATCCGCCTGGTAAATCTTCACTGCAATCCCTCCACAGCAATAACATGCTTCCTCAGATAAGGACCCCAAAACGGCACATAATACTCAGGGATAGCCTCACCAATGCCCTATACAATTGTAGTAAACAATTCCTATTCCAATATCTAAATCCTCTCGCTATGTAGGCCAACATGCCATTTGCCTTCTTTATTGTCTGCCGTGCTTGCATGCTTACGTTCACTGACTGATGCACGAGGACACCAAGATCTCACTGAGTATCCACCTCTCTCAATTTATACCCATACAAATAATAATCTGCCTTACTATTTTTGCCGCCAAAGTGGATAACCTCACATTTATCCACATTATATCCGCCTGAATATGCCCACTCAGTCAGCCTGTCAAAATCACACTGAAGCATCTCTGCATCCTCATCACAGTTCACCCTCCCACCCAGCTCTGTATCATCTGCAAAATTGGAAATACGAAATTTAGTTCCCTCGCCACACCATGCATATATAATGTGAACAATAGGGGTCCTGGCACAGATCCCTGTGTTACCCCACTAGTCACTGCCTGCCAAACGGGAAAAAGATCCACGTATTCCAACTTTTTGCTTCCTATCTACTAACCAGCTTTCTATCCATCTCAAGACACTACCCACAATCCCATGCTCTTTAAATTTGCATAGCAAGATTAGCCTTAAAGAGGTAAAGAGAAAGCAGTGCTTCCTTGAGGGAAGGGTGGCGGGAGGGGGGATAGTTAGGAAGTAGTTGAGTGGGGGTGAGGGGGATACTGGTTGAATGTGGAGGAGCTGTTTTAAGAGTTGTTGTTCATGGTGAGGGGTTTATCATACTGCTGGGTTTGCCCTGAGGAAAGTGAAGACCCACCTTCTTGCAGGCTGTGATTGCAGCACAAAGTGAGACTTAGAGAACAGAAGATTAAGCCACACCCATCTACAGAGAGGGAAAAAAAACAGCATTGAAAGGACCTCCAAGACCACCATTGCCCCCTTGAAACTTGTGGCCAAAAACTGTGCCAATGTTTGAGAACCCACATTCTGAAATAAAGCAATGATCACAGAATACATTTCAGCTTGTATTTTCCAGTATAGAGTGTTCTGCGCAAGGAGTGCACACTACAAAGTTGGGTGCACTGTCCATAATTATCTAACTCTGAAATTCCAGGGATAAAAGAAGCTTCATTTTGATCTGGGGAAGGCAGGAATTTTGGCTGAACCCCATTTACACGAGAGTCTACTCCATTTTCATTGGCTCTATAAATCCGAGTGGGGGAAAAGCATGGGTGGAACTTCGGACTCACCTCCACTATTTTCCACAGTTAAGACGTTGGACGTGATCGAATGGCCACGATGCGCGCAAAAAGGAGCACAAAGTGGCTGATAGAAGCCGGGCGGCCTGGGAGATCTGATGCAATTGCGTGAGACTTTGCAATGTAAATCCCGAACATTGTGGGTGGAATCACTTTTTGGCAAACATGCATGTTAGAGTGAGACAGCTAGTCTCATTTTAATATGCAGTTCCCTGAGGTAACTAATGCATTGGAATCTATCCCCTCTGCCTCGGTGACCGTGAGCGAGCGCCATTCAGTACTGGTATCCAGAAATGGGGTCTGGACGGAACAGCACTTGTGGGGGTCACCCAAGGGATTGCAGGCCCCTAAGGTACATGCCTTTTGGATGGGGTGGTACCCTGGCACTGTTGGCACCAGCTGGGCACCCTGGTATTTCCAGCAGGGCACATTTTGTGTTCCATGATTTGGGGCCACTGCTGTTTGTCATTTTTATAAATGACCTGGAAGAGCTTGTAGAAGGATGGGTTAGTAAATTTGCAGATGACACAAAGGTCGGTGGAGTTGTGGATAGTGCTGAAGGATGTTATAGGATACAGAGGGACATAGATAAGCTGCAGAGCTGGGCTGAGAGGTGGCAGATGGAGTTTAATGCGGAAAAGTGTGAGGTGGCTCACTTTGTAAGGAGTAACAGGAATGCAGAGTACTGGGCTAATGGCAAGATTCTTGGTAGTGTAGATGAACAGAGAGATCTCAGCATCCAGGTACATAAATCCCTGAAAGTTGCCACCCAGGTTAATAGGGCTGTTAAGAAGTCATACGGTGTGCTAGCCTTTATCAGTAGGGGGATTGAGTTTCGGAGCCACAAGGTCATGCTGCAGCTGTACATAACTCTGGTGCGGCCGCTCCTGGAGTACTGCGTGCAGTTCTGGTCACCACATTATAGGAAGGATGTGGAAGCTTTGGAAAGGGTTCAGAGGAGATTTACTAGGATGTTGCCTGGTATGGAGGGAAGGTCTTACGAGGAAAGGCTCAGGGACTTGAGGTTGTTTTCGTCAGAGAGGTAAAGGCTGAGAGGTGACTTAATAGAGACATATAAGATAGTCAGAGGGTTAGATAGGGTGGACAGTGAGAGTCTCTTTCCTCGGATGGTGATGACCAACACGAGGGGACATAGCTTTAAATTGAGGGGTGGTAGATATAGGACAGATGTCAGAGGCAGTTTCTTTACTCAGAGAGTAGTAGGGGTGTGGAACGCCCTGCCTGCAACATTAGTAGACTCGCCAACTTTAAGGGCATTTAAGTGGTCACTGGATAGACATATGGATGAAAATGGAATAGTGTAGGTCAGATAGGCTTCAGATGGTTTCACAGGTCGGCGCAACATCGAGTGCTGAAGGGCCCGTACTGCGCTGTAATGTTCTCTGTTCTATGTTCTATGTTCTAAAGTACAACCTTGCACACGGAATTATATATTCGCACAGAAGGCAGCCAATTTCAAAGTTAACACTGGATTTTGCTGCCGAGCTTTTATTTAACCTTCCATACTGTGGAACTTGTGGATGATTGAAGAAACTAAAGAATAACTAATTCAGCACAGTTTTCGTTACTGTTTTTAAAAAAAAACATTTTTTATTGAAATATTTTGTATTTATACAACAACGAACCGTAATAAAATACCAACAAAAACAATAATGATAACAACCATAAACATTCGTCCGTCCTCAATGAACACCAAAACATATTAACAACAACTTAAATTAACACAATGTTAAGTTACATAACCATAGAAAAAATAGAAACAATAATAAGGAACACCCCCCCCCCCCCCCCCCCCCCCCCCCCACCCACCCCTCCCAGGTTGCTGCTGCTATTCTATTGACCAAGATACCTATCTTTGAGCCAGGAAGTCCAGAAAAGGCTGCCACCGTTTATAGAATCCTTGTACTGATCCTCTCAGGGCAAATTTTACCCTTTCCAATTTTATAAATCCCGCCAATTCACTGATCCAGGTCTCCACACTTTGGGGCCTCGCATCCTTCCACTGTAGCAAGATCCTTCGTCGGGCTACTAGGGACGCAAAGGCCAGAGCACCGGTCTCTTTCGCCTCCTGGACTCTCGGCTCCACCGCAACTCCAAAAATCGCGAGTCCCCACCTGGTTTGACTCTGGATCCAACCACCCTCGACACTGTCCCCGCCACCCCCTTCCAGAATTCTTCCAGTGCCGGGCATGCCCAGAACATATGGGCATGATTCGCTGGACTCCTCAAACACCTGGTACACCTGTCCTCACCCCCAAAGAACCTACTCATCCTAGTCCCGGACATGTGGGCCCGGTGCAGCACCTTGAATTAGATGAGACTAAGCCTCGCACACAAAGAGGAAGAGTTGACTCTCTCCAAGGCATCCGCCCAAGTCCCGTCCTCTATCTGCTCCCCAAGTTCCCCCTCCCATTTAGCCTTCAACTCCTCCACTGACGACTCCTCCACCTCCTGCATTACCTTATAAATGTCAGACATCTTCCCCTCTCCGAGCCACACCCCCGAAAGCACTCTGTCCATCGCCCCCCACGAGGGCAGCAAAGGGAACTCCTCTACCTGTCGCCTAGCAAACGCCCTTACCTGCAAGTATCTGAACATGTTCCCTTGGGGGAGCCCAAATTTATCTTCCAGTTCCCCCAGGCCCGCAAACCTCCCACAAATAAACAGGTCCCTCAGCTTACTGATGCCCACCCTATGCCACCGCCTAAATCCTCCATCAGTGTTCCCCGGGATGAACCGATGATTTCCACCTAATGGAGCCTCCATCGAGCCCCTTGTTTCCCCCCGATGCCTTCTCCACTGTCCCCAGATTCTTAGGGTCGCCGCCACCACCGGGCTCATGGGATACCTCCTAGGAGAAAGCGGCAACGGTGTCGTTACCAAGGCACCCAGGCTCGTACCTCTACAAGACGCCATCTCCATTCTTTTCCACCCCCTCCCCCCAATCACCCATTTACGCACCATTGACACATTGGCCGCCCAATAGTACCCCAAAAGGTTGGGCAGCGCCAGCCCGCCTCTATCCCTCCCTCGCTCCAGGAAAACCCTCTTCACTCTCAGAGTCCCATGTGCCCACACAAAGCTCAAAATACCGCTAGTCACCATCATAAAGAAGGCCCTGGGGATGAAGATGGGCAGGCACTGAAAGAGGAACAAGAACCTCAGAAGCACCGTCATTTTGACGGACTGCACCCTCCCCGCCAATGACAATGGCAGCATGTCCCACCTCTTGAATTCCTCCTCCATCTGATCCACAAGCCTGGTGAAATTATGCTTGTGAGGAGTCCCCCAGTCCCTGGCCATCTGCACCCCCAGGTACCTAAAACTTTCCTCTGCCCTCCTGAGCAGGAGCCTACCAATTCCTTCCTCCTGGTCCCCAGGGTGCACCACAAACACCTCACTCTTGCCTAGATTTAGTTTATAGCCTGAAAAGGTCCCAAACTCAGCTAGCAGCTCCATCACCCCCGGCATCCCTCCCACCGGGTCCGCCACATACAGTAACAGGTCATCGGCATACAACGACACCCTATGTTCCTCCCCACCCCGCACCAAACCTCTCCACCTCTCTGAATCCCTCAACGCCATCGCCAACGGCTCGATTGCCAATGCAAACAACAAGGGGGACAGGAGGCAACCATGTCTGGTCCCTCGGTAAAGCCAGAAGTACACCGACCTCCTCCCATTCGTGGCCACACACGCCATCGGGGCCTCATATAGCAGCCTCACCCATCTAATAAACCCTTCACCAAATCCAAACCTCCCCAACACCTCCCATAAGTACCCCCACTCCACTCTATCGAAGGCCTTCTCCGCATCTAGCGCCACCACTATCTCAGCCTCCCCCTCAATCGGCGGCATCATGATGACATTCAACAACCTCCGTACATTCGTGTTCAGCTGCCTTCCCTTAACAAAACCTGTCTGGTCCTCGTGTACAACCCCTGGCACACAGTCCTCTATCCTGGTGGCCAGGATTTTTGCCAGCAATTTGGCATCCACATTAAGGAGAGATATGGGCCTGTGTGAGCCACACTGCTGGGGGTCCTTGTCCTTCTTTAAGATTAACGTAATCAGCGCCCGCGACATCGTCGGGGGCAAAGTCCCCCCTTCCCATGCCTCATTAAGTGTCCGCACCAGCAAGGGGCCCACTAGGTCCACAAACTTTTTATAAAACTCCACCGGGAACCCATCCGGCCCCGGTGCCTTCCCTGACTGCATCTGCCCGATCCCCTTAACTAGCTCCTCCAGCTCAATCGGCGCACCCAACCCCTCCACCTGCTCCTCCTGCACCTTCGGGAAAGATAGCCCATCGAGAAACCCCTCCATTCCCCTCCTATCCACCGTTGGCTCCGACCGGTATAGTTCCCCGTAAAAGTCCTTGAAGACCTCATTCACCTCTACCCCCTTCCGCACCACATTCCCACTCTTGTCTCTCACTCCAGCAATTTCCCTAGCCGCATCCCGCTTGCGGAGCTGATGAGCCAGCATCCTACTCGCCTTTTCACCATGTTCGTACACTGCCCCTTGTGCCTTCCTCCACTGTGCCTCAGCCTTTCTAGTGGTCAGCAAATCAAATTTAGCCTGCAGGCTGCGCCTCTCCCCCAACAGTCCCTCCTCTGGTGCCTCTGCATACCTCCTGTCCACCTCCAGCATCTTTCCCACCAGTCTATCCCTCTCACTCCTCTCGCTCCTCTCCCTGTGTGCCCGGATGGATATCAGCTCCCCACGAATCACTGCCTTCAGGGCTTCCCAGACCATCCCCACCTGGACCTCCCCCGTATCATTCACCTCGAGGTACCCCTCAATACTAGCCCGGACCCTCCTACACATCTCCTCCTCCGCCAACAACCCCACATCCAACCGCCACAACGGGCGCTGGTCCCGCACCTCCCCCATCTCCAACTCCATCCAATGCGGAGCGTGGTCGGAGATTGCAATGGCCGAATATTCGGCCTACTCCGCTCTCGGAATCAGTCCCCTTCTCACCACGAAGAAGTCTATCCAGGAATAAACCCTATGTACGTGGGAGAAGAAAGAGTACTCCCATGCCCTCGGCCTCACAAACCTCCATGGGTCCACCCCTCCCATCTGGTCCATAATCCCCCTCAGTACCTTGGCCGCCGCCGGCCTCCTACACGTCCTTGAACTGGATCGATCCAGTGAAGGATCCAACACCGTATTGAAGTCCCCCCCCCCCATAATCAGACCTCCCGCCTCTAGATCCGGGGCCCTTCCCAGCATACGCCTCATAAAGCCCGCATCGTCCCAATTTGGGGCATACACACTAGCAAGTAACAACTTCTCTCCACGTAGCCTGCCCCTTACCATAACAAACCTACCCCCCTTATCCGCCACCACCTCAGATGCCTCAAACAACACATTTTTCCCCACCAGAATCGCCACTCCCCGGTTCTTCACATCCAACCCAGAGTGGAAAACCTGCCCCACCCACCCCTTCCTCAGACGGACCTGGCCCGCCACCTTCAGGTGGGTCTCCTGAAGCATTGCCACATCTGCCTTTAGCCCCTTCAGGTGAGCCAGTACCCTCGACCGCTTCACCGGCCCATTCAATCCTCTCGCATTCCAGGTGACCAACCGGATCAGAGGGCGTCCTGCCCCCCTCCCCCGTCGACTAGCCATAGCCCGTCGACTGCCCGCCCCAGGCCAGCACCCCCTGCCCGACCCAGTCCCCACAGCGACAACACCTCACCTCTGTCCCCCCAGCCCCCACCAGCTTCTTCCTGACCCTTCCAGCAGCAACCCGGTATTCCCCTTTCCCCCCCCTCCCTCCCCCCCAGGCTAGGAACCCTCCTAGCCGCGAACCGTCCTCCATTGTACTTCCGTGGGTCAGCTAACTTCTGCTGACCATGGAAACTCCCGCCAAAAACCCGGCCCCTCCCAAAGTGGGATCATCCCCCATCCTGTCCCTCCAGGCACTGCTCCAGCGCGGGGAAGAACCAGTTAAGGCCCCGCCCCCACCCGTCATCGTCTCCACCCCCCAGCCCCGCAACGCGGGAAACCAGAGGAAAACCCGCACTTTCGCACTGCCCCACCACACCCTTCTGACGCAGCTCCCAAATACCAGCCCCACTCCATACCCCCAACCCGATATAGAATACAACAAACCCCCCCCAACCCCCCCCCCCGCAAGATACCAAACTCAAACAGTGCCCCCCAACAAAAAACTGAACAACACCCCAATAAATAACCATATCAAAATTACAAAAGTACAGAAAAAGAGAACCCAGCAACACCAGAAACCAGCAATAAAGCATTACAGCCGACCCCGCAACCCCCAACCCCTAGTTCGAGTCCAGTTTCTCCGTCCGCACGAAGGCCCACGCCTCTTCCAGGGAATCAAAATACTAATGCCAGTCCGAATAAGTTACAACACAGTTACAGTAAGTTACAGGCTGCAACATTCCAAACTTCATCTTCTTCTTCTAGAGCACCTCCTTCGTTCGATTAAACCCGGACCGCCGTTTAGCCACCTGCGCACTCCAATCCTGGTAGATCCGTACTACCCCATTCTCCCAATTGCTGCTCTTCACCTTCTTGGCCCAGCGCAGCACACATTCCCGGTCACGGAACCTCACCAGCACCGCACGCGGGGGTTCGTTCTCCTTAGGCCTCCTGGCCAGTACCCTGTGGGCTCCCTCCAGCTCCAGGGGCAGATGGAAAGATCCTGCCCCCAGTAACGAGTTCAGCATCGTGGCCACATAGGTTGTCTGATCCGACCCCTCCGCAAGGCCCAAGATCCTCAGATTCTTCCGCCTCATGCGGTGATCAAGCTCCTCAAAGTGGTCTTGCCACTTCTTGTGGAGTGCATTGTGCCACTCCACCTTACTCACGAGGACCACGGCCTCCTCCTCTTGTTCAGTGGCCTGCGCCTGCAATGCCTGGATGGCAGCACCCTGGGTCATCTGAATCTCCGAGAGCTTTTTATTCGTTTCCTGCAGAGAGCTCAGCACCTCAGCCTTGAAATCTGCAAAACAGCGCAGGAGAGCAGCTTGTTCCTCCAGGGCCCACTGCTTCCACTCCTCTGTTGCTCCGCCGGCTGCCATCTTGGATTCCTTCCCCCATTTTTTCTGGGGAGCTGCTGCCGTTTTTTCCCCCTTTCCACTCTGAGTTCGAGTCATGCGGAGAAAGTTGATCAGCACACTTTCTCCCACTGGGAGACGTCGAAAAATATTCCGTTTTGGGCTCTAAAAAGAGCCGAAAAGTCTGTTTGAATCGGGAGCTCCCAAATGTGCGGCTTCCTACGTCATCGCCGCCACCGGAAGTCTTCGTTACTGTTTTACGAGTATTCTAACCATTGTGCATTGGCTTGGTTTTAATTGTTTACAACGTGGCATTTTTCCTTTCTCCCACTTGACCTGACAGCCTGTGCACCCCATGATTCAAGGACTGAAGATCCTTGCTTGTCAGGCATCCATTTCATCTGGTCTACTTTCCTAACCACCTTATTTGTAAAGTACTTGTCAGACTCAAACTTAAACTCCAGAGTGAAGCTCCTCGACTTTTCGTGCTCTGAACATTTAACATTCACATCTTGTAGATGCTTTAATACGGCCTCATCATGCTCCTGTATCATGCCACTGAGTACATACGTCTTTTGAAGACTGTTAACCAGAGGTCTGGAATGTTCTTTGGCTCTTCCTTCTCTTCATCTGATTTGTCGTCCTCCACCAGGTCGTCTGCTGAATCCTCATCGAATAACTGCACTATCATATCTCGCTGGGATTTGTTGAGCTCGGCTGGAACAGTTGCTCAACTAGGTTCAGGGACGCACATGCATCCACTCCTATGATGGACGCAATTTTCATGCCCACAATATAAAACGGTAGCATGTACGTTGTGTCGTGCATGCAAAGTTCAAGTTCACATTCACCCAACGTCTCCATATTTTTCATACCGTAGTGTACTGGCAGTCCCGGCTAATCAATGACTTTCGGCTGCACGTTCAGCCTGTGCAAAGCTGACTGACTGAGGAGGTTGGCTCTCATTTTGATGTCAAGGTCACATTGTACCAACCAGTCATTCATCCAAACTAAGATTATTCATCTGGTTTCAATGGCCTCAGGTTTGTTCTCAATAGTTTTGTTGTTTTTTGAAATGATATCTTCATCTTTATGGGTTGGACTCTTCTGGTCCTTTTTTACAATGAGATCGATGAAGAACTGTTCGTCCGGAGACATCTCATCAATTGCGTCAATTGATCTGATGTAGGAGGCGAAAAATACTGTTTTGCAAGATGACCAACATGGCCGCACCTAGAACAGACTTTTCCAAAGACTGGGCATTGTCATGGGCATGTCGATTGCCATATTGCTGGCACAAAATGGCGGCTCCTGTCGGTCACTTAAAATGGCCACCCGCACTGAGACTACGTTTATTTATCTTCTTTCCGCAGCAATCTCTCACGAAGCTTATCATTTGATAACCAAACACTATTTGGTCACGAATCATTGAAGATTTCAGACTACTAAAATTGCAGGAATGTGCCTTCAGCCTCAAGCCAGTTGCAAGACTGTTGAAAGATTTGCTTGGTTTCTGGGTTCACATGCATAAACTGGATCTCTCAAATGTTTCATTGTTTTTGGGGGAGCAATTCCGATCAAAGTACTTCATCATATCTCTTGCTCTTCTCTTCACTATCCATAGCAAAAGTATTGTATCTTTCAATTGCTTGTGGACCCGCCATCATGAGCAGCAATGCAATTTGCCAAGGGCCGATACATAGAGTTTAAACTGCTGCTTGAAGACACGCCAGTTTTCGTCCGTGTTACCTGATATTTGAAGCTGGTGGGGTGCCTTTTAACCTTCCATCTCAAACTTCAGTGTCTTTTACTGGGTTTTAACTTTTGTCTTTTCCGACATCACCCTCAAGTCTTCAGCACTTCTGGTACTATGTTGTGTTCCGTGATCTTGTCTTGCAATGATTCTACAGAACTGCTGGTGATTTAACCAGAACGATGATTTAATTATGTATACGTGGTAAGGTAATGATCAGAACCTTATACAGATCAGGTTAATACAGAGTTACATAAGGAACAACCCTTTTGTGTCACTGTCCTTGTGTACACCTTACCACCTTTTGCTGGTAGCCGGATGTCGCCTGACCGATGTCTCACACCACCTGCTGGTCGGAGGTCACACTGCTGAGTAATTGTAACATTGTCCACAGGCATATCACCACAACACCCTGACGGTGCCAGCCTGAAACCCTAGCCGTATCACCTGGGTGCCAGCCTGGCACTGTCAGGGTGCCCAAGTGGCACTGCCAGCAAGCAGGGGCACTGTCAGCGTACCAGGTTAGCACTGCCAAAGTGCTGAGCTGCATTTTCCAAATGGGCTCCAGAGATCAGGACACCATTTAAAAATGTTGTCTCGATCTCTCACGACACTGAGGAATTCCAGCGAGTGGAGCTCCTTAGTGCAGAAAATGGGGCTATGTGCGGCCTCTGCCATGCTTTGCATTTCTCGGCACTGGGAGCGCTGGGAAACATGCGGCTGAACTCACTTGCTATGGGACTTTGCCCCCATTTAGTTGAATCACGTCCAATGTGTTTGATGGAGTTTACAGACATCCCTGAGAATTCTCCCTTTGCAACTTTACTCATCTTTGTTGACACTCACATTGAAAGCTGACATTACTCTCATGTGGCCTTTCAAAGTCTGAGCCTTTACTAGATAATAGTACCCAACTTTGTGGCAGGTTGACTACCTTAGTCTGATGCACAATGTCTCCATTTTGAGCTAATTAATTTTCTGGGCAATTTAATCATTGACATTGACTGCCTGTGAGTGACCTCAGGCAGACTGGCTTCAGTGAGACCAATGTGAAGTTTGACAGAGATCTGCTCTCCTGGACTTCTGCTGAGCTTGTGCTCCGTACATATTTCCATGTTTTAAAAAAAGTGTCATGAAGATCGCAGCTGAAACAGACTGAGCTTCGGATTAATCGCCACAGTAAAGCTTGACGACATCATTAAGGGATCACATTCTGGCCCCACCAGCAAGATTCCTCTCTTCAAGCATCTAAATCTACATTCTGAATTTGTAAGTAATTATGATTTGAAGCTGATCCTGGAAAAAATGCATCTGATTAGCTTCTTGCCATTTTAAATACATTTGCACCTACTTTTAATAATTTGGGGTCAAATTACTTCAAGGGTCAAAAATTAGTGGCAATGGATCTACTTGAAGAGCTCATTAGACAGATGAAAAGAACGAGGCATCATTATCCTTATGCATTTGGCTGTAGGGGTTTGCCTGTGCTGCTACCTGTTAAATATATATTGGTGGATGTCTGTCAAAAGGGGGCAATTACCTGAGAATGTTGAAACTGGCAGCATGATGGCAGACTCCCCCGGGTAGTCAATAGAAGTTGAGATTGTTGACCTCCTCTTCCACTGGCACTCCAGTGACAATATTAAATAATAGGTATTCGGTTGTATTTGCTGCCCATTTAATCGTAGTTACTGTTATTAATAAAAAATAATTTTGCTGTAACTTTACAAACCTGCTAACTCTAATTATTGGGTAGTCAATGACCAAAGACTTGGGGTATTTTCTAAAAATTAATAGTTCATTTCAATTGTGCTACGAGTCCGGGTCAAGTGGGGCTGGAATTGACCGCGCACTAGCCCAGGGTGTCGCAACATAATAAGACAATTGGCCTGAAAGGTTGTTATGAGCCAGGGACATACTTCAGCATGTGGCCTCTGTGATGAACGTGAGCCTTATCGTGCACAAGTTGAGAGAACTGCAAATCTATCTGGTTAGTCTGTGTTTTGAATAGTTTTGCTCCTATCCTGCCACCCTAGATTGTCTTCCTCCACAGGTGCACTGTGACAGAGCTGGCCATTTCACCCATGTTGTGCAGGTGAAAAATTACAGAATTGTTTTGGTGCAGAAGCCAATTGGACCGCCATGTCTGCACCTGCTCTCCAAATGAGCATTATGACTTAGTGTTATCCTCCTGCCTTTGCCCCATACCCCTGCACATTTATTCCTATTCAAGTAATCACCTAATGCTCAATTGAATGCCTTGATCAAACCAGCTTCCACCACAATTCCAGGCAGTGCATCCCAGACCCGAACCACTTGTTGTGTGAAAAGGTTTTTCTCAGATCACATTTGCTTCTTTTGCAAATCACTTTAACTCTGTGCCCTCCCGTTCTTGATCCCTTTACGAGCGGGAACAGTTTCTCGCTATCTAATCTGTACCGCCCCCTCCTGATTTTGAACACCTCTATCAAATCTCCCCTTGGCTTTCATCTCTCCAAGGAGAACAGTCCGAACCTCTCTAATCTATCCCCATAACTGAAGTTTCTCATCCCTGGAACCATCCTTGTCAGCCTGCTGCACTCCACCCAATCATTTGCATAATTAATTGTGTCCACACATACAACTTCTGTCCATGTTTTTTCTTCCACCTAAATGAAGCACATTGCAAATATTTTATATGTCCTGCAGAGGACAGCTTCCCATCTTTGTTAAAATACAACTACAGCAAGCTTATCATTCACTAACCTTGTCCCTTCTCCTGCTCTATTTTCCAGTTATTTTAGACTGCAAGTAAATATGAAGCTTCTGATAATGACTGAAGAAAATTGCCCAATTGCCAAACCTTCTCAATTCAGTCAAAGCAACCATTTTTGTTAGACTTTACATATTCAGGAAAACATCACCTGCGTTTATCATCTGAACATCAATATGTAATGGGAAATGATAGATTAAACTTCTTTGAAATGTCAAGTCGACATAAGAGATGAACTCACACAAAAAAGCCTCTAGCATAATGGAATTGATTTTTCCAAAGCTGTTTTTCATGCTATGTGGTTTTAAGTTTTTTTCATTTATACCTTTAAGGTAATACTTGGAAGTTTTATGTGAGTAAATGGATTTTAATAGAAAATGAAATTCCAATTTCATTAAAACTTTGAAGAATGAATTTTTTAAATTTCCCCGTGATGATCTTAATATTGAAAATATGATTTTCATTAGAGAAGTGGTATTAAGGAGATTTTTACTAGTATTTGCAACACCAGAAAAGGTTGTCTCTTATGATTTTGTCACTGTGAAAGACTGCGGGGGTGAACTGTACATTGCTCGGAATTTGTTAATAGGCTCCTAAAGCAATGGTGCAAGATTAATATTCTAGGGAGGATATCGGAGGTGAACACTCAGACAACCATGATTCTCCAGGCTCTTCACTGCTCAGGTTGTACCAGAGAGGACGTAGGGGGACACAGATAAATTCAATTCAGGGCCCGGGCTGGGGTCAGTCGCTCAATCTCAGGGGGAGTGGTCACTAGCAGGCCTCACCTTCCATTCACTTTGGGGTGCACCTTGCTTTAAGGGGTTCGAGAGGCTGACATGCAGGAGTGGTTTCCTATGTCCCCCTTGCTGGACTTGTGGCCAAATCACCACTGAGGGAGTGCCTTTCCTTGGTGGGACGTGGAAATTGAATGGCAGGAGGTGAATACTGATGGTCAGCACTGGGGGCAACTGAGGTCACAGGGTGGGGCCTAATGACAAGCTAGACTGTAAGGGCTGAATGGAGTTTTCAGGAATGGGTCCCATCTCTGCCTAATGAGGAATGAAGACCCTCTCAACTGAGCCCCACACTCAGGCAGGACTCAGAGGACCAAGGGGCTTAGCTCTATATAATTTCAATTCTACATGTCTCCGATGTTTGTTTGTCTCTCAGGATTAGATGTGTAAAACTGACATGGGAGCATGAGGGTGCCCTCTAAATGTGTGCTTGTAATGCCTTGCATGCACTGCCCCTCTCCTGGAGCTACTTCTAGGACTTGCTCAAAGACTGAAACATTGTTGCCTCGCACTGCAGTTCACCGCAGTCTGGAGTAGTGGCTGTTGTCAGGGAGCCGCTGTTCAGAGATCAGCACCTCGACTCATATAATTCTGAGTGGCTGGTGGAGAGGCGGGCTGGGTCTGCCAGGGTGACCAGGATTGGGGACATACTGGGTGGCAGACGAGTGGGCTGGGTGACACCCCCAGGAAGTGTAACACCGCATGGCAGTGGATGTCCAGTTCACAGCCAATACATCCATGATCTCAAAATGGTCGTGCTTGGACCCAATACCCCTGCTCAGATGGAATTTCACACTGGCCCAAGGGAACTCTCTCCTGGGAGCCGGACTTCCACAGCCTGGCCTCCTTGCGGAAATAGCTCTGTGCCTGAGGGGTTTCCTGTAAGGGCTGCTGCTGCACACTCTTCATTTCTTTGCCCTCTCCTGTCACCCAGAAATACCTTGCCATGGTTGTTACCATTGGGCAGTGGAGGTCCCTGTCATGGGGTGAAATTCTCTGCAGACCGTCGTAACGCCGATTTCCGGCGAGAAAAATCGGTGTACATGACTCCGGCGTGGGGGCCTTCTTTTAGGCCGCTATTCTCCGTTCCCGGAGGGGCCAGCAGCTGACTGACGCGATACGCGTCAGTTTCACCAGCTGCAGAAGTGGTGAGACCCGGCGTTTTTTGGAGGAGGAGGAGGAGAGAGACAGACCCGGCATTTGGGGGGGGGGGTTCCGGCATTTGGGGGGGGGTTCCGGCATTTGGGGGGGGGGGTTCCGGCATTTGGGGGGGTTCCGGCATTTGGGGGGGGTTCCGGCATTTGGGGGGGGGTTCCGGCATTTGGGGGGGGGGTTCCGGCTTCGGGGGGGGGGGGGGGGTTGCGGCATCGGGGGGGGGGGGGGTTGCGGCATCGGGGGGGGGGGGGTTGCGGCATCGGGGGGGGGGTTGCGGCATCGGGGGGGGGGTTGCGGCATCGGGGGGGGTTGCGGCATCGGGGGGGGTTGCGGCATCGGGGGGGGTTGCGGCATCGGGGGGGGTTGCGGCATGGGGGGGGGTTGCGGCATCGGGGGGGGGTTTGGGGGCAGCGGCGTGCAGAGAGGGGAGGCGACGGATGCCCGGGGCCAACGCACCGTCGCCCCCCCCTCTGTACGCCGCTGCCCCCTACCCCAACCACTCCCCCCTCACCACCCCTATCTCCCTCCCCACCACCCCTACCCTCCTCCCCACCACCCCTACCTCCCTCCCCACCACCCCTACCTCCCTCCCCACCACCCCTACCTCCCTCCCCACCACCCCTACCCCCTCCCACCACCCCTACCCCCTCCCCACCACCCCTACCCCCCTCCAAAGCCGCCCCCCCATCTCTCGCAACGCCGCAACCCCCCCCTCAACGCCGGGTCCCCCCACCTCAACGCCGGGTCCCCCCCCCTCAATGCCGGGTCCCCCCCCTCAACGCCTGTACCCACACCCCCTCAACGCCGGTACCCACACCCCGTCCCCCTCCCTCTGAAGGCCGGTACCCACACACCCCCCCCCCTCTCTCCTCCTCCCCCCTTCCTTCCTCCTCCCCCCCTTCCTTCCTCCGTCCCCCCTTCCTTCCTCCTCCCCCCTTCCTTCCTCCTCCCCCCCTTCCTTCCTCCGTCCCCCCTTCCTTCCTCCTCCCCCCCTTCCTTCCTCCGTCCCCCCCCTTCCTTCCTCCCCCCCTTCCTTCCTCCGTTAGTGGGGGGGGGGGTGCGGCGTTAGTGGGGGGTGGGGGGTGGGGGGGTGCGGCGTTGGAGGGTGGTAGGGGTGGTGAAGGGGGTAGGGGTGGTGAGGGGTGGTTGGGGTAGGGGCAGCAGCGTGCAGAGGAGGGGGGCGACGGATGCCCGGGGCCAACGCACCGTCGCCCCCCCCTCTGCACGCAGCTGCCCCTACCCCAACCCCCTCCCCTCACCACCCCTACCCCCTTCACCACCCCTACCCCCCTCCAACGCCGCACCCCCCCACCCCCCACTAACGCCGCACCCCCCCCCATTAACGGAGGAAGGAAGGGGGGAGGAGGAAGGAGGGGGGACGGAGGAAGGAAGGGGGGGAGGAAGGAAGGGGGGGAGGAGGAAGGAAGGGGGGAGGAGGAAGGAAGGGGGGAGGAGGAGGAAGGAAGGGGGGAGGAGGAAGGAAGGGGGGGAGGAGGAAGGAAGGGGGGATGGAGGAAGGAAGGGGGGGAGGAGGAAGGAAGGGGGGAGGAGGAGAGAGGGGGGGTGTGTGGGTACCGGCCTTCAGAGGGAGGGGGACGGGGTGTGGGTACCGGCGTTGAGGGGGGGACCCGGCGTTGAGAGAGGGGGGTTGCGGCGATGAGGGTGGGGGGTTGCGGCGTTGCGAGAGATGGGGGTCGGCGTTGGAGGGGGGTAGGGGTGGTGGGGAGAGGGGTAGGGGTGGTGGGGAGGGGGGTAGGGGCGTTGGAGGGAGGTAGGGGTGGTGAGGGGGGGTGGTTGGGGTAGGGGGCAGCGGCGTACAGAGGGGGGGGCGACGGTGCATTGGCCCAGGGCATCCGTAGCCCATCCTCTCTGCACGCCGCTGCCCCCAAACCCCCCCCCCCGATGCCGCAACCCCCCCCGATGCCCCCCCCGATGCCGCAACCCACCCCCCGATGCCCCCTCCGATGCCGCAACCCCTCCGGATGCCGCAACCCACCCCCCGATGCCGCAACCCACCCCCCGATGCCGCAACCCACCCCCCCGATGCTGCAACCCCCCCGATGCCGCAACCCCCCCGATGCCGCAACCCACCCCCCGATGCCGCAACCCCCCCCGATGCCACAACCCCCTCCGATGCCTCAACCCACCCCCCGATGCCGCAACCCACCCCCCGATGCCGCAACCCCCCCGATGCCGCAACCCACCCCCCGATGCCGCAACCCACCCCCCGATGCCGCAACCCCCCCCCCCCCGATGCCGCAACCCCCCCCGATGCCGCAACCCCCCCGATGCCGCAACCCCCCCCGATGCCGCAACCCCCCCCCATGCCCTCCCCCGATGCCGCAACCCACCCCCCGATGCCCCCCCGATGCCGCAACCCCCCCGGATGCCGCAGCCCACCCCCCGATGCCGCAACCCCCCCCCCGATGCCGCAACCCAACCCCCGATGCCGCAACCCCCCCGATGCCGCAACCCCCCCCGATGCCGCAACCCACCCCCCGATGCCGCAACCCACCCCCCGATGCCGCAACCCCGCCCGATGCCGCAACCCACCCCCCGATGCCGCAACCCCCCCGATGCCGCAACCCCCCCCAATGCCCCCCCCGATGCCGCAACCCACCCCCCCATGCCGCAACCCCCCCCCCCCACCATGCCGCAACCCCCCCCCCCCCGACACTGAACGGCGTCAACCATCATCAATGGTTGACGCCGTTTTAAAGCAACTGTGATTTTCGCCGACGTGACCCGTGGCCACGTCGGCGGGACTTCGGCCTATCCGGGCCGGAGATTTGTGGAATCTAAAAAAAAAATGAAATCCCGCCGGCGCCAGCTGTTTTCAGAGGCTGCCGGCGGGATTTGCACAGCGCCGGTTTTTGGCCGGTCAGAGATTTAAAAACCCTGCGGGAGCGGGAATAACGCCGCTGCCGGCCGATTCTCCGACCCTGCGTGGGGTCGGAGAATCCCGCCCCAGATGTGCAAACATGCAACCAATGAATACTCAGAATAGGACATAACCAATGGGCAGTCCGGACACTCAGAGGCGGCATCACCACAAGGGGGCATGACATAAACACTATAAAAGGGATGAGGCACTCACACCCTGCCTCTTTCCACAGATAGACATCTAGAGAGTTAGACAGGGTTGATCAGCAGCATCACACCCCAGCGTGTGGTTTAGAGCAAGCTGGTACAGTTAGACTGAGTTACTGCAGTTAGATTCGCAGAGTCAAACTCATTTGAGAACTGTATTAATAGTTCAATAAACATGTTTAACTCATTTCAGAGTCTGGAGCATCCTTTAGTTAAGACTGCATCAAGTAGCAGTCTGTGTTATCCGAAGCAGCATAACACAACAGTACCCTTTGGAGGTTGCTGCACAGAGGAGTCCTCCCTCTTAATCTCAGGGACGTGGGGTGGAGGGTGTTGCATACAGCAGCCCCATACAACCATAACCTACATCAGTTCACATGCTGCCAAGGTGCCAACCTTTTTTGCAGCATTATGGAGTTCCTAAACAATGCATATATGTAAGTTGTGTTAGACTACATCCACTTTTTAGCCTTTTGAAAAACCTTTTGTGACAGTTTTGTTTGCTCTTCAGCCCCATGCTCCTGATCTATGGGCAGCCGGTGCATAGATGGGTCAGGAGGGAGGAGGATCTCCTGGTGAACCTGTTACTGGGCCTGGCCAAGCTTCCATCAATAGGTCCAGGCAGCAAACAACTCAGGGCGTCACCAACCCAACAGTCTGAACCTCTCCCGTGGCTACATTGGTGGCGGGTTGTCCCTGGAGAGGGAGCATGAAGTGTTCATGGGCATGATTGAGGTTTCCATGCTCGCTGGGCACCGCAGGGACTGGGGTGCCTTTTTGGCCCTTTTAATGACATTTGAATTTGATGTTTTAAGTTTCATTTATGATTTTTTTTTAAGGCAGTATCCTATTTAGGGGTTGCCCCTTTTAATTTGTCCCTTGGTTAATTTAATTTAGTTTATTATGTTTAACCAAAATAGTTGGGACTCCCAATCGGCTGCTGCAACTGGTGTTTCTGCTGCTGTTGCTTCTCTTACTGTTTACAACTGCTGCTATGACTGGACATTCCTTTGCCTCAGGCATATGTTGTCTGGGCAGGAGGAGGCTGTCATGGCTTTCACCCAAATCACAACAGCTAAGGGACCTTTTTGGACCTGGACAGCTCCACTGAGGAGGAGAGTACTGTTGGAGAGATGGGGAGGCAAGGTTGGATTGGATTTGTTTATTGTCACGTGTGCCGAGGTACAGTGTAAAGTATTTTTCTGCGAACAGCTCAACAGATCATTAAGTACATGGGAAGAAAAAGGAAATAAAAGAAAATACATAATAGGGCAACACAAGGTATACAATGTAACTACATAAGCACTGGCATTGGATGAAGCATACAGGGTGTTGTGTTAATGAGGTCAGTCCATAAGAGGATCATTTAGGAGTCTGGTAACAGTGGGGAAGCTGTTTTTGAACCTGTTCGTGCGTGTTCTCAGACTTCTGTATCTCCTGCCTGATGGAAGAAGTTGGAAGAGTGAGTAAGCCGGGTGGGAGGGGTCTTTGATTATGCTGCCCGCTTTCCCCAGGCAGCGGGAGGTGTAGATGGAGTCAATGGATGGGAGGCAGGCTTGTGTGATGGACCGGGCGGTGTTCACGACTCTCTGAGGTTTCTTGCGGTCCTGGGCCGAGCAGTTGCCATACCAGGCTGTGATGCAGCCAGATGGTATGCTTTCTATGGTGCATCTATAAAAGTTGGTAAAGGTTAATGTGGACATGCCGAATTTCCTTAGTTTCCTGAGGAAGTATAGGTGCTGTTGTGCTTTCTTGGTGGTAGCATCGACGTGGGTGGACCAGGACAGATTTTTGGACATGTGCACCCCGAGGAATTTGAAACTGATAACCATCTCCACCTCGGACCCGTTAATGCTGACAGTGGTGTGTATATTACTTTGCTTCCTGAAGTCAATGACCAGCTCTTTAGTTTTGTTGGCATTGAGGGAGAGATTGTTGTTGCTACACCACTCCACTAGGTTCTCTATCTCCCTCCTGTATTCTGACTCGTCGTTATTCGAGATCCGGCCCACTATGGTCGTATCGTCAGCAAACCTGTAGATGGAGTTGGTACAAATTTTGCCACACAGTTGTGTGTGTACAGGGAGTAGAGTAGGGGGATAACTACGCTGCCTTGCAGGGCCCCGGTAGTGAAGTCTATTGTGGAGGAGGTGTTGTTCATTCTAACTGATTGTGGTCAGTTGGTCAGAAAATCGAGGACCCAGTTGTAGAGTGGAGAGCCAAATCTTAGGTTTTGGAGCTTTGATATGAGCTTGGCTGGGATTATGGTGTTGAAGGCAGAGCTGTAGTCAATAAATAGGAGTCTGATGTCGGAGTCCTTGTTGTCGAGATGCTCTAGGGATGAGGTAAGGGACAGGGAAATGGCGTCTGCTGTGGACCAGTTGCGACGATATGCAAATTGCAGGGGATCAAGGCGTTCTGGGAGTATGGAGGTGATGCGCTTCATGAGCAACCTCTCAAATCACTTCATTATGACTGAAGTCAGGGCCACCGGACGGTAGTCATTGAGGCACGTTGCCTGGTTCTTCTTTGGCACCAGTATGATGGTGGTCTTCTTGAAGCAGGTGGGGACCTCGGAGTGGAGTAGGGACAGGTTAAAGATGTTGGCAAACACCTCTGCCAGCTGGCCTGCGCAGGCTCTGAGTGAACGACCAGGGATCCCGTCCGGGCCCATCAACGTCCGAGGGTTCACTTTCAGGAAGGCCGATCTGACTTTGGAAGCTGTGATGGTGGGTATGGGTGAGTTATGGGCTGCTGGGGCACTCGACAGCGGATTGTTGGTTACCTATTCAAACCTAGCATAGAGTGCATTGAGTTCATCGGGGAGGGGTGCGCTGCTGCCAGAGATACAGCTCGGCTTCGCTTTGTAGCCATTATGTTGTTTAGTCCTTGCCACATTCGCCGAGAGTCTGTCTGTGACTCCAGCTTGGTTTGATATTCTCTCTTGGCATCTCGGATGGCTTTCCGGAGGTCGTACCTGGATTTCTTGCATAGGTCAGGGTTGTCTGACTTGAACGCCTCAGATCCATCCTTCAGTAGGGAGTCAATCTCGCAATTGAGCCATGGTTTCCGGTTGGGGAACGTACATACTACTTTCTTTGGCACGCAGTCGTCCACACATTTGCTGATGAAGTCTGTGACGGTGGTGGCATACTCATTTATGTTGGGCGCTGATTCTTAAATATGGACCAATCCACTGTCTCTAAGCAGTCACATAAGAGCTCTTCTGTTTCCTCGGACCTGCACTGCAGGACCTGCAGGTGGTGCCTGGGATTGGATTTGAGGCTGCCTGTTTTTATTTCCAAAAGCTGGAGTTTGAATAGAAGGAGAAGTAAGAGGCTGTGATTGCTTGACAACAATTACAAGGAGAGAAAAAGGCCGAAGTCCTGGAGGCTTCATAGCTAGAGAGAGAGGGAGGAGCAGAAGGACTGCAATAGCAACATCAAGGAGAGAGGAAGGTTGGTGCTCTATTTTCCTCAATCAATTGTGCTAAAACAGGGGTGAGAATTTAAAAAATCAAATGGCCATCGTAGACTTTTGGCTGGGCCCCTTCTGGGCTGAAGACCCTGTCCTTCTCCCACCGACTGTCAAAAGAATACATCTTTTGTGCCCCACATTCCCTCCTGTGCCTTCCCCACCTCCCTCCCTCCCTATTCTAGTGACCTGCATATGCATAGTAATGTATACAGTTAGATATACGACCTCCAGCCAGCAGGTGGGGACAGAGATCCACCATGTGACTCCAGAGATCGGAGGTTGGTAGTTAGTCGTACTAGAGGAGAGTCGCATTCGACGTAGTTCCAGGAAAATTCACTTATTTAAAAAAAAATTAATTTAGTGTACACAATTAATTATTTTTCCCATTAAGGGGCTATTTAGCGTGTTCAATCCTTGCACATCTTTGGGTTGTGGGGGTGAAATCCACGCAAACAGGGGGAGAATGTGTAAACTCCACAGTGACTCAGAGCCTGGATGGAACCTGGGACCTCGGCGCTGTGAGGCAGCAGGGCTAACCCACTGCGCCACCGTGCTGCCTGGAAAATTCACTTATATGTTGCCATTTATATTATAGTTTGTTAATTATCTTTCCACGTGTTGACTTTGTTAATAAACTATCTTCCCAGTCGAAGAACTAGGTATTCTGTGTGCATCTTTACCATGGCCACAACACAGAACATAACACCTATGCATACGTCCCTCCCTCCCTATGCCCCTCCCCCTCCCTCCTGTGCCATCCTCCTCCCTCTTGTGCCCTCCCTCCCTCCCTATGCCCTCCTCCCTGTGCCCACCTACCTCCCTCCTGTGCCTCCCCTCTCTCCTGTACCTCCCACTCCCTCCTCAGCATGGACTGTACGATTTTTGCCAGTTCAATGTCTTCCTGCCTTGGCACTGAACGGGACCACATGATTTACCCTGACCAGTCCTACACGCTCCTGGGCCGGACCATTCATGATTACATCCATCAGGGCAGGGACCTGATCCACCACTCCTGGAGGGCTGGTCTGTCGAACGCCTTCCTGTCTCTTGACCAGGATAAGGCGTTCGGCAGGGTGGATCACAAATATTTATTCAGAACTCTGGGTTCGGGACGTTTTTTTGTCACCCAGATCCAACAGCCACAGAATGCCTTGTTGAGGCTAATGAGTTACTGATGGCACCCCTTCTCTTTAGGAGAGGAGAGTGTCAGGGCTGCCCCTTGTCCAGCCATTGTATTCCATCTGTGTGGAGCCTTTCCCGTGCCTCTTGCAGAGGACATTGTCAGGATTTGTTCTGGTGAGCCAGGCGCATGTGGAGTGGTCCTGTATGAAAACAAAAACCGAGCCAGTCTCGTGTCTATTGACCCGGAAGACCGCTTCTTTAGGCCCCATTTGAATGTCTGCACTGCGCCCTCCGCCAACCATTAGAAGCCGGGTGGTATGGAGCGGTGCGGATATGGCGTATGCCAAGTCAGCGAAAAGGACAGGCCTGATAATACTCAAGGACTCAAAACAAGTGAGCTCCCCTTATACCTTCTCTAGCAAGGTGTAAGGCACCGGAAATAGCACGGCATGGCTCCTGGTTCGACTTGGACATGGGCTATGGCCCCTTTTATTTTCCCCAAACCGGGCTGGAATACATCTGGGTACCATCCGAGTACCTCTGTCAACCCTCCAGAATCTGTTTGGAGGATGTGCTGCCACTGCAGCCGCAAATGGTGCAACCAGTCCAGACCCAACAGGCTGGGCCCATGGCCACGCACCACGATAAGTGGGAAACGCCCCTCCTGGCGTCCATAAACAACAGGAGTCATCGTAGTTCCTGCAATGTCCAATGGTTCCCCCTTGTAGGTGTATCGGTTAATGTAAGGGTCTGTATACCCTGCCTGATGTGGTCGAATGTTCTCTGGGTGATCACGGAGACCGCTGCGCCAGTGTCCAGCTCTATCTCAAGCGGCTGACCATTGACCCGTACTGTCACCCTGATGGGGGCCACATGGGGAGCTGCCACACAATGCAGCTGCAGGCAGTCATCCTCCATCTCCACATCCTCGGGAGTAGTCGCCGCAGGTCATCCAAATGGAAGGGCTGGCCCCAGATTCTGTCGGAACGATGGAGCCTCTGGCGCCCCCAGGACCGACGACCGCGAAGGGGTCGCCGCCTACATGTCTGACACTGACATGGCTCCTCATCCATCAGTTCTGGAAAAGGCTCCCTTTGGGGAAGAATGTCCGGCGGCCACTGGCGTCGATCCGGACACCGCCCCGCCAAAGGTACCGCAGGCGTGCGGGGAAACGCTTTTGGACGGAAGGGGTTGTGCCCCAAGGCGTGCACCTCCATTCCCTGTAGCTCTTGCACTCCCCATTCTGTGCTCTCTCGGGACAATATTATTTGAATGGCCTGTTGAAAAGTCAATGGGCGAATTCTCCGCTCCCGGGAAAAATCGGGAGGGCCGTCGTGAACTCGGCTGAGTTTCACGACGGCCTCGGAGGCCGCTCCTCGCCCCCTATTCTCCCCCTCCCCCCCCCCCGGTGTTGTTAGGAGTGGCGCTCCGTAAATCTCGGCCGCGGGGGCGTCGCGCCGAGAATGATGCGGCCGGCACGCCTAATGACGTCAGCAGCGCATGCGCAGGTGGGCCGGCTCCAACCCGCGCATGCGCGGCTGACGTCACGACGCTGACAGTTCAAACACGCGCATGCGCGGTGGCTGTCTTTCCCCTCAGCCACCCCGCAAGATGTGGCGGCTTGATCTTGCGGGGCGACGGAGGGGAAATAGTGCGTCCGATTGAGACGCCGGCCCGACGATCGGTGGGTACCGATCGCGGGCCTGTCCCCTCCCGAGCACAGTCGTGGTGCTCATTCCCCACCAGGCCCACTACAAGCCCCAAACGGGCATCTCCACACCCGCTTCATGACGGCAGCGACCAGGTGTGGTTGCCGCCGTCGTGAAACGGTCGCGAACGGCAGGCCGCTCGGCCCATCCGGGTCGGAGAATCGCCGGTCACCGTGAAAAACGTCGAACGCCGATTCTTCCGAGCGGGGGGGGGGGGGGGGGGGGGGAGAGTCGCGGTGGAGGGGGGGGTGAAATTTGTCGGGAGGCCCTCCCGCAATTCTCCCACGCAGCGTGGGGAGCGGAGAATCACGCCCAATGTTGGCTCGGCTAACAACTTTCTCTGGATGGCCGCATTGTTAATTCCGCAATCCAAACGGTTGTGTAACATTTCTGACAAGGTCTCACCATAGTCACAGTACTCCGCAATCCTGCGTAGCCTGGATAGAAACTCTGCAGGGATTCTCCTGGGGTCCTCTCAGCGGCATTAAACCGGTAACATTGGACTATCGTGGGCGGGGTTTAGTTAAAATGTTGCCCCACTAATGTCACAAGTTCATCAAACGTCTTGGTGTCTGGCATAGATGGGTACGTAAGGCTCCTAATTACCCCAAATGTATGCGGGCCGCAGGCAGTGAGCAAAATGACCACCTGGCGCTCGTTTTCAGTGATGTTGTTTGCCCGGACATAGTAATGCATCCGTTGTGCGTACTGGTTCCAGCTTTCCAGCGCAGCGTCAAAAACATCCAAACGTCCATACAGAGGCACAGTGTAACAGATAAAAACCTTCCAACCTATATCCAACAAAAATCCAGGGAGGTGGCTTCAGCAGTATAACAGGTATCCACTTTAACCCGCATCACCAGTTTTGTGAGGGCCATGAAGAATTCTGCATGAGTTGTAGAATAGAAAGAAATAACATTCATTTACAATAACCCACATGTATACAATAGCAGCAGTAACTCCCTTGCTGCTCTCTCCTCGCTAGCTGGTTCCAAACTGGGAGCTGGCAGAGACATAGCACTGGCAGCCTCATACGGCACATGGTGAAGTGCCGAGTGTGTGCGGGTGTTTGTAGAGCATGGCCTTGTTACGACACCCTCAATGTGAGATTTAAAATTCTCACAGACATGACTGCTGCCTGCAGGCTTTTAAATAAGCATGACTTTCACAGGCCTGGCTGGAACCAATTTAAATCAGTAAGCTGAGAGAGAGATCTGCTTTGTGCTGCCTTCCAGATCGAAGTGAAATTACTTGACAAAATACCTTGCCTGTGATCTCCAGAACATTCTGAAGTGCTTGACCAATCACCAGTGAAAATATGAAAACTTCCAGAATTCCAGAAGGGGTGATTGGCTTGTAGCCAAGTCCATCAAAATGACATCACGGGCTATACCACAGAACATACTAAATCCCTGGGATCTGCCGGGTCAGTCCACATAGCAGCCTTCGCAGGGCGGGGGGTTCAGCTCAGAACCAAAAAATTGTAATGTACAGGACAAGAATCAAAAAAGAGAAACACAAAGCAGACAAGGATTTAACAAGTCCCTTACAGTGGCATGAAATAAGAGGGGTGGGGGGATCTGGTGGTGAATAAAGTGATGTGCATTTACATGTGCTTTTTTATAGTGGGTGACCTAACTTAACTCGTGCCAGTGATCACCCGTGCCCATTAGGTGCCAAAAGTTTCTTACACTTCCTAACCCTCACACTACATTTATGTGTATTCCCAAGATCCACAGTTGAGATTGAGGTAGTCTGTTGCCGTTCACACCCTGTTGCCTGAGATGACCTTGATGGGTGTTCCCTTGGGAGCTTGGACTGTGAGAGTTTGGGCGTTGCTTCGAGCAGCAAAGGTGTTGCAACGCTACCCTCCTTGGTGTGCGGGGCTGGAGGTATGTCGCTCACATGGAGGGGTCTGTCAGGTGGGCTGGACGTCCCTGAGGACCCTTGGGTGGAGGGCCCCAGGCTGCGCTCCAGATGATCCTCTTCCCTTCAGATGCTCGAGGCCTCCTGTGCTCTTCCATAGGATAGAGGGCCAGCTGGGGTGAGATTCAGAAGCCCCGCCATCCTCTGGTGCTTACACTCTTGGATTCCCATTGGTGCCTGCACCATGCAGTTGAAGCCCTCAGCCATGGGGGTCATGAGCCATGAAGTACACATGCCACTCCTCTGCCATGCAGTACACATTCTGCTCCAAGGTCTCCACTGCGGACGCCACCCTCGCAGTGTTGGCCATGTTGCGTTAGGGTGACTGTAACATCTCCTCAGTCAGAAAGCAATTGGACTCCTCCAGGCGGTCTTGCAGTTTGAGTGGGGGTGCTATCATGACTTCCTGATGCTCAAGACTCTGCCTTTGCCATTCCATCATCAGATCGAGAACGACCGGACCCAGGGGTAAGTCAGGGGCTCAGCAGTCTCCTAGGCTCTGGTATCAATCTGAGTGCCGGAACCCTGGGATGACCCTGCCTCCACCTGCTTTGGATCATCAGGTGTGAGGTGGTCACCAGTGAGTGACCCAGAAGCCTGGCTACTACTTAATTCTATCGAGATGTGAGTATCTGCTGTAGGGGCGGTCGCAAGTGACAGATGTGATGCCTCTTCTATGGTGATATCTGAGAATTCCCCCTCCGAGCTACTTGGGTCTGTGGTTTCTAGGGGGCACGGGAATGGTCCGGGCTGGTCATCTGATTGCGCTGCCGGGGAGGGCCATGGCCCTTGTGCATCACAGGGGATAAATTATGTGAGATGTTTACATGCGTGAGGGATTTGAGGGATGATTGCTTGTCCTTAGGGTTCTCACTTTTGTTCCCCCCTGGCCAGCTCAAGGGCTCTTTCTCATGGGGGGGTGAGGGTCCAGATTTGCCACATGACTCCAGTTGGATGTGCCCTCTCATGCTGGTTATGTTCTATTTTGTCCTGCGGGGATTATTGTTCTATTCGTTCATGGGACGTGTGCGCCGCAGGCTGAGCCAGCATTTATTGCCCACCCCTAATTGCCCTCGAGGGGGGCAGTTAATAGTCAACCACATTGCTGTGGGTCTGGAATCACATGTAGGCCAGACGAGGTAAGAAAGGTAGATTTCCTTCCCTGAAATGCATTAGTGAACCAGATTGGTTATTACAACAATCGACAATGATTTCATGGTCATCATTAGAATTTTGATTCAAGGTTACATTTTTTCATTTGAATTCAAATTTCACCGTCTGCAGTGGCAGGATTAGAAACTGGGTCCCCAGAGCATTAGTCTGGATCTTTGGTTTACTAGTCCAGTGACAATACCACTACGCCACCGCCTCCGCTAGATTATGCTCTTAGGATTCATTCCTGTAGTGTTTTCCTTGAGAAATGTGTTTCTCAAGAGTTTGGATATAGATGAGGAGAATGTAGGCGAGAATCCTACCAGTTCAGATGGTTGAGGAGTGGCATGCGTTGGACTGGAGTGGGAGCAGCAATGTGAGGAGCAGAATTGAGATTGGAGGGCAGCATGGGGATTGGTGGTGTGGTGAAAGATGGCCTTGTGACAGGTGAGAAACCGATGAGGAGACTGGCTGAGAGCTCACCTTGGAGATATGAGGGGTGGGTGAGGGGGTCATTGAGAGTCTGGAGGTGGCAGACCTAACCTGGCCACGCAAAGGAGGTCATTCACTTTCTTACAGCATTGCTGCCCCATCCTCTTCTGAAGGGAGCTGGCACACACAAAAGCTGCAATGCCCTCCCAGGTTGGGGGCGGGGGGCGCAGTGGGTGGGGGGGGGGGTTGGTCACCTTCCTGGTGGACTGCTCCCTGGAGTCCAGGTACAGGTCATCCCACCTCTACTGTTTTCCATCCAGAGGTTTGGTGAGGGCTTCCTCTCAAAATCTCAGAGCAAACTTTCTGGCTGCCCAACCAATGGATCTGGAACAAGTGCTGGGCAATGCTGACTTGGTGTATACATGGCGCTCCCACTGATTGTAGTAATTAAGTTTCCAGCCCGTGAGAGAATCAGCAGGAGGTGACAAAGAGCATGATGTGATTCACGTGGAGAAAAAAACTTTTGCTTGAGAGGCTCAAACTTCTGTGAGAAATCCCACTGACACAGGATTCACACAGTTTTTCTCCCCGGAACTGACACTTGGCCATTTATTGGTATGATTCCACCACCCACTGCATTGTTTTCTGACTTGGTGCAAATATCTGGATTAAACTGTGGATATTTGTATATCTGACTCGTAAAACTGTTCTGAGTTGATTTGACCCATTGGTTGTATGATGATGTTCATTGTACTCTGAAATATGTCACCTCAGCTATTAATAAGATAATAATGGGTGGCACAGTGGCAAATTGTTTAGCACTGCTGCCTCACAGTGCCAGGGACCCAGTTCAATTCCAGCCTTGGGTGATTTTCCATGTGGAGTCTGCAAGTTCTCCCCGTGTCTGCGTGGGTTTCCTCCGGGTGCTCTAGTTTCCTCCGACAGTGCAAAGGTGTGCAGATTAGCTGGATTGGCCTTTGTAAATTGCCCCTTACTGTCCAAAAGGTTAGTGTAGTTACTGGTCCCTGACTCGTTCGGAGGGTCGTTGCAGACTCTATGGGGCTGTATGGCTTTCTTCTGCACTGCAGAGATACTATGATAAGTTGGAAATGTCCTCAGAGCTGCATCTTTTCTTCGGCCATAGTTTGCAGGATACTGCTATCGTTTCCACAGTTAAATTCACACAGCTTACCATCACAGAAAATTGGTAAGTTTGTCTTTGGAGGGAAGAATACTCTGACAGGAGAATAAATATCATGATGAGTGTGATAGTCCAGGAGATCTCTGTAGCATTGAGACGTCAGAAGGAGCTCCCCAGTGGGGAGCTCTTTATATATAAGTCCTCCCTTTGTTTCTGTTGTTTCTGGAGAGGCAGCAGCGATTGCATCTATAAATGCCTCAAAAACACCTTGTTAGGATCATTATCCCAACCAAGTTCATGTTTAAAAGTAGCGAGTGTCATATTCTGGAAAGCCAAGCTGGTGAAGGATTGAACTGAAGGATTGAGGCAATCTGTGCACACATTTATGAACATTTATTTCAGAATTAGACATTGCAAGAAAGTACTTCCTAATCCAAACACCACAATATCAATGTGTCTCTAATGTTCAAACCATAACCAATTAAGTGCCTCATTTGAAAAGGGCATTATTATCTCACTGGAACACAAAGAAAAACTTTAAATGAAATTTATCAACTAAAACTTAAAATAGCATAGTGTTTAGAATGTACTGTAGCACCCCAGGTACTCATGCCTTAAGCATGCTGATTAACACAACATGGTCTCGCTGCAGGAAAACTGGGTCTGAATGTAACTACAGAAGAGAGACAGCTAGTTAGGCCAAACAGTTCCCTCACCCCAACCACTGCCACCTCCCACTGCTTGGATCTATTAACAGCCACTTTTGTCAGGTCAAAAAGCCATCCAGGAGGCCCTCAG
Organism: Scyliorhinus canicula; assembly: GCF_902713615.1. Classification (NCBI taxonomy): domain Eukaryota; kingdom Metazoa; phylum Chordata; class Chondrichthyes; order Carcharhiniformes; family Scyliorhinidae; genus Scyliorhinus; species Scyliorhinus canicula. The sequence continues at coordinate 241,221,030 of NC_052146.1, forward strand.
GTCTACTCTGCACTTGGTGGTCAAAGACTGGGGCTGCGCTGTAACCAGGAATTGAAAATAGCCCTTTCAACTGATGGAAGAGAGGCTGCACACTCTGTACAAATACGAAACTTAAACTCCGCCACATGCAGAAATTACAGGTGGCCCAGGAGGCTGTGAATTGGCTGAACCATCTCTTGCGCAGGATTACCACGTGCAGCACCATCCATATCAAATCCCTGTAAACAAAGGGAGGACTTACATATAAAGAGGTTCCATTGGGGACTCTGTCTCCTCCATGTAGCAGAACAGAATGTCATGGCAAGTCTGGACGGTCAATGAGGGTGAGGGAGTGGAGGGTGTGCAAGAGCAGCCCATGCAGGACAGCCCTCAGATGTGTCTAGTTCAGCGATGGGCGACCTAGGCTAAAGAGTGGGCCGCATGAGTCGTTCTCCTTCATCTCAGTGGGCCGCAAGATTAAAATTGGGCTTGTTCACTAACCCACAATTAACCTAAAATACATTTTGATACATGGATTGTAGAAAATGCATAATCATTTATATATTATTAAAACTATCATCAACTTCAAATAGTTAAAACAAAATAAATATTTACACTTTAGATGCAAAGGGAGGGGACGGCTCTCACAGTCAATGTTGAGTGCAATCACCACGCACCTCACTTCACATGCCCTTGCTAAAAGAGTGTATCACTTCAGTCATGCTGATAGTAAAAAATACCTACGTGCTGGAAATCGGCGGAATGTGGTAACCCTGCACATGGGCAATGGTCAAAAAAATGTCTCGTGGGCTGTAACCCGAGCCCAAATGGGCCGCACGTGGCCCCTGGGCCCCAGGTTGCCCACCACTGGTCTAGTTGTAGGGGCACAGCTGAATCTCCAGTTAATACCCACCACCTTCATGCGATTAAGTCCAACTAATGTTTAATTACCAGTGAGTTCCGACTTTTCCTCTGATAAGCTGTACATTCTGAATTGAATCCTGTAGATATTAGATGCACAAGCAACATGGGATTAGAAGAAAGCCTTCAAGCAAATCAGCGTCCCTGAGACTACCAGTACCTAATTTCCCCAAAGACTGCGGCAATGCTATCTCAGCCACAAACCTCCACTCTCTAGAGTCTGATGTAGTACCACAGACAGTAAGAGGCTTAATGTAAGTGTAAAACTCTCAGGGTGCAGTAACATTGTTATAGTATGTTGCTGGACTAGTAATCCAGAACCAACAATTTGAAGAGATGAGTTCAACTCCCACCAGGGCAGTTCTGAAATTTAAATCCAGTTCATGAAATAAATCTGGAATAAAAAACTATGTTTATATTTTCACCATGGAGGCAGGGAACAGAAGTTCTGGGACCTTAAACCTACCTTCAGTGGGAAAATGTTTGATGTAATGATTTCCATGGGTGAAAACCATCACTTGATATGGAGTCAGGTTTCCTGTCCACATAGAGCCAATGGGAACGGGACTGGACGTGGGTCACATGAGGCGTGGCACACATATGAAAATACAAACATATGAACATCTGAATTAGGAGTAGGAGTAGTCCATTTGATGCCTGGATCCTGTTCTGCCATTTGATAAGATGACGGTTGATATGATTGTTGCCTCAATTTTACTTTTCTGTCTACCTCCCAAACCCTTTGACTCCCTTGTCAATCGAGAATCCATCTAACTCAGCCTTGAAAACATTCAGTGACCTGTCTTCCCAGCTATCTGGAGAAGATAACTTAGGCACTCTTAGACATCCCATGGCAGTCCTCACCAAGGCTGCTGGTGGTAATGAAGGAAAGATTTGTGATTTGCGCCAAGCCTTTCACTTCACCAGATATCACAGGGGAAGAAGAAGAAAGAAGAAAGGAAATCGCTTATTGTCACGAGTAGCCTTCAAATGAAGTTATTGTGAAAAGCCCCTAGTCACCACATTCCGGCCCCTGTTCGGGGAGGCTGTTACGGGAATCGGACGGTGCTGCTGGCCTGCTTGGTCTGCTTTCAAAGCCAGCAATTTAGCCCTGTGCTAAACAGCCCCAGAATTGTAGGTCTGGCATCTGGGGCAGGAAAAATACTTCCTTCATTGATATCACTTTATATCTCATACTGGAAGCCATGAGGGAAGGGTGGAAGGTCCCCTCTAGATATGGTTATTGTTTTATGTGCCTCACTTTTGCCACTTGACTTTTTTTACTATTTTTGGATGTCTTTTGTGTTTTCCAATGTAAAGGCAGATGCAAAATATTTGTTCAAAGCCTTGCTACTTTCCTGTTCCCCATTATTAATTCCCCAGACTCATCCTCTGAGGAGCCAATGCTCACTTTAGTTACTCTTCTTTTTCATATCATTGTGGAGTCTTTTACTATCTGGTATTTATATTTCTTCCTAGTTTTCCTTCATACTCCAATTTCTGCTTTATTATTTTTTCTGATCCTTTGCTGATTTCTAAGTTTTCCCAATTTTTGGACCTATCAGTAATCTTTGCAGCATTGTTTGTTTTTTCTTTCAATTTGACACCAATCTTAACTTCTTTGGTTAGCCAAGGATGGTGCATCATTTTTGTAGAGTCTTTATTTCATTTTTGAATATACCTTTGTTGAGAATTTTGAAATGTTTCCTTAAATATCTGCCACTGCTTTGCTCCGATCTTGCTTTAACCTGTTTACCCAGACCGCATTAGCCAGCTGTCTTCATATTCTTATAATTGCCTTTATTTAAGTTAAGACATTAGTTTCAGACTCACATTTCTCACCCTCAAACTGAATATGGAATTTTATCATGTTAGGATCCACCTACCCGGAGGATGCTTTACAAGGCCATTTATGAATCTTGTCTGCAACGGATCTTTGAAGGATCCCGAAGTGAAGTAATTGAAGACCACAATTACTTTAATGGCCTCTGGCATGGTATGGTAACCAGTACTGTGAGGCGTGAGGTCTTTGGTGACAAGGGTACAGATGTTTTTGACAATTTGTCTGGAGCAGCACTGGTTTTTGGTCATCTCCAGGTAGCTTGGTGAATGGTGATCGATCATCTGTTGAGGGATTGGCTTCTGTTGCATTCCTGCCCTTCTTTCCTCTCCTGTGCGTTCCTGGTGCCTGTGGTCCTGCCCTTCCTTCCCTCAATGTCACTGGCTCAAAATCTGATATTTGCTCCCCTATTGCCTTCCTTCTGAACAGGTGACTGCCCAGTTGCCCTTGACAATGTTTCCCCTCGCATTTCTGCCCTTCATTGCCTGGGAATGCCAAACCTGTTCAAAGTCTAGGTGCTGAGTGAGCATGCTCCCTGCCCCCTGAGCACCAAGGATACTCCCTTACCCAGTGGCCAGTCCCCCTTTGCCCTGCTTATTCTCTTATGGGGTCCAGGGCAACCATGACTGATTCTCCACTGTGTCCCTGGTGCACCTCAGCTGTTTTGAAAATAACAGCTTCTGAAATCCATGTTCCCATTAAATATTCCATTCTCTCTCCTTTATGAGCTCCAAATTAGCTTTTGAATAAATTTTTATTTGCCTCAACAGGGAGGTGTGTGGGATTCCTGTTTCTTCCCTCTCCCACCCTGGAGATTATTGTTGATGCTGGGATCAGCACCTTGAGTCAATACCAGGCACCAGTACCATTGGGGCCCCACTGCCTCTGACGTACCTCCAAGAGCCTCAATATTTAGCTCCTAGCATTGATAAAGGTGATCATATATCCACTGGATTTTCATTAAACCCCAAGTGGTTCACTACTTTCATGTGAGGGAAGAAAATCTGCTGTCCATACCCACTTCCCAAACTCCTGAACACTATCTATAGAAAGGGCAGGGACAGAAGACTCATGGGAATATCATCTCCTCCAAGTTCCTCTCCAAACCACACACTATCCTGACTATCCCCCCCCCCCCCCAGGCCCGGAGCGGAGCAGAGCGGCGACTACACCCCCCCCCCCCCCCCCCCCCAGGCCCGGAGCGGAGCGGAACGGTGACTACACCCCCGCCCCCCCCAGGCCCGGAGCGGAGCGGCGACTACCCCAACAGGCCCGGAGCGGAGCGGAGCGGCAACTACACACACCCCCGCCCCCCAGGCCCGGAGCGGAGCGGAGTCTACACACCGCCCCCCCCAGGCCCGGAGCGGCGACTACCCCAACAGGCCCGGAGCGGGGCGGCGTCTCCCCCCACCCCCCCCAACAGGCCCGGAGCGGAGCGGCGTCCCCCCCAAACAGGCCCGGAGCGGAGCGGCGTCTCCCCCCCCCCCCAACAGGCCCGGAGCGGAGCGGCGTCTCCCCTCCCCCCAACAAGCCCGGAGCGGAGCGGCGTCTCCCCCCCCCAGGCCCGGAGTGGAGCGGCGTCTACACCCCCCCCCCAGGCCCGGAGCGGCGACTACACCACCCCCTCTCCCCCAGGCCCGGAGCGGAGCGGTGTCTCCCCCCCCCCCCCCAGGCCCGGAGCGGAGCGGCGTCTCACCCCCCCCCCAGGCCCGGAGCGGAGCGGCGTCTCCCCCCACCCCCGGAGCGGAGCGGCGTCTCCCCCCCCCAACAGGCCCGGAGCGGAGTCTCCACACCCCCCCCCCCCCCCCCCCCCCAAACCGGCAGCGACCACCACGTGGCAAGAACAAAGGACTGGACAAAATCCTCTCTCTCTCTCTCTCCTGCGTGAGAGAGAAAGGGGGAAGGGGGAAAGTGGGGGGAAAAAAAAGAGAACTTTTATTTTAAAAAGAAAACTGTTAAAGAGAAAGGGGGAGGGATATTTTCTCTCTTTCTACACCCACTCCCATCAAAGTAAGCCCACCTGAGAGGAGTTGCATAAAAGGGGGGGAAAAATAATTAATAAACAAATAAATAAAATAAAAATAGGGCGCGGAAAAAAGGGGGGAAAGAAAAACAAGGGGAGAAGAAAAGATGAAAGGGAAGGGGGAGAAAAAAACGTCAGAAGGGAGCCAAGGGAAAGGGGGCACCATAAGCAGGCGGGACAAAGGGCAAACCAGCTCAGGCGAGCGGATTAGCACACGAAGCGGCGGGACGGATGTATCGCCGCATCAAAAAGAGCCGGACAGACAGGTACCCTCTCCCCCGGGGTTAGAGGGGGACTGGAATTGGAAGGAAGCCTTTACTGAGGTGGTGAGGGAGCATCTGCAGGCAATCAAGGCAGAGTTGAAAGCGGACGCAGAGGCTGCAGCACAGGCAGCAGTGGCCAGGGCCATGTCAAGGGTGCAGCAGGCTCTGACCAGATTGGAGGAGAAAGTGGATGCCCAAGGGAAGAAACTGAAAGATCAAGGGGGGAAATTGGAAGCCCATGAGGCAACCATTAAGGAGCTGGAGAAAGCAGCGACAGACATGAGCGACCGGGTCACGGCCCTGGAGAGGGAAGTGGCGAGACTGGGCGCAACACAAGGGAGCCTGAAGGGCAGGGTAGAAGACCAGGAAAACAGCTCGAGAAGGCAAAATGTTAGGATAGTGGGCCTGCCAGAGGGGACCGAGGGTAAAAACCCCACAGCATACGTGGCTGCAATGCTGGGCAACTTAGTGGGGAGGAAAGGTTTCCCCACCCCACCGGATCTGGACAGAGCACATCGGTCGCTGCGCCCGAAGCCCAAGGCAGGGGAACAACCGAGAGCAGTCATAGCCAAACTGCACCGGTACCGGGATAGGGAGACAATCCTGCGCTGGGCCAAGGAAAATAGAGCCTGCAAATGGGAAGGGCACACCATCCAAATTTATGAAGATCTGGGAGTGGATATATCTAAGAAACGGGCTGAGTTCAACAGAGCGAAAGCAGCTCTCTACAGGAGCAAAGTGCGTTTTGGTATGCTGTACCCAGCGAAACTCTGGGTCACATACCAAAACAAGGAATATTTCTTTACAGCCCCTGCTGAGGCGAATAGGTTCGTCGAGGAGCACGGGCTGGAAGAACAGCAGGGGAGGTAGGGACGAGGGGCCCCTGGCAAGGAGCAACGGCATGCCAACGGGTAGGGTGGGGGAAGAGCGGGCAGAAAACCGTAGAGGCCAGGTAGAGGAGAAGCGAGACAACAACCTCCGAGAGGGGAGCCACTGTACTAGCAGGAAAGCTAGCGACGTGGGCACGCAACAAAGCAGGGCCGCAGCGCACCCCCAACAGGGGGGAAGGCGCCAGGCAGGGGAGGGGGGAGATCACCCACCAAAGTCGAGAGAGCAAACGGGGACAGGAATAGGGTACAGAGAGGCAAAGGAGGGGTATACAGGGGGGAGGGTAGAGGGAGAGACCGGGGGTGGGGGCACACAGGGAGGGAGAGACCAGGGAGGGGAAATGCAGGGACAAAGGGACAAAAGAGGCCAGAAAGGGAATAGGGCCACAAAGTGCCACGGACAAGGGCTCGAAACAGGGAACCGCTGCAAGCACCCACCCAGTACGGTCTGTGGGCAAAGGGGCCTCCCAGAGTGCAGGGGACTACCCGCGTGGCGGACACACAGTGGACGGCCATGGCGGGTGCCCCCAGGACAAGGGGAAACCCCGGAGCGCAGAGACCCGACCGCATGGGGAGAGCAGTGGTAGCGGCCATACTGGACGGCCCCCTAACAAAGGGAAACCCCGGAGGGCAGGGGCTCGTCCACCAGACAAACATGGTTAATCCCACAGGAACGAGGGGGCAGAAGCCCCCCACCAGGATAATCACCTGGAACGTAAGGGGACTTAACGGCCCAGTGAAGAGACCTAGAGTCCTCACCCACCTCAGAAACATGAGGGCCGACATAGTCTTCCTCCAAGAGATGCATCTGAGGGAGCAGGACCAACTGCGGGTAAGAAAGGGCTGAGTGGGACAAACCTACCATTCCTGCTATGGGACAAGGGCCAGGGGGGTGGCAATACTGATCGGCAAGAGGACAATGTTTAGGGCGACAAAGACGGTTACAGACCCAGGGGGGCGGTATGTCATGGTCAGCGGGGCCCTGGATGGGGCGGCGGTAGTCCTAGTCAACGTGTACGCGCCCAACTGGGACGACACGAGCTTCATCAAAAAGACCATGGCAGAAATCCCGGACATAGCGACGCATCGACTAATCATGGGGGGGGGGGGGGGGGGGGGGGACTTCAACTGTGTACAGGACCCAAAGACGGACAGATCAAACCCCAAAACGGGGAAAACCTCAAACATGGCAAGGGAACTCGGTCACTTTATGGAGCAGATGGGAGCTGTGGACCCGTGGAGATTCGCCCACCCCGGGGGAAAAGAATTCTCCTTCTTCTCCCCAGTCCACAACGTGTTCACCGGAATTGACTTCTTTGTGGTGGGGAAAACGGTGCTTCTCCAGGGATAGACAAAGTGGAATACTCCGCAATTGTGATATCAGACCACGCCCCACACTACATGGACGTGCGGCTGGAGACGGGAAGGGCCCAGCACCCCACATGGAGGTTGGATGGTGCCTTACTAGCTGACAAGGCCTTCAGCGAAAGGGTAGCGCGGGCCATAGCGGAGTACACGGAGAACAACCAAAACGGGGAGGTATCACCCTCTACGTTCTGGGAAGGGCTTGAGGCCGTACTAAGAGGGGAAATCATTGCCTTCAAAGAGCAAAGAGATAGGGAGGAAAGGGTGACTGGGCAGAAGCTGGTCCACTCCATACTGGAGGTAGACCGTAAATACTCCGAGGCCCCGACCGTAGAGCTCCTGGCGGAGAGGAAAGAACTACAAAGGAACTTTGACCTGCTCTCCACCAGGAAAACAGTGCACCAACTCCGCCAGGCTCGCGGGACCCTGTACGGACACAGAGACAAAGCCAGCCGCCTGTTGGCACACCAGCTGAGAAAGCAGGCAGCCACCAGAGAAATTGCGCAAATCAGGGGTACCAGAGGCATGTTGGAAACAGAACCAGAGAGGATTAACAAAACCTTCAAGGCCTTCTACCAAGAGCTGTACACCTCAGAGCCCCCAACGGGGAAGGCTGGGATGAACCGGTTCCTTGATGGACTGGACATACCAGTCGTGGGAGAGGGCAGGAAACAGGACCTGGAAGCACCACTAGCACTGGGAGAGATCATGGACAGCATTAGCTCCATGTAGACGGGGAAGGCGCCGGGACAGGACGGATTCCCGGCGGACTTCTACAAAAAATTTGCGACAGCGTTGGCCCCGCACCTGCGGGAGATGTTCACAGACTCGCTAGCTAGGGGCAATCTCGCTGATACCTAAGAAAGACAAAGACCCAACGGAATGTGGGTCATACAGACCCATATCTCTGCTGAACGCAAGATATCAAAATACTGGCCAAAATCCTAGCCAAAAGGCTAGAAGACTGTGTACCTGAGGTGGTCACAGAGGACCAGACGGGCTTCGTCAAAGGTAGACAGCTCACCTAGAACATCAGGCGCCTGCTGAACGTGATAATGACCGCCTCCGGGGAGAGAACACAAGAGGTGATCGTCTCCCTGGACGCAGAAAAGGCCTTCGACAGAGTCGAATGGAAATACCTCATAGAGGTACTGGAGCGGTTCGGGCTTGGAACAGGGTTCACCGCTTGGGTAAAGCTCCTATACAGCGCTCCCATGGCGAGTGTACGGACCAACAATACCAACTCCCAATACTTCCAGCTGCACAGGGGCACCAGACAAGGATGCCCACTGTCCCCGCTGCTGTTCGCACTAGCAATCGAACAGCTGGCAATCGCGCTCAGGGCAGCAAAACATTGGAGGGGGATCCGAAGGGGACGCAGAGAGCACAGAGTCTCACTCTATGCAGATGACCTGCTCCTCTACATCTCGGACCCACAAAGCAGCATGGACAGAATCATCGCGCTCCTGAAAGAGTTTGGAGCCTTCTCGGGCTACAAACTCAACATGAGCAAAAGCGAGATCTTCCCAGTACACCAGCAAGGGGGGGGGGGGGGGGGGGGGGGGGGGGGGGGGGGGGGGGCAGCACTAAAGGGGCTGCCGTTCAAACAAGCCCGACATAAATTCCGCTACCTGGGGATCCAAATAGCCCATGACTGGAAAGGGATCCACAAATGGAACCTCACCAGCCTGGCGGAGGAAGTAAAAAAGAACCTGCAAAGATGGAACACACTCCCACTCTCCCTCGCGGGGAGAGTCCAGACGATCAAAATGAACGTACTGCCCAGGTTCCTCTTCCTGTTTAGATCCATTCCGATCTACATCCCCAAGGCCTTCTTCAAAGTGCTGGACAAACTTATCATGGCGGGGGGGGTAAAAATGCTACGATCCCAAAGAAGGTCCTACAAAAAACAAAATCCAGGGGGGGGCTAGCTCTCCCGAATCTACAATTCTACCACTGGGCGGCAACAGCCGAGCGAGTAAGGGGATGGATCCAGGAGCCAGAAGCCGAGTGGGTGCATGCGAAGGAGGCCTCCTGCATGGGGACCTCCTTCCGGGCCCTCGCCACGGCAGCACTCCCATCCCCACCCAAAAATCACTCCAGCAGCCCAGTGGTGACAGCCACCCTCCAATCCTGGAACCAACTGCGGCAGCAATTTGGCCTGACCAAAATGTCAGACAAGGCTCCCATCTGCAACAACCATAGGTTCACACCAGCACTGACTGACGCCACCTTCAAAAGGTTGAGACAGGACGGGGGGATACTGACAATCAGGGACCTATACACGGACGACAGGATCGCAACACTGGACGAACTGACAGAGAAATTTCGGCTAGCTGGGGGGGAACGAGCTGCGGTACCTCCAGCTCAAAAACTTCCTACGAAAGGAGACAAGGACGTCCCCAGAACCGCCACGACAGACACTACTGGAAGACCTACTGGACGCAAGTATCCTAGAGAAAGGGAACTGTAGCGACTTGTATGACCGACTGGTAGAAAGGGATGACACCGTACTGGACGCAACAAGAAGGAAATGGGAGGACGACCTGGGGATGGAGATAGGGTGGGGACTCTGGAGCGAAGCACTACATAGGGTCAACTCCACCTCCACGTGCGCAAGGCTCAGCCTGACGCAACCAAAAGTGGTACATAGAGCCCACTTAACAAGAAACCGTATGAGCAGGTTCTTCCCGGAGGTGGAGGACAGATGCGAACGGTGCCAAAGAGGCCCGGCCAACCACGCCCACATGTTCTGGTCTTGCCCCAGACTGGTGGAGTACTGGACAGCCTTCTTCGAGGCTATGTCCAAAGTGGTGGGGGTGAGGGTGGAGCCATGCCCGATAGTGGCGGTCTTCGGGGTTTCAGACCAGCCAGATCTATTCCTGGGGAGGAGGGCGGACGCCCTTGCCTTTGCCTCCCTGATCGCCCGCCGTAGAATCCTGTTTGGCTGGCGGTCAGCAGCACCGCCCAGAGCTGCAGACTGGCTGTCCGACCTCTCGGAATCTCTCCAAATGGAGAAAATCAAATTCGCCATCCGAGGGTCGGACGACGGCTTCCACAGAACGTGGGAGCCATTCATGCAATTGTTCCGGGACCTGTTTGTGGCCAATGAACAAGAGGAAGAATAGTCGGGTGGCCAAGAATCAGGGGAAAATGGATGGGAATCGGGGGAAGGTGGCCGGTGGGGGGGCCGGGGGGGGGGGGAGGGGAGGGGGGGGGGGGGCTACGGGTTCGTTATGGGGGTTTGACGGCTAGCTAAGGCCCAAAACCAAACTGTAAATAAATGCCTATAAACATGTGCCTCGGCCATATTGGGGAATGTAAAATATGTATGCCGGCTAAAGGGGGGAGGCCACAGTTAGTATTACGAAGATGCTTACCTGTAAATATATATTGTAATTTTTGCGTGTTCTTTTTTTATTTATTTTTTATTTGTTTGTTTATTTATTTATTTTTTCTCTTCTCTCTCTCTAACAATTTGTGATTTGTTCAATATAAAACATGAAAACTGAATAAAAAACATTTATAAAAAAAAAATGAAAGAATAAGAAATGTGTCAGTCACAAGTAATGGTCACAATGATAGGTGTTAGTAGTAGGGCAGAACAGGGGCAGCACGGTAGCATGGTGGTTAGCATAAATGCTTCACAGCTCCAGGGTCCCAGGTTCGATTCCCGGCTGGTTCACTGTCTGTGCGGAGTCTGCACGTCCTCCCCGTGTGTGCGTGGGATTCCTCCGGGTGCTCCGGTTTCCTCCCACAGTCCAAAGATGTGCGGGTTAGGTGGATTGGCTATGCTAATTTGCCCGTAGTGTACTAAAAAGTAAGGTTAAGGGGGGTGTTGTTGGGTTACGGGTATAGGGTGGATACGTGGGTTTGAGTAGGGTGATCATTGCTCGGCACAACATCGAGGGCCGAAGGGCCTGTTCTGTGCTGTACTGTTCTATGTTCTATAGCAGTAAAGTTGTAAATGTTGACAATTCAATTTGTGTAACATTTTAATCAAGGCCTCCTTTTATTTTTAGATGGTGTTTGCAAGTGTCTTATCTATGAGCGGATTTAGAAGCAACACAGAGTTGGTCAATGGTCATCAAGTAAGAAGGCACCTTTAATGAAATGAAATTCCCAAGTTGCTTCACAATAGTTCAATAAAACAACAAAAGGGGATATTAGGTCAGATAACCAAAAGCTTGACCAAAGAGGTAGATTTTGAGAAGTAACATTGATTGATTGATTGATTTATTGTCGCACGTACTGAAGTACAGTGAAAAGTATTTTTCTGCGACCAAGAGGATGGACACAATACGTACACAGTAGACAAAAAGAATAATCGACAAAGTACATCGACAAATAAGTAATTGGTTGCAGTGCGGAACAAGGGCCAAGCATAGCAATTACATGAGCAAGAGCAGCATAGGGCGTCGTGAACAGTGTCTTATTGGGAACAGATCAGTCTGAGGGAGACTCATTGAGGAGTCTCGTAGCTGTGGAGAAGAAGCTGTTCCTATGTCTGGATGTATGGGTATTCAGACTTTTGTATCTTCTGCCTGATGGAAGGACAGAGGGCAAAGCCTGGGTGTGGGCAGTCTCTACAATGCTGTCTGCCTTCCTGAGGCAGCAAGAGGTGTAGATCCTTCTTTAGAATTAATGGGAGGGTGGAAAGCTTGTGTGATGCGTTTGGCTGAGTTCACCACACTCTGTAGGTTTTTGTGATCTTGGACCGAGCAGTTGCCATACCAGGCTGTGATGCAGCCGGATAGGATGCTCTCTATGGCACATAAAGAAGGAACGTGGTGTTGAGAGGCAGAGAGGTGCAGTGAGAGAATTCCAGAGCTAGGGGCCTAAGCAACAGAAGATATGGCCTCCCATGGTGGATCAATTATGATTGGGAATGTAAAGAAGGCCAGAGTTAAAGCATTGTAAATATCTTGGATGGTTGTGAGGTGAGAGGAGATTACAGAGATAGGGAGGGGGAAGGCCAGGGAGGAATTTGAAGGCAAGGATAGGAAAACCTATAACCAAGAGACTGCTTAACCAGGAGCCAATGAGGTTAGCAAGTTTGAACTGTTTCTGTATTTACAAAGTGATAATCAAGATTTTGTTGGCGTGCAGATAACTTGTGCCGTTATAATGGAAGAAGTTGATCATGATTCCTGCTTGAGGAGGTGAATTGTTAATATCAGAATAACCCCGGCAATGGCCAAATTGTGGCATCTGCAACAAACCACTATGATTCTCAATCTTCTTTAGACTTCACCTTAGGGTTCCTCTGTCTTATTCAGGCAAATAAAGATGAGTTCATAATTCTGATCTCATCAACTAGATTATTTGCAGCATTCAATAGCCCTCAATGCTTGACACTGAAAGTGGGTGACGGTAATGGGTGTGATTCAGGGGATAAATGTTAAAGCCCGCTTCTGGGCGCGATTAGCGGGGTGTTTCTCAGTGGCTGCAGCACCAACAAATACCCTGCTATTCAACAGCACATTGCCATTCATTTTGGTCTTGGGACGTTTCTCCAGGAGTGATCGGGCACTTTGCGATTGGCCCAACGCCTGGGGCAGAGCCCAATTTGGGGTTCTTGCATTATTCACCAGCTGCACCCTACTCCGTGTCAGATGTAACGGTGTCGCTGAGTCGCGTCCAATGTTTCTGTCTGTTAGGCTGTTTGCCTCTAAATAAATATATCTCGTAAACTAGTGGATGGATTTCAATGGAATTGGGCACCCAGATAGGGTATGCCCCAAGGAAAAATTGGTCAGTTTTTAACGAAAGTACAGATCTGGATTCAGATCCTGTTTTTTTTTAAAGGTTAACATGGGGGAATCTGATGAATTGACTTTTTTTTTAGAATGCCATTGATTGTGTTATTTAGAAAGTTGTTCATTGTTTTAGAATATTATTTATTGCTTTAGAATATTGTGGATTGTCTCAGGCACTGTGATGGAATCTGTCACAGTTGGCAAAATGTGAGCAGAGTTTTCAGACCAAGTTGTTTGATGTAGATTGGCCGACACTCTCCTCATTAAAGGAAGCTATTAATAAAAGGAGTTTTTTTTTCAGCTTTGTAGTTACAGTGGCAGGGTAAAAGCTTAAGGAAGAGCTGTGTACTTTTAATAACATTGAGTCAACAGAGCGTGGAATACGTATGCATACTATGGAGTGTCCACTTGAATTTTTGTCCCTGTTTTTGATCTGCATTATCAGATGACACGGTTTACCAATTCGATAAATGGCTCTGAATCCAGATATCCTGGAATGCCTGAGAATAGAAAATTCATGCTTGCCTTCTGAGTTGTAACATCAAGCATGCGGCTGCTTGAATCATTCATTATCTGTAATTTCAGTGCATGAGTTTCCCTCCTGTTCTTGAACAGACAGCAATTGTGTCACCACAGAGGCAGCATCAATAGCCTTCGGAAGCATCCATACACATGAGGCAACATTCAATTGGATTGGATTTGTTTATTGTCATGTGTACCGAAGTACAGTGAAAAGTATTTTTCTGCGAGCAGCTCAACAGATCATTAAGTACATGAAAAGAAAACAAAATAAAAGAAAATACATAATAGGGCAACACAAGGTACACAATTTAACTACATAAGCACTGGCATTGGATGAAGCATACAGGGGTGTAGTGTTAATGAGGTCAGTCAAAGAACAAAGAGAACAAAGAACAAAGAAAAGTACAGCTCAGGAACAGACCCTTCGGCCCTCCAAGCCCATGCCGACCATGCTGCCCGTCTAAACTAAAATCTTCTACACTTCCTGGGTCCATACCCCGCTATTCCCATCCTATTCATGTATTTGTCAAGAGGCCCCTTAAATGTCACTATCGTCCCTGCTTCCACCACCTCCTCCGGCAGCGAGTTCCAGGCACCCACTACCCTCTGTGTAAAAAACTTGCCTCGTACATCTCCTGTAAACCTGACATCTAATCTCCTCGCACCTTAAACTTATGCCCCCTAGTAATTGACCCCTCTACCCTGGGGAAAAGCCTCTGACTATCCACTCTGTCTATGCCCCTCATAATTTTGTAGACCTCTATCATGTCGCCCCTCAACCTCCGTCGTTCCAGTGAGAACAAACCGAGTTTATTCAACCGCTCCTCATAGCTAATACCCTCCATACGAAGCAACATCCTGGTAAATCTCTTCTGCACCCTCTCTAAAGCCTCCACATCCTTCTGGTAGTGTGGCGACCAGAATTGAACACTATACTCCAAGTGTGGCCTAACTAAGGTTCTATACAGCTGCAACATGACTTGCCAATTCTTATACTCAATGCCCCGGCCAATGAAGGCAAGCATGCCGTCTGCCTTCTTGACTACCTTCTCTACCTGTGTTGCCCCTTTCAGTGACCTGTGGACCTGTACACCGAGATCTCTCTGACTTTCAATACTCTTGAGGGTTCTACCATTTACTGTATATTCCCTACCTGCATTAGACCTTCCAAAATGCATTACCTCGCATTTGTCCAGATTAAACTCCATCTGCCATCTCTCCGCCCAAGTCTCCAAACGATCGAAATCCTGCTGTATCCTCTGACAGTCCTCATCGCTATCCACAATTCCACCTACCTTTGTGTCGTCTGTCGTCCATAAGAGGGTCATTTTGGAGTCTGGTAACAGCGGGGAAGAAGTTGTTTTTGAGTCTGTTCGTGCGTGTTCTCAGGCTTCTGAATCTGCTGCCGATGGAAGAAGTTGGAAGAGTGAGTAAGGTAGGTGGGAGGGATCTTTGATTATGCTGCCCACTTTCCCCAGGCAGCAGGAGGTGTAAATGAAGTCAATGGATGGGAGGCAGGGTCGTGTGCTGGACTGGGCTGTGTTCACGACTCTCTGAAGTTTCTTGTGGTCCTGGGCCGAGCAGTTGCCATACCAGGCTGTGATGCAGCCAGATAGGATTCTCTCTATGGTGCATCTGTAAAAGCTGGTAAGAGTTAATGAGGACATGCTGAATTTCCTTAATTTCCTGAGGAAGTATAGGCGCTGTTGTGCTTTCTTGGTGGTAGCGTCGACGTGGGTGGACCAGGACAGATTTTTGGTGATGTGCACACCTAGGAATTTGAAACTGCTAACCATCTCCACCTCGGCCCCTTTGATGCTGACAGGGGTGTGGACAATACTTTGCTTCCTGAAGTTAATGACCAGCTCTTTAGTTTTGCTGGCATTGAGGGAGAGATTGTTGTCGCTGCACCACTTCACTAAATTCTTTAACTCCCTCCTGTATTTTGACTCATCGTTATTCGAGATCATTGCTTACTGGCTCTCTATTTTGTTATGACACCGTAGATGAGTGCCTGGTCAATTCCAGGCCCACTTACCCCAGAGACCTAACAGGGTCACTGTCTGTGCGGAGTCTGCATGTTCTCCCTGTGTCTGTGTGGGTTTCCTCTGGGTGCTCCGGTTTCCTTCCACAATCCTTAACTCTTGATTGCTCGAATGAGCTATAGACACCAGATTTATAAGTAAAATATTATCAAACTGTTTATTAATACAAAGAGGAAATGGTGAATGCATATATATATATATATAGAGAGAGAGACAGAGAGAAATATCAGAAAAATGATCTATTAGTTTACCTAATCCCAAAACCCTGTCCCTTCCTCTGCCCAAACACAAACAAGACACAAGGTAAGGGTTGGTGGGGATAAAAAATGGGATGAGTCTTCACTGCTGTAGTTGTAGCCTCTGGGAAATAGATTTACTCAACAGATTCAGGTTGACGCAATTCCGACCTCCAACCACAGAATGTTGTTTCACTCAGGAATTCCAGGTCAGAGCAATTCTGCTCTTCAGCCACCAGATGGAGCTAGGTACAGGGTGTTCAGATCTGTGTAATTCTCATCGCTGGCCACCAGATGGTGCTGTACACAGGATACCCATAATCAGTCCACTTCTGCCTTTCTACTACCAGATGGAGCTTCGCCCATCCCCCTCCTCCCCCCCCCCCCCCCCCCCCCCCCCCGCCGTGAGATCATTACACCCTGCCTAAGTAAACTCAAGCTTTATTTCCTTTGTCTGAACTCTACACTGGTACTCTGGCCATTCTTTGAGGAATATTCTCAGTTTAAGCTTCAATTTTGAGCTCTTCCCAGCCATTGACACACACAATTCGAAGGTTACTGACCTTTGAGAAAATGGCTTGCAATTTCAGTCTAAATCTCTTTCCCACTTCTGATGGCTGTTTGTGCCCTTTTAAACCAGAAGGTATTGACAGATTTGGCTAGAATGCCTCTTAAAGTTGTCCGGCGTTGGGAGAGATTCTCCAGAGACCTTACTTGCTGGCTTTTCTCGCAGAACTAAACAAAAGATGGAACTCTCCAGAGGACCCACCTTCTTTCCTGAAAGTTTCTGACTGGTTTCACCAACCATAGGCAACGATAGGAGCTGGCTGAAAATCCTATATACACCAATTGGCTGCATGCAAAGTCTATCAAATTACACCACAGTTTCTGCCACAGAACCTGGAGGGATGGTTTGGCCTGGTCCAAAAGGACAGGGGGGTTCCAGCTCTGTCTAAAATCTGTAGTTTAACAGAAATCCTAAATGGTGCAGTAAGATGGTAGCAGCTAACCAGAAGACTGTAGATCAAAGCAGACAGCTGGATGAGGATAACGAAGGGAACACAGATAGACAAAAGGGGCTGGCCGAAAGGCTTTCGCCGGTCGGCGCATGCGCGATGTGGGGTTCTCTTCCGCTTCCGCCATGGCGGACGCGGAAGGAGAAAGAGTGCCGCCAGGGAACTGGCTCGGAGTCTGAGCGGGAGGCCCCGATCGCAGGCCAGGCCACCGTGGGGGCACCCCCCGGGGTCGATCGCTCCCCGCCCCCCCAGGACCCCGGGGGCCTGCTCGGGCCGCTGATCCCGCCATTACAGAGGTGGTTTAAACCTCGGCGGTGGGAGAGGCCTCCCAGCGGCGGGACTTCGGCCCATCCGGGCCGGAGAATCACTGCAGGGGCCTCTCCGATCGGAGTGGCAAGATTCCCGCCACCGCCACTTCCCGGGTAGCGGAGAATCTCTGCCACGGCGGGGGCGGGATTTTAGGCGGCCCCAGGCGATTCTCTGACCCTGCTGGGGGTCGGAGAATTTCACCCAATGCTCCTGTTGATCTTGACCCAGTGTTTTATTATGGTTTATCGTGACTTCCTTGCATTTGTACTCCATGCCTTCATGTATAAAACCCACCATCTATAATGTCTTTCGAACCACTTTCTCAATCTGCCTTGCCACCTTTTGTTTGTGCAGGCATACCCTCAGGACTCCCCGCAGTTACTTTGGAATCATACCATTCATTTTATATTGTCTTTCCTCATTCTATGTTGTCTCTCTTAAAATGAATCACTTTGCACTTCTCTGCACAAAATGTAACCTGTCATGTATCCGCCCATTCCACCAGCCTATTTATGTCCACTTGAAAATAAAATTCAAGACAGAACTGGCCTGTTGCAGAGAGGCACTGGAGTATACCCCCATTCGCACTGGTATTTTTTAACATTCATACTGCTCATTCTATCCTCACTGCCACCCCTCCTCAAAGCACATAAACAGTGCAAATATAAGACGGACATCTATCATTTTTCTAAAAGCAACTTGCTTTTTAAACTGACAACAAAATTACAAGCATATAACCTTTTAATACACAAATTTTGTATATTGTAAGTTACTTCTTGCCAAAACTGTTATTGGGCTCCTTCCTTGGGGGGGGCCAATGATCTTCCTCAATCAGTATTGTACTCAATATCAACACCTTTCTAACAACAGTTTGCCAGGACAATTAAGTGGATGAAAAGTTTGAAAAATCTTGGGGACCATTAAACCATGTCCTGCCTTCTTGTGTAAAGTCTAGTTGAATTTTCCGCAGCTTTCTCAATGATGTGCAATACCGCAAGTCATTTGCTTTGGAAAACAGAATCTCAGCAGAAAGCCATCTCATCCCAATAAATGTGCTAAAATTGCTCTGGAGCAGCCAGTTTCTGAAGGAAGACTCTACTCCTTACAGTTAACTGTGATGTGCCGTCTCAGACTTGACAGAAAAGCATAAGAGGCATTTTAAGCTGCAGTAACAGTTCGTGAATGCGTTGAATGGGGGCAGGAGAATGCGGAGAGTCGTAAAGGCTGCCGTGAAACTGGCCGTGTTTCACGGCAGCCTCCGCGCCCCCTCCTGGGACCCAATTCTCCCCCCCGGTCGGGGCTAGCAGCGCGGCCCCGTGAAGAACGGCATCGCGGGCTTAGCGACGGTCGCTAAGCCCGCGCGCCAAGTGTCACGGCGGCTGACGCGCACGATGACGTCAGCCGCGCATGCGCGGGTTGGACGGCTCCAACCCGCGCATGCGCGGATGACGTCATCACGCATATGCGTCAAACCCGCGCATGCGCGGGCCGTCATGCCCCTCAGCCGCCCCGCGGTCTGATCCTGCGGGGCGGCGGAGGAACAAAGAGTGCGCGGGTATTGGACCCGCTGCCCGCAATCGGTGCCCACCGATCGCGGGCCCATGCCACCCTTGGTTGTCCCGAACGGCACCCGAACGGTGCCATGGTTGTCCCGACCGGCACATTGCGGCCGTTTTCACGAACGGTGAGAGCAGGTGTGTTTGCGTTCATGAAAACGGCCGTAAAGGTCTGGGAACTCGGCCCATCGGCCAGGGGAGAATCGCTGTTCGTCGTAAAAAACGGCGAGCAGCGATTCGTGTCGTGGAGCGGCCGGTGGGGGGGGGGGGGGGGGGGGGGGGGGGGGGGGGGGGGGGGGTGGGGGGGGGGGGGGGGGGGGGGGGGGGGGGGGGGGTGGGGGGGGGGGGGGGGGGGGGGGGGGGGGGGGGGGGGGGGGGGGGGGGGGGGGGGGGAAGGGAGAAGGGAAAGGGGGGGGGGGGGATAATAGCGGGAGAGTCGAGGAAAAAATGTCGTAAAGGCCCTCCTGCTATTCTCCGACCCATCGTGGGCAGCGGAGAATCGCGCCCTCAGTCTCTGCTGTGAATCCTGACTTGCTTAAATGGGGGCCGCACAAGTTTTTTTGAACTCAAGGTAGTTCTTGAATGCCTCGTACAAATCGTTGTCAGAAATTTGGGATGGATTTTACATCAAACTGGTTCTTA
This sequence comes from Scyliorhinus canicula, assembly GCF_902713615.1. Classification (NCBI taxonomy): domain Eukaryota; kingdom Metazoa; phylum Chordata; class Chondrichthyes; order Carcharhiniformes; family Scyliorhinidae; genus Scyliorhinus; species Scyliorhinus canicula. Next base: position 241,240,393 of record NC_052146.1, read on the forward strand.
TCCTCTGCGTACCCCACTCACCCCTGCTTGAAATGTCAATTTATCTTCTGATCTTATTGACTCTGCTGGTTGTCCTGTTGTATTTAAATGCTGGAGGATGATGTTTAAATAATAATAATTATGATGCATTTAGTATCAACCCATTACATTTCATTAGGCACGACAGTTCACAAAAGCTGAGCACTCTGTGTTGGTGAACTGAGGGGAGCTCAACCTGATTAACTAGAAAATCAGAATAAATGAATAACTAATCCAAGTGCATAATTCCCATGTGTCAACCAGTAAGAGTTAATGCACTCAGAACTCATACTTACTGGCAAATAAATCTCTGTTGTGTGGTCAAAAGAGTGTAATGAGTTTGGCCTACATAACAGGAGCCTATTTTTCAGTAACTGAGAGCTTTAGGACTTGTGTAGCTTACAATGTAGTTAGGCATGTTTTAGTACATTTGTAATTAGCATGTGTTCTATTTTATGCTTAAGAAGTGTTGCGGTTTTTGAATGATTGCTATGTTGTATTGAGTATTGCTGAAGAATGAAAGATATTTACAGAGCTTTTCTTCTCGTGGTGCAGCAATGTGCTATGTAAATTTCAGTGCTGGTGTGTCTGTCTGCCGTATGATCTGGTGGCCAGGGGATCATAGCAAATAGCACATCCCTTCAGCTGTTTGCAAGAGGCAATGCACTCAATGTACCCAACATGCCAGTGCTTGCAAAACTCAAAATGATTCCTGGCTTGGGTCTGTGCGGAGTCTGCATGTTCTCCCCGTGTTTGCGTGGGTTTCCTCCGGGTGCTCCAGTTTCCTCCCACAGTCCAAAGATGTGTAGGTTAGATGGATTGGCCATGATAAATTGCCCTTAGTGACCAAAAAAGGTTAGGAGGGGTTATTGGGTTACAGGGATAGGGTGGAAGTGAGGGCTTAAGTGGGTCGGTGCAGATTCGATGGGCTGAATGGCCTCCTTCTGCATTGTATGTTCTGTGACAGTGGCAACATTAGATGTGATTCCGTGATTGGGCAGCACTTTCTAAACAATCCTGAGTTTGTGACGAATTACACTGACAACCAATTTAAGATTTCCAGTCAGGCTGCCTGTGTGACTCACTTACACATGCTAGAAACTATATATATTCATACAAATGATGTGTCCTTTGTAAATATATGTCCAGATTAGGTGGATTGGTCATGCTAAAAAATTGCCCTTCGTGCCCATAATGGTTAAGTGGGGTTTCTGGGTTACGGGGATAGGGTGGAGGCGTGGGCGTAAGTGGGGTGCTCCTTTGAAGTGCCGGTACAGACTCGATGGGCTGAATGGCATCCTTCTGCACTGTAAATTCTATGAAATAGAAGGAGCAAGTCCACACACTGTGCCTTTTTCAACCAAACAAAAGCTTGAGGGTACAGCCATTCCCCAGGGCAATGTATTGACCAATCAAAGTTGACCTGTCTGGTTTGAATTTAAACAAAAGCTTGGCAGTTAATTGTTCCCTGGCGCATTCTCCATGGCAACGCCTCTGCCAATCAGAGTCCACTTGCCAACAAATCAGCACTCTATCTCATACAGTATAAATTATTGTTTCTTTACAATTGGTATTCTTGTGAATCTGTCGTGATGAGTGTAAGGCAAAAGTTTTGACAGCATGGGTGGAATTGTACGCTTTTTCCACAGAGTGTGGCAGCGGATGAGAAAAGTGGCATTGAAGCTGCCAGCACCAAAGGTGGCTTTCTCTGCCATATTGTCAGGAACATATTGCAAAAATTTGAAGGGGCGGGCCTCATGACATCACACTGGCTCTGATTGTCACAGTGGATTGCAGATCTCGAAAATCTCACAAGCACCTCCAAAAATACATCAGGGAATCGAGGTGATCTGTTATTTCTCCATCTGTGCCAAAGAAAATGTAAGGAGTCCATGCAAATGGAATTTGCTGCCTTTTAAGATCTACTGTTGTTCCATATTTCCCAACCAAGTTAATAGAGGACTCCTGTTCCAGTCGAGACAGGAAAAGAAAACATGTCTTCATGATTTTCCTCACCTATCCTTCAACATTGCTTCAACACGGTCAATGTCACCAAGCTATTTGACTCAGAGTATCATAACTATACTCCATCCCTTGTTCATTCATTGGCCACACATACAGGTTTTCTTCCCTGAGTCAGAAATCTGAACCTTGTGTCTTTTCTTCTTCTCGAAACCAATGAAGTTGCGACAAATTATATAATCTTAGCTGACAGCACAGACTAGTGACTAGGATTTTCCTGGCCTTCACAGCTGAGCACCATACTGGGTGGTGCATTTAGCAGCTGAAACACCAGGAAAGTTCTATTTTGAGAGTTTGACCTGTTTCCTGTGTGCCTTCGCATTGTTCAACTGATGCTTAAATGGAAAATGTGTTAAAGATATTTCAATGCGTTTCTTCCTGTACGTGGAGATCTTTGTTATTCCTGACTTCTCCAATTTGGTGCAATTTGCTCTTCATTTTTGAGTAATCCTGTGATCCCTTCCTATGAGTTGCTGATAAATGGCCGTGAATGATGAATAGCTGGACAATGGAGGGGTGGAAGCAACAACAACTGTGAACATTCATTTGACTGAGGTCAGATGGTGTCAGAAACCCCAGGAGTACAGGCTCAACTTTAACACTGTCAGTTTTAGGATAGTTGTATTGAAATTGTTTCCTGGTATTTGTCCTCTTTCAGTTTTCTGTGGGGCATGTGTTCTTTTTAGGTCAGCATTTGTGCTGGCAGCCGCTGTCAGTATGGATGCCAGATGTTAGCAGGGAGCAAACGCCTTGAAATGTGGCGTTGATCACACAATATTATGAATAATCTTCACCTTACTGCGGGTTTAGGAAGAAATGATTTGTGGTTGATTGCTGGCAAGTGCAGTAACCATTGCAAATCTTTTTAAAATAAACGATTTGCGTGAATCTGCAGTTCTGCTGCAATAGTGAATAACAGTTAATATATTCATGCTTTTTTTAATTGGAAGATATTGCTGCAAAAACAAGGAGCTGTATGCCCTTTACTTGGCCTCTGGTATACAGGGTTTTTACGACATAAATAATCTTACTTTTTTTTGTCTGATTTTCAACCTTGCTCTTGTAGAGACACTGACTCATCCTGAGAAATGGTTCCATGGGTGTCAGCCACCTTCCAGTACTTCACCCGTGTGCCAACCTTCGTGCGAGAGCCTTGACAGTGAGTGTCAGCAGGCAATTTAACCATGGACTAATTGACAGCTGTTGAATAATGGATGAATGCATTGTGCAGCCTGATCTTATCCTCACCTAATGTCCACGCAAATACTTTGCAGCATTATTCATTAGGCAGCAATCAGACGAGGGAACCTTAATTACATCTTTGTTGACGCGACAAAATTCTCCGCAAGGGATGGGGGGATTCAAATAAACGTTGAGTCAGCTTCACCAGAAGCCGTTTATGAGGGATTTTTTTTTGTTTGTAACCAGCGACTAGTGGATTAGAGTGCTGACATTTACCAGTTGTCACTCATCAGGTCCAGCAGAATTGCTGGCCTCTCGCTGTGAAAACATCATGGATGCTGATATGTACACTAAAGAGAACAAGCAAGTGTGTCACAATGGTGGAGAGAACAGCTGCAACGGGAGAGAATGATCAATTTAAGATTATTCCCATTGATTGTCTGGGGAAGGTTGTATTTTTAATGCGGGCATGCAGAAGGCTGGCAATTTAGGCCTCGTATTTCTGTCTGAGATATCATAGTCTCCAACCATAGCATTGACAGGAGACGGGTGGAACCTTCCCCAACCTCCCCTACTCAAGAAATGGTATAACCACTGAAATCTCCATTGCCCCAGTCTGCAAGGCTGTTTACAGGTCTTCCACCAACATGGACCCCTCCGGAAGGCCGCTGCCCTAGACTCGACATGTATGCTCAAGCCGTCAGAAGTCGTGTCAATGCCAGATTCATCACTCGCAATCACAAGGCAGCCTCAAACGTCACCCAAGCACAACGCAACGCCATCCGCACTCTCAAGACCAACCGCAACATCGTCATCAAACCAGCAGACAAAGGAGGGGCCACCGTCATACTGAACAGAACAGACTACTGCAAAGAAGTATACCGACAACTCGACAACCAGGAACACTACAGGCAGTTACCCGCAGATCCAACCAAGGAACACATCCGCCAACTCAGCAGACTGATCAAGACCTTAGATCCAGACCTTCAGAACACCCTACGTGCTCTCATCCCACGTAATCCCCGCATTGGAGATCTCTACTGCCTCCCGAAAATACACAAGGCCAACACACCAGGCCGTCCTATCGTTTCAGGCAATGGGACCCTGTGTGAGAACCTCTCTGGCCACATCGAGGGCATCTTGAAACCCATCGTACAAGGTACACCCAGCTTCTGTCGCGACACGACGGACTTCCTACAGAAACTCAGCACCCATGGACCAGTTGAACCAGGAACATTCCTCGTCACAATGGATGTCTCGGCACTCTACACCAGCATCCCCCATGACGACGGCATTGCTGCAACAGCCTCAGTCCTCAACACCGACAACTGCCAATCTCCAGACGCAATTCTGCAACTCATCCGTTTCATTCTAGACCACAACGTCTTCACCTTCGACAACAAATTCTTCATCCAGACGCACGGAACAGCCATGGGGACCAAATTTGCACCTCAATATGCCAACATCTTCATGCACAAGTTTGAACAGGACTTCCTCACCACACAGGACTTTCAACCGATGCTATACACCAGATACATCGATGACATTTTTTTCCTTTGGACCCACGACGAGACATCACTGAAACGACTACACGATGACATCAATAAGTTCCATCCCACCATCAAACTCACCATGGACTATTCTCCAAATTCAGTTCCATTCTTGGACACACTCGTCTCCATCAAGGACGGTCACCTCAGCACCTCGCTTTACCGCAAGCCCACAGATAATCTCACGATGCTCCACTTCTCCAGCTTTCACCCGAAACACATTAAAGAAGCCATCCCCTATGGACAAGCCCTCCGTATACACAGGATCTGCTCAGACAAGGAGGAGCGCAACAGACACCTACAGATGCTGAAAGATGCCCTCGTACGAACGGGATATGGCGCTCGACTCATTGATCGACAGTTCCACCGCGCCACAGCAAAAAACCGCACCGACCTCCTCAGAAGACAAACACGGGACACCACTGACAGAGTACCCTTCGTCGTCCAGTACTTTCCTGGGGCGGAGAAACTACGACATCTTCTTCGCAGCCTCCAACACATCATCAGCGAGGATGGACATCTTGCCAAGGTCATCCCCACACCCCCACTACTGGCCTTCAAACAACCGCGCAACCTCAAACAAACCATTGTTTGCAGCAAATTACCCAGCCTTCAGAACAGCAACCACAACACCACAAAACCCTGCCAGGGTAATCTCTGCAAGACATGCCAGATCATCGACATGGACACCACCATTACACGTGGAAACACCACCCACCAGGTACGCGGCGCATACTCGTGCGACTCGACCAATGTAGTCTACCTCATACGCTGCAGGAAAGGATGTCCCGAAGCGTGGTACATTGGCGAGACCATGCAGACACTGCGACAACAAATAAACGGGCATCGAGCGACTATCAACAGGCAGGACTGTTCCCTTCCAGTTGGGGAACACTTCAGCAGTCAAGGACATTCAGCCTCTGATCTCCGGGTCAGCATTCTACAAGGAGGCCTTCAGGAGACGCGACAACGCAAAATTGCTGAGCAAAAACTTATAGCTAAGTTCCGCACGCATGAATGCGGACTCAACCGGGATCTGGGATTCATGTCGCATTACATTCGGCCCCCACCAACAAGCCTGGACTTGCAGAGGCCTACCGACTGAACTGGCTTGGGACAATTCACACCTCTTTAACCTGGAGTTACCTCTCTCTCTGCATCTTTGATGATTTGATTGCCTGCAGGTGCTCGCATTCCGGGGCATCTCTGACTGTGTCTATATAAACATTTCTGGAACAAGCCCTTCCATTCACCTGAAGAAGGAGCCGTGCTCCGAAAGCTCGTGTTTGAAACAAACCTGTTGGACTTTAACCTGGTGTTGTAAGACTTCTTACTGTGTTCCACCAACATGGCAGCAGGAGACTGGGAAAATGGCCACAGATATTCAGGGATCGAACTTAAATTGGTGACTTGTGTGTTCTGAGTGAAAAGACACTGAGACCAGGCTTCAAAAGACATTTCTAATATTATATCAATGTAAGCAATGATTTACTGCATCATTCAGTGGGATGTATTTTTGTTTTGAGGTCAGATTTATTGTCTGATCGGTGTGGAAAATGGGGTTTCTAATCCTGATAAGAAGATGTGAGCCACGCTGTGGGCTGTTTGCCTCTGTTCTCAACCCTGCAAATGTTTGAAAATTTGGCCAGGAATATTTTTTACTGTTCAGGATTCATTATTCCCTCAAGACCCAGATAGCCCATTGCCCTTGCCATACCATTATAATTGAATTCTGAGCAGCTTGTGGCACAAGAAATGTTCCAGCTAATGTGTGAGGTAAAAGCAACAAAATACATTTTTATGGAGCCTTTAATGTCGCAAAATGTCACAAGGCAATTCGTTGGAGAGTTATCAGACTACACTTGACACTGAATCACAATAGGAGACTTTAGGGAAGATGACCAAATGTTTGTTTCAAGATAGATTTTAAGGAGCGTCCATAGAGACAGAAGGTTTATGGCAAGAAATTCCAGTACTTCCGCAGGTCCCCTGCAGCTGAAGGCATGGCCATCAATGGTGGAGCAATTAAAACTAAGGATATGCAAGAGCCCGAATTGGATGAATACAGAGATCTCAGACATTTGTAGGGCTGGAGGAGATTGCAGAGGCAGGGAAAGGTGAGGCCATGGATGGATTCGAAAACAAGGATGATAATTTTAAAATCAAGGCACTGCTGCAGGAGCCAATGCAGGCCAGTGAACTGAATTTGGCTTGGGTTTGGATATGGCCGACTGCGATTTAGATCTGTAATTTAATGAAAGTAGATCGAGAGGTGCATTGGAATAGTCCGGTTAAGAGACAGCAGAGGTGTGGATGGGCCTTCAGCAGCAGATAAGCTGAGACAGGTACAGAATCAAGAGATGCATTCGAGGCGGCAATAAGCAATTCAAGTAAAGACGTTAATATTCGTTCAGAAATTTCCCCCACAGTCAAATATGTGACCAGTCCGGTTCAGTCTTGGAAATCTGCGAGGGAGAAGAATGCTGTTATTGGTGAGGGAACAGAGATTGTGTCAAGGATTGTGACAATGGCTTCCCAATGTTTAATTGGAGGACATTTTTGCTCATCGTGTTCTGGATGATGGACAAGCAGCCTGTCATTTTAGAGACTGTGGAAGGGCTGAGAAAGAAAAGGGTAAGATAGAGTTTCCAGTCATGAGTACGAATGTGGAACCAGACATTGTACATTTGGATGACGTAGCCAAGTGGCAGTATGTAGAATGCACAGGCATAGAAGCACATGGGAAACTCAAATTGCACTGGTCTGGTTACACAGCAAGATTAAGAGACAGAGGGTGGGATTTTACAGCAATAGGATTTTACAGTTCCATCTTAATCATTGGACTTTTGAAGGGCTCTCTGCTGTTTATGTCCGTCCCCGTCCTCCCCCCCCCCCCCCCCCCCCCCCCCCCCCCCCCACTCGTTGTAAAAGCCTGTGCATATATCATGGTAGTAAATTGAGAATAGAGAAGACAGAATAGGTGGAAGTCCAGATTTAAATTGGGGGCTCTAATGATGGAATACAATTTAGGATAAACGTAGGGAAGTTAACATGAAACAATTGCAAACTCACATCCAGGTTTGGAAACAGGTGCAGCAGACAAGTAAGTTCAGAACTGTTACTGTCGATCTCAATGCGAGGTCCCCAAAATTTTCTATGATTCCGGACGAGCCGCCAACTTGTTACGACCGGTCCCCATGTGATGTCCCCCAATGTGTTATGATCCTGATCCTGGATGAGCCCCAAACTTGTTACAACTGGTCCCCAGATAAGGTCCCCTAATTTGTTCTGATGCCTGGGGCAACGTCCCCAAACTGATGATGAGGAATTAATTGCTGTCCTTTCTTTATTCAACATCCTTGGTTGTTCTCAATAAGATTAATTTTAAAAGAATCCCTTCCCTTGTGGATATCTTTTCCCAATTCAAATTTATTTATGTTTTAAAATAAGCCAATTTAACCAGACCTTCTTGAGTAAAAGGAAGATTGAGCTTACTAAAATAAAAGAAAAAATAATAAAATGTAACAGACAGATTAGAAATGAGGAGCACGATTTAACCAAAAGGGTTTGAAGTATGGTAATGAGTGGATCCTGCCGCAAGCTTCCTGACGCTCGGACCGGCGAGGCTGTCACCACTATAAAATATTAATTGGTCCACTTAACAAGGCCCCATGGGTTTCATTCTGCAAAAGATGATCCCACCGGCTGATTTGCCAGGACTGCGCTCACCATCCCCCCCGGTAACAAAGGAGATCAGCACTGGAACCGGTCCAGCACAGTCAGCCCCACTCAGTTCGCAGCCATACCACCGGGAAGGCGAAACCCACAATTCAAATATGCCGATCTGGGTAGATTGTTGAACGAAGGAGAGGCCAGACGGGATGCCCTGTTCCCCAAAGGATCTTGGAGGGTCAGCCACAGGGCAGCCAGTGCTGCCTGGGAGAATGTGGCAGCAGCCGTCAGCTTGGGGTTTGTGACCAGGGGACTGGCACCCAGTGCCGTAAGAAGATCAACAACCTCTGCCGGGCCACATGGGTGGGTTGGCACCAAACCCTCGAACCCCCCCCCCCCCTCCCGAGAATGTGCCTGGCACCGCCCTCGCCCAGCACCATTCTGTGCCCCAGCCCACCCATGTCAAGCAGTGCCTCCCATGTTGCCCTAGCCCAAAAGTCTCCATCCCCCCCATTTGCCCCATCCCCTCTCATACTCCCCATCCCCATACTCCCCATCCCCCAATACTCCCCATCCCCCAATACTCCTCATCCTCCCAATACTCCCCATTTCCCCAATGCTCCCCATCCCCCCAATACTCCCCATCCTCCCAATACTCTCCATTCCTCCAATACTCCCCACCCATGGCCAGTAGTGCCGCCCATGCTGCCCCACCCCCATAATAATAATCTTTATTTTCACAAGTAGGCTAACATTAACACTGAAATGAAGTTACTGTGAAAATCTTGTCGCCACATTCCGGCGCTTGTTCGGGCACACAGAGGGAAAATTTAGAATATACAATTCACCCAACAGTACGTCTTTCGGGACTTGTGAGAGGAAACCGGAGCACCCGGAGGAAACCCATGCAGACACAGGGAGAACATGCAAACTCCACACAGACAATGACCCAAGCCGGGAATTGAACCTGGGACCCTGGAGCTGTGAAGCAACAGTGCTAAACACTGTGCTACTGAGCTGCCCATCAGCTACCCCACAATGCTCCATATCCCCCCATGAGCCCCACCCCCCAAATACTCCCCCCCCAATACAACCCATCACCCCATATGCCCCATCCATTCCCCCATTCTCCTGGGACCCTCCATTCCCCCATTGCTCAGGCGCAGTGTCCAGGCATCACAGTCTGATTGGGATGCTAGGCAGAATCCCCCAGATGCTATACAGCACACCTACCCATGGGTATCCACTTGGAATCTGTGAGGTGCTCACTTAACTATGATTGCAAATTCCCAAATAGCAATAGCCTTCTGTCACGAAGCCAGAGGCTTCCACAGTCAATGGGAGTTATGGGTGGTCGGTGGGGCAGGTGTGCTGGGATTGCCCCCGGACTGGGAACTCATGGTTTAGGGGTTGGCATGGCGCATGGCGGACCCGTGGGCACTGAGACACCCCTCTCTCCCCCCCCTCCCCCAGCTGAAGCCATGGCCGACAACTCCCCATTCTCTCCAACACCCCCCCCCCCCCCCCCCTGATTGGCGGCCCACCCCGACCGAGGCTGCCGCCCGCCCCACCCGGGGGACTCCCCCACCCTTCTCCAAGCACAGGGGCAGCAGCCCCAGTGCCCGCTGGGCTCATTTCCTGTGAGCGAAGATGGCTACTCAGCTCCTTGTGTCCCTGCAGAAGCCCTTCCGCCAGCTTCACATTTTAAAAAAAGAATACTGATTGGCGCTCGCCCGCGTGACTACCTGCTGGGGAGGTTGTTAGATCAAGGGGAGGTCATTAGGTAGGGCGTCACTCCAGTTAAGTGTATGGAGATTGGCGTGAAGCGGTGATTTGGTTTCTGGCCTCGTTAGGGCAGGATCCTGATTTTGCCAATGGGGGTGGACTGGTTAGATCAGCTGGCATGGTTCTCGATTTTGGCCTCTCCCGCATCTTAATGGCCGTGTCGCACCCTTGCTTAAGCGCAACATGGCCATCCATTCAATCACGCCAACAGGTGAGTCCAAAAAGAGGTATAAATCAGCCTTTTGGCTGGTGTGTGAGTAGATGGTGGCCATTAAGTTATGTGATTCCTGCGATGCTGATTTTGGCACTTGAGCAGTTGGTTTGGAGATTCTTGGTTCTGCAGGTCAGCTGCAAAGAATCATCCTGTCCCTTTTCGGTTGTGACTGTGCTGACTTGCGACTTGTTTTGAACAATCAGAGGGGGAGATTTTTTACCTAAAGCACAGGGATGCTTTTGTGAGGGCCACGAAGAATCCAGCACGAGTTGAAGGATAGAAATAAATAACATTTATTTACAATAACATATATATACACAACAGCAGCGGCAACTCCCTTGCTGCTCACTCTCCTCTAGCTGGTTCCAAACTGGCCAGCTTTATTTTTGCAGGGAATCTGCCAATGATTTCTCCGCCTCCCCCTCACTGTGGAAGCTCATACTCCCAAAGGATTGTGGGATTGCCATTAGTCCCCAGTCAATGGTAAGCAGGCAGGTTATAACATCCCTCCCCCCCCCAAAGTCCAAGGAATCCACCGAAGACCCTGGCGAAGGAGGGCGTTGGACTCGTTTTGCCGCAGGCCGGACACCATTTGCACGAGGCGCTGGATCGGGTGGCGTGTAACGAGATGGAGACCGGCGCTTCCATGATGAATGGTGTAACAGTTCTACGCCCACAGCCGTGGGCCGAGGATTCCCCCTCTAGAGGCATCCTGTGTCTGCATCTCGGAGTCGGACTCTGCTGCCTCCGTCATCTCAGCGTCCCTATCTCCACGCGGTTCTGCAACGACCTGCGCAGGCTTTGAGTGAGGCACCAGAGGAAGATTGTGAGGAATACTTTTCACTGTGTCTGGCCTCTGTGGCTGTAGAAATGAGCTCCGGGGGCAGGGAATCTTTGGAAGGGATGGTCTTCTAGACCGAACGTGGTCTACATGCTTGCGCTGGAGATGACCCTGGCCTTACACCTGGTAAAAGATTGGGCCCATTTGGCGAAAGATTATGCCAGGCTCCACTGGGCACCATCAGCAAAATTCCGAACGAACACTGGGTCACCGGGGGCAAACTGCCGAATCGGCCGATGCCGAGAAGAACCATATCCCTGCCGTTCTCGTCTGCAGCATATTTTTGCACCAATGTCTGGGAAAACCATGCTAAGGCGGGTGCGAAGTCTCAGTCCCTACCCCAGTCACTGCATGTGGGGTGGTCCTATATGAAAACCAAAAATGAGCCAGTCTCGTGTCCATCGACCAGGAAGACTGCTTTTATAGGCCTCGTTAGAATGTCGGGTGGTATGGGGCGGTGCGGATATGGCGTATGCCGTTCATCTTCATGAACCTCGCAAACTCCTCACTTGTGAACGGAGTGCCGTTGTCCGTGACCAGCACCTCGGGGTGGCCATGCATACTGAAAGACAAATGCATCTTCTCGATTGTTGCGCAGGACGTTGTGCCTACCATCTTATGCACCTCTAACCATTTAGGCTGGGCATCGATTAATAGAAGGAACATGGATCCTTGAAAAGGGCCGGCGAAATCCGCATGCAAGCGCGCCCAAGGCCGCCCTGGCCATTCCCAGTGATGTAGGGGCACGGCCGGCGGAAGCTTCTGATGCTCCTGGCAAATGGGGCAGTTTTGGGCCACCTTCTCAATGTCGGTGTCGAGGCCTGGCCACCAGACATAACTCCGGGCCAACATTTTCATTTTGGTCACAACTGGATGCCCATTGTGCAAGTCTCTCAGTATCAGCTCCTGTCCTTTTTCCCGGACAATCACACGCATCCCCCACAAAAGGATGCCGTCTTCCATGCTAAATTCTGACAGCTTGGAGGAAAATGCCCGCAATTCACCTGGGAGCTGTCTATGCTGCCCACCATACAGGACTATGTGCCGAACCTTTGACAGGACTGCCTCCGTCTGGGTCCACTCACGGATCTATGATGCCGTGACAGGCAAGGTGTCCATAAAATTTGGGGTTGCAACCACCTCACTGGTCGTGGGGGTCGACATGGGGCCGGTCGATAAAGGCAATCAGCTCAGTGCGTCGGCATTCCCTATCTGGGTTCCCGGTTTGTGCTCCAGAGAATACTCGTATGCAGCGAGCAACAAAGCCCAGCGCTGGATCCGTGCGGAAGCAATGGGCGGTATTGGCTTAACCTCTCTGAAAAGTCCCAGCAGAGGCTTATGATCAGTCACGATAGTGAAGTGGCGGCCATATACGTACTGGTGGAAACGTTTCACCGCAAAGACCACTGCCAGGACTTCCTGCTCGATCTGCGCGTACTTTTTTTCTGCTGCAGTCAATATGCGGGAGGCGAAAGCTGTCGGCCGCTCGGCCCCGTTCTCCATCTTGTGGGACAGGACGGCCCCAATACCATACGGGGATGCGTCACATGTGACGAGCAAAGGCTTTCCAGGATCATAGTGGGTTAGTAACCCAGACGACGACAATTGTTGACCCGCCGGAAAGCGGTTTCTTGCGGCTGACCCCAAACCCAGGGGTGATTCTTCTTTTGCAGAAGGTGCAATGGGGCCAGCGTAGTTGCCAGATTGGGGAGGAACTTTTCATAATAGTTTACGAGACCGAGAAACGAACGAAGATACGAAGTGTCAGTCGGGGCGGGGGCCTGTTCTCTGCGATGGGGTGCAAACCTTCGCGGTCCACCCGATAATCCAGGTAGACTACTTCCTTCACCTGAAAGACGCACTTTGTACGACGTAGATGGACTCCAGCCTCCGAAAAACGTCTCAGGACAGCCTCCAAATTTTCCAAATGTTCCTGCTCCGACGTCCCAGTACTCAAAAAGACATTTAAGTAGACAGTGACACGCGGTAAACCTCTCAAAATGCCCTCCATGACGCAATGAAAGACAGCGTAGGCGGACGATACCCCAAAGGGCAACCGTGTATACTCACCCAGGCCCCTGTGTGTATTAATTGTTACATATGGCCGGGAGGCAGGGTGCAGCTCCAACTGTAGGGAGGCGTGATTCATATCTAATTTTGTGAACGAGAGTCCGCCTGCAAGCTTTGTGTAGAGATCCTCTGTGCGAGGCATTGGATATCGATCGAGCCAGGAAGCCTTATTCACTGTAATTCTATGGCCACCGCACAAGCGAACTGTGGCATCTGGCTTCATTACAGGTAGAACTGGTGTTACCCAGTCAGCGAAACAGACGGGCTTGATAATACTCAAAGTCTCCAAACGAGTGAGCTCCCCTTCTACCTTCTCGAGCAAGTCATAAGTGATGGAACCATCAATTCACCAGACACGTGTTTCCGATATGAATCTAGGCTTTAATCGACTTACTTCAGAGCCAGCCTGTTACCTGTTGATGAACTCGTAGTGAACTCAGGCTGACTCTGGACACGGGTATTTATACAGCTGCACTAGGGGGAGGAGTCGTGGGCAGAGCCAAGGGTGGCGCCCAGTACAAGTTCCTGAGTGCTCCCAGCGCTACTCCCCCTAGTGGTATGATAGCGATACTGCACTTACAAAGACAGTGTGAATTAACATATATACATCTATATTACATTCACCACATTCACCCCCTGCAAAAAAATCAAGTCCGGCGGGGGTGGTGGTCTAGTCTATAAAGTCAGTCTGTCCGGCGGTCGAATTGTCCGCTGGGTTCTGTGGAGCACCGGGGTTGCAGCCTCTTGCGGTGGCTGGATGGGTGTCGTGTGCTGGGGTACGATGGGGGACTCCAGGGAGGGTTGTGTCCGAGATTCATACTCTCCTGGTTCGACCGGGGACTGGGGGCGCTGGGGGCTGGCCGGCGTGGGGGCGCGGAACTGGTGGAGCGAGCTTGTGGGCTCGGGAGCACCGGGGCGGCAGCATGGGGTGTAGGGTGAGAGATCCTTCTGTGGGGGTAGAGGGGGCGCTGGATCCAGCGGGTGCCAGATCCCGGAGGGATACAGTGTCCTGACGGCCGTCAGGGAACTCGACGAATGCATACTGGGGGTTGGAGTGGAGCAGGCGCACCTTCTCAACAAGGGGGTAGGTTTTGTGCACCCTGACGTGTTTCCTCAGGAGTACGGGGCCCGGCGTCCTCAGCCATGCCGGAAGTGAAACCCCCGTGGTAGTGCCCCTGGAAAAAATGAAGAGCCTCTCGTGAGGGGTCTGGTTGGTCGGCGCACACGAAAGGGACCTAATAGCGTGGAGCGCGTCTGGGAGGACTTCCTGCCACTGGGAGACTTGGAGCTTTCTAGACTGGAGGGTCAGTAGGACGGTCTTCCAGACCGTCGCGTTCTCCCTTTCCACCTGCCCGTTCCCCCTGGGGTTGTAGCTGGTAGTCCTGCTCGAGGCAATGCCCTTTTCGAGCAGGTACTGACGCAGCTCGTCGCTCATGAAGGACGAACCCCGGTCGCTGTGCACGTAGCTGGGGAAACCAAACAGGGTGAAGATGCTATGCAGGGCCCTAATGACTGTGGGAGATCATGTCGGGGCACGGGATAGAGAATGGGAAATGGGAGAACTCGTCTACGACGTTTAAGAAGTAAATGTTCTTGTTAGTTGAGGGGAGTGGCCCTTTGAAATCAATCGCGAGGCGTTCAAAGGGCCTAGAAGCCTTGACCAGGTGGGCCCTGTCTGGTCTATAGAAGTGTGGTTTGCACTCCGCACAGATCGGGCAGTCCCTGGTGACCGCTTTTACCTCCTCGTTGGAGAAAGGCAGGTTTCGGGCCCTGATGTAGTGGGCGAGCCGGGTGACGCCCGGGTGGCAGAGGTCATTGTGGATGCCTTTGAATCGGTCGCATGTCCTGCGGGATAGGGCATCGGGAGGCTCGTTGAGCTTCCCGGGTCAATATTTGATATCGTAATTGTAGGTGGAGGGTTCAATCCTCCACCTCAGAATTTTATCGTTTTTTATTTTTCCCCTTTGCGAGTTGTTGAACATGAAGGCAACCGATCTTTGGTCGGTGATGAGGGTGAACCTCCGACCTGCGAGGTAGTGCCTCCAGTGACGGATAGCCTCCACAATGGCTTGTGCTACTTTCTCGACTGAAGAGTGTCGGAGTTCTGAAGCGGAGAGGGTATGGGAGAAAAATGCAACTGGTCTTCCTGCCTGATTTAACGTGGCTGCAAGAGCTACCTCTGAGGGGTCGCTCTCTACCTGAAATGGGGTGGATTCATCCACCGCCGGCATGGCCGCTTTGGCGATGTCCTCCTTGATGCCATCGAAGGCCTGGCGTGCCTCGGCTGACAGGGCAAATCGTGTGGTCCTAAAGAGTGGGCGGGCTTTGTCCGCATATTGAGGGACCCACTGGGCGTAGTAGGAAAAAAATCCCAAGCACCGTTTGAGGGCCTTGGGACAATGAGGGGGAGGGAGTTCTAAGAGGGGGCGCATACGGTCCGGGTCGGGGCCCAGGACTCCGTTTTCCACGACATAGCCGAGGATGGCTAGTCTGGATACGCGGAAAATGCATTTCTCCTTGTTGTACGTGAGGTTTGGTGTATGTGCCGTCTGGAGAAAATGGTCGAGGTTGGCGTCGTGGTCCTACTGGTCATAGCCGCAGATTGTGACATTGTCCAAGTACGGAAACGTGGCCCGCAGCCTGTACTGGTCCATCATTCGGTCCATTGCTCGTTGGAACACCGAGACCCCATTAGTGACGCCGAAAGGTACCCGGAGGAAATGGAAGAGGCGGCCATCGGCCTCGAATGCCGTGTAGTGGCGGTCCTCCAGACGGATTGGGAGCTGGTGGTATGCAGACTTCAGATCCACCGTGGAAAAGAGCCGGTACTGGGCGATCTGGTTTACCATGTCTGCAATCCTGGGGAGGGGATACGCGTTGAGAAGCGTAAATCTATTTATAGTCTGACTGTAGTCGACCACCATACGGAATTTTTCCCCGGTCTTAACGACCACCACCTGAGCTCCCTAGGAACTATTGCTGGCCACTATAACCCCCTCACTGTGTAGCCTTCGGACTTCTGCTCTGACAAATACCCTATCCTGCAGGCTGTATCACCTGCTACGAGTGGCTACGGGTTTACAGTCCTTAGTGAAATTGGCAAAGAGAGGAGGGGGGGGATTCGCAGTGCAGCAAGGCTGCAGATCGTGAATGGGGGCAGAGGCCCTCCGAATCTGAGGGTGAGGCTCTTGAGGTTGCATTGGAAGTCTAGGCCTAATAAGAGTGGCGCGCAGAGTTCGGGCAAAACGTAGAGTTTGAATTTCAAGTAACTAGCGCCTCGGATTGTGAGTGTCGTGGCGGTGCGTCCCTGGATCTGGGCCGAGTGTGAGCCTGAAGCGAGCGCGATAGGTTTGCTGCGCAGTGAAAACGGGGAGCGAACAGCGTCTTACCAGGTCTGAATGTATGAAGCTCTCTGTGCTCCCGGAGTCGAAGAGGCATGGCGTTTTGTACCCATTGATATGAACCTCTGCCATCGAGTTTCGTAGATGGTCGTGATTGGTCCAGGGTGACCGCGCTGAGTTTCGGGTAGTTGGCGGCTCGATCAGCTGTGCTGAAGTGGCCCCGTGATGACTGCCCTCTGAGTTCATAGTCTAGTTCAAATTCCTCCGCTGAGTTGTCCGAGCGCGGAGATGCCGATCGGGCCCGTGGATCGCACGTGGCGGGCAGCGAGGAAGATGGCGTCCAAGATGGTGGCCCCCATGAGTCGCACGTGGCCGGCCGCGTGGTGGACGTTTTACAAGATGGCAGCCTCCATGGATCGCACGTGGCTGGAGGGGGCGGAGTCGGGGCATAGGCCTTAGCGTTTTGGGCTCCATGGGGCTGTGCATGAGGGGAGCGATTACTGCTAGTCGCTGGGGAGTTGGAAGCTGGGGCCCTTTTAGCGAGGCACACTCTTGCGTGATGCCCTTTTCGCCCGCAGGTGCTGCAGGTCGCTTTGCGGGCCGGGCAGTGCTGCCGCGGGTGCTGATTCTGGCTGCAGAAATGGCAGGCTGGAGCAGCATAGTGGCTGGCTGGAGCAGCATAGCGGCTGGCTGGGCAGCATGGTGGCTGGGCGGTCGCGTAGCACAGGCCTGGGGGAGTCGCTGGTCGGGGGCCCATGATTGGGTCGCGGGGTCCGCGAGGAACGAGTTAAGGCTGCGGAAGGAGACCTCCATCGTGGTAGCAGCTTCCACAGTCGTTTCTAAGTCCTGGGCCCCCTTTTCCAGCAGTCGTTGGCGCACATAGTTAGACCTGAGGCCCGCTACAAAAACATTGCGTACCGCCAATTCCCTGTGTTCAGCCGCGGTAACCGCTTGGTAATTACAGTCATTGGACAAATTATTAAGTTCTCTTAGGAATTCGGCGAGTGATTCCGTAGGCCGCTGACGGCGAGTCGTGAACACATGGCGAGCGAAAACTTCATTAATGGGCCTTACATACATTTTTTTGAGAATTGCTAGCGCCGCAGTATATGAACTGGCCGAGTTTAGTTGCGTCGAGATTCTGTGGCTCACCCTCGCGTGCAGTAGACTTAGCTTCTGATCCTCTGTAGTTTCGGCTGTGCTCGCTTCGACCAGGTAGGCCTTGAAGCACCGGATCCAGTGGGAGAAGATTTCTTTAGCCTCTGCATCCTGCAGGTTGAGTTCCAGGCGTCCAGGCTTGAGGGACGATTCCATAAACAATCTTTACTGTTCTTAAGTCGATTAAATTGATGGAACCATCAATTCACCAGACACGTGTTTCCGATGTGAATCTAGGCTTTAATCGACTTACTTCAGAGCCAGCTTGTTACCTGTCGATGAACTCGTAGTGAACTCAGGCTGACTCTGGACAAGGGTATTTACACAGCTGCACTGGGGGGGGGGGGGGGGGGAGTCGTGGGCGGAGCCAAGGGTGGAGCCCAGTACAAGTTCCTGAGTGCTCCCAACGCTACTCCCCCTAGTAGTAGGATAGCGCTACTGCGCTTACAAAGACAGTGTGAATTAACATATATACATCTATATTACATTCACCACAGTAAGGCAGTGGGCGCGCCCGGAAATAGCGCGCCGTGGCTCCTGGTTCGACTTGGATACGGGCCACGGCCACTTTTATTTTCCCCAAACCGGGCTGGAATACATCTGGGTACCATCCAAGCACCTCAGTCAACCCTCCAGAAACTGTCTGGAGGATGTGCTGCCACTGCAGGTGCAAATAGCGCAACCAGTCCCGACCCAACAGGCTGGGCCCATGGCCGTGCACCACGATAAGTGGGAAACTCCCCTCCTGGCGTCCATAAACAACAGGAGTCATCGTAGTTCCTGCAATGTCCAATGGTTCCCCCATATAGGTGGCCAACCTGGCCCTTGTGTCGGTTAATGACAGGGTCTGTATACCCTGCTTGATGCGGTCGAATGTCCTCTGAGCGATCCTCGTACACCCAGTCACCCAGAAAATCTCCCTGGCCTCCGGATCCCTTTCCGTTGAAATCCGGGGCTACTGTTCGGCGACTCTCACCCTCCAGGGCGTAGAGTTCAGCAACTTCCAGCCCCACCTCTGCGCTGCCCTGTTGCTCGGCATGGATTTTCAGTGCCATCACCAAAGCCAGTCTTTGAAATTCTACGGACCCCTGCCCCCCCCCTCACTGTCTGCGGCCTCACGACCCTTCAGGTCGATCCACCTTCCCTGTTTGCGAACCTCATCCCGGACTGCAAACCCGGCGCCACTAGGAGCAGACGGTACAGTGCCCAGGACAGCACCTTCATCAGGTCAGAGGTCCAACGGCTTCTGTGGGAGGGGGTCATTGAGGCCAGCTACAACCCCTGGAGAGCTCAAGTGGTGTTAGTGAAGACTGGGGAGAAGCACAGGATGGTCATTTACTACAGTCAGACCATCAATCAGTACATGCAGCTCGACGCGTACCCTCCCACACATATTTAACATGGTCAATCAGATTGCGCAGTATCGTGTCTTTTCCACAGTAGACTTGAAGTCCGCCTACCACCAGCTCCCAATCCGCCCGGAGGACCGCCAATACACTGCGTTGGAAGCAGATGGCCGCCTCTATAACTTCCTAAGGGTTCCCTTCGGCGTCACTAATGGGGTCTCGGTCTTCCAGCGAGAGATGGACCGAATGGTTGACCGGTATGGTTGCCCGCCCACTCATTAAGTCCACAGTTTTTCCCCTGATGGCTGAGGCCCACCAGGCCTTCAACCACATCAAGGCGGATATTGCTAAGGCCAGGATGCACGCGGTTGTCGAGTCCCTCCCCTTTCAGGTGGAGAGCGATGCATCGGATGTAGCTCTGGCCGCCACCCT
Organism: Scyliorhinus canicula; assembly: GCF_902713615.1. Taxonomy (NCBI): domain Eukaryota; kingdom Metazoa; phylum Chordata; class Chondrichthyes; order Carcharhiniformes; family Scyliorhinidae; genus Scyliorhinus; species Scyliorhinus canicula. The sequence continues at coordinate 241,260,024 of NC_052146.1, forward strand.
CAGCCAGGCGGGCAGGCCCGTGGCCTTCTTTTCCTGCACCCTCCATGCCTCCGAAATTCAGCACTCCTCTGTCGAAAAGGAGGCCCAAGCCATTGTGGAAGCTGTGCGGCATTGGAGGCGTTACCTGCCCGGCAGGAGATTCACTCTCCTCACTGACCAACGGTCGGTTGCCTTCATGTTTAATAATACACAGCGGGGCAAGATCAAAAATGACAAGATCTTGAGGTAGAGGATTGATCTCTCCACCTATAATTATGAGATCTTGTATCGCCCCGGGAAGCTCAATGAGTCCCCTCATGCCCTATCCCGCGGTACATGTGCCTGCTCACAAGTGGACCGACTCCGTTCTCTCCACTATGACCTCTGCCACCCGTGGGTCACCCAGTTCTTCCATTTTGTCAAGGCCCGCAACCTGCCCTATTCCATTGAGGAGGTCAGGACCGTCACCAGGGACTGCCAAGTTTGCGCAGAGTGCAAGCTGCACTTCCACCAGCCAGATAGAGCGCACTTGGTGAAGGCCTTCCGCCCCTTTGAACGCCTCAGCGTGGACTTCAAAGGGCCCCTCCCCTCAACGTGTACTTTCTCAACGTGATTGACGAGTACTCCCGGTTCCCTTTCGCCATCCCATGCCCGACATGACTTCTGCCACGGTAATCAAAGCCCTGCACAGCACCTTCACTCTATTTGGTTTCCCCACCTACATCCACAGCGATCGGGGATCCTCTTTCATGAGCGATGAGCTGCGTCAGTTCCTGCTCAGCAAGGGCATTGCCCCGAGCAGGACGACCAGGTACAACCCCCAGGGAAACGGGCAGGTGGAGAGGTAGAACTGGACGGTCTGGAAGGCCGTCCTGCTGGCCCTGCGGTCCAATGATCTCCCGGTCTCCTGCTGGCAGGAGGTCCTCATGATGCGCTCCATTCCCTCCGGTCGTTCCTCTGCACCACCACTAATGAGACCCCTCACGAATGTGTGTTTGCCTTCCCCAGGAAGTCCACCTCCGGGGTCTTGTTCCCAACATGGCTGACAGTCCCTGGACCTCCTCCTCTGGAAGCATGTGCGGAGCCATAAATCGGACCCCCTGGTCGAAAAAGTCCACCTCCTACACGCAAACCTGCAGTACGCCTACGTGGCACACCCCGACGGGTGCCAAGACACAGTCTCCCTCCAGGACCTGGCACCCGCTGGGTCCCCACCCACGACCCCCAATCTGACACCACTCCTCCCCCTCCCCGTGTTGCCTCATTCACTCCTGCGCCACTCACCCTCCCTCCAGCGAACCTCACCGCAGCCCCCATCCCAGCAGGATCCGTACTCCCACTGGATCCACTCAGGGGTGACGAAGACGAGGACAACACGCTCCCAGAGTCGCAGGTGACCAGGTCAGCACCCACAGCACCACCAGGACAGAGGCGATCGTGGCGGAGGGTCAAAGCCCCCGACAGACTTAATTTGTAATGTTCCCGTCACCCCCGCCGGACTCTTTATTTAACAGTGGATGAATGTGGTGAACACCACTAGTGGTATATTATATGTGTTACGGCACTGCCCTTATATTATAGGTACGACGGTAAATCCCAGCAGGCGGCGTATAAAAGTGTGTGCTCTCCTGCGCTGCAGCCATTCTGGTTCTGGCACAACATCTTGTTCAATAAAGCCTTGATTGTTCCACCATTCTCGTCTCGTGGTAATTGACGGTGGTAATTGATCTCAGATCAATGTGCAACTGGAACGCTCCGTATTTTCCAATCACTCTGTTTATCCAGTCCTGTACCTGCTTCGGACCACTTGTAGAGATGGGAAAATCAGGAGATACGAGGCAGATCCTGAAGCAATGCAAAGCCGGCAGGAACCCAACATCCCCACCCTCTTTATTTCTATATAGCACATGGGAAAGCAATTTATTCTTTTTCTAATTATCTTAAATTTATGTCTACATGTTACAATCTCTGGCTAATTATTTCTTCCAAGATGCTCAATAAGATTTAAAGCTGCAGTGAAAACTGGGTAAACTACTCAAATCTCTCTTCCAAAAAAAATCTCTTCATGCCAGGTAACATCCAAATGAATCTAAACGGTATGTTTCTATTGGTCTTCTTTCCTTCTAATAACAGGTTACCCAAAACAGGTGACACGATCATCAATTGTACAAGTTCAACCATCCCTCCTCACTTTGGCATTCCAGAAACAAAACCAAAAGTAACATTTGCCTCTTTTTTTAATGACCCCACTTACTTGCACCAGTGGCATAAATGACTTGAATCTCTACATCAAGGTCTCCCTGCTCCATTTAAAACCTTATCATTTAAGGTTGATTCTTTTTGATATTCTTATTTCCATATTGCACCAATTCCGTTTCCACGCTGAAGTGCATCTGTCACCTATCTGCCCATTCTGCAACCTATTAATGTCCTGCAGCATTATACAGTCTTCATCACAATTTTCCATCCACCCCAAATAATAGATGAACAATAATGGGAAGCAAATCCACCATCACACTGTACAGCTCTGACAAATGTGAATTACTGTCAATAGCATCAATTAATAAAATCAATACTTAAAACCTTTGTATGCCAGGAGACATCAGATGTTCATGGCTTTTAATTAAAAAATGAGTGTTTTCAAGATTGGCTTAGATATCTGAGTGCAGATAATATTAATGACACTTACGTTTTACAGTATAACAATAGTAAAAAGCACTGGCATTCCTTTAAATATGATGACTATTGCTATAGACCATTTTCATAAGTAACTATGTTTTACTTTTCTTATCTTGTACAGTGAAGTTATATTGTTTGTTTAAAACCATGGGGCGCGATTCTCCGCAAATGTGGCGAGTCGTAAAGGCTGCCGTGAAACTGGCCATGTTTCACGGCAGCCTCCACGACCCCTCCCGGGACCCAATTCTCCCCCCCCCCTGGGAGGGGGACCGTCGCTAAGCCCGCGCGCCAAGCGTCACGGCGGCTGACGCGCACGATGACGTCAGCCGCGCATGCGCGGGTTGGACGGCTCCAACCCGCGCATGCGCGGATGACGTCATCACGCAGACACGTCAAACCCGCGCATGCGCGGGCCGTCATGCCCCTCAGCTGCCCCGCGGACTGATCCTGCGGGGCGGCGGAAGAACAAATAGTACGCGGGTATCGGACCCGCTGCCCGCGATCGGTGCCCACTGATCGCAGGCCCATGCCACCCTTGGCACGGCCGTGGTGCGGCCGTGCCAATCGGTGCCATGGTTGTCCAGGACGGCACTTTGCGGCCGTTTTCACGAACGGTGAGAGCAGGTGTGATTGCGTTCGTGAAAACGGCCGTAAAGGCCTGGGAACTCGGCCCATCGGCCTGGGGAGAATCGCTGTTCGCCGTAAAAAATGGCGAGCAGCAATTTGTGTCATGGAGCGGCCGTGGGGAGGGGGGGGGGGGGGGGGCGTGGGGGGGGGGATAGCAGGAGGTCGGGAAAAATGTCGGGAAGGCCCGACCTGTCGTGGGCAGCGGAGAATCGCGCCCCGAATATTGTGGTGCTATTCTCCAAGCAAATGCCTTGGGATTTCAGACTGTCTACTTTAAACTAGAAGTTACTGGTCTCTAACCAGATTGCAATAACACCAAACAGAAACATGTCAAATATACATAAAAGTAATATGAGGAGAAATTGTTCTCTGTTTCAGAATCAATCCTTCAAGGCAGTGTTAAGCAAAATCCCTAAAAATGGCCTTTCATTTGATTTATTGGACCAATCTCCGAAAATAAGAAAAGTTGATTTAAACTTAAACTAGCTTAAAAGTTACATTTATTTAAATCAGTTCACATCTGCTTGGATTTAGCGTTTAATATAACTTATTATCTCACTATTCGTGTTGGTTCTAAACAACTAGAATTATAATCATGAAGGACAATGTTTTGTGTCTCTTTGGATTTTTGTTAAACTGTAAACATGGAGGCGGCTATTTCCTCCACTTCAAAATTAGTGCATATATAATGGAATATATATTTATACTTGATCCTACAAAAATTTACAATGAAAGTTGTAACAAAACAAGAAAATGCTGGAGATATGAGCATCTGTGAAGGAAAGAGACAGATCGTATGTTGTGTGCTGACCTCTCATCAAAACAGTTAACTTGTCTTCTCTCTTCACAGGCAATGATAGGCCCAGGTGTTTAGTTTGAGCATTTTCTATTTTTATTTTCTATTTCCAGCATCTGCGGTCTCATTTCATTTTTGTTTTGAAATAAGTAATTTTTTGAGGAGATGCCACGCTGTACAGCTCACTTTTTCACACATTTTCAGCCTTCCCACTTGCTGCAGTTGACACTAACTCAAAGGGAGAATGTCAGAAATGAAGGTGCCAGTGGCAATTATTGGTACAGATGGAAACTCAATTACTCAGTCAGCTGCAAACGGTAATTAAGAACAGGAGCAAAATTTATTTTGAGGGCTGGTTTCTAATTTGATCGAGCGAATTGCATCCGGATTGTTGTACTTACTGCTTCCATTCATACTGCTGCCGGCTAATTTCTTCCTAAACATCTTGTCAATGTTTGCCTTCACCTTGAATTGGAATCCTAAACAACAGGACTAAAGCAAATGTTGTGGACTTCACAAGCTGAACATCAATGTCAGTGTTTGCATTTACCGCCCAGGAATCCAGGGAAGAGGCCTACAAAGGGGCACAACCCCTGGCATTCAATAATCCTGGGAAAACACCAATGCACGGATTATCCAAAATGTCACATCTCTTTCAGATATGCTTTGGCACCTTCCTACAGTAGAGATGTAGGTAACATGTCTACATTGATATTTAATATATGACATTGGTGGTTGCACAGACTTGTCATTCAGGTTCCATTCGGTTGTATCCCACAAAAACAGAATTGGATATCTGTCAAGTGTGGATCGTTGGGGTGACCTCATCATTCTGTACGCTCAATGAGGAGATGCTCTAACAGAAGATGCCAGTAGAGGAACAAATCAAGCAGCAGCCATATCTAGCTTTAGCAAGCGGGCTATGTACCACTATTAGCTGGACGATGTGGTGCGGTATCGTACAGGGCTGTCACTAAACTAGCAGGGCTGGTTTAGCTCAGTGGACTAGACAGCTGGTTTGTGATGCAGAACAATGCCAGCAGCGCGGGTTCAATTCCCGTACCAGCTTACCCAAACAGGTGCCGGAATGTGGCGACTAGGGGCTTTTCACAGTAACTTCATACTTGTGACAATAAAAGGTTATTATTATTATTATTATTAGCATTATGATCACTTACCTTGGTAACTTTACCAACACCACCAAATTTCTTCTGGGCTCCCTTAATGTTTCTTATAGATTCCAGAACAACATTCACAATCCATATCACCTTTTTCCACACATGTTTGGTGAGTTCTAGCTGTTGTGTAACCCAGGGCTTTTCAAATTGTGTGTTGTGACCTGTGGGTGGGTTGTGGGCGGGTATTGGGAGGGTCGAGGAGCAATTGGTCACGGTGTTCCTGATCACAGGAGAGTTAATAAGGGAACTGTCAATAGTCTGGCAAGCCTTATTCAGTCACATCTGGCTGCGCTGATCAACAGTTTTGTTCACTGCTTTCTAGAGGAGAAGTTTCAGATTTTGAAAGAGAAGGGGCGGGTGAAAATTGTCCTTCACAACGACGTACATGCGTGACGTTGGAATTTGATGTCCTCACAAAGGTGAAGACAGCACCATGGAACCAGCTAAACTCTGCACCTGATATGAGCTTTGTCCTCTCCTGTGAACTTGATTGGAGTGAGATCGTGAGGACCAAGCGGGCTCACCTGTCACATTAAAGGTAAGCGAAAATGGTGCGTTGCGAAGATCAGCCGTCGTGGGTCGTGAAGGTCGGCTGTCGTGAGTTGTGAAAGTCAGCCGACGTGGGTAGCGAACGTCGGCTGGTTGGTAAACATTGGTATCAGGAAAAAAGTTTGAATAACACTGGTGTAACCTGCGAACTGGCATATTAGTTAGTGAGAAGCCAGAGCTAAATCACCAACACAGGCACAGTACAATCAATAAACATTTAATATTTGTTAATTATACAAAATGCGTCATTAGGCTGACACTATACCCCACTATGAATCCCATGTGGAGAATATTCAATATCATAACAGCACGACAACCTTTAAAAAGGAGCTTTTGACAATTTAAATGTTTCAGAAAATAATTTATACCTGTACCATTAATTGCTAATATGAACTTTCCTGTTTCAACATTTAATCTGTTAATTTACATTCTTATTTTCTTTACATAAACTGGGAGGGAACATTAAATAAAAATAAAATATTTTAATCAATAAGAATCGCATGTTTCTTGTGCAGCACTCTTTCCCAAGTGCTTTTACCACATTTACAAGGGCTGTTAAAGCACTTAATAGGTGCCGAACAGCTGCTGCTTGTGCTTTCTCTTTTGCTCCTAATGTGAGTGACATGTGAATTAAATTAGCCACATGCCGAGTGCTTGGGCTGCGACTGGTTGGAATGGATTTCTTATAAATGCTGCGCAGAACAATAGGATTCCCACAGTGCAGAAGGAGGCCACTTGACCCAACGAGTCTGCACCAACCCTCTGAAAAAGTACCCTCCCCAAGCCCACTCCCCTGGCCTATCCTGTGACCCATAACCCCATCTTAACCTGTACATCTTTGGACACTGTGGGGCAATTTATCATGGCCAATCCATCTAAACTGCACATCTTTGGACTGTGGGAGGAAACCGGAGGAAACCCAAGCAGACACAGGGAGAAATCCACACAGACAGTCACCCAAGGCTGGAATTGAACCCGGGTTCCCTGGTGCTATGAGACAGCAGTGTTAACCATTGGACCACTGTGTCGCCAGTGACCGCAATTAGTTGGTTATGGACAAGCTGAGCATTGGGGCTGCAGCCAGCAGCGATTACTCTCAGCATGTTTGCAACAGGAGGGCACAGTGCCCCAAGCTCAGAGTTGTCATCTGTTTGTACAGTCATCGCATCACTATGGGGATCTGCCTCCTCTCTCACTGGACAGCATCCGGGATCGAGTGCTGCATGTGTTAAAACGATATGACAAAGTTAATCCTGACAAGCTTCTTGTTTTGTGAAAGATTTGGACAGTTTGGATCAAGTAGAAATCATCATGGCCATGGAAGATGGGTGTGGGTTCGAAATTCTGGATGTATATGCAGTAAAGTTAGTCAGGTTAATGAAACCTGATGAAATTATATTTTAGATCGCAAATAAGAAGGATGTGTGTGAACAATCTTTATCACTGGAGCCAAAAGGTGCTTGCTGCTGTGAGCATGTGAAATACTCAATGTGGTGGGGGGGGGGGGGGGGGGGGGGCGCAAGCACTGCTTGAAGCATAAGTGTTGCTCCATGACTTTTGTTGTTAGATTATATTCCATTAACCCGTGAAATTTCAAGTTCTTCAACTCTTGACTTCAGAAATGAATAAATTATACAGAAAAAAAATAAATGGCATTATCAGCAACAACTTGAGAGGAGGCAATAGTCCTTGAAATATGCTGAATTGACAGGATTCAGTACAGCAAAGTCTGTTCAGAGTCCATTAAAAACATGTTTCCAGTCAATTTAGTGAGGCATTAACGGTAAAATTAGAATCAAATCTGAGATTTCACCCCATCCGCGCCGGAGCGTGGTCTGGACATCCACTAACCTGTGAAGACAAACCGCAGCCCGATAGCGACCCGGAACGCTCGACCATGCAGACCCACCTACCGACGCAGGAACCGCAAACAAGGCAACAAATCCTCCATCCACACGCCAACCAGCGTGAATAACCTCATTGGACACAACTATTCTCTTAACACTGCATACTCTCACCATCTCCCAGGCTCGAAAAAAAGCAGTCACTCCAGGAAGCGTGGAAAACGTGCAGGCCTGCAGGTGAGAGTGAAACAACGCGACCCCAAAGCCCCTGTGGATTGCCTTGATCCATGACAGTACGCTGACCGCTGCTACAGGTTAACAACAGATGCCATCTCCATGGTCCTGCACTCTACCCTGGAACACCTAGATAACAAAGACACCTATGTGAGATTCCTATTTATCGACTACAGCTCAGCCTTCAACACCATCATTCCTATGAAACTCATCAAACTCCGTGGCCTTGGCCTCGGCTCCTCCCTCTGCGACTGGATCCTGAACTTTCTAACCCACAGGCCACAATCAGTAAAGATAGGCAACAACACCTCCTCCATGATCATCCTCAACACCGGTGCCCCACAAGGCTGTGTCCTCAGCCCCCTACTATACTCTTTATACACCTATGACTGTGTGGCCAAATTCCCCTCCAAATCGATTTTCAAATTTGCTGATGACACCACCAGAGTGGATTGGATTTCAAACAATGACGAGACTGAGTACAGGAATGAGATAGAGAATCTGGTGAACTGGTGCGACGACAATAATCTCTCCCTCAATGTCAACAAAACGAAGGAGATTGTCACCGACTTCAGGAGGCGTAATGGAGAACATGCCCCTGTCTACATCAATGGGAATGAAGTAGAAAGGGTCGAGAGCTTCAATCTTTTAGGTGTCCAGATCACAAACAACCTGTCCTGGTTCACCCCATGCCGACACTATAGTTAAGAAAGCCCACCAACGACTCTACTTTTTCCGAAGGCTAAGGAAATTTGGCATGTTACTTACGACACTCACCAATTTCTACAGATGCACCATAGAAAGCATTCTTTCTGGTTTTATCACAGCTTGGTATGGAACCTGCTCTGCCCAAGACCGCAGGAAATTACAAAAGGTCGTGAATGTAGCTCAATCCATCACGCAAACCAGCCTCCATCCATTGACTCTGTCTACAATTCCCACTGCCTCGGAAAGGCGGCCACCATAATTAAGGACCCCATGCATCCCAGACATACTCTCTTCCACTTTGTTCCGTCAGGAAAAAAATATCAAAGTTTGAGGTCACGTACCAACCGACTCAAGGACAGCATCTTTCCTACTGCCATCAGACTTTTGAATGGACCTACCTCGTATTAAGTTGATCTTTTCTCTACACCTTACTATAACTGGAACCTTATATTCTGCAGTCTCTCCTTCCTTCCCTATGTACGGTATGCATTGTTTGTACAGCATGCAAGAAACAATACTTTTCACTGTATGCTAATACATGTGGCAATAATAAATCAAATCAAATCAGTGGCTCTGAAGGTTACAATGGCCCTGAATGTTTTTGTCTCCAGTTCTTCACAAGGGTCAGTGGGAGATCTATGTGGTGTTTCCCAATCTGCTGCCCAGGCTGAGTCAAGCTGGTCACTGAGCTTTGTTCAGACGGTCAGTGGCAGACTGGCCAGGGTGTCAGCTTGCCCTGATGAAGTGGGCCCCCTATATCAAATAAAAATGCAATAAAGAAACAAACACAGACACAATAAAACCTTTAAATGGTGACCATGTTTACACAATTTGAACATTGAACACATATAAACTGAAGTTATATCACCCATGACAACCTTTCTTGTCTATATAGTGCCTTTATCATCCGCCTGAGAATGCTGGGTCTGAGTGCTTCCCCCAACCTCGCTGGTGGCATTAGTGACAGCTTGCTGGTCGCAATGTCCTGTTGGCACTGAGCAGCTTGGCGGATGTCCTCTGGCCAGCGGAGCCTGTCAGACACCACCTGGGGTAGCGTCCAGTGTCATGGCTGAGCACGCCTCAGTCATTGTAACTTCATTAAATGTCACAGGCATGGCAGAGAGGCAGAGGAGCTGCTTCCTTCATCTAATGCACCTTGAAAGGAGTCCGCAGATTGACATGTATCTTGTCCGCCACCGTGAGTTTGGTTCGAACCTCTCTGCTCATCACTGATCGACAGGCATCTAACAAACACAGACTGAGAGCATCATCCATCTTTCATACTGGCAATGATCTGATGAGGTCACTGCTGGTGTGAGTCCTTGCAGGACTGAGTGCAGTGACAAAAAAAACAAATCTGGTACCTGGAGCTGCCTCTCCATGAGAGTCACCACCCTCTCAATGGAGGAGGCTGTGCAATCTCCGGGTCAACGCAATGCCCATGCTCCACATGGACTCCAGCAAGACAGGGACCATGGCATACAGGCTCTCATGGATCTCTGCCAGATCTCCCCACGCATCCTGCTGGACATTCAGCATCTTCTGCCTGATGAACCACTGTGCCAGACTCAGCATGGTCTTGGTTTTCAAACGTTCTCTGACTGCCAGCATCCTGGGCGCTCTCTGCCTCTGCCAACTGAGTGTGATGTGCCCCCACCACTGTGTATTACCAACTGAGCTGAAGCATTATTGCCCACTAACCTACCTGTATCTGCACTGGCACTTTGTACAAAGAGATGATGTGATGCAGGTGCATCTGTCCATGGCTTCTCCTCAGGTGTTAAGTAAGTTCCCTCAGGGTCTCTCAGGCAGCATGTGAATGAAAATGAAAATCGCTTATTGTCACGAGTAGGCTTCAATGAAGTTACTGTGAAAAGCCCCTAGTCGCCACATTCCGGCGCCTGTCCGGGGAGGCTGGTACGGGAATTGAACCGTGCTGCTGGCCTGCTTGGTCTGCTTTAAAAGCCAGCGATTTAGCCTGGTGAGCTAAACCAGCCCCTATGGGCTCATGGTGGTGATGGTGACTCATCTGAAAAAGGAAGAGAATGTGTCAGCAGCTAACATCATTAGAAAGTGACTGTATTCAAGATGGTTTCTTGTCACGATGTACCCCTGCTCACTGAGGCACTGTGATTAGACTAGCAGTGGGGACTCTTGATTTGAACTTATTGAACCATCAATTCACTCTAGACATGATAGGAAGTAAACAGTGGTTTTAATAGACTTACAACTGAGCCTGCCTGCGACCAGAAGAACTGAGGGCAGGCTCACAAGGCTGCAGCATTTTATACTTCCGGTAGTGGGAGGGGCCATGGGCGGAGCCATGGGCGGAGCCGAGGGTGGTGCCTTGTACAAGCTCCTCATCTCCCCCTGTGGGCAGAGCCGTGCAACTGCTCACAGACAGAGCCCACAAGGACACAATACTATACAGTGTGAATTACATGAAGTACATTCACCACATTTATCATTGGAGATGCCATGAATTTCCATCCCTAATACACTTCCCCAATTTCTCAGCTGTCTACTGGACTCTTGCATTCCTCTGAGTGCCCAGCCTATCCGCAGCGACCTGTGGACCTTGTTGCACAGCTCGCATTCCCTATCTCAAACTTGGAAGTGTGACGAATGCAGGATTTTAGATATATTGGATTATAAATATTTGGCAATTTAAGGATTAAAAGCCTGGGTTAGAGTGTGTTTGACTGCGGTAGGCATGTTTTAAAAATAATTTTGCTTTCCAAGACCACAAAACATTTAAGGGCCAGAGGTGAAATTGACCAGAGTAAGGATCCTGGGCTGATGCACTGCTGTTCGACGAGGGTGCGATTTAATGGCCGCATTGCACTTGAGCAAGAGCACAACGCGGTTGTTAGATCGTGGGAGAGGCCAAAATTGAGAACCGTGCCGGGCGCTGATCGGTTTTGCAATCTAACCGCCCTCTCCTGTTGCCGAAATCAGAATCAGGAAGGCAGACAGCATTATCGGAGACCCTTCCCACACAGGCATTGCCTTCTTTCAGACCCGTCCATCAGGCAGAAGGTACAGAAGTCTGAAGACCAGCACATCCAGACATAGGAACATCTTCTTCCCCACAGCCACAAGACTCCTCAACGACTCCCGCTCGGACTGATCTATTCCCTGTAAGAACACTATTCATGATGCCCTATGCTGCTCTTGCTCATGTTGTTTTGTTTGCTTTGTTTGACCCCTTATTCCACACTGTAACCAATCACTGTTTATTGATGTACCATTTGTCAATGTTCTCTGTGATTATTCTTGTGTCTACTATGTACGTACTGTGTACGTTCCCTCAGCTGCAGAAAAATACTTTTCACTGTACTTAGGTACATGTGACAGTAAATCAAATCAAATCAAATCAAATGCCACCGTGGTGTGGCAAGAAATCACTAATTAAAGGTCATTTCTATACAATTAACGGGAACGATCCTTATCCGACGGGCTCCTATGATCGAAGCTCCTTCCCAGCAAATGGTCACCTGGGCGCCGATCAGTACACCTTTTTGAAAACGTGAAGCTGGTGGAAGGGCTGTTGTGGGTATCCGAGGAGTTGAGGACCCATCTTGGGCAATGAGTCCGGGTGCATTGAGGTTGCTGCCATGGTGCTCTGAGGGAGGGTGGTGGAGCCCCCGTTGAGCACCTCGATTTCAATAACTCCCAAAGATTCCCAACTGTAAATACTCTAACTGTTATTATAATCTCAGCTGCTGTTAATACTGGACAAGTCAGATCCCTGAGTGAAACTTGATTTGATAGATCCTGGGCGGGATTCTCCGTTGGCTGACACCGAAATCGGGAAACGGGATTGGGCGGAGAATCGGGTCCGACGCCAAAATCGCAGCGGGCGTCGATTTGCTGCTAAATTGTAATTATCTGTCACCTCGTCAGCGGCATCAATGCAGTCCGGAACGCGCATACAGTAAACACCGTTTAAATATCATTAACAGGCCTGACCCGGTGTTCTCCGTGCTTCTCCGCCTCCGATGGGCCGAATTCCCGATGGCACGGTTCACTTGTCCTTTTAAAAATCGTGAAACTGGCGTCATGGCTGCTGAGGGCGAGAGAGGGGTTACGGGAAAGGTCCAACATTGCCATAGTTTGCTGTCAGTTGTGCCGCTGGCCAGGGGACTTCTGCCAGGGCTGGGGAATGTAGCAGGGAATGGCAAGGAGGTGGACTGTGGGGTCAGCACGGAACATTATTGCCTCAGGCAGAAAGGCAGCCATGCAGCTGCACACGTTGCTGACAGTCCACTGTGAACTTGCGGGCACAGGTTGTATATGTGTCTCCCAGACCACCCCCCCCCAGGTGCCCTCTGGCCCCGGCCAACCCATCAGCTGTATGGGCACGCTCCAGGGCAAAGGGTGCCATCTTGTTGGCTGGGATAAGTGTGTGTGGGGATTGTAATGTATGTATGCGGTTGCAGCTTGTCAACCTCCCGAGTGTCAATCACGGACCTGGCGAATTCCACACCAATTTTCATTGGAAACGATTGTGTTCCATGCGACACTGGTGCTAGCCCCTCCACAGTCGCTGAATCGGTCCAGGTTCAGTGCCAGTTTTGCTGCTTTCAAGGTCCTCGAGTCTTGCCCCGGTGTCAACACTTAGTCTCAAAAATGGAAAATCCAGCCCCCTATCTTTTTTAAAGAAATTGTGGTGCACAGCAACTGAACAGATTCACAGGAATCTGCTGATGAATATTTAATGCAAAGAATAAAATATTTATTAAAACAGTAAAAATGAACTATATTACTCCAGATGCACAGGTTGGAGAGATCTCAACACAAAGAGAAGACAGTTCAAATTCCTTTACCCCAGCAATATCTTTACAGCCACATAAACCAGTGAAAAGTTACCACAAGTTACCACAAGTTACCACAATCTCTGTTAAACTAATGACTTTACTGAGTCCTCCAACTGAAGTTTTGTTTTTCGAAATTGTGCCATTTGATTCACCATTCCCAATGAATCTGTGTGCTCCATGATATTCCTAGGAGCTGGAAATTCTTTCATACCTCTGGTCTTCAGTGGATAAACCTTTATTCCCGGTCCACTCACTATCCGACCAAGAAACCTGAAATTTGGCTGTGAAAACTCACACTTACTGTTGAGTGTCAATCCTGCCTCTTCTCAGCACTGCCCCACTTTCAGCTTGAGTGACCACTTGTATCAACACATCATCCATGTGGCAAATAATTCCGTATAAGCCCTCCATTGGCATTGTTGTTTGAAAGGTGCTGATGTAATTTCAAAGGGTAACCTAGTGTAGCCACCGAAGTTGGCCATTCCCTCAATACAAAATGGAGGAACGCAAAGCTTGCAGGTTAAAATGGACAACGTTTGCAGCACAAGCAGGCTGCACCAAGCCAATGTGTATTATGTCTGCTAAGAGAGCAGACAGCACCGAAACGAACATTCCGCATACTAATGAGGCAATCTCCGGGATAGTTAACATAGTAACGGAACGCTCCCAGGGACAATGGACACAAATAGGGAAGTGATTGCAACAGTGTATGGGAAACCAGACACCCCGGCACCAGCGGGGTTCGAAAATAAAGCACCTGAAGGCCCGCCCAGTAGCCGAGGAACAGCCTCAGTATTGGGAAGATTCAAACAAATCGATTGGGAAGAGACCCAATCGATTCCCAGCAGGTAAAGGGTCCGCCCAAAAGGGCGCGAAGCCCTAGGACCTATAAAGGACAGGTCCCAAACTTAGTTTGTTCTTCTTGACCAGCCCTCCTCTCTTGACCAGCCCTCTCGACCAGCCTTTTACCGAAGAAGACCTTGACCGAGAGAGCGGAGAGGTTTGGGACAGCAGCCGCTACCAGAGATCGACACTCCTGACCCCTTTTTAACCCGTACCAACCTGAAGTCTGCGGACCAGTGCAGAGCAAGAGGCCTTGTCCCCTGATCCGGCAGTTCCCTTTAAGATAAGTATTGGTTTATTTAGTGGTAGGAATAGTATAGTCATCTTAGCGTGTGCATGGGTAGTATTATAATTGTATTATAATAAACTAATTTGTTTGAACTTACTAATTGGTGTATGGTTTTATTGCTTGAAACTTGTGGCGGTATCTTAACGATACCTAGCGACTCCAGAGCTAAGTAACGAAACAGAGCCAAATCGAGTGTTAAGCACACTCACCCAGAACGAGCAACACTGTTAAAAGTGAATTTTTCAAATAGTATTCTGAACATTAGGAGAAGCTTGGACTCCTCTTCTACTGGTATTTGCTGGAATACACTGTTAACATTTAATTTAGAGACTATTGAACTCCTCCCCAGTTTAACTAGACCCTCATCCACAGATACATTTGGATGGACTTCCCTTTCCACAGCGTTACTGAGTTGCGTGAGGTCAACAGGTAGTCTTATAGAACATATAGTGTCCCTGGGCACCAACTCAATGGCTCTTTGGCAAGTGAAATAGTCTTTATCTTACTGCTGATTCGATTTATTTCCTGAACTTTGGAAATAATGGGTATAGAAACTTTCTGGGTCTACATAAGTATATTAGATTTGCTTCATACGATATGCTGTTGTGAGCTTTCCTAATCCGGTAAATAACTTTGGAATTCTGCTCTGAAGTCTCCTGATTGATCTTCACCATTCTTTAATTCTTTATTCTGTGAATTTAATTAAATTCCACACATGCCAGTTCAAATTCCTTTACCCCAGCAATATCTTTACAGACACATAAACCAATGAAAAGTTACCACAAGCTTGACATAAAGGCTTCTCGCTTGGCACTGGCACAGTTGAAACTGGTTTTCAACTCTGATATTGAATTACGGACAGTATTCAGTAATTACTTTCTCTCTATGCTTTAAAGTAGCTGTTAATTCTCCCAGAACCTTTCGCTCTGTTCCTGCCAGTCTGTGTGGCTTTTTGAAGGAAGGTTAAATAATTATGGTTCAGCATCTGAAGGAAATGAAACTGATTCTTCAGTATCTAGTTTAAAGTGAGTCTTCTGACTTTCTACCAGGATCTTTGCACTCCCAACAGTTCCCACTTAATTTTTCAATCACTTCGAAGAATGATAGCTCAATGTCTTGTGGATCTTCAACTTGATGGACTCTGTTCTCTGTTCAAAATGTTTTTTTTTCATGTTCTGCCTATTTTTTTCTGACTGCGGTGTACTGTCTGTAAATGACCCATCTTTTTCACAGTAACTTCATTGCAGTGTTAATGCAGGCCTACTTGTGACACTAATAAAGATTATTATTATTGTGAGTCTTTGATGGTACAATACCTGCACCCGTGTCTTTCCCTTCCGTAGCAACACTAATTACTAGGGGCTGCCACCATTACATGCTTTTCATGTCATCTATCTCTCCTCTATTTTTTTCCTTTTTTTATGTCTGATGAATTTAAATGGGATTTGGGCAGCCTCTCTCCTCTGACTACTGATCAGTTTTGCCTCCTGATCTCTATTTGCTTACTTAATTGAATTACCTACTCCAACATCAAGTCCTCTGGGAACTGCAATTTATCTGATCATGTATCATGCACTTCTGCAACAGCTATTCTGTCATGAAATTAGCTCCTCTGTCACATTACCAGACTCACAATCTGCTGCCAAATTGCTACAAATCATTCATAAATGTGTCAATGCGCTCCCCATGTCTCTGGATATATTTATTGAACTTTGTGCTTTCCACAATTGTGATCTTGCAGAGATTGAAATATGTTTCCAAAGCATCAATAACATCAACAGATCTGACTTTATCGTCATCGATCGGCAAGGTTACTAAAGTATTGCCCACACAGACGCTCATTGTACACACAAGTGCACTGGCCTGCTCACAGTCAAGCTTTGCTGTGGGACTCAATGCACTGCAAAATTGATTGAATCTTTTGCAGTTCTTTGGCCACATTTCAGCCCTGATTTAGGCCTACAATTTCCTCGAAACTCCCCGGGAGAGATAGAGATTTTTCTCTCACCATCCTCTTACTGCTTGCCACCATGTTATTGTGTTGGAGTACTTTCAATGGCACCTGAAGATTGTTGGTTGCAAACACACTAACTATATTGTTGCATATTTACAGTTATTAAACACTCCCTTATACAATATTCTTTGCATGCTGCTATTTCCTAGACTTGCTGATCACATGAGTATATGTCACTTCCTTCTATGACTTTGCAGGTTAGTATGGTGTGTGGGACATAGTCTAACATTTGACATAATTGCATATGGCACAACAGAACATTGATGGAATAAAATCCATTACCGTTCATGAATGCCAAGGGGTTTTCTTAGGTGGCCAGATGGCCACGTGGTTGTCATCAGTCACTGATATGAAGAATCTGACAGAAAAGAAACAAGTCCTTCCATTTTAATGCAACCTTATTTTGAAGAAGGTGAAAAAGATGCTTGTTCTGATGAATAGTGAATAATGCATCAGTTCTCTGCTGATCTTTATAAATGTCCACTAAGGAGACTTCCAGTTGCGGCGATGCGGAGCTAAGCCGCACGTTCGGTAGCTCCAGCCATTTTTGGACTTTCGGGCTCTTTTAAGGGCCCGCAGCGGTGCTGGTTGGACTTTTCCCCGGGTGGGAACACATTCACTGTGCTCATCTGCCGGTGGATGGGCTGGACCAGGAGCGGGGCGGTCAGAAAATCGGCTTTGGAGCAGAGAAAGGTGCGAGGCAGGAAAAACAAGATGGCGGCGGGCGGGGAACCGGCAGCGTGGCAGCAGTGGGCGTAGCAGCAGCAGGAGCTGCTCCATCGCTGCTTCAGAGAGCTGAAAGCTGAGATCCTGGAGCCGTTTAAGACCTCGCTGGATAAGCTCATGGAGACTCAGGCGGCTCAGGGTGCGGAGATCCGGGAGCTACAGCAAAAGGCCTCGGAGAGCGAGGACGAACTCCTGGGCCTGGCAGTGAAGATGGAGTCGCACGAGGCGCTTCACAAGAAATGGCTGGCAAGGATGGAGGAGATGGAGAACCGCTCCCGTCGGAAGAACCTGCGGATTTTGGGCCTCCCAGAGGGGCTGGAAGGTTCGGATTTGGGGGCCTACGTGGTTTGAAGCTGAATTCGTTAATGGGCGCGGGGTCGTTCCAAGGACCCTTGGAGCTGCAGGGGGCTCATTGAGTGCTGTTGAGGAAGCCCAGGCCGAACGAGCCGCCTAGGTCGGTGCTGGTCCGTTTTCACCGCTTTGTTGACTGTGAGTGTGTGCTGAGATGGGCGAAGAAGGAAAGGAGCAGCAAGTGGGAGAATGCAGAGATCATGATCTATCAGGACTGGAGCGCGGAGGTGGCGAAGAGAAGGGCTGGTTTCAATCGGGCGAAGGGAGTGCTTCACAGGAGGGGGTGAAGTTTGGCCTGTTACAGCCGGCTCGCCTCTGGGTCACTTACAAGGATCATCAGCTCTACTTTGACTCTCCGGTGGAGGCCTGGGCCTTTGTCCAGGCAGAGAAGTTGGACTCGAACTGAGGACTGGGGGGCTGGGGAATGATGTACATAGTCCGGAGGCTCTGTCCCCCTTGGTATCCTTTCGTTTTTATTGGCTGTATTTGATGTTGCCTTTTCGCTGTTCTGCTTTTTCGCTTTTTGGGGCTGTTATTTATTTATTGGGGTGCTTTTTAGTTTTTGTCACGGGTGGAGGGTTGGGGAGCTGTTCGCGGTCCCGCTGGGTCAGGTGCCCGCCTTTCTCCCGCGTGTCTGGTCTCGGGGGCGGGGTTTGGGATGGAAGCTCGGGCTTTCTTCCCGCGCTGGAGGAGGAGGGGACGGGGCCGGCACGGGGAGGGGGGATTGGTGGTTGTGTTGCATCGTGGGGGGGGGGGTCGTCGGGATGGCGGGAGCAGCCGGGGTCAGCAGGAGTTGGCTGACTTACGGAAGTACAATGGTAGGGGTTACGCGGCTAGGGGGGGGGGGGCAGCTTGGGGGCAGTAGGGGGTGGGGGGGCTCGGGGGGGTGGTAACGGGTTGCTGCTGCAGGGGCTGTAGGGAAACGGCTGGTGAAGGGGGAGGCTGGGGGGGGCTGGTCTGCCACCGTGGGGAACGGGCCTGGGGGGTTCTCCGGGCACGTGGTGAGCCGAGGGAGAGCTATGGCTGATCGGCGCAGAGGGAGGGGGAAGACCCCCCAGATTTGGTTGGTCACATGGAACATGAGGGGGCTGAATGGACCGGTGAAGCGGTCCCGGGTCTTGGCACACCTGAAGGGGCTGGGAGCGAACGTGGCTATGCTCCAGGAGACGCACCTTAAGGTGGCAGATCAGGTGAGGCTGAGAAGAGGCTGGGTGAGGCAGGTGTTTCACTCGGGGCTTGATGCGAAGAGTCGAGGGATGGCGATCTTAGTTGGCAAGAGCTTGTTGTTTGTTGCGTCGAGTGTGGTGGCGGACGGTGCAGGTAGATACGTAATGGTGAGTGGTAGACATCAGGGGGAGCGGGTGGTTCTGATCAATGAGTACGCCCCCAACTGGCACGATGTGGGCTTCATGCGGCGAATGTTGAGCCGGATCCCGGACCTGGAGACTTGGGGTTTGATCTTGGGAGGGGACTTTAATACGGTTTTGGATGCGACTCTGGATCGTTCGAAGTCTAGGACGGGTAAGAGGCCGTCGGCGGCCTCGGTGCTGAGGGGGTGCATGGATCAGATGGGAGGGGTAGACTCTTGGAGGTTTTTGAAGCCAGGGTGTAGGGAGTTCTCCTTTTTCTCCCATGTCCACAAGGCTTATTCCCGGATTGACTTTTTGTTCTCAACAGGGCGCTAAACCCGAGAGTGGTGGGGGCGCTAAACCCGAGAGTATTCGGCGATAGCCATATCTGACCATGCTCCGCATTTGGTGGACCTGGAGCTGGGGGAGGGGAAGGATCAGCGCCCGCTGTGGAGGTTAGATGTGGGCTTCTGGCAGAGGAGGAAGTATGTGGGCGGGTCCGTCGGAGTATAGGGGGGTATTTGGAAGCCAACGATAACGGGGAGTTGCAAGTTGGGATGGTTTGGGAAGCGTTGAAGGCAGTGGTTAGAGGGGAGCTGATATCCATTCGGGCGTACAGGGAGTGGGGGGAGAGGGTTGAGAGGGAGAAGCTGGTGGAAGAAATGGTAAGGGTGGACAGGAGGTATGCGGATGTCCCGGAGGAGGGGCTTTTGAGGAAGCGTCGCAGTTTCCAAGCGGAGTTTGATATACTGACCACCCAGAAGGCGGAGGCGCAGTGGAGGAGGGCGCACAGGGTGGTATATGAGTATGGGGAGAAGGCAAGTCGGATGCTGGCCCACCAGCTCCAGAAGCGGGAGGCAGCGAGAGAGATAGGGGGAGTCACAGATGCAGGAGGGAACTTGGTGCGGGGTGGCAGGGACATTAATGAGGTGTTCAGATCCTTTTACGAGGGGCTGTACTGGGTGGTGCCCCTAGGGAGGTGGGCGGGATGGACCGCTTTCTGGATAGGCTGGAGTTCCCAAGAGTAGAGGATGAGCGGGTGGAGGGTCTGGGGCCCCAGTCGAGTTGGAGGAGGTGATGGAGGCGTTGGGGAGCATGCAGACAGGGAAAGCACCGGGACCTGACGGGTTCCCGGTGGAGTTTTACAAGAAGTTTTCAGATCTGCTGGGCCCGCTGCTTGTGAGGACCCTGAATGAGGCAAGGGAAGGGGGGGCTCTGCCCCCGACAATGTCCAGAGCAATAATTTCACTGATCCTGAAGCGGGATAAGGACCCCCTCCAGTGTGGGTCTTGCAGGCCGATTTCGCTCCTCAACGTGGACGCAAAGTTGTTGGCGAAGGTACTGTCCAGAAGGGTGGAAGATGTGGTCCCAATGGTTATCCATGAGGACCAAACGGGGTTTGTGAAGGGGAGGCAGCTGAATGTCAATGTACGGCGGCTTCTCAATGTTATGATGGTGGCGTCGGCGGCTGGGGAGGCGGAAATAGTAGCATCGATGGATGCGGAGAAAGCTTTTGACTGGGTGGAGTGGAGCTACCTGTGGGAAGTGCTGAGGTGGTTCGGGTTTGGTGAGGGATTCATCAGCTGGGTGAGGTTGCTGTACAGCTCCCCGGTGGCGAGTGTGGTGACGAATGGGAGGAGGTCGGAGGACTTTCGGCTTTCCCGGGGGACAAGGCAGGGGTGCCACTTGTCTCCCCTGCTCTTTGCGTTAGCGATTGAGCCCTTGGCCATGGCGCTGAGGGACTCGAAGAACTGGAGGGGGATTGTGCGGGGGGGGAGGGGGGGGGGGGAGCACCGGTTGTCGTTGTACACAGATGATTTACTGTTGTACATCGCGGACCCGGCTGAGGGGATGCCAGAGGTGTTGAAGATACTTGGGGACTTTGGGGACTTTTCGGGCTAAAAGCTCAACGTGGGGAAAAGTGAACTGTTTGTGCTGCACCTGGGGGACCAGGAGAGGGAGATAGGAGAGCTCCCGTTGAAGAGGGCGGAGAGGAGCTTTAGATATCTTGGGGTCCAGATAGCTAGGAGTTGGGGGGCCCTGCACAGGCTAAACTTTTCGAGGCTGGTGGAACAGGTGGAGGAGTAGTTCAGGAGGTGGGACGCGCTGCCACTCTCTTTGGCGGGCAGGGTCCAGTCAGTTAAGATGACGGTGCTCCCGAGGTTTTTGTTTCTTTTCCAGTGCCTCCCCATATTGAATCCGAAGGCTTTTTTCAAGAGGGTGAATAGAGTATTCTGGGGTTCGTGTGGGAGCGGAAGACCCCGAGAGTAAGGAGGGTATTCCTGGAGCGAGGTAGGGAGGTAGGCGGTTTGGCGCTGCCCAACCTATGTGGGTATTACTGGGCTGCGAATGTGGCAATGAATCGCAGGTGGGTGATGGAGGGGGAGGGTGCCGCATGGAAGAGGTTGGAGGTGGCGTCCTGTGTGGGTACAAGTTTGGAGGCATTGGTGACGGCCCCGCTTCCACTCCCCTCGGTAAGATATTCCACGAATCCGGTAGTGGTGGCGTTTCTCAAAATTTGGGGGCAGTGGAGGCGGCACAGGGGGGAAGTGAAGGCCTCAGTGTGGGCCCCGATACAGGGAAATCACCAGTTTGCACCAGGGAGAATGGATGGTGGGTTTTTGAGTTGGCATAGGGCAGGCATCAGGCGGATGGGGGACCCTTTCCTCGACGGGAAGTTTGCGACTTTAGAGGAGTTGAAGGGGAAGTGGGGCCTCACCCCGGGAATGCTTTCAGGTATATGCAGATTAGGGCATTTGTTAAGCGGCAAGTGGCGGAGTTCCCGCTGCTGCCGCCTAGGGGGGTGCAGGATAGGGTGCTCTCGGGGACGTGGGTCGGTGAGGGGAGGATCTCGGCGATCTATCAGATGATGCAGGAAGAGGAGGAGGCCTTGGTGGAGGAGCTGAAGGCGAAGTGGGAGGAGGAGCTAGGGGAAGAGATTTTTTTGGAAGGGGGTGGTGGGGACTTTGTCCAGGGTGGTCGGTTCCAGGGTGGAGCCGGGCTGGGGGCTCGCGATCTTTGGGGTAGCATCGGAGCCGGGAGTGCAGGAGGCGAGAGAGGCCGGTACCCTGGCCTTTGCGTCTCTAGTAGCCTGGCGTAGGATTCTCTTACAGTGGAGGGACACGAAGCCCCCGAGCCCGGAGGCCTGGATCAATGACATGGCCGGGTTCATCAGGCTGGAAAAGATTAAGTTTGCCCTGAGGGGCTCCTTGGTGGTGGCAGCCTTTTCTCGATTTCCTGGCAGAGGGGTAGAGGGTGGTCAGTCTCAGCAGCAACCCGGGGGGGGGGGGGGGGGGGGGGGGGGGGGTAAAGGGGGGGTAAGGGGGGATGGGTTTGTTAAGAGGGTTTGTTTTTGCGATGGTGTTTTTGCTATTTTCTTCTTTCTTGTATTGTTATTAGTTATTAATTTATTACTTTGTATTGGGGGATTTATTTTTCTGTTTCTGTTTAGTTTTACACCTTGTTTACTTTAACTGTTGGGAGAAAATTTGTTGTTGAAAAATTTGAATAAAAATTATTTAAAAAAAATAAAAATAAATGTCCACTAAGGGGTGGCACGGTGGCACAATGGTTAGCACTGCTGATCAAAGTGCCAGGGACCCGGATTCAATTCTGTCCTTTGGTGACTGTGTGGAGTTTGTAGCTTCTACCTGTGACTGTATGGGTTTCCTTCTGGTGCTCCAGTTTCTGCCCACATGTACAAGTTAGGTGGATTGGCCATGCTAAAATTGCTCCTTTGTGTCCTGAGATGTGCAGGTCAGGTGGGATTGTGGGGATGGGGCATGGGAGTGGGCCTAGGTAAGGTGTTCTTTCAGAGGTTTGGTGCAGTCTAAATGGGCTGAATAGCCTCCTTCACACTGGAGGAATTCTATAGTGTTATAGTAAGGTACCACAGAAAGAGATAGAAGTCTAAACATTTCATGCCTGTTTGGATTTTGGGAAATGCAATCTTTACTAAGTAAGGTAAAGTCACCATAGCCCCAGGTGACTATTGGCTGCCTCCCCTTTGAGGGGGAGAGCTGACTGGTGGTGGTTTAACGTGACAATCACCTCACCTCAGGCAAGGGACAAGGTTGAGAAAGTAGGGCTTTCATAAATAACCTCAGATGGTATGGGAATTGAACCTGTGCTGCTGGCTTTATTCTGCATCACAAACCAGCTGTCTAGCGCACTGAGCTAAATCGAGGGCTTTGTTTTCTCAACCTTTTCCCTCGCCTCAGGTGTGCTGATTCTCAGGTTAAATCACCACCAGTCAGCTCCCCCCCTCTCAAAGAGGAATGTGGCCATCTGGGACTATGGTAACTTTACCTTTACTAAGTGTCCTACTTGACTTGTCATAATCACGTGACTCTGCCATGAGGCAAGCCCACTGCAGCCTCCATGCCTGATCAATTCAATAAAGCATCTCACTGAGAACACACCGAAGTGCAACTGTTCTTATGCATGAAACATCGTGTCAGGAAGTGAAGAAAAAATAGATTTTTGAAGCCGAGAATTGGTGCAGAGGACACACAGCTCAGAAAACCACACATAGATGTTCCAATCTGAAAAACAAAGCCGCACAGTTAGAAGTTCAGGAAAAGCACAGAGCTGCAGAAAGAGAACAAAAGAAACACAAACAATGGCTGTGAATAAATTGCTGTGTGAGTGAAATGGCTCCAATAGATTTTCTACCACCATCTCCAGTCGAGCTGAATAGTGATGCTCAGTAAAACTAGCAGTTTTGACACTTAATGTGGTGAAGCTCGGAGACTATAACAGACTTAATTAACAAGCCTGAACTGATAACATTAGCCACAGGAGAACATACAAAATAGGAACAAAAGTTGGCCATTCGGCCCCTCGAGTCTGCTCTGCCATTCAACAAGATCATGGCTGATCTGCCTGTGCTGAGCTCCACATTCCCCAGCTAGCCCCGATAAACTTTGATTCCCTTGCCCAAGAAGAATCCATCTATTTCTGCCTTAAAACATTTGGTGATCCTGATCCCAGTACCTTCTGAGGAAGAGAGTTTCAAAGTCTCATGACCTTCTGAGAGAGAAAAAATATTCTCTTCATCTCTGGTCCAGCAGGGTGACCCCTAATTTAAAAACAGTGTCCCTTACTTCTGGATTCATCCAGAAGAGGAAACATGCTTTCGAGGTCCACCTTGTCAATACCGAGTCTTTAAACACTGCTGGTAGGATACTGCTACAAAGTGTACATCACCCTAAATCTAATGGGTGAGCTCAGAAATCAGACAGCAGATATTTTGAACATATTGAATGCACGTTTTGAACCTTGAGTGAATCTTACATATGAACATAGGGGCGGCACGGTGGCAGAGTGGTTAGCACTGCTGTCTCACAGCATCAGGGACCTGGGCTCAATTCTGGCCGTGGTAACTGTCTGTGTGGAGTTTTCACTTTCTTCCCGTGTGTGCATGGGTTTTCTCCGGGTGCTCCGGTTTCCTCCCACAGTCCAAAGATGTGCGGGTTAGGTGGATTATCCATGATAAATCGCCCCCTAGTGTCAACAAGGTTAGGTCAGGTTACGGGGATAGGGTGGGTGCTTGGACGTCAGGTAGGGTGCTCTTTCCCAGGTGCAGACTCGAAGGGCTGACTGGGCCTCCTTCTGCGCTGTAAATTCTATAATCTATAAACATTATGTATTCAACAGTAGAGTTCAGTTTGAAAATAAGACCATCGAACAGTATGAGACTGCAGTAACAGAGATTGCAGAAGCATCTGAATATGGAGAGCTAAAAAAGTTAGATTAATATTTAATGTGCAAGACCTATCAATGAGAGCAAGTCTATTAAAAGATGAGAAACTGATGCTCAAGAAAGCGATAAAATGTCAGCTAGTGAATATGTATGTCAAAGCAGACCAGGAGATACATTATGTTGGCCAAATACATTATTTTGGCCAGGTCTAAAGAGCTGAACAATTCCAGAAGAAGGGAAGGATGCAAATACTGTGGAAGACAGCAGAAAAAGACAAAGGAAAAGAAGAATTGCCCATCATGAGAAAGCAGTGTTTTAACTGCAAGGAACAGAAAAAGAGAGTTAAGTGCTTTCAATTTCCAGCTCAGCATTTCAAAATCACTCAAGCATGAAGGGGCATGATTGGAGTGCACTTAACTCTCTTTGATGTGGTTGATGTTAGTAAATATTGTTGTTTTAACACTTAGACTTACTCATCCATGAAGAAGATGAATGGAGCATGGCTCACAGCTGGTTTTTGGAAGCTGCCACTCACAGCCCACGACCTAAAATGAGCGAACGTCTTGCAGCTAATGGATCTGAGGGGTTTAAACACAGGTCACACTCTTTCCAGGAATGGACATGTGGTGCTTCCAGGTAAGTGTTACAACTGTATGCTTTGTCACTGCCCCTTCTGGACTGCTTTCTAGCTTTCAGACAAGGGTCTCTTTTCTGCGAGAGCTCTGTGGGGGGCTCTAGTTAGGGGGTTTCTGGGGAGGTCCCTCTAGTTAGTGGGTCTTTCTGGGGGTGGGGGGTCCCTTTCATTAGGGGGTACGGGGGAGGGGGATTTCCCTAATTAAGGAGTCCCTGTGGGGGGGGGGTGGTCCCGCTAGTGAGGGAGTCTCTGTGGGGGTCCATTAAGTTAGGGGAATCTCCCATTTTAGGTGGTCTCTGGGGCGGGGGGGTTAGTGGGGGAGTTTGGTAGAGGAGGGGTGGGTAGGGCGTGCATAGTGAGGAGGGAGGGTGGGCCTCTATGGATTTTGAAGGCAACTCTGATAAAGCGTTATCCCCTTGTCCCACCATGAGATCCATCAGGTTAGTTTCATGTTTGGTGAATCTTGCCGATGAGAGCCCAGAGGCTCTGTTGTGGGCCCACTTAGCATCCTCCCACTGGCGGTGGGGTTGGAGCATACCGGCCGACTTGAACCTCGATTTTGGCCGGGCACCTGATTCTCTGCCCGATCACAATTTGCGACCCTAGTGCCGAGGGGCAGAGGAGCCAGGCCACTTGATTTTAGTCTTTCTCATTTGGCATGCCTCTGCCTGTAAATATGTCTACAAAGAACTGATGGTCCATCTCCAGTACAAGTGAGCCTGTTTCTTTGCATATGCCTCTGTCCAGCAAAGGATCAAATAGGAGGGATATGTATTTTAAGATTCTAATAATGAAAAATACAAAGATACATGGTTTAAATATTCATTTCCTGAAACAAATTGTTTGCCTTTTCCATTCATTTTAACCGGACAAACTTAAAACACAGGCATTCCCAGTGTGATTCTTTTCATTTACACAGGATTAGGGTTTTAATGAAACTCTCGCACATTCAGTACAAGAATACATTGAAGGTGGCTGGATGATTACATGCAGTACAAATCAAACCAGGGATTTGTCACAAAGAATTCCTGTCTGATTTCCTGGCCTTCTCATACCTTATTCTGAACATATAATATGGCTCATCAAACCACTTCTCTTTAATTTCCTGTGAAACTAGACAATACCCAACCATAAAATGAAAGCAGTTTTCATAAATCAAGTTGGGATTCAGCTGAAAATCTTAATAATTCATTGATATTATTACAAGTAGAGTTTACACTTTGGGCATGATCAGTGATCCAGTCATGAATTACATCAAAATTGCACGAGTTTTCAGAAGGTTTTTTTCCCTCAGGTCTTTGCTCAAGCTCATTGCATCTTGCTTAATGTAAAACCTGCCATCAACCAGCACAATTCGACAGCGTTTTACAAAACAATTTTGAAAAATATTTTGCTTTCAATATATTCCTTGATATATTTAAGAAAGGCCTCACGGTAGCATGGTGGTTAGCATCAATGCTTCACAGCTCCAGGGTCCCAGGTTCGATTCCCGGCTGGGTCACTGTCTGTGTGGAGTCTGCACGTCCTCCCCGTGTGTGCGTGGGTTTCCTCCGGGTGCTCCGGTTTCCTCCCACAGTCCAAAGATGTGCAGGTTAGGTGGATTGGCCATGCTAAATTGCCCGTAGTGTAAGGTTAATGGGGGGATTGTTGGGTTACGGGTATACGGGTTACGTGGGTTTAAGTAGGGTGATCATTGCTCGGCACAACATCGAGGGCCGAAGGGCCTGTTCTGTGCTGTACTGTTCTATGTTCTATGTTCTAATGGTACCTGGCAGTGTGACTTGTTTTGTTGCTGCAAAGAGAAAAGGTATGGAGGTTCCCACACTCTGGATTCAATCGAAATGCCAGGCAGCAGCTGCACCAGAGGCTGCAGACAAGAGGCAATAGGAGCCCAGAGAAACCAACGGACGAGACAACGGACCCATGAGGCGAAGAAGCCCTGGCCACAGCATAAGCGAGGGGCCAATGAGCCATGCAAGGAATTCCCCCTCGTCAGAATAAGACTGGAGGAAATTCCTAACCTGAGAGCAGAAAGAGCTCAAAGACAGCATAAAGCTCGAAATCCAGACAGAAGTCAAGGTGGCAATCACGGGAGCGTTAGCCACCATGAAAGTGGGCTCAACAAAATGGAGAGGTGACTAGAAGCTCAGGAAAACATAATCCGAGAACTAGAAAAGGCCTCTACAGACTGTTGCTCGTTATGCTTTCCTTAATTTGCTCTGTTTTAATTACCTTTGCTCAAGAGTCGCCAGGTATCTTTCTGATACCACCACAAGGTTCAAAACTGAATACTGATCAATAACTCGAAACACCAGTTAGTAAGTTTGAAATCAATGCACATTTATTTACACACGCAGTCAATTATTACTCATGCACAAACTCTACTCACTAAACTACAACTACTACTAAAAGCCTATACTTAGCTTCGGGCGCCCACTGAGTCAGAGGAACAATGGCCGTTGTCCGGTTCTGATACTGCTGGTTTCGAACTGGTATAGAATAGTAGCTAGAAGCGCCTATCTCGTAGCGTGTGTTGACCTTAGACTTACTTGGCTGGTGCTTGGCGAGGCTCTCGTCACTGAGAGCCAAATGCCAAGGTGAAGATGAAGAGTTCAAGAGTTCTTAACCTTGGGGACTCTGTTTTATACCCCAAGGGTTTTGCGCCTTTCTGGGCGGTTCCTGAACTTGGTCCCAATTAATTGGACCATGTCCCAATTGCTTGTATCGATTCTCTCCAATAAAGGGGCCGTTCCTCGATCGCTGGGCGGGAGCTAGGTAACCGTTGGCCTGCCTTCGTTTTAGTCTCCACTGGTGCCGGGGAGTCTGCCCTGGTACCAATTGTTTAAATGTTTCTCTTTTTTCCCCGGAGATAGCTCATTACTATGCTAATGGCTTGTAGTATCAGTTCTGTCTGGGCTCTGCAAGTTCCAATCCACAGGCAAACCTTGCACCTGCTTGTTTTCCTAGTACTGTCCACTCTTTGCGAATGTCCATTTTGGAATAGGGACGTGGCCATCCCAGGTGGCTACAAGACCAAAGTGACTGGATTGTTGCTCTGGAGCCTGAAGGGGAACCTGGAGGACCAAGAAAATCGGTCGAGGCACCAAAACCTTAGAATAGTAGGGCTGTTGGAGGGGACCGAGGACAGAAACCCCACAGACTATGTGGCCCAGCTGCTGGGAAACCTGTTGGGAAGGGACAGCTTCCCCAACCCGCCAGAAATGGACAGAGCATTCAAATCGTTCCGACCCAGACACAGGGGCAGAGAGCAACAGAGGGCAATAATCACAACGATGCACCCATACCAAACTGGGGGAGAATCTTGAGATGGGCCTGACAAACAAAAATCTGCCAGTGGGAGGGACACCAGATAAGAATTTATCAAGACATTGGGGCGGACCTGGCCAAGCGCTGGGCCGATTTCAACAGAGCGAAGGCGGCCCTGTTCCAAAGTAGGGTATGGTTTGGGATGCTTTACCCAGCCAAGCTTTGGGTAAGCTACCAGCACAAGGAGCAGTACAGACCCAGCAGAAGGGGAAGGGTTTGTCAAAAAGGATGGATTGGGAAAGCAGCATGGTAGCACAGTGGTTAGCATTGTTGCTTCACAGTGCCAGGGTCCCAGTTTCGATTCCTGCCTGGGTCACTGCCTGTGCAGAGTCTGCACATTCTCCGTGTCTGCATGGGTTTCCTCCGGGTGCTACGGTTTCCTTCCACAAGTCCGGAAAGATGTGCTGTTAGGTGAATTGGACATTCTGAATTCTCTCTCTGTGTACCCAAACAGGCGCCGGAGTGTGTCGACTAGGGGCTTTTCACAGTGACTTCATTGCAGTGTTAATGTAAGCCTACTTGTGACAATAAAGATTATTGTTATCAAAAGCAGAGCTGAAACCGTCACCCTGAAAAGAGTGAGAAACAGGGAGACAATTTGCGCGGGACTAAGACCAAAAAATCATAAGACATAGGAGCAGAATTAGGCCACTCGGCCCATCGAGTCTGCTCCGCCATTCAATTATGGCTGATATTTTTCTCATACCCATTCTCCTGCCTTCTCCCATTACCTCTGATCCCCTTATTAATCAAGAACCTATCTATCTCTGTCTTAAAGACACTCAGTGATTTGGCCTCCACAGCCTTCTGCAGCAAAGAGTTCCACAGATTCACCACCCTCTGGCTGAAGAAATTCCTCCTCATCTCTGTTTGAAAGGATCGTCCCTTTAGCCTGAGATTGTGTCCTCTGCTTCTAGTTTTTCCAACATGTGGAAACATTCTCTCCAAGTCCACTCTACCCAGGCCTCGCAGTATCCTGTCAGTTTCAATAAGGTTCCCCTCATCCTTCTAAACTCCGAGTACAGACCCAGAGTCCTCAATTGTTCCCCATACGACTAGCTCTTAATTCCAGGGATCTTTCTTATGAACCTCCTTGTCATAATATACACCAGTATATCATGGTGCAGACACACACAGGGACCAATCAACATGTACAAACACCGCAGCCAATCACCAGTTAGAATACACACACTATGAAGGCAGAGGGCACCACGGTTCCCGCTCATTCTGGGTGCTGCCTCTAAGTGTAACAAGAACTCATCCACCCAGCACAGACTCACAACACGTGCTGAGAGAATCAACTGGTTCGGACAAGGAGTTTAAGTTAGCATCATTTAGACTCACAGTCATTGTGTGTTAGTTAGTTAGAAATAGTTAATAAAATTGAGTTGAACCTTCATCAGTGTTGGAAGTGTCTGTTCATCTCCCAAGTCTACAGTAGCCAACACTTCATAGTACCAGGGGTTGAGGGATGCTCGCACTTCTGAGTCCTACCTTTCAGTGATCTGCCTTCCACCAGTCTCGCGCCATCCTACAGAATGGACTCCTTTCGCTCGCCGCCGCCTCTCCGCATTGCAGGGAATCTGGACTCGAATTGGAAACTTTTCAAACAGCGCTTCCAGCTGTACCTCGAAGCCAGGGACGTGGAAGCTGCCTCGGACGCACGGAAGATTGCTCTCTTCCTCTCCACAGCCGGGGAACATGCTCTGCACATTTACAACTCGCTCACCTTCGATGAGGAGGAGGACAAATCGAAGTTCAAGACCATGGGCGAAATTCTCCGACCCCATGCAGGGTCGGAGAATTGCCTGGGGCCGCCGAAAATCCCGCCCCCGTCGTGGCAGAAATTGTCCACCACCCGGGAATTGGCGGGGGCGGGAATCACCCTATGCCGATCGGCGAGCCCCCTGCGGCGATTCTCCGGCCCGCGATGGGCCGAAGTCCCGCCAATGGGAGGCCTCTCCCGCCGCCGAGGTTTGAACCACCTCTGGTGGTGGCGGGATCGGCGGGGCGATCGGACCCCGGGGGGTGCCCCCAAGGTGGCCAGGCCCGCGATCGGGGCCCACATATCGGCCGGCGGGCCAGTGCCGTGGAGGCACTCTCTTTCTTCCGCCGCCGCCACTGCCTCCACCATGGCGGAGGTGGAAGAGAATCCCCCAGCGCGCATGCGCCGGTGGTGATGTCAGCGGCAGCTTTTGGCGCCAGTCGGCATGGTGCCAACCGCTCCGGTGCGGGCCTAGCCCCCAAAGGTGTGGAGAATTCCGCACCTTTGGGGAGGACCGACGCCGCAGTGGTTAGTGCCACTCCCCTACGCCGGGACCCCCTGCCCCGCCGGGTAGGGGAGAATCCCGCCCCATAATTCTGAAGTTCGACAGCCACTGCGCGGTCGAGGTCAACGATAGCTTCGAGAGATACATGTTTATGCAGCAAATTCAGGGTAAGGACGAGCCTTTCCAGTCCTTTATTACCCGCCTCCGCGTCCTTGCGCAGTCCTGCAACTACCTCTGACTCCATGCTCCGTGACCGGATTGTTTTTGGTGTTCAATCTGAGCCCCTGCTTCAGCAGCTACTAAATGTCAGGCAGCTCACTCTCTCCACGGCCATTGAGGCCTGTGTACTTCATGAACATCTCCACGCGCTACTCCTGCATCCAGGCTGCTGAAACGGCGCGGCAAGCCCCTTACGAGGCAGAACGGGTCCAAATGAATTAATCTTTTCAGGCTCTGGATCTGAACGATGGCGGCCATTTTGCGCGCTTTTTGCAGAGTCCCGCGCTTACTGCACGTGCTGACGACACCGACCGCTTCGCGCAGGTGCGCGCTACACTGGATCGCCCCGCGCATGCACGGTGGTGCGACGAACGTCCTGACGCTCTGGCGTGCGGCAACTGTGGCTCCGCCCACTTAAAGCGGCAATGTCCCGTGAAGTCCCGACGCTGCCTGCAGTGTGGCAAACGAGGCCACTATTCTGCAATGTGAAGATCTTCCATGCCTGCTGTTTTTAGGAGGTTCACCCAGCCCCACAGAGACGTCAGGGCTATCCAGCCTACCATCAATGAACCTACTCTAGACTTTGATTCCGACTGTGCCTGCAATGACCCACAGGTCCCGTTCCAAATCGGCATCATTACTACGAACAGGATGTCCCCCAACCGTGGCACTGAACCGGTCCGCGTCCACAGCGTCAGCCAGGATGATGAGGGGTGTGCCACCCTTACGGTCAACCGGTCCCCTGTCAGGTTCCACCTGGACACTGGCGCTTCTGCCAATCTCATCGCATCGTCTGATTTTCGCAAGCTCTGCGTACAGCCTGCTGTCCTGCCATCTGCCTGCAAACTGCTGACGACAATGGCAATGCCATCGCCGCCAGCGGCTCCTGCCGCCTTGAGGTGACACATCGTGCTCACACAGTCATTCTCCCATTTGAGATTGTTGCTGCCTCAAAAGCCTCCTTGCTTGGTGCGCAGGCATGCAAGCTGCTCCACTTAGTGCAGAGAGTACACTCTCTCTCTTCAAGCGATGTGTCTGCATCCTCTGACACAGACTTCAGGGCGCAACTCGACTCCATCATCCAGCAATACCATGATGTTTTCGAAGGCATTGGCACGCTCCCGTACACGTATAAAATCTTACTCAAGCCCAACGCCATGTCTGTCATTCACGCACCACGCAGAGTCCCAGTGCCCCTCAGGGACCGTCTCAAGCAACAGCTCCAGGACCTCCAGGACCAAGGAGTCATCTCTAGGGTCACGGAACCCACAGACTGGGTAAGCTCCATGGTCTGCGTCAAGAAACCGTCCGGCGAGCTGCGGATCTGTATTGATCCTAAAGATCTAAATCAGAATATCATGCGGGAGCACTACCCGATTCCGAAATGTGAGGAGCTCACGTCCGAGATGGCCCATGCCAAACTATTCTC
Source organism: Scyliorhinus canicula (assembly GCF_902713615.1). NCBI lineage: Eukaryota > Metazoa > Chordata > Chondrichthyes > Carcharhiniformes > Scyliorhinidae > Scyliorhinus > Scyliorhinus canicula. The sequence goes on from NC_052146.1 coordinate 241,292,593, forward strand.
AAAACTGGATGCCTCGAAGGGTTTCTGGCAGATCCAACGAGACAAGTCAAGCAGGAAGCTGTGTACGTTCAACACACCCTTTGGCAGGTTCTGCTACAAACGGATGACATTCGGCATAATTTCTGCGTCCGAAGTTTTCCACCGGATCATGGAGCAGATGATGGAGGGGATCGACGGCGTCCAGGTATATGTCGATGACATTATTATCTGGTCAACCACCCCGCAGGAACACATTGCCCGCCTTAAGCGTCTTTTCAGGCGCATCCACGAACACAGCCTCCGCCTCAATAGGGCCAAATGCTCCTTCGGCCAGTCGAGTATCAAGTTTCTGGGGGATCACATCTCCCACCAGGGGGTGCGTCCGGACGAGGACAAGATTGCAGCAATCACGTCCATGAAGACGCCTGAGGACAAGAAAGCGGTCCTCCGGTTCTTGGGAATGGTGAATTTCCTCGGGAAGTTCATTCCGAATCTTGCCTCACACACCACGGCCCTCAGAGACCTGATTCACAAAACCTCAGATTTCCGATGGCTCCCTTCTCACGAGCATGAATGGCAGGAGCTAAAGGCCAAGCTTTCCATGGCCCCAGTGTTGGCCTTTTTTCGACCCGACCAAAGGGACCAAAATCTCTACTGATGCCAGTCAGTCGGGGATTGGTGCCGTGCTCCTGCAACGAAACGAGGCGTCGTCAAGGGCTCCCGTTGCATATGCTTCACGGGCGATGTCTCCCACAGAGCAGCGCTATGCGCAAATTGAGAAATAGTGTCTCGGCCTTCTCACTGGAGTTGTGAAGTTCCACGACTACGTCTATGGACCTCCGCAGTTCGCGGTTGAGACCGACCTCCGCCCCCTTGTAAATATTATTAAAAAGGACTTGAATGACATGTCGCCTCGCCTCCAGCATATCCTACTCAAGCTGCGCAGGTACGACTTTCAACTGATCTAAACCCCTGGCAAAGACCTTGCCGTTGCCCATGCCCCCTCCAGGTCGATCACAACACTGTGTGATCATGACGGCTTTATTTGCCAAATAGATGCTCAAGTTCAGCTTGCAGCCTCCCATTTGCCAGCTTTGGATGCACGATTGATGCAAATTCGCCGTGAGCAGCGATGGATCCACTTCTGCAGCGGGTGATGCGCCTAATGTCAGACGGGTGGCTCATGGGCCAATGCCCGCAGTTTTACAACGTCCGCGATGACCTGGCAGTTGTTGACGGTGTGTTCTGGATCGCATCGTTATTCCACAAAGCATGCGCCAGCTGGTGATGGAGCAAATCCATGAAGGCCAATTAGGAATCGAGAAATGCCGCCACAGGGCCAGAGAAGCCGTCTACTGGCCGGGCATCAATGAAGACATCGCCAATGTGGTGCTCAACTGCTCTACCTGCCAGCGTTTTCAGCCCGCCCAACCACGGGAGACCCTGATGCCCCATGAGCTCGTCACATCGCCTTGGACCGAAGTGGGCATTGACTTGTTCCATGCATTGGGCAGGGACTACGTCATCATCATTGACTACTTCTCCAGTTACCCGGAGGTCATCAGGCTGCACGATCGCACATCCTCGGCTGTGATCAGGGCGTGTAAGGAGACATTTGCCCAACATGGCATTCCGCTGACGGTCATGTCGGACAATGGCCCCTGTTTTGCCAGCCAGGAATGGGCCGGTTTCGCCCGACACTACAACTTCGAGCACGTTACGTCCAGTGCCCTATATCCCCAATCCAATGGGAAGGTGGAAAAGGGGGTCCACATCATAAAGCGGCTCCTCAGCAAGGCCGCCGACGCCGGCTCAGATTTCCATCTTGCTCTACTAGCCTATCGCTCCGCTCCGCTCTCCACCGGCCTGTCTCCTGCTCAGCTGCCAATGAACCGAACCCTCAGAACGACGGTGCCATCAATTCTCACTCCCAACCTCGATTATGTCCCCATGCTCCACCACATGCACATGTCTCAACTGCAGCAGAAAACTTCCTACAACTCACGGGCTGCTGACCTTCCCGACATCCATCCACGCGACAAGGTTCGCATCCACCTCCCGGACGGTGGCTGGTCTGCGCCTGCGGTCGTTCTAAGGCAGGTGGCCCCCCGCTCCTTCCTGGTCTGCTTACCGAATGGATCCATTCGGTGCCGCAACAGGCGTGCTCGTCGCCTGGTTCCAGGGTCGTCACGGGATCTTCCGACCAGCTCTCCTACTGATCCTGCCGTGGACAGTGTGGAGCTTCCGGTCACTCTGCCTGCCCCTGACCGTGCTGCAGCCCTCCCGGCTCCTGCTGTGCCAGCCATTGCCCCACCCTTGCGGCGGTCAACCAGAGTTCGTCGCCCACCTCAAAGACAAAACTTATGAACTCTGTACACGTGTGGAGTCTTTGAAATGTTCTTTTTCCTGTATCCTTTATTGTTGCATTCGTTATCCAGTGATTTGTAAATAGATTAATTGGTTGTTCCAGTTCATGGTAGTCATCTGCACCAGGCACCTTCCTCTGTAAATAGTCTTGTTCCCTGTATATAGCTTTGTATCTATGTCTTCGCACCTCACACGTAGCTAGGTACATTCTCCACACACTCACACTATTTATTATCACATGCCTATATCAACATTTTTTTATAAAAGGGGGGATGTCATAATATACACCAGTATATCATGGTGCAGACACACACTGATTGATACACACAGGGACCAATCAATATGTGCAAACACCGCAGCCAATCACCAGTTAGAATACACACACTATAAAGGCAGTGGGCACCACGGTTCCCGCTCATTCTGGGTGCTGCCTCTAAGTGTAACAAGAACTCATCCAGCCCAGCACAGACTCACAGCATGTGCTGAGAGAATCAACTGGTTCGGACAAGGCTTAGGTCTCTAGTTTAAATTAGCATAATTTAGACCCACAGTCATCGTGTGTTAGTTCGTTAGAAATAGTTAATAAAATTGAGTTGAACCTTCATCGGTGTTGGAAGTGTCTGTTCATCTCTCAAGTTTACACTAGCCAACACTTCACTCCTCTGGACCCTTTCCAAGGCCATCACATCCTTCCTTACTTTGTACCGCCTCGCTCTATAACCGAAAACTGAGGCATGAGGAAGAGGGGGTGAGGGCAGCTGGGCGCAGTAACAGGGAAGAAAAAGGAACAGGGAAAAGGGACGAAAAGCAGCAGACAGGAGGAAAACTCTGATCAACCCCGTGAGGGGAGCCACCACACAAGCTGGAAAACTAGCACCAGGAGGTATGAGAGAGAAGGGGAGCCATGGCGCATTTCCCAGGGGGGAGAGAGCGCCCGACAAGGAGGGGAGGGGTAAACATCATAACAAGGGAGGAAAACAGGAGGACAAAAGAGGAGGGGGGAAAGAAATGTGAGGACACAAGCAGAAAGGGAGGGGATGGGGGAGGGGGGAATATCAGAACCTTAGGGGGAACGAAGGGACAAGGGGGCAAGGGATTTAGGCTGGCTACGACAGGCCACATATAGAAACAGCGAACAAGGTTGCACTGCAGACAGCCACTTTCCCCAAACAAAGGGAAATCCTAGAGTGCAGGGGCTCACCCACATGGTTGGTGGCTCCATACCACATGGATGCGAGGTTGGACACGGCCCTCCTGGACAAAAAGGCTTTCTGCGAGAAAATATCACAGGCCGTAGACGAGTTTATTACTAATAACCAGAATGGGGAGATCTCATCCTCCACATTCTGGGGGGCACTGAAGGCTGTGATCAGGGGTGAGTTTATTGCGTATAAAGCACGTAGAGACATGGAAGAGAGGTTGGATAGACAACAGCTAGTCAACTCATACTGGAGGTAGACCGGCAATACAGTACTCTGCCGCCCCAACTGTAGAGCGCCTGATAGAGAGGAAAAAGGTATAAATGGGCGTTGAACTGCTCTCCACGAGGAAAGCGGTGCACTAACTCTGCCAGGCATGGGACATACACGGAAACAAAGCCAGCTGCCTGCTGGCTCACCAGCTGAGAAAGTAGGCAGCCATGCGCGAAATAGCCCAGATTAGAGACAACAAGGGAAAACTAGTAGCGGAGCCAGAAAAGGTCAACAACGCATTCGAGGCCTACTACCAGGGGCTGTACATCTCCGAGCCCTCTGAAGAGGACTCGAGGATGAAGCTGTTCCTTGATGGACTGGACATGCCAGTCGTGGGGCAGGATGGGAAACGGGAGCTGCGAGCACCATTAGAACGGAGAGAAGTCATGGACAGCATCAACTACATGCAGCCAGGGAAGACGTCGGGATCAGATAGATTCCGATGGACTTCCACAAACAATTTGTGACAGCACTGATCCTACACCTGTGGGAGATGTTCACGGACTCGCTGGCAAGGGGCACCCTGCCACCTATGTTAGCACAAGCCTCAATTTTGCTGATACCCAATAAAGACAAAGATCCAACAGAATGTGGGTCCTAAGGACCCACCTCCCTGCTCAATATAGATGCGAAAATACTGGCTAAAGTGCTAGCTAGAAGAACTGTGTACCAGAGGTGGTGGCAGATAGTTAAGGAAAGACAGTTAACGTCGAATATCAGGCACCCATTCGGGTAGAAAACGCCTGAAGTGATCATCTCCCTGGACGCAGAAAAGACTTTCGCCAGAGTTGAATGGAAGTACCTCATAGAGATACTGGAGCGGCTCACGGTTGGAGCAGGGTTCAGCGCTTGGATGAAACTTCTGTACAGCGCTCCCAAGGTGAACATGCAGACAAACACCACCATCTCTAAGTACTTCCAGCTGCACAGAAGTACAAGACAGGAATGCCCGCTGTCCCCGTTGCTGTTCACCCTGCTGATCGAGCCACGAGCGATCACGCTCAGAGCGGCAGAGAATTGGAAGGGGATCCAGAGGGGATCAGAGAGCCCTGAGTCTCGCTCTATGCAGATGATCTGCCTGCCTACGTCGCAGACCCACAAAGCAGCATGGAAGGAATCATGGTGCTCTTGAAAAATTTTGGAGCCTGCTTGGGCGACAAACTCAACCTGAGCAGAAGTGAAATCTTCCCAGTGAACCCACAAGGGAGAGGAGCAGAGCGAGAGGGGATGCCATTTAAACTGGCCTGGAACAAACTCCGTTACCTGGGGATCCAAATCACCCACAACTGGACGTGAGTCCACAAATAGAACTTGGCCACCCTGCAGGAGGAAATTAAAAAGGGCCTGCAGAGGTGGGGTGCACTCCCACTCCCTGGCGGGGAGGGTGCAGATGATCAAGATGAACGTAGTGCTCAGGTTCCTGTTCCTTTTGCTCATCCAATCTAAGATGGAGAACTGCAAAGCCCGCTCAAACACTCTGCTGACATCACTGTCCATCACGTGACGCTTAACCATCAGGGATGCATTCCCAGATGCATAACAAGCTGAAAATGGGTTTATCACAAAAAAGAAATGTTTTTAATCGGAGTGTCTGCTCTGCAACCTGTGAGTGCTGGTGGTGTGTGACCATTCACCCAGGGAGTCCAGGTTGCTGTCGCAATGTGCACTTCTGCTGCAGGTTCTAGTCTGCTACTGTGAATAGTGAGGTAGAGGCTCCAACTTTGTTTCCATCTCCTGAACCTGTGAGTAACTAATTTCTTGTAGCTGAAAATTACTTTAAAATCTGTACTGAGGATTCTGCCGGTTGTTTTTAAATTATTCGTTTAGGGGTCCTGGCGCCGCAGGCTGAGCCAGCATTTATTGCCAATCCCTCATTGCCCTTGAGGGGGCAGTTAGGAGTCAACCACATTGCTGTGGGTCTGGGAGTCACACGTAGACCAGACCAGGTAAGGATGGTAGATTTCCTTCCCTAAAGGACATTAATGAACCAGATGGGTTTTTACACCAATCAACAATGGTTTCATGGTCATCGTTAGACTTTTAATTCCAGATTTTCTTTTCTTGAATTCAAATGTCACCATCTGCAGTGGGGGGATTTGAACCTGGGTCCCCAGAGCATTACTCTGGGTCTCTGGTTTACTAGTCCAGTACAATACCACAAAGCCACCGCCTCCTCACGTGCGCATGTACAATTTTGTAACAGATTTTAAAAGTATATATATTCCAAAATTTACACCCGAAAGAACCAGCTTGGAAATGGGCAGAATTAATGGAAACTTTTCCAATGGTAAATATTTTGATTTTGGGAATCAGCCACATTTGTGGGCGGCTTGTCGTAATATATTTTTAAATTTGCTTTACAGGTTCCAGAAACTCACTTTGTGCTGAGTGTAATTTGCACATGAAATGCTGCAGTCCATTACACGGATTTGTCCATTTCCTTTATAATTGTGCTTAAAATAATTATAACCCAGCAAAACCTAATGCACAATTACATCATCAAAACACTTCAGGACTTGTCTCTGAAAGATTGACATATTTAAAAATTAAAAAAACAACAGAATATTGGAAGAAATCAATTGGATTGTCCTTAAAATCAGAGATCATGATGCGTGATTAACTCAAGCAGCATGCTAATGTAGTGCAACCTGCTTATAGTAATGATTTTGGCATCCAGTCAGCAATAACTGTGCTGTTCATTCACTCGACACATCAGCTGGGTGCCTATATTGTGAGGGGTTAATGCCATTTAAAGCTATGGTGTGAGCTGCTTGAAGCTAACTTTCACCTCCTTCAAAGGGAGCTGCATTGCAGTTGGAGAAGGTTGGAAGTATGCAGGAAGTGACTCTGGTCTGGGAAATTGGAAGCGAGTGGGCTAAAATGTTTTGAATGCTGCATTAGAGGCCTTGATGCAGGAGGTGAAAAGGAGGAGTGAGGTTCTATTCCCAAGAGACCCTCAAGACACATACCCAGAAAATAGTGGAAGCAGACAGTTATGGAGGTAAAAGCCAGGGATCCCAAGCACCTAAATATGGTGCAGCAAAAGTTGAATGAACTCACACCAGTGGACAAGGTCAGTGAATGTACCGTCAAATGCTATTTCTTACCAACAGCAGCATTAGCCTCAGACACTGCTTAATTCACCATACCTCCATCACTCACCCACCAACAACCCCTATCTAACAGAGCTCACACTTGACATTCATATCTTCACCTCACCCTCATACACTGAGCACTCCTGCATGCATCATACTCTCATCTTACTGGCTACGCACCATCAGCTTATTATTCAATATGACACTCGCATCACCCGAACTGTTGCGTGACCCCATTGATAGACTTCCCTCTCTCTTGCAGGACAGGGTAATACACAAGCAGAGGCTGCAGGACGCAACTGGAGGGGGACCTTCTCGCTTTCATGTATTAACTCTCAATGAGGAGTCAGTGCTGACCATTATTGGGAGGCTTATCCCTCAGCCCATGGCCAGCTGAGGAGCTGAACCCCAATGAACACCTAATAATACTCCTTCACACATCCCACCTCTCCTTCACCCCATCTGCTTTCTAAGTTGAAGATGATTTAAGTATCCACCTCTTACCTATCCCTCTCCTTACCCTTGCTACACCCCAACCCTGCACTTGTGCTTTTCTCTTTTCAATAATAAGCACAACCTGACCAGGCATCGGATGGATAGCAAGACAACAATGATGGTGAAGATTGGTCAACACGTGATTTGATTTTCTCAACCACTGTTTCTGGTACTGACACAGTGTATGGCTCAGAGGAAAGCACAGATGAGACACTGGGCAAGAGTGGCCTGCCCCAGGGCAAGGAACTAGGTGAGTGCAGGTATCATTCACCAGAGAGTCAGGTTGCTTGCAGAGACTCAGATGAACGTTTTACTGGGCAACCTGCAAAATAATACTGATGGTAGTGTACAGTAACATGCTTGGGTTCATTGGAAAACCTACTAGAGAACTTATGGTCAATGTTAAGGTATATGAAGGAATCTGGCATTAACTTGGCAGAGGGCTTTGTGTGAATGTGAAACCCATGCTTTCCAGCAAGGAAGTGTGATCGACTTAGTTTCTGCACATGTGGATGCAACATAGTGGAGTGTATGATGGTCGATGTCATAGCTTCCATGCAACACAAGACATCCCCACTTAACCTTTGAGTGCTGGCAGTGGAAGGTTACACTGCTGTCATACAAGGTCAGTTTACTGCCATAAATTGGATTAACTTGGTCAGAGGCATCTGCGGGGTGTCACAGAGTCCAGTAATCGATCCTCTAACAGATTACTAAGATTCTGAAATGCCACCCTGGGGAAATGACAGATTCTATGGAGCACAAACCTGTTTTCCTCACTCAGGAAGGTAGTAGTCATCTATCCTGTTACTCCACCAGTGTCTTTGTTCTTGCCTGTCTGCTGACACCACTGCCAAGAGGGTGCAGTTCACTCAGAGTTCTGGGCCCAAAGCTACGCAAGGTTATCCCACAGGGCAACCTCCTGTCTCTTCCAATGAAAATGAGCAGCCTTCACCAGCCATAGTCGAACTGGAGCACCAAGACAGGCAAAGGCACATGCAAGACAGGGTCTAAGCCAATGCACAAGGATGATGAGATGGCCTTTGTGTGCAATACGGAATGATTCCTTTTAAATATTTGCTATGAAATGGTTATATTGTGGTAGCATACATTTTTGCCTTTTGGCCAACTGGATACTGTGATAGTCAATGACAGATACAAGGTTAAGTACGAGACAATTGAAGAATGGGGAATTTGGCTGTAGTTACTAGTATTACACTCAGATGAATTCTTCACAGACGGCCTGCCAAGACAGGTTTTATCTAAATTATAACTGCCCTTCCCCTTCTTCTTCCTCCCCCACTCTTTATGCTCCTGCTCCTTAGTTGCTCATTGGAGCATGACTGACGAGATCTGTGTTAAGCTCTAGTGTATGGTGGAGGAATGTTACAGAAGCTTGTCTTTTCCTTTCAGCAAGTTCCAAACTGCCTCAATCATCTATGTGGAGGGTGTGAGGGATGGGTCGGGTGCATAGGATGTGGCAGGTGAAGTGGGGTGTAGGCATTGGAGGATGACACAGACCAGGGCCCTCAGGACAGTTGGGAGTATCCACCAGAGATGGCAGGGGACTGGGCCAGAGATGTGGGGATCCATGTGGTTGGGCTGACCTGGTGTGTGACCCATCATCGCACACCGCACACAGCACTAGCCCCCCTCCTCTCCCTACCTCTCCTGAAGGTCTGTGGACATATCTGATGGAATGGCCAGCATGTATGCAGGGGTCACCCTGGCGGACAGTGGAATGTGACACCAGGGTAGGAGTCAGACTCTGTCAAATGATGCTGAGCATCAGAGCTCATCGTACCGCGTGCCGTTATCCCAAGGACCAGACTTGCTGATACTGCCAATGCAGGGCCAACACCCTGAGGTGAAGCTGGTTGGAAGCTCAGAGTGGGGGGTGGAGGTTCTGGGGTTGGGTGGGATTTAGTGCAGGTCAGGAGTACAGGGGAGAGGGTGGGTGGCCATAGGAGTTTATGTGGGGGTGGGGTGTGATGGCTGGTTTTCATGACCCATGCTGACTGACCTTGGTGATCCACACCAGCCGACCTTCGCGACCCACACCGGCCGACCTTCGTGATCCACGATGGCTGACCTTCGTGACCCACCATTTTCACTTACCTTTAGTGCGAGAGGTGAGCCTGCTTGGTCCTCACAATCTCACTCCAATCAGGTTCACAGGAGGAGAGTGCTATGCACATACTGGGTTCAGGATTCAGCCGGTTCCTTTGTGCCGTCTTCCCCTTTGTGAGGACAGAAAATCCAACCTCAGACATGCAGGTCGTTGTGAAAGACAAAAACAATAAAATGCTTGTTTTACTCAGCTCCGGATACTCCTCGGAGACAATTCTCCAGAATGCTGATAGTTTCATTGACTTGTGCAGTGTTTTTAATATGCTGTTAAAGCTGAGGCGTAGAAGTTCAGTCAGCTTCATTTGGAGTCAGGCTTGCCAGTCCATTGACAGTTTCCTTACTAATGCTGTCTTCTTCGATGTGTCGTAGCAGTGTGGGGAACATGTAGTAATATTGGCTTTGCACTCGCAATTGCCAAACCTTCAGTGACTTTTGGAAAGCTGCGATTTCTTCTCAGTGCCGAAAGCAATCATTATCCTTCCCTTGCAATTTGAGATTCAGTTCTTTTAGAATTAAAAATATGTCTGCAAGGTAAGACATAGTTAGCATCCAAGTTTCATCAGGAAACAAATCGGCCAGAGAGGATAATTTCTCGAGGAAAAAGCGTGGATTTTGTACCTCAGTTCGTAAACTCTGAGTAGCTCCCCTGTTGACTGATCATTACAGTAACTCTTCAAGCGGATGAAGTCCACCATCATTGAGATTGACTGGTCACTGTTTCGATTCAATGCTTTAATATTGTCTAAAAGGTCAGCAAAAAACTTTTTGCCACCCTTCAATACGCAGAGGGTGACGATGGGATGATTTCCCATGGCTTTCATTATGTCCCTTGCCAAACATTCAGTTCCATCCATGATTAAACCATGAGGAACATGGTTCTTCCAGATCATTTGAGTACCATTTAGGGATGCAAAACAGATCGAGGTCATAGCCTTGTTCATCATCGGTGATCAATGGACAGTTTTCCGTGTGATTTTCATTGACTCCAGTTTAGCTAGGGCTTCTTGATGCCATAGTTGGTCAAATACTGCCTTGATGTCAAGGGCAGTTACTCTCACCTCACCTCAGGCATTCAGCTCTTTTGTACATGTTTGAACCATGGCTGTAATGAGGTCAGGAGCTGAGTGACCCCGGCGGAACCCAAACTGGTTAGGGGCTGGTTTAGCTCACCAGGCTAAATCGCTGGCTTTTAAAGCAGACCAAGCAGGCCGGCAGCACGGTTCAATTCCCGTACCAGCCTCCCCGGACAGGCGCCAGAATGTGGAGACTAGGGGCTTTTCACAGTAACTTCATTGAAGCCTCCTCGTGACAATAAGCGATTTTCATTTTTTTTTTCAAACTAGGCATCCGTGAGCAGGTTATTGCAGAGCTAGTGTGGCTTTTCGCACAGTTGACTACGCCATCCATCACTTTGCTGATGATGGACAATAGATTCTTAGGTCGGTAATTAGCAGGGTTGGATTTGTCTTGTTTCTTGTGTACAGGACACACCTGGGTAACTTTCGGCATTTCCAGGTAGATGCCAGTGTTGTAGCTGTACTGGAACAGTTTGCCTCGGGGGCACAACAAGTCTTCAATGCCGGGATATTGTCAGGGCCCATAGCCTTTGCAGTATCCAGTGCCTTCAGCCGTTTCTTGATATCATGTGGAGTGAATCGTATTGGGTGAAGACTTGTGATGCTGGGTCATCCACTCAGCACTTTTGGCTGAAGATTGTTGTGAATTCCTCAGCCTTGTCTTTTGCACACATATGCTAGGGGACATGGAAGTCCCCCACCCAGAGCATATTCTGTGCCCTTGCCACTCTCAGTCCTTCCTCCAAGTGGTGTTCAACATGGAGAAGTACTGATTCATCAGCTGTTGGTGGCTGGAATGTGGTAATCAGAAGAAGGTTTCCTTGCCCATGTTCAACCTGAAGTCATGAGACCTCATGTGGCCCAGAGTCGATGTTGAGGACTCCCAGGGCAACACCCAGAGCAGCTGTATACCACTGTGTCACCACCACTGCTGGGTCGTGGCAGTAGACAACTGAGTGGCTTGCTACGCCATTTCAGAGGGCATTTAAGAGTGAACCACATTGCTGTGGGTTTGGAGTCACATGTAGGCCAGACCAGGTAAGGATGACAGATTTCCTTCCCTAATGAACCAGTTAGGTTTTACAACAATGATTTCATGGTCATTATTAGACTTTTAATTCCAGATATTTTATTGAGCTCAATTCCATCACCTGCCATGGTGGGATTCGAACCCGGGTCCCTAGATCCTAGGTCTCTGGGTTATGAGTCCAGCGACAATACCACTATGCCACCGCCTCCCGTCACTGGTGGAGATGCAGGCGCAGAGCTTTTCGATAGCCATGTGTTACCTTGCCAGCAGGATGGTGTAGCCACCTAAGATGGACACTGGGCTAACAAAATGGAGAACTGCTAAGACTGTAGGGAGAAAACAGTCTTAGCCAGGACAAGCAGTCTGCAAAGGCTAATTAGCATTCTGCACGTAACGAAACTAGTTTATGGCCAGGTGAAAGATCTCAACCAAAGGTGTAAATAGCAAAACGCTTTGCATAGTAATGAGGCAATCCAGATCTGGGCACACACAATAGCAACATTTGGGTTTGAATGGATACTTTGAGTGGATGCCCAGACGAAACGGCACCAGAAGTATCCATCACAAAAGACCCTAGAGACCGCCCCACCCATCGAGAAGAGACCCTCAGATTGGGGGATTTGTAAGACATCGATTGGGAAATAACCCAATCGATACATGGCAGGTAAAGGCCCGCCCCGAAAAGGCACGGACATTGGGGGCCCTATAAAGATAGACCCCGCACATGGTTCTGTCTGTTTTTGTGCTCCGGCTTGGCTGTCTGTTTTGCTTCGGCTCCGCTGTTGACTCCGGCCCAGATCTGCTATTGTATCCTGACTCCGACTCCAGCCGTTGATCCTGTCTCCCATCACCAGCCGTTGAGCACCAGCCATCGTTCAGTAAGTGCCAAAACGATGCTCGCTACGTGAACCCGGCATTACTTATACAGTATTCGACTATTAGTGAACAGAAGGTGCAGCCCAGAAAGGAACAAAGGCCTTGTCCCCTGACCTTGCTGGTTCCTACTTAGATAAGTATTTAGTCGTTTAATAGTAGAAATAAGTATTAGTCTTTAGCGTGTGCATGCGTATTTATTATATTTGTATAATAAATATTGATCGTTTGAACTTACTGATCGGTGTATAGTTTTATTACTTTGAACCTGACCTTGAAATACTTGTGAGGTGTCTATATACGGCACCTGGTGACTCCGAGCTGAAAATACACACACAGAGCTGTAGTAGTGTTAAGCACACGGCCTTTAAACGGAGGCATGTTAATACACTCCAATAAACGCGTAATACACTCAAGTAAAACGTGCAACAATGGTACCTGGCTGTGTGGTGGAGAGGGTCACTCTGTGCCACCAATCGCCTCCATGCTTAGAGGCTTGTGTGTGGACTGGTCCTCAGATGGGGGTGAGCAAGGGAAGTGGTGCATCTGCTGGGAGGGTAGCTACAGTGTGATGTGGGTCCTGGGTGTGATACACAGGTTGTGACAGTCTGTCTGAGGGCAGGATGGATGGGAGCAGGGACACGGTGGGCAGGTAAGGCTTGGAGACAGCTGGTGGTCTTTGGGAGTGGCATAACTGATAGTGTTACTGGTGATGCCTCTGCCCTGAGAGAGGCAGTGTGACAGGGAGTGTGCTAAATAGCTCTGCTATTATTATTATTATTATTCCCCTGCTTCCCCTGTAGTGGGCCTGTGCTTCTGATGAGTGCACTAAGGAGTGGCAGCATCTGGTGTGCCACTGGTTGAGATTGGCCATGGCCATCCTGTTGCTGGGTCAGCTGGGGTATAAGGGTATAAATATCTTCCCCGCTACTTTCCCCCAGCCCTGGCAGCCACGGTCCAGCAAACAGTACAAAACCATTCAGCTTCTCAAACTGAAGCAACCTGCATTGTTGTGGAACCAGGAAGAGCACTTCTGCTCCTGCTGACTTAACAAAAACATTAGATTAAAAAATATTGACTCAGATTTTGTAGTCAGCGATGAATGAGCATCTGATACTGATCATTGCAATTACGTTTTCCACACACTTTCCACGGGATTTTGCTTTGGAAATTGCGACATCACCAATAAAAATAACAACCTGAGGGATTGAGACCCCATACTTGTAAAAGTTAATTTTGGTGCCAGCGAAGTCATTTGAAGGTAATTAAAGTTTATGCCCCTGATAAAATCCAATTACACTGTAATGGACTAAAATACATTTTCACTTGTGTGTTTATTGGCTATCTAATGAATGTGTACAACAAATTAATAGCTTTTTGGCTTCTTCAATGGCAGGTTTCTGGGTGAGATACTGGCTGGGTGAAGCAGGGAAACATGGACAGGAAAACTTCTCTTCTACGTTTCATTGTGTACGTCTTGTCACTGGAAGTTGCCGTTTGATTTATTCTTTTATAACATCCGCAAATTCATTGTAAAATGAATTTACTTTTTGTAAGTGACCACAAGAGGTTCCTTTAATGTTTCTGTAGACCCATGAAAACTGAGTGGAGTTGTTAAATCAAGGTGTTCTCTGGACTCATGGAAGCTAACATCTGAGAGTTGCCGACTTTTGGGGAGGTAAGTTTAGAACCACAGAACTAATGAATTTCTACAGTGTTGAAGAAGGCCATTCAGTCCGTTAAGTCTGCTCGACCCTCTGAAAGAGCACCCTATCTCGGCCCACTCCCCCACCCTATTCCCATAACCCCACCTAACCTGCATGCCTTTGGACACTTAATGGGCAATTTTAGCATGGCCAATCCACCTAACTCTCCAACTCTAACTTTACATTCAAAATCTGAGCATCAGGGAACAAATATTTCACACTTGTGGACCAAAATCCAACATCTATGTTACCTAAATTCTCTGTATCCGAAGTTGTTGCTCAGGTGCAGAAAAATTCTGCTTTATGCAGTGGGACCAGATCCTAAAAAATGATTTTAGGTTCCAAATCACATTGTACAACAAAGGACAAAATTTAATATTCTGGATCCGCCGTAAAATTGGATCAGGTACCATCAGGCCAGGTCCTGGATCTCACTCCGCCCACACCAAGCTCATGGAAGGCGAGCGGGCCCAAAAGTCAAAACTCTGCCTGCCTCCAATATTAAGCCAGCTATACAATAGTGACAATTCCAATACCCAAGTAAAGTATCTTATGCAGCCTACATGATTTAGTGGTGCTCATGTGAGCTGCATGGGCAGGCAGGAATCACAGCAGGATGTTGCAAAGGGCTCGGCGTCTGCAGCAGAGGAGTAAGGAGTAAGAGACCTGCAGCTCAGTCTGCAGGAGAGGGCAGTAAAACTGTCTCGTGTGACTGACTACTTGGTGAATACGATTGCTGCTGAGCCAGTGAAGGGACCATCTGGGAGGGACTCACTGAAAGAAGGGCTTGAGCCTCGGATGGGCAATTACAGGGCTGGCTGCAGCAAAAGAAGCCAAAGGTACCGTGCGAATAATCCACTCTGGCGGAAGTTCCTCCAGTGAGGCAGAGGGAAGGTGAAGAATGGCGAGGAGGGCAACTGTCCAAAGGCAGCTGCAATCAGCCTGCCAGCAATATGAGCATCACAATGATGCTGTGGGCCCACAAGACCAATGAGGGGAGCTTGGACAAATACACCCAAGTGGAAGATACTGCCCCGAAGGAAGGGTATACAGATAGTGCTCGAATTACTTTTAAATCACTCAGTGCCAGTGTTGCAAAAGGCTATGTTTCTCCAGGTAGACGGAGTCATCCATTTACAACATGATTTATGCTGAGGTAAGTTACATTTGTGTGGGTGACCATCCAATACCTATGGCACTGAAGGTCATGATGGCTCTGAACAGAGGAGGAACAAGATGTTGCACATGAACATGGTGGCCAGCAGAGACTGTGTATAAGTGAGACGAGGGAAGCCTTAAATAAGCTCAACTAAGTCATTTCAGACCTTACAGAGGTTTAACTGACTCATGCCCAACCTTGTGAATTGCACAAGTAAGTCCTCCAAAAGTGTTGCACCTACAAACATCTATTGGAAGGGTCTCTGATTATCACTTGGAGGTGGCTTGGCATTGTGGCCCTTATCAATGTCAGGTAGTTCCCTGTCCACACGTAAACACGTAAAAATCCATTGAATGTTTCAAATATTTAATAAAAATTTGTTATGACCACATGAGGAGGGGGAGCAAATGATTCCCCTAATCCACCACTCCAGGTTTGACCATAACAATGGTTTTTTTGTGAATTCGGAAAGGGTATTGTTGTCTGAAACGTGAGACACTTTGACCAGTTTAAATTAAAACTCTCTTAACCCAGGTGCCCTTACTTATGAGATGAACAAAGGACAAGAGTAGATTTGTGCTTCAACCCGATCTTATTACAGGATCTTAAGATCCAATATCAATTAATCTATACTGAGACTCTGATACTAAGAGTGCAGTTGAGTTTGGCCAGGCTGCTCCACTGGGTACGACTCTTCGCTGAGCCCTGCTGATTCTGGTGACCTTGCTTCTGAACTCAGGGTCTTCATCGTGAAGGTTGGTGTCACACACCCTCTTCTGTCATCGTGTCTTTTCTTCGCTGGGGTGTTATCTTCACTCAGGGTGGAGTCTTCGCTGGGGGTGGCTTCCAGGCACCTATTTTTATTCCCCCTCCTTTCTTGCTTTCGCAACCATCTCGAACGTTTTCTGGCTTCCAGCTAATGAGGTTACCGGAGTAGGTGGGGGGGGGGGGGGGTCCAGCACCCGATGGGATTGCTGATTCCATATATTGAAGTATTGAAGTTGCCAGGAGCCCCCTTGGGGTCCATCTCAGGCGTATGGAGCCCATTCCATATAAGGTGTTGAGGCGCCATTGTGGCTGGCCGTTACTAGCTAATACACAACATATTGTCATGATTTGGCCAAGGTCAAGCACCTCTGGTCCCAACTTCGAGCACAATCTCAAGCTTGCCCTTGTTCGCTGCTGATCAGTGTCTGTGTTTATTAGGCCTGGCCGAATTCCCATCAGGTCTGGAGCCTCAAGTTGTTGGCTGCTGTTTAATTTAGATTGTCAATTCAGTATCTGGCCTACCTTTTCAGGCTGTTGGCCATTTTGTTGCAGGGTGCTTTGCCAAAACTGCTGGAGACCGATTATTTATGCTTTCAGATTGCAAATAATTAGCCAGACAGATTTTCTGAGTTTAAACAAAGAACAAGATGAGTTGAGCCCACACACACTTGCACAGATGGTAATATCAGAGGAGCTTAAGGGTTTTTATGGATTGTGAAGAAGATAATACAAAGGATTATACGGTTAACTGTTCTTTCTCTGGGCTTGATTTGGTAATTTTGTGTTTTTGTCTTATTGTTCAGTTCTCCTCCTGGGTGTAGTTGTATGGGTCAGATTTCCACATTTTATTCCCAAAAAGTCTTGGTTTACAGTAGATTTCACAGGTCGGCGCAACATCGAGGGCCGAAGGGCCCATACTGCGCTGTAATGTTCTATGTTCTATATGTTCTATTTCTTTTCTCAGGATCGCTACTTTGCAAATCTTAGCACAATACCTTTGAGAGAGAGGTGGGGGGGGGAGGCAGCTTCATTGAAAACATTCAGTACAGCATTCTCATCTCTGATCTCTCTGATTTGGTAAACAGTTCTTCAGTCCTGCTGTCTGTATATTCCACAGGAATTCAATTAATCCATGTTTGCTTTAGAACATGGAATTGCATTTCGATGTCTCGTCTTAAAACCTTTGGGAAGTTTCAGGAGACTGTGAAAGCCAGTAGGAAATTGGGGGTTGGATTCTCTGCCCCGCTGCGCCACATTTTAGGTTCACCCCGCCGGTGGGATGTTCCGTTATGCCGGCCGGTCAATGGGGTTTCCCATTGTGGGGCAGCCCCACGCCGTCAGGAAACCCCCGGACTGCCGACAAAACAGAGCATCTCGCCGACGGAGAATCCAGCGCTGGGTCTTTCACACTCCCAGAGGAGGTTGGGGTGGGACAAGGGGAAGGTGCTAGTTTGGTTATCTATTCCTTTTTCATCCCAGTTGGGTAGAATGCAAGTTGAAAATTGTAGCTGATGTGACCATCAATTCACACGAGATGGAGAGTTGAAGTGAACCGTGGTTTTAATCAGCTACAACTGTGCCTGCCTGCGACAGCTCTGCACTGAGAGCTGCCTGCAGGCAGCAGATCTATATACCTCCCCCAAGGGGGCGGAGCCCACAAGAGCACCAACATAGTACAATGCAATACAGTGGTGAATGGTTCCTGTCATACATTCACCACAGTAGCTAGCTGGCAGTCCATTGTTAGTCTGAATAGGATTACAGTTTATTGCTTTTTAAAGCCCTGCCAAAAGCAATTTAGAAACTTGTAGCTGGATTCTCCGTTCCTGAGACTAAGTGTTGATGCTGGGGTAGGATTCGACGTCTTCTACAACAGCAAACTAGCATTGCACCACGAACAATTCAATGACCCTTAAGGGGCTAGAACAGGTGCCACGTGGAACACAATCGATTCCAATGAGAAATTGTGCTGGATTCGCCGAGTCCGGGATTGATATTCAGGAGGCAGACAAGCTTTAGCCGTATATACCCACTTCACTCCCCCCAAACCATCCCAGCCAACAAGATGGCAGCAAGACACGTGGCCCCAAGATTCCCGGACGTGGAACTGGAGAGCATGCTGGATGCTGTGGAGGTGAGCAGGGCACCCTGTGCCCTGGGGTGGTGAAGGGGACTACCAGCCACTGCCGTTCACCGGGCCTTGGTGCAGATGGCAGAGGTCATCAGCGCTGTGGGCAACATGTCCACACTGACCAGCAGCGCCAGAAAAAATGGCACAATCTCCTCAGGGCAGCCAGGGTGAGTAGGCAGCACTGTGCGCCTGGTACTAACCCCCACCCAACACATCCATAATCCCACATCCCTCATCCAGAGGGCATCCCAACCCCCTCCCTGCACCACATGCCGGCACCCAAACCGGCAGCCAATGGCCGGGTTCCCTGGCCACTAAAGCCACCAGCTAACCACCCCCTGGGCTGCATGCATCCGACCATCTAACGCTGCATTTTCTGTTGTAACCCATCGCCCAGGAGAAGCCGTGCACAAATGCTGAGAGTGGGAGAAGACTGGAGGGAGACAGTTGGATCTGCGGACGCTTACCAGAGCAGAACAGAGGTCACTGGACATTGTCGGAAGGCCAGAGGAACGGGCAGTCACTGGGGTGGAGGTTGGCATCGGGTGAGGAAGTGAGAGAACGCTGACTTTCGATTCGCCATGACATGTGTGTCACCTCATGGCATGTGTGCAGGAGCCAACCATGGGTGCCACCCAGGCCAACATCGCATGGTTGATGTCCGCAGTGAAAGCCTTGGGAGCAAATGTTTCGACCATGGGTCAACATGTCCAATGTTTGGGGCAATCTGTGGAGGCTATAGCTGGGGCCCAGGACAGAGCTGCCCAATCACAGGCAGCAATGTCCGAGAGCCACCTGCATATTGCAGCGGCGCTCCTCAGCATGGCTCAGTCACAATAGGCCTTGCCTGAGAGCATCGGCAGCATTGCCCAGGTGCTGGCCGATGGCACAGACACAGAGGGAGGTGGCTCAGTCCCAGAGGGAGATGGCACAGTCACTTGCTGATGTGGCACAGGCCCAGAAGGTGGTTGCACAGTGGCTGCATGATGTGGCACAGTCCCAGACAGAGATGGTCCTGGTGGAGACGAGAACGGGTCTCCAACAGCTCAGCGGCAGTTGCCTGGGGGCCATCAGGCACCCGGAGGGAGGAGATGGTGAAGGGGCCCGTACAGGCACAGTCCTGTATATAGTTGTTCACATTAAACACCTGTGCACATTGTTACAACTTGTCTCGGTGCTCTGTCAGAAGGGTGTGAGGAGTGGGCTGGTCAGGGTCAGTCGCAGAGGGGGCGTGGGAGGGAATAGATAGATGTCGTGGGTGGGATTGGTCCAGGGACAAACGTTTAGCAAGAGCTCGGCGCTCGGTTGTCCCACTGCCCCCCCACCTCCCTCCCTCCCCTACCCTGTACCACCATCCTCAGCTCCACTACCCCAGGGATTTGATGGGACCGTGTCATGGAAATGGCCAGCTCACGTGCAGGAGGCACCCAGGTGGACAATACTACCATGGGTAGGAGTCAGACGTTGTCAGATGATGTGGAGGGTGGAGGGGTGGCCGGGGGATGGGGGACGGGGAACGGGGGACGGGGGGCAGCACCGCCCCCCCCCCCCCCCCCCCAGTTGATGAACCTGGACGTTATTAGAGCATCCCCTGCTTGTTGGCCCAGGCAAATATGCTGTTTGTCCCTGTGCCTGTCCCAGCCCCACGTGCTGTCCATCCTCACCCTTCCCCACATCCTCCTCATGGGACGAGGACTGTCATTCATCCTCCTGCTCCAGCACGTCACCCCTCTGCTGCACAATGTGTGGAGGACGCAGCAGACCACCACGATATTGGAGACCCTCCCAGGGCTATACTGAAGGGCCCCTCCAGAGCGGTCCAGGCACCTGAACCGCATCTTTTGGACGCCAAAGCACCGCTCGATCATGCTCCTGGTGGTTGCCCAGCACTATGGGGGCCTCTGGCCCGGGGGCCTGTCCCTGCTGCCATGGGTACCATTGGCTGGCACTGCCCATGCCAGTGGTACGCTCCTCGGCCCCCGTTCGGCACCCTCTGTTGGGGCTGGGGCTACTGTGGGCGTTGCTCTTAGGTGGAGGCCAGTTTAAGGGGGAGTGGTATGGTGGTGGGTGCGGTGCAGGGGTGGTGGGTGGTGGGTGGGGTGGAGTGCAGAGGTGGTGTGGCAGCACCCATATAGCCAGTGGCACACTGCAGAACCACAGCCACGATGTGTAGTCAGTGGGGTGGGCATCAAGATGGCTGCCCTGCAGGCTGTGGCAATGGCAGTCTGTGCCTGGACACACTCCATTCCTGTGGGGGGAGTCACCCTGGCCCATCCCCTGGTCACCCCACAACACTCCCCCCCCCCCCCCCCCCCCCTACCCATGCCAGCCTGGCCTGTGCTAGGACTGCAGCCCACGTTTGTGCCTCTGCATGTCCTACCTCCTCTTTCTCCCTCATCAGCCACGGCGCCTGATTCCCGATTTTCAAAAGCCGAAGTGAACCTCGCCGTCAGGTGGCGGAGGTGGAGCATTGCCGAGGCTCCGGAGAATACCACGTCAGGCCGGCCAATGATATACAAATGGCGTTTACTGTGCAAATGAGTGGAACACAGTGACGCTGCTGTCGAGGCACCAGAGAATTGCGGTTTGGTGTGAACCCAACATTGGCCACAATTCTGGCATCAAGACTGATTTCAGCGTCGGCCAATGGAGAATCCCACTCTCCATCTTCTTTGTTTAAAAAGCACAACCTCATAATAGGGTAGGTGAACAGCACAACACTCAGTCATACACATCCAGTGAACACCTGTGATGGCACTCTTGAATAATTTATTCACTCAGTTACGGGCACTGCTCTCCCTCTCTGCTCGTTGTGCTGAAGGCAGGCTGCTGAACTGCTGAACATTGACGCCCTGTCATCTGGGCTCCCCTTGACTGGCATCCCGTGGCTGCCAAAGGCTGTGAAGATGCAGACATGATGAGGGACTCTTGTTCAATGGCAGGTTCCCTGTCACCATGGGATCCTGAGGCCCTGATATCACTGGCATAGAGGCCGAGGAGACACTGTCGCCATCAGGAATGCCCTGAGAGAGGTCTCCTGCTTTGAGCTTACCTGTCAACATGAGGGTGGCACGGTGGCGCAGTAATTGATGTGGGAAGATGGGATGGATTGGGAACTGTATAACCCTCAATAACGACACAAGAGTGTGGAATGATAAATGCAGGCTTTAATAAGCAGAGAACTAGCCAGCTACAGAGATGTGTACTCACTGAGTGCCGCCTTACAGGGCATCACCTTATATACGGCTTCTTGGTGGGCGGAGCTGGAGGCGGAGTCCCCCAGGGTTCCAAACCCGGTCTTAAAGGGGCATCACCTACATGGTGTTAAGGGTACAGTAACCATTCATCACAGGAATGGACAACCACTTCAATTTCCAACTACTCCCCGTACCATTTTGCCAGAGGAAAAGTGCCAATGTACTGTTGCTCGTTCTGGGTGAGTGTGCTTAACACTCGATTTGGCTCTGTTTCTTAGCTCTGGAGTCGCCAGGTATTGTTAAGATACCGCCACAAGTTCAAGGTGAAGTTCAAAGCAATAAATCCATACACCAATTAGTAAGTTCAAACAACTGAGTTTATTATAATACAATTATAATAACTACCCATGCACACGCTAAAAGGATTAAACTATTCATACCGCTAAATAAACTAATACTTATCTCGAAGGAACTGCCGGGTCAGGGAACAAGGCCTCTTGCTCTGCTCTTGTCTGCAGACTTCAGGTTAGTATAAGTTAAAAGGGGTCAGGAGTGTCTATCTCTGGTAGCGATCGTTGTGAGACACTTACTTGCTGGCGGCTTCTGTCTCAAAACCTCTCTCTCTCTCCTTCAGGGTCTTCTTGGCAAAAGCTGGTCGAGGTGCTGGTCCACAAGGGAGGGCTGGTCAAGGAGAGAGGAGGGCTGGACAAGAAGACTGAACCATGTGTGGGACCTGTCTTTTATAGGTCCCAGGGATCCGCGCCCCTTTGGGCGGACTCCCTTACCTGCTTGGAATCGATTGGGTCTCTTCCCAATCGATATGTTTGAATCCCCCCAATACTGAGGCTGTTCCTTAGCTACTGGGCGGGCTTTCAGGATCTTTGTTTTCGAACCCTGCTGGTGCCTGGGTGTCTGGTATCCTTTACAATGTTGCAGTTACTTCCCCATTTGCGTCCATTGTCTCTGGAATCGTTCCATTAACATGCTAACTATCTCGGAGATTTCCTCATTAGTATGCGGAATGTTCGTTTCGGTGCTATCTGCTTTCTTAGCAGACAGAATCCACACCTGCTAGGTGCAGCCTACTGGCGCTGCAAACATTGTCCATTTTATCCTGTATGCTTTGCGTTCCTCCATTTTATATTTAGGGAATGGCCAACTTCGGTGGCTACAGTACACTGGTACCCAGTATGGATTTGGATTAGAAGACGGTGAAGAATACTAATGTAAATAAGGAGCATGGTGATGTACCATCAATTGAACTCGATACGAGTTGCTGAACAAAAGTATGGCTATAATATAGTAGATGTTAAGCCCTGCGGTCGATTACAGCATAAGGACAACCGCCGGGAGTGCTGGGTATTGGGCGGGGTTAATCAGCCTCTCGACCAATCGGGGAGCTGTCACATGACTGGTCTCAACCAACCGGTCGAGAGGCACATGACCGACCAGGGCCAATGGTAAGCCGGTGTTCTGCACCAATGGCAGGCAGCTTTGCTAATCATACCACCACATTCACCCCTTGCGGAGAAAGAAGCCCTGGGGGGTGGGGAGTGTCAACGAGAGCTGGGGGAGGGGGGGAGAACTGGTGGTATGAGTAGTAAGGAGAAAAAAAAGGTATCCTTGGCTTCCCACTGGCCCAGACATTTAGCAACAGAACATAGTGTCCATACAAGGTCCATGGTTGTGTTGAAGTTAAATGGACTCGATCAGCCTTTTCGTTGCCCGTGACGTCCTGGCAGACCACCGCAGGGGAGTTGGTGACATTGGTTCAGCCGATGGTGGTGGTCCAGCTGATGTCCTGGACTCCAGGAACGATGGTCCTTGAACTGTCTCCGTACCTCGGGCTAGTGGTGGAGACGCCATGGATGGGGAAGGGGTGGCCTGGGTGGGGCGCTGGGGGAAAAGGGGCAGGGGGGGTCTGTGGTGAAGGGGAGGAAGGCCGCACGCTGGCGGGTGCCAGGTCCCGGAGGGAGACCGTGTCCTGCCGACCGTTGGGGTACTCCACGTACGCATACTGTGGGTTAGCGTGGAGTAACTGGACTTGTTCCACCAATGGGTCGGAATTGTGCACACGCACATGCTTCCGGGGCAAGATGGGTCCGGGGGCGGCCAGCACGTCGGGAGAGGGGATCCGGTGGACGACTTCCTGGGGAAAACAAGAAGACGTTCATGAGGTGTTTGATTAGTTGTTGTACAGAGGAGTGAGCGGATAGAATGTTGGGCATCGGGGATAACCTCTTGCCATCGGGGAATAGGGAGATCTCTGGACCGGAGAGCCAGTAGGATGGTCTTCCAGATGGTACCATTCTCAAGCTCGACCTGTCCGTTACCCCGGGGGTTGTAGCTGGTCGTCCTGCTAGAGGCAATGCCCCTGCTGAGCAGGAATTGACGCAGCTCGTCGCTCATAAAGGAGGACCCCCGATCGCTATGTATGTATGTGGGGTAGCCGAACAGGGAGAAGATGGAGAGGACGGTCTTAATGACGGTCGATGTGGTCATGTCGGGGCAGGGGATGGCGAAGGGGAAGCGGGAGTATTCACCGATCACCGTCAGGAAGTAAATGTTGCGGTTGCTAGAGGGAAGGGGCCCCTTGAAGTCAATGCTGAGACGTTCGAAGGGGCGGGATACTTTGATCAGATGTGCGCGCACGGGGCGGTAGAAGTGCGGTTTGCACTCTGCGCAGATGTGGCAGTCACGGGTTACTGACCTGACTTCCTCGATGGAGTAGGGCAGGTTGCGGATCTTTATGAAATGATAGAAACGGGTCACCCCTGGATGGCAGAGGTCCGCGTGGAGGGAGCAGAGGCGGTCTATCTGCGCGCTGGCGCAGGTACCGCGGGACAGGGCATCAGGAGGCTCATTGAGCTTCCCAGGACGATACAAGATATCGTAGTTAGACGTGGACAACTCGATCCGCCACCGCAAGATCTTGTCGTTCTTAATCTTGCCCGTCTGTGCATTATCGAACATGAAGGCTACTGACCATTGGTCTGTGAGGAGAGTAAACTTCCTGCCAGCCAAATAGTGCCTCCAATGTCGCACAGCTTCAACTATGGCCTGGGATTCCTTTTCCACTGAGGAGTGGCGGAGTTCGGAAGAAGAAGGCCACGGGTCTGCCCGCTTGGTTCAGGGTGGCCGCCAGAGCTACTTCTGATGCATCGCTCTCGACCTGGAAGGGGAGGGACTCATCGATGGTGCGCATCGTGGCCTTTGCGATGTCCGCTTTGATGCAGCTAAAGGCCTGGCAGGCCTCTGTTGACGGCGGGAAGGTTGTGGACTGAATGAGGGGGCGGGCCTTGTCGGCGTAATTGGGAACCCATTGGGCGTAGTAAGCGAAGAAACCCAGGCAGCGTTTGAGGGATTTGAGGGTATTGGGGAGAGGGAGTTCCATCAGGGGGCGCATGCGTTCGGGGAGAGGATACGCGTCCAGTTGCATAAACCGGTTGATGGTCTGGCTGTAGTCGATGACCATCCGGTTCTTCTCCCCAGTCCGGACCACCAGCACTTGGGCTCGCAAGGGACTGTTGCTGGCCTCGATGGCCCCTTCCTTCAGCAACCTATGGACCTCAGACCTGATGAAGGTCCGGTCCTGGGCGCTGTACCGTCTGCTCCGGGTCGCGACTGGTTTGCAATCGGGGGTGAGATTAGCAAACAAGGAGGGGGGGTCTACTTTGATGGACGCGAGGCTGCAGACAGGGAGGGGGGGTATAGGGCCGCCGAATTGAAAGGTCAATCTCTGCAGGTAGCACTGGAAGTCCAGTCCTAGGAGTGCCGGTGCGCAAAGGTCAGGGAGGATAAGGAGTTTATAATTTTGAAAAACCTTCCCCTGGACCGTGAGGTCCGTGATGCAGCACCCGGTGATGCGGACGGAGTGCGAACCTGAGGCTAACCCGATTTTGTGTTTTACAGGGTGGACAGGGAGCGCGCAGCGTCTTACCGTGTCAGGGTGTACGAAGCTTTCCGTGCTCCCGGAATCCAGCAGGCAGTCCGTCTCGTGCCCGTTGAGGTGGATTTGCGTTGTCGTCTTGGCGAGCGTGCATGGACGTGACTGGTCGAGCTGAATGGCCGCGAGCCCTGGAGAAGATCCATAGTCGTCGTCGTCGGCTGAGTGGGTTCTGGCAGGACCTTGTGTGCCAGTCCAGGATGGCGGCGCCCAGGACCCGCACTTGGAGTCGGGGCCCCAAGATGGCAGCTCCCAGGACCCGCACGTGGGGTCGGGGCCCCAAGGTGGCGGCGCCCAGGACCCGCACGTGGAGTTGGGGCCGGTGGAGCGGTGCCGGCGGGCCGATCGGAGTGGCTGAGAGCGGGGGCAGAGAGGCACGCAGGCCGGACGCAGGGGCCCGGGTGCGGGGGGGGGGGGGGGGGGGGGGGGGGGGGGAGATTGACGCGGTGTGCTGGAAGGGCCCGAAAAGGCCCGGAGGAGGAGATCCCCGGTCACTGCGCGGCACAGCAGCGACCGATTTGGCCTGGCAGACCGTCGAAAAATGGCCCTTCTTCCTGCAGCTCTTACAAAGGGCGGAACAGGCCGGGCAGCGCAGGTGGGGGAGTTTGGCAAGCCCACAGAAATAGCAGTGGGGCCCCGCGGACTTGTCAGGGTGTCCCGCGGCGCAGGCCTGAGGGGGGGTCGGGAGCGGCGGATGGCGGTGAGGAAGTGTGCCAGGAGGCCCAGGGCACTGCAGCACGGCTGGGGACATAGGTGCGGGCGTTTAAGTCGCCGACCTCCAGGGAGGTGGAGAGAGTCCGTGCCTCAGTTAGGCTGAGGTCGTCTTTTTCCAGCAGCCGCTGGCGGATAGCGGCGGACTGCATCCCAGCCACGTAAGCATCTCTGATTAAAAGTTCCATGTGCTCAGTGACTGAAACTTGGAGGCAGGCGCAATTCCTCCCCAGGACAGCAAGGGCCCGGTAAAAATCATCTAAGGACTCACCGGAGAACTGTTGTCTGGTAGCCAGCAGATGTCGGGCGTACACTCGGTTTACCGGCTTAAGAAATTGTCCTTTTAGCGTATCCATGGCCACGTCATATTCCTTTTCTTCCTCTATCATCGCGTAGGCCGCCATGCCCACGCTGGAATGGAGAATATGAAGTTTCTGTGCCATGGTGGGGGGGCTGCTTGCGGTCGCCAGATAGCTATCAAAACACGCCAGCCAATGCTTGAAGATTGCCGATGCGTTCGGAGTTTGCGGGCTGATGCGGAGGCAGTCGGGCTTGATCCGGAGCTCCATCTTCAAATTTCTAGAATATTAAATTGATGTACCATCAATTGAACGCGAGACGAGTTGCTGAACAAAAGTATGGCTTTAATATACTAGATGTTAGCCCTGTGGTCGATTGCAGTAGAAGGACGACCGCCGGGAGTACTGGGTATTTAAACCCCGCCCTGGAGGCGGGGTTAACTCAGCCACTCAACCAATTGGGGAGCCGTCACATGACTGGTCTCAACCAACCGGTCGAGAGGCACATGATCGACCAGGCCCAATGGTAAGCCAGTGTTCTGCACCAATGGCAGGCAGCTTTGCTAATCATACCAGCACACATGGCATTACCAATGTTGATGGCAAGGGAGCTAGAACGATAATTTCCTCTGGGATTATGGGAGGAAAGAGAAGAATGTTGTCACGTTGTGCATAATTCAGCCACAGAGGGTAATCATATGTCTGAGCAATAGCCAGCAATTCTTCCACATGAATTAAGGTATATTCCTACCATCTTTCTACAACACAAGTGACAGAATATTGAATTCACCTCCGTGTTAAATTAGGAAAGTGCATGCTGCAATATATTTCAGGGCAGCTACAGCAGGGTAAGTTATCATTTTAATGCACGAGAAATGAACAAACAGCAGTCATGTGTCCAAATTCCTGATATGTGCTCTTGGCACGTTAAGCTTTACTGGCACTGTTAAATAAACTTCTCTTAGTTTTCTAAGTTGGCACATATGCTGTTGGCAGAATAATGGGACAAAACCTTCCGGATTTAGTCTCTGCCACAAAAATGAAGCCATTTGGAGGTCGGGAATACGATTTGCTAATGGGTAGGCTTAACCGTGGCTCTTTCACTCAGTCCTGGCATTACCATTCTGTTGCTAGGTTCCACAACCAGAGAGGGCGGCTGGGTTAATGCATCCATTCTATCAAAGGAGGGGTTTCTCATTAGCGGGACCACAACATTGGCTACAGAGGCTCAGCAGCACTTGGATCTTTGAGGCTGCAGCAGCTGTCGGAATGGAGAGGGGACTTAGGAAGGCTGCTCCTCAGGTACCTCACTCTTATCTGGAGATCCTGCTTTGGGATCTGAGAGATTGCAGTCAGGTGAGCTCTCTCAAGGATGGGAGGGCGAGGACGATCTTTAACCATGCAAGTGTGGCTGCAAGTGGCTGAGGAAGTCAGCAGCAGGAGTGTTAACCCTCTAACCTGGAGGCAGTGCACCAAAGGGAGCCAGGATTTCCGGAGGGCAGGATCGGTGAGTAGAGTAACACTGGGTGGCACGGTAGCACAGTGGTTAGCACTGTTGCTTCACAGCACCAGGGTCCCAGATTCGATTCCCGACTTGGATCACTGTCTGTGCAGAATCTGCACGTTCTCCCCGTGTCTGCGTGGGTTTCCTCTGGATGATCTGGTTTCCTCTCACAAATCCTGAAAGACGCGCTGTTAGGTTAATTGCACATTCTGAAATCTCCCTCAGTGCACCCGAACAGGGGCCGGAGTGTGGCGACTAGGGGATTTTCACGGTAACTTCATTGCAGTGTTATGTAAGCCTCCTTGTGACACTAATAAAGATTATTATTATTACTTACAGGTGTCAAGCTCCATACTCTGAATTTCCCAGCATTCTCTTCCAGAGGACTCCTCAGGTCAACGCACCTTGCAGCTCCACTCATTCCTCTCTCTCTCCAGACACCATGCATCCCCCACAGCTAACACTCACCCTCAGCCTTTTTCCCTCTCACACTCGTGCCTCGCTATAACCTCGTCTGTCTCCCACCCCACAAATATTGTCCTTCCCTCTTCTCCGCATGGTCCTTGTTGACATTCTATCCGTTCTGCTTTCCCCCCTTGAAGAGGATGAGGGCACACAACTTAACAGGAGGCATAAAACTGGCAAAAGGGAGGGGGTGTGAGGGGGTGTGATGTCTTGTTGGCAAAGACATGTCCACCTGTTCGACTGGGAAGAAAATCTAATTCCAGAGACTGTAAATTTCAATCGTGATCTTCTGTAGAGTCTGAGCCGCCTGAGGCATTGCTGTTTTTATGTATCAGGAGAACTGGTCCTCCGCCTGTAGATGCGGTGTCAGCATGCTTCCAGCTGCATCTTGGTGTCCATTCTCTCTAAATTATGGAGGAGTATGCAACGGAGGAGAAGGCAGCTGATGCTGCTCCTGCAGCTGTTGGTGATGGTGTGGCTTCTGCTCTTGCCCCTCATCAGAGGTACACGGTAGAGCTGCATAAAAGTCCTGCTTGCTATGGTGAAGGCTAACAGCAGGGGAGAGTGGTGAAAAGCATTAAATATTTGAAGTGCCTTCCAAGAAGTCGATAATCACCTCTCAAGCAGTGGGAGCACTCTTTAAGCAGCAGTCTTTCACCTGGCTTTGGCTGAAGATTTTCAGAATGACTGAACTGTAATAACCCTTACGAGAGCCACGTGGATAACCCAATTGATCTCTCCATGGGACCCACGGAATACAAGCTCCCCCACTAGTGGGCGGAGGCCCATCAGCTGGGCCTCGTGGAAATCAACTTATAAAGCTGGTCCGGACTGGGACCGGCAAAAAGGGTGGTCCTGTTGGGACCTTGGATCTGTAAGCCGTGTTGCGGCCTTTACTTAGTTGTTGAATTAAACCTCTTTTGAATTTACCTTCTCGAGTCATCTGACTTTTTATATGAACAATTCCCAGCTTATCAATTTTACTCAGGAAGGATATCCCACTGCACACATGCCTCAGTGACCCCGGCAAGTTACCGACAGGCTGGAAAACAGATCCCCAGGCTGGGAAACTAATGAATTAGGGTTAAATATATCTTAATTTACTTTTTAATATCCTTAATAACTTACTCACCAGATGTAAGTCGCTCCTCGCTCACTTTTAATTCTGCAGTCCCTCTCAGCAGTCAAGGGCATTCAGCCTCTGATCTCCAGGTAAGCGTTCTCCAAGGTGGTCTTCAGGACACGCGACAACGCAGAATTGCCGAGCAAAAACTTATAGCTAAGTTCCGCACGCATGAGTGCGGCCTCAACAGGGATCTTGGATTCATGTCGCATTACATCCACCCCCCACCATCAGGCCTGGACTTGCAAAATCCTACCAACTGTTCGGGCTTGAGACAATTTACACCTCTTTAACCTGTGATTATCCCTCTCCCTGGATCTGTAATGATTTGATTACCTGCAAATGCCTGCATTCCAAGCATTGTCCAGCATCTCTGACTTTGTCTATATAAATGTTTCTGGAACATACCTCGCCATTCATCTGAGGAAGGAGCTGCGCTCCGAAAGCTCGTGTTTGAATCAAACCTGTTGGACTTAAACCTGGTGTTGTAAGACTTCTTACTTTTAATTCCATCCACAGAATGCCGGACAAGGACAGGATGATATTGAGATCCGATCCAAATTCAATATCAGGGAATTTAGTTCCGTAAATGCAAACAAACTTAGCTTCTTCTTTTCTGGAAACCTCCTCCCCATCCCTCCTCCTGTCAGAGTTCAGGAAAAGTTATTTCACTGATTTGAAGTTGCTCGTACAATTCAGGTCCTACGATTCAACTTTGAAATATGTTGCAACTCTCACATGAGGTGAGGAACTCAGTTGTTGCAGGCATTTCCTTACACCAACTACTTGTAACTGTTTATCTGCTATTAATTCACCAAGGTTTGTTGGACAGCACCTTCCAAACCCATGAGCACTATCATCTAGAAGGACAAGAGCAGCAGAAACCTGGTAACCCCACCACCTGGCGGTTCCCCTCCAAGTCACTCACCACCTTGACTTTGAAATATATCGCCGTTCCTTCACTGTCGCTAATGCAACATCCTGGAACTCCCTCCCTAACAGCATTGTGGGTGTACCTACATCACATGACCTGCAGAGGTACAAGGATACAGCTCACCGCCACCACCTTCTCAAGGGCAATTAGTAATAGACAATGAATGCTGGCCCAGCCAATCCCACATTCTTGAACAAATTTTTAAAAACTATTCAAAAGTAATGGGTAGGAAGAAAGGTATTCATTTGTGCAATAACACGTACTTTTATTAAAGACACTACTTGAATCCTTGTAACATTATTGTATAAATTTCCTTATTCTCCCAGTTAGAACATTTTCACGCTGAACAGCTGTGCTGTAGGTACAAGAAAATGTCTTTAAAAATGTATTAAGAAGTCTGATTACTCACTGGTCACCTGGGGGCTGTCTGACTCCACTTTACAGCATACCTCGTAATGTGCAGCTTATGCTGCTACTTGAAGTAGGAGGAAGCCTTACTTAAACATTTAAATTAGAATCCAATTAGTAGGACTCCAAAGCTACTTCAGATACCAATGTTAGGGGTAGAGTGCCATAACCATAATCTTCAAAGGAGCCATTTAGAAACAGCTCCAGAAATGTGGTCAAGGCGCTGGTGCACCTCAGATTTGTGGTACTAGGTGGAACATGAAAATACTCTCAGGTGTCTCATTAACACCATCGGGTGGGCAATGTGATTACTCTATCCATTGCTTGCACCGTAATTGAAAACTGGCCCGATATATCTTCTGAGATCTTTCAATCTCTTCGAAATGAATTTGGAACAATTACGAGTCAGTAGTACAATGAAACGTTGTACAGTTTGATAGGCAGAGCAAGCAGGTTAATTTTTTAAAAATTGACTGCAATGTTACCTAAGCGTGATGTTAATTGAGTTTGTACCTCTTTCTTCACAGTTTATTGTGAATGAGATGTGTTGTGACAAGTGGAGGGGGCAGAGAAAGTAAAATATGCTGTCATGCAAACAAATTGGTGCTTAAGTCAAGCATAATAAAGTATGAAAGAAAGAGGACCAATACATTTAAATCCAATTTATTTTCAAAAGGCTCCTGTGGCTGACTCATGGCACAAGACCCACATTCGATACACGCACAGTATCCATAAGAATCCAGAGTGTGCAGAAGGAGGCTATTCGGCCCATCGAGTCTGCACGACCTTCCGAAAGAGCACTCTATCCAGGCCCACTCCCCCTCACTATTTCTGTAACCCCATGCATTCATCATGGCCAATCCACCTAACCTTTCTTTTTAAAAATTTAGATTACCCAATTAATTTTTTCTATTAAGGGGCAATTTAGCATGGCCAATCCACCTACTCTGCACATTTTTGGGTTGTGGGGGCGAAACCCACGCAGACACGGGGAGAATGTGCAAACTCCACACGGACAGTGACCCAGAGCCGGGATCGAACCTGGGACCTCAGCGCCGTGAGGCGGTTGTGCTAACCACTAGGCCACCGTGCTGCCCTCAATCCACCTAACCTGCAATCATTGGGCTTTGGAAGGAAACCAGAGCGCCTGGAGGAAACCCACACGGAAGTGAGGAGAACGTCCAAATTCTACACAGACCTAAGGCCTGAATCAAACCTGGTTCCCTGGCGCTGTGAAGCAGCAGGTCTTGCCACTGTGCTGCCTTTTACAAATACCCTTTACAAATATTCCAGTAACGAGTCCAGAGGTAGTGATATTTGGGGTGTTGGAAGACCCGGGAATCCAGGGGGCGAGAGAGGCCGATGTCTTGGCCTTTGCCACCCTGATAGCCCTGGGACGGAGTTTGCTTGGGTGGAGGGACTCAAAGTCGCCGAAAGCGGGGCAGTGGGTGAGTCACCTGGTGGAATGCCTGAGCTTGGAGAGGATCAAGTTCGTCCTGAGGGGGTCGGTCAATGGGTTCGCACGGAGTTGGAAGCCGTTTGTTGTTTTCTTTAAGGAGGATTGAGGTGTCAGCAGAGGGGAAAGGTGGGGGGGAGGCGGAGTGGGGGGGAATAAGGGGGTTAAAATGGGGAAGGCATGATGGGAGGAGGGGTGAGGCAGAAGGAGAGTGTGTGCTGGTTATTTATTATGTTGTGCAATTTTACTTCTGCTCTTATTTGTTTTATTTGTTGTTTGTTTATATAAATGCCTGAATAAAATTTAAAAAAACAAATATTTAAAGTGGCAGAAAAATTAATTTCTTTTTTCTCTTCTTTGTCTCTTACTTTGGATGTATTATCCCGATTTATTTCTCAGAATAAAGCAAAAATGTAATCTCTCCCTCAAATGTCTGCAGAGGTTTTCCCAATCTCACGCTGAAACCTACATGATGGACCCTCAGAGAATCTGGGACTGGATTCTCCGCTCCCTGATGCATGTGGTGATATGCATCACTGTAAATACACAAGGAGTTAATGTAAATACATGTAGACTAGCTAGACACGAGAGGGAGCACCAGAGACATGACACACAGACACTCAACCAATAGGTCAGTAAGATAGGACACGACCAATGGGCATTCACGATACACACAAGGTGACACCACCACAGGAGGGCATTACACCAAACCATATATAAGGATACAGCACCCGTGATCTTCCTCTTTCCAGTGGAGACACTCAGTGAGTACAGACACAGGGTTGATTCAATATTACACCCACCACGTGGACTGTAGCAGACTGGTTTGTCAGTCTGAGTAGCTATAGAAGGATTAACAGTTGTGGCGAACCCAAGTAGGAGAACTGTAAATAGTTCAATAAACATGTTGAAGTTATCTCCACATCTGAACCTTCCTTTGTCAGAGTGAACATCAAGGAAGCCGCTTATGCTACTCCAAGAGCAGAACAAGACAATGCTGAAATTGCATTTGGCGACGGGGTGGAGAATCCAGTTTCCCACATGAAATTGGACCCGGTTCCGCGATTCTCCGCGCTGAGTATCCACCAACTGAGGCCATTGCCTGAGGCCTGCCCCACTATTCTCCGCCCCCGACTGGCCGAATTCCTGACGCCATATTTCTAATGTGGCACTGGAAAAGCAGCTCGCCATGGCGCAGTGTGGCCATTGAAAGCTGGGAGACCCCGCTCCTTGCCATGCCTCGCGAGATTCAACAGAATCTTGCGAGACTTTGCGATACGAATCCCGCTCACAATGGTCTCAGAGGCCTTGGGTGAGCGCCGAATGGTACGGTTCCACAAGCGTGGACCAGACAGAACAACGCTCTTGGGGGTCTCCAATGCCCTTGGAGACCCCCAACTGCATGGTCTTTGATAGGGTGGTGCCCAGGCACTGCTGGTGTCACCTGGGTACCCTGGTAGTGGCACCCTGGCAAGGTGACCAGGTGGCACTGCCAGCTGGCATGGGCACCGCCAGGAGACCAGTTTGCGTTCAGGCTGAGGGGGAGGTTGGGAATTGTTTTGGGGGCCTCAGAGATCAGGACGTTATCTCTCGCTACAATGGGGAGTTCCGGTGAGCGGAGCTCTCCTTCGTAAAAAAAAGGACTATGTGTGGCCTTGGCTGTGCATTTCCCATTCAGGCCCCTTATTCAATGCAAGTTTAATAGTCATGTGTTACTTGGCTCAGCGAGTGCCAGGAAACATGGCACTCGCTAGGGGAATTTGATCCCTTTTGGGAAAATCGCACCCAATGTTTTATGAGTTTCAGCGTTTACATTTTATGATACATGCAGACTATTCACTAAACACTATTATTGTAGATAACTTGTACTTTAAATAACAGGACATACATTTTCCATTTTACTTTTCACACAACCGAAAAAGGAAATTCACAGGTATACTTTGCACTGTTTCTAAAATAATAATTTGGTATTCCCGGGCCCAGTCCAAAGTTATTATTAGCTCCTGAGGTTTGACTTCCATTCATTTATTTTCCCAGCCCAGCAATTTGTAACCCCAGAGGTGTCTTTGACAGTAAAGGTTTTTTCTTTGTGATCCTCCCTGTAGCAGAGACAAGGGTGAATCATCCAGCCTCATTTCAAATCTTCACAAATGTGATCCTTTCAATCCAAGTGTTTGCTCCCACTCCCATTGCTGTGCAGTGAACCAGAGAAATGTTGGCCTGTTGCTGCACCCTCTCCCGGATCCTGGAAGATTGACTTGTCTGTGAGTTTTTAGGGATATTCTAGAAAACCCTTCCCTCTCAAAGCCCATCACATGGCAACATGTATCACGTGGGCTTTGAATCCCGGTAGAAATGCTGATTAGCTATCCTTGAGATACCAACTATCTTTTAAATAGACAGTTTAAAGCACAACTGTTTACCACCTGACCGGGGATAGGGTGGAAGTGAGGGCTTAAGAGGGTTGGTGCAGACTCGATGGGCCAAATGGCCTCCTTCTGCACTTTATGTTCTGTGTTCTACGACAATCTCAATATGTTTCTGGGACT
Source organism: Scyliorhinus canicula (assembly GCF_902713615.1). Lineage (NCBI taxonomy): Eukaryota > Metazoa > Chordata > Chondrichthyes > Carcharhiniformes > Scyliorhinidae > Scyliorhinus > Scyliorhinus canicula. The sequence continues at coordinate 241,327,466 of NC_052146.1, forward strand.
TTGGATTTGGATTTGAATTTGATTTCTTGTCATGTGCACCATGGAACAGTGAAAAGTATTGTTCTGCGTATAGTCCAGACAGATCGTTCCATACATGAAATAAGTAAGGACATACATAAATACACAATGGAAATACATAGGCACAGTCATCAGGTTAAACATGGAGTGTAGTACTGCTCAGTAAAGAAGATGAGTGGGATTCTCCTTTCCGGGGATTAAGTCCCCACGCCGGCGGGAGAACCGGCGCCAACCACTCCGGTGTCAACGGCCCCCGAAAGTGCGGAATTGTCTGCATTTCTGGGGGCTAGGTGCACACCGGAGGGGTTGGCGCTGCTCCAACCGGCGCCGAAGGGACTGCGCGAGTTTGCGCATATGCCGAAGGGCCGACGTGTGCTCGTGCATGCGCAGACCGGCAGGCGTGTCCTGGCGCATGAGCAGGGGGTTGCCTTCTCCGCGCCGGCCATGGTGGAGCCCTACAGGGGCCGGCATGGAAGGAATGCCCCTACCGATACAGGCCCAGCCACAGATTGTTGGACGCCGATTGCGGGCCAGGCCACCCTAGGGTCTCCCCCCCCCCCCCCCCAGTGTCAGTCTCCCCATGCTCCCTGCTCCCCCAAGGACCACCCCAGCTGACTTACCTGCCAAGTCCCGCCATGTGGGACTATGTCTAACCCATGCCGGCAGAACTGGCCAAAAACAGACGGCCGCTCGGCCCATCGGGGCCCAGAGAATTGCCAGGGGGGCCGCTGCCAACGGCACCCGACCAGCGTGGCTTGAACCCCGCCCCCGTCTGAAAACTGGCGCTGGAGAATACGGCAACTGGCGTCGGGGAGGAACTCGGGCCGTCCTCCAGGGATTCTCCGACCCGGCGGGGGGTTGAAGAATCCCGCTGGATATGTGTCGAGATCAGTTCAGTCAATAAGAGGATCATTTAGGAGTCTGGTAACAGCGGGGAAGAAGCTAATTTTGCACCTGTCAGTGCCTGTTCTCAGACTTTTGTATCGCCTGCCCGATGGAAGAGGTTGGAAGAGAGAATAACCTGGGTCGGAGTGGTCTTTGATTATGCTGCCCGCTTTCCCAAGGCAGCGGGAAGTGTAGACAGAGTCAATGAATGGGAGGCAGTTTCACGTGATGGACTGGGCTGTGTTCACAACTCTCTGTAGTTTTGTACGATCTTGGGCTAAGCAGTTGCCATACCAGGCTGTGAAGCTTTCTATGGTGTCTCTGTACAAATTGGACAAGACAATGTCCTTAGTTTCCTGAGGAAGTATAGGCGCTGTTGTGCTTTCTTGAACATAGCGTTGACATGGGTGGACCAGGCCAGATTGCTGGTGATGTGCACATCTAGGAATATGAAGCTGTCAACCATCCCCACCTCGGCTCCATTGATGCTGTCAGGGGCGTGCACGATACTTCGCCTCTTGAAGTCAATGACCAGCTGCTTAGTTTTTCTGATGTTGAGGGAGAAATTGTTGTTGTTACACCACACCACTAGGTTTTCTATCTCCCTCCTGTACTCTGGCTCATCATTGTCGAGATCCGACCCACTCTGGTCACGTTATCAGCAAACGTATAGATGGAGTTGGAGCCAAATTTTGACACACAATCATATGCATGTAGGGAGTATAGTAGGGGGCTAAATACACAGCTTTGTGGGCCCCGCTATTGAGGACTATCATGGAGGAGGTGATGTTGTTTAACCTTACTGATTGTGGTATATGGACCAGGAAGTCGAGGATCCAGTTGCAGAGTGAGGAGCCAAGTCCTAAGTTTTGGGGTTTTGATATGAGCTTGGCTGGGATTATGGTGTTGAAGGCGGAGCTGTAGTCAATGAATAGGAGTCTGATGCAGGAGTCCTTGTTGTCGAGATGCTGCAGGGATGAGTGCAGGGCCAGGGAGCTGGGGGTCTGCAGTGGACCGGTTGTGGCAGTATGCGAATTGCAGTGGATCTAGGCATTGGGAGTATGGAGTTGATGTACCTCATGACCAACCTCTTGAAACACTTCATAATGATCGATGTCAATGCCACTGAATGATAGTCACTGAGGAACGTTGTCTGGTTCTTCTTTGGCAACGATATCACGGTGGTCTTCTTGAAACAGTTGGGAACCTCAGAACAGAGTAAGGAGAGGTTGAATATGTCCGCGAACACACCAGTTGGTTCGCGCAGGATCTGAGTGCATGACCAGGGTCTCCGTCAGGACCCGTTACTTTACGAGGATTCACTTTCAAGAAGGCCGATCTGAATTCGGAGGCTGTAACGGTGGGTGTGAGTGTGTCAGAGGCTGCTGGGGAAGTTGACAGCAGTTTGATGGTTTCCTGTTTGAAATGAACATAGAATGCCCATCGAGTTCATCAAGGAAGTGTGCGCTGCTGCCGGAGATTCTACTCGGCTTTGTGTTGTAGCCCCTTATGTTGTTTAAGCCTTGCCACAACCAACGAGATCCCGTGTTGTTAGTCTGTGACTGTAGCTTAGTCTGGTATTGTCTCTTGGCATTCCTGATGGTTTTGTGGAGGTTATACCTGGATTTCTTGTATCATTCAAGGTTGCCTATCTTAAACGCCTCAGACCTGCCCTTCAGTAGGGAGTGAATCTGCCGAATAAACCATGGTTTCCGGTTGGGGAATGTATATACTACCTTCTTTGGCAAGCAATCTTCTACAAATTTTGGAGACTACCAGTCTAACCACTGTAAATACAATTGGTTCTGCCAAGTGTGTACAGCTTACACCTTCTGTCCAGCATACGACCCTGGCCTCCCTTTAACCTTTAAGAACCACGTCTGCAGTTAGGCAGATTTCAAACAGATCACATTACCCTCTTCATTTTATCCTAAATTAAGGATACTGAAACAGTCCCAAAATGTAACAATCATTTAAATTTCATATTTGTAACATTATGGCGGCCCAGATCATCCATTAAAAAGAAACTGGAAGCAATGCCACTGACTATGTCTAAAATTATGCATTTATCTTTTGTTGATTGCAGCTGGGACTTGTTCTCCTGGCTGTACAATGGAGAAAGCGATAAATGGATTCTTGGGATTGTGGGGTGAACTTCAGATGTCGGAAGATTAATTTTTTTTAACAGGATCTAATCTTGCAAACACTTTTAATTACTTTTACATGTTTGCTTTTAAGAGCTTCTAAATGTTTGCGAAGGTTTTTAATTGACTTTAAGTGCTCCCACTTGCTCTCACATGCTTTTACAGAGAATTTACAGAGAATTTTAAGGACATTACAGTTCTCACAGATGTTTACAAATTCTTTCAGGAGCTTTGAATTGCAGGACATGTAAACAATTTCAACGGGATTTGAAAGAGTCAACATAGATTTGACAAACCTACTGGAATCCTTTGAGGATGTAACGAGCAAAATAGATAAGGATGAACCAGTGGAGGTGGTGTATTTGTATTCAGAAAGCTTTTGATAAAGACATACATAAGAGGTTAGTGTGCAAAATTAAAGCGCATGGGATTGAGAGTTATATATTGGCATGGATTGAGAATTGGTTACAAACTGGGAAATGGAGAATTGGAATAAATGGGGCTGGATTCACCATATTTGAGCCTATGTATGGAGGATATGTGGCGTTTTATGTCAAAACAATCAGCGGTGACCCCTCACCGATCCTACGACCAGCATGGCGATGACCTACAGCAGTCGCGGCGTAAAACATGTCATGTGGACCAGACCTACCAGATAGTGTTCCCCTGGCCAGCTCCCACCAGTACCCCCCAGCCCTCATGAAAGCCCTCTCAGCCAGCAGCACGGTTCCCTCCTGACTGTGGCGGTAATGGACACAGGCGGAAGCTACCACGCGGGGTTCCCGACCGCTGAGATCACACGTCAACCATGCGATTGGCAACTCAGCCTGGGGGAGGGTTTTCAGGTGACGCGCTAACGCCGTCCCAACGGCGTGCGTCGCACATTGCGTTGAGGGAGGGGCGGAGCATACAAAACCTGCATCAAACAGGTGTCATTCCCGATTTCGGAATCATAAAGGACTCTCTGCCCGATCGCTGATTACGAAATCGTCGTCGGCGAATGGTAAATCTCGCCATGGCCTTTTTTGAAGTGGCAAGCAGTGACAAATGGGATCCCGCAGGGATCAGAGCTTGGGCCCCAGCTGTTCACAACATACACCAATGATTTGGATGGGGGATTGAAATGTAGTATTTTAAAGTTTGGTGACGACACAAAACCAGGTGGTGAGGGGACTGCTATGAGGCTTAAAGGTGATTTGAACAAGTTGAGTGAATGGGCAAATACTTAGCAGATGCAGTATGACATGGATAAAAACGATGTCTACTTCAGACGGAGAAGCAGAATGACAGTATTATTTAAATGGCAATAGTTGGAAAATATTGAAGTACAAAGGAACCTTGGTGTCCGAGTACATGAGTCACTGAAAGCAACCATCGAGGTGCAGTAAGCAGTTTAGAAGGCAAACAGTATTTTGGCATTCATTGCAAGATGACTTGGGTATAGGTGCAAGGATGCCTTACCGCTGAACAAGGCCTTGGTGAGACCTCACCTGGAGTATTGTGTGCAGTTTTGGTCTCCTTATCTAAGAAAGGATATACTTGCAATAGAGGGAGTGCAGCGAAGGTTAACCAGACTGATTCCTGGGAATGGCAGGGTTATCATATGAGGAGAGATTTGATCGACTGGGCCTATATTCACAGGAATTTAGAAGAATGAGAGGGGATCTAACTGAAACGCCTAACATTCTGACAGAGCTGGACAGACTGGATGCAGGGATTTTGTTTCCTATGGCTGCTGGATCTAGAACAAGGGGTCATGGTCTCAGGATATGCGGCAGGCCATTTAAAACTGAGATGAGGAGAAATTTCTTTACTTAGAGGAGAATGATGCTGTGGAATTCTCTACCACAGAAGGCTGTGAAGGCCAAGTCACTGAATCTCCCGAAGAAACAAATAAATAGATTTCTCGACTCTAAGGGATTCTGGGGTGAGTGCGTGAGTATGGTGTTGAGATAGAGGATCAACCATGATCATATTGATTGGCGGAGTAGGCTTGAAGGGCTGAATGGCCTACTTCAGCTCCTATATTTTATGTTTCAATGTTTCTAGGTAGGATGCCCTTTTGGATATGATCCCCGGACACTTTTACATAGAACATAGAACATAGAACAGTACAGCACAGAACAGGCCCTTCGGCCCTCGATGTTGTGCCGAGCAATGATCACCCCACTCAAACTCACGCATCCACCCTATACCCGTAACCCAACAACCCCCCCTTAACCTTACTTTGTAGGACACTACGGGCAATTTAGCATGGCCAATCCACCTAACCCGCACATCTTTGGACTGTGGGAGGAAACCGGAGCACCCGGAGGAAACCCACGCACACACAGGGAGGACGTGCAGACTCCGCACAGACAGTGACCCAGCCAGGAATCGAACCTGGGACCCTGAAGCTGTGAAGCATTTATGCTAACCACCATGCTACTGTGCTGCCCCTTTTGGAGAAGTAATGTGTCCTTTCAGATTGCTAAAAGTAGATATGAATATTCGTAAAAGGAGTGTGAACACATAGAACCATAGGATCAGAGAGGGATATGGAGGAGAAAAATAAGTTTTCTCCCTGTGCCTTCAGGAAACAAAACAGTAACTCCTTGGGACTCTGAAAGGCATTCCACTGTGATAGGCTGCAATTGCCACCTGTTACTGGGCAGAGTAAGGCCTTTTGGGCCAATTCATTGGCTACCAGCCAGTCAAGCCGAGTCCCACCCCATCTATCTCTATGGTGCTGACAAGACTGTTGCATCCTGTTCAAACCAGCTGAATCTAGCAGATTTCTTTCCTCTGACTTCTGAATTCAGCTGCTTGCCTTAAAGAAGCATGTCTATTAATCCTGTTTGACATAAAGGTACATGTCCATGGATCAAAAGTAATAAAAGTAAAATAAAAGAAAGGAGAAATAAAGGAATAAACAGGAAGCAAGTGGATTATGGTCTGTATACAGTAAGCTTTGTTTATTGGCATGTCGGCCGTATACTTCAAAGTGCTGAAGTAATAATAATCTTTATTGTCACAAGTAGGCTTACATTAACATTGCAATGAAGTTACTGTGAAAAGCCCCTACTCGCCACATTCCGGCTCATGTTCGGGTACACAGAGGGAGAATTCAGAATGTCCAAATTACCTAACCGCATGCCTTTCGGGACTTTTGGGAGGAAACCCACGCCGACACAGGGAGATCGTTCAGACTGCACACGGACAGTGACCAAGCCGGGAATCGAACCTAGGAATCTGGAGCTGTGAAGCAACAGTGCTACCCACTGTGCTACCGTGCTGTCCATGCTAGTAGCAAGGCTAAGGCTTCCTTTTCAATGGTGGAATACTTTCTTTGCTACGGACGTAGTTAATTTTTAAAAATATCCCACTGGCCTCTCTATGCCTGCGTTATCATCTTGTAGAAGCACTGCTCGTACCCCGAGGTCATTGGCATCTCTGGTCATTTTATATGGTCTGAAAATTCTGGGGTGGCCATCACCGGTTCGCTCATGAACCTGGCCATCAATCTCTCAAACTATACTTGGCATCCTGTGGACCACAGCATTTTCACTTATTTCTGCAACGTGTCCAACATGCATTGTATTTTGGTCTCTAACTGAGCCAGTCTCCATAGTTTTAGGTGAGACAGATCTGGCTCTATTGATTCAGAGTTTCTCATGTCTACCTCATGATTAATTAATGGAGTGCCTCGTGGTGTTTCCCTTTCAGTCTGTCTACACTCTTTCAATTTTGCTTTTAGAATTCCTTCTAATATCTTCAAACAATGCCTGTTTCCACACTCTTCTTCAAAATCAAAGAAAATGGGCGCGATTCTCCCGAGTTACGAAAAATCGGGAAGCTGGCATCAAAAACGGGCGCGTTTGACGCCAGCCTCCGCCCCCCCCCGACCGGGAACCGATTCTGCTCCCCGGTCGGGGCTAGCATCGCGCGGCCGTGAACTCCGGCATCGCGGGCTTAACGAATTTCGCCAAAGTTAGCGATGGCTGACGCTTATGATGATGTCAGCCGCGCATGCGCAGATTAGACTACTCCAACCCGCGCATGCGCGGATGACGTCATCACGCTTGTGCGTGAAACCCGCGCATGTGCGGGCCGTTATGCCCCGCAGAAGCCCCGCGGATGGAGCCATCGGGGCGGCGGAGGGAGAAAGAGTGCGTGGGGTAAGTACCCGCTGCCCGCGATCGGTGCCCACCGATCGCAGGCCCATGGCACCTTTGGCACGGCCGTGGTCCGCCGTGCCAATCGGTGCCATGGTTCCCAAGAACGGGACTTTACGGCAGTTTTTACGAACGGTCAGAGCAGGTGTGTTTTACGCTTGTAAAAACTGCCGTAAAGGCCTTGGAAATCGGCCCATCGGCCAAGAGAGAATCGCTGCTCGCCGTAAAAAAACGGCGGGCAGCGATTCGTGTCGGGAGGCGGGCGTGGGGGGGGGGGGGGAATTGCGGGAGCGCGTCGGACCAGCGTGTCCATTAAAATTTACGCCGCCCGCTATTCTCCGATTTTTCGTAAGTCGGGAGAATCGCGCCCAATGTGCTTCCCTTTGTCATGTTTCTGACCATCCAAACTAGAAAGGACCCCCAAATGAGTTTCTTCTACATTTCTGTATCTTTCTGCTTCACGTAATGCTGTCCAATGTTGGACAAACATTGTTTTTCCGTATTTCGAGGATCCTCTGCAGCCAAACTACAAGCAGTAATGTCAATGCTGAGGGAAATATTTAGTTCATTTTTAATCAATTGACACTCTTCAACCCTTCCAGCTTTATATTCTCTCTTTTCCTTCTCATGGTTACTTCCAGCAACAAATAAAGTTGAGGGTTCAATCTTCTCAGAGTTGGTTGGCTTTATAAGCACCATTATTTATTTTACAGCTTTTACCTCCACATCAGAGTCTTTGTGATCCCAGCCCTGATCTCCATTTAATAATACAGACTGAAACAACTTGTGCTTTCCAAATTTCACCTGTTCTTCTTTACATTCAGAATCAGAGGGTAACACGTTGTTGGTTCCATAAACTTTCTGGTGGTTGTTAACAGATGAGGTGGCAGAATCACCACATGGTTTTCAATCAATCTTCCTCTTAATTTTCAAAAGGAATCGATTACTGATTATTTCACGTCCTTTTCTTGATTTAAAGATGCATGTCCTTAATCATCCATGAATCAAAAAAACCCAGCAAAATTAAAAGAAAGGGGGAATCAGGGAATAAACAGGAAGGGCCTTTATACAATAGTTAACTAATCAATAGACACTTAAAAACTTTAATCTCAGCATGGGCCCTGAGGTCTGCCCACGGTGGATGCTGGGTGAATTGGCATAGAGGCTGTATGTGCAAAGACTGATGGCTGGGGGTCATGGGCTGGCATAAGTTGGCACTAAACTGAAATAGGAGCTATGAAGGATAATAGATTTGGATTTGGGTTTATTGTCACGTGTACCGAGGTACAGTGAAAAGTATTATTTTGCATACAGTCCATGCAGATCGCTCCATGCACGAAAAAACATAGGGCATACAATAGATACACGATAGATAGATAGAGGGGTACATGGTGACATGAGGGTATGAGGGACCTAGAGGTTTCCTGTGTGAATGAGGTGGCAAGGCTTTGCATGGATATGGCATAGGAAGCTTATGGGAGGGTTGAGTGAGAGTGAGGTCAATACAAAGAGATCTACAGGTCATGTCCAAAATCATGCTTTTGCAGATGTACTAGAAATATATTGTGATAAATTCATTGGTCTTAGGCTTCCGATGATCCTCAGATTGTACATACTTTGAACAATAAATTCTAAATTCCCTTTAAGTGCATCTCCTGATTGGAGTCCAAAGGTTATTATATTTTTCCTGTATACCAAGATAAACCTACTGCACATTTCAGAAACAAATGGCAATTAAAAATGATGTTTAGATTCTAAAATGTATCAATTATTTTATTCCGCAATGCCCGTCACAAAAATGGACCTGAACTTGCTGGGGCAGAGCATTGCAAAGCATGGCCAGGTGATTAAACTTTTGTCTGCCCCCTTCTGCTTAAAAGCACCTTCATTTACAGCTCAATTAGTGCAACAATAGGGTACCTAAATGGAAAACAGGACAATCGGTGTATCTCCTTAACCAATGAGATTTAAAGATTGAAAAAGGAAAGACGAAGAAGAATTAAAATTGGTGAATTTAATGGCAGATGACATGCAGAAAGAATATAAAAATAGAGAAAGATTGGGTAAAGAAAGAGAAAAAAAAAGGTACAGCATGAAGGAAATGTAAAATGTTATGCTTTGTGAACCTCCAACAATTCACTACCTGAAAGAACAAAATTCTGGACATTTAATTTTCACTTTCTGGACCAGAGTGGTTGATTGACAATCAGTAATAATTACCATGTTACCTATACTATTAAATACTAGACTTTGATTTCTGTGGCATTTTAATGAGCAGTTAATACACAACAATTATAAAATGCAACAATTTCGTAAAACTCACAGGGTGCCTCATGACAAGATCCTACTTTTGCAAAGCTAACACAAATCAATTGCCAACTTGCGGTGGTTCACTATTCTTAGGGTATCTTGGCCTTGCCAGAATTTGTGGGCCAATTTTTACAACGATAGCATTTGTGAGACCAATAATTTCTACTGTAATATCTTAAAGTTGGCTGTATGGAGTTCTTCAGTTTGAATTCCAATTTGTACACAGACATGTAATAAAGAGAGAAATAGAGAGAACGAGGCAGAGGTATAGGTGGAGAGATATAATTTAATGCTGGTTTCTTGCAGAATTTCTCATAATCACATGTTGTGGTGCTATAAATCAGTAATGGATGTTGAAATTGGAATCTGAATAAGTCTAAATTTGGCCAAGTTTGGTTTGCCAGTGACGTTGGATCTAGCCCGAAATCATTCAAAATACAATTTCACATAGACTGTCAATTAAAACAAAACTGGCTTCTCGCCAGAGAGTGGGTTCATCTGAAACATTAATCATGCACATAGTTGTCAGTTTTCACTAGGCAATCCGGGAGAGATGCCATCAAATTGAAGCACTTCTGAGGAAGCAGGAAAGGGAAATTAATGGCAAGTCAGTCCACAATGTTTCTGCACACCACCTCATGGTTGGCCCAAGTCAGTTCTGGCAAAATATTGGGAGCAGGTTGCCTGTTTTCCCTGTTTGCCAGGGAACTCTGCATGCGACAGGAGATGTGTGGATGGAAAGTCAAAGTTTTCAAAAATGCAAAAAAAACAGGAAAACATTGTGCCATATATAGTATTTTACAACATGCTTATTCACTCTGTCAATGCCAATGTTAACACATTAATATATTAATATCAAATGGGTTCATGCCTCCGATAAAACAGCAGCTAATGGAACGTGATAAGAACCCATCCAACAGTCATATCACATAATGTAATATTCAGACTCATAGCTTCAAAGTGGCTTTCAAAAACATAGTTTGCGAAACTTTGATTGCTTCATTAGCCAGTTCTATTCATCCATAATACATATTGTAAGATTTATTAAATCCTTTTAATGAAGTTGAGCAGGAAAATATAAGGCCATAAAACATAGGCGCAGAAGAAAGCCATCAGGCCATCCAGTCTGCTCCGCCATTCAATGAGATCATGACGGATCCAGTATGATAATCCTCAACTCCCCTTTCTCGTCTGAGGCCAATATCCCTCAATTCCCTTACTGATTTAAAATTTGCCTAGCGTAGCCTTGAACACACTGAATGACACAGCCTCCACAGCCGTCTGCAGTAAAGAATTCCACAGATACACGGCCCTCTGAGAGAAGAAATTGCTCCTCATCTCTGTCTTAAATGGGCAACCTATTACTCTGAGATTTTCAAAAAATGCCAAAAATTACTTTCCACCTCCTCGTTTTTGGCAGTGTTACTAATCAGTGACTGCTGCTCGCCAGATCTGGGAGATTGGAGATCGACCAATTCCCGGTTGAGCAGCAGGTCAGGCCTGGAGGAGGAAGATGGTTGCAAGATGACGTTGGGCTGGGCAGTACGAGCAACGGTTTGTTTGACAAGTTTGGGAGAAGCCTACAAATTAAACTGAAAGGGTTGTTTCTTTTCCAATAGTTTCCAGCAATCACCTTAATCCAGTGATCAACTCCCAGGAGAATTGATTAGGTTTGTACACTGCATATTCTATGCCCAGTTCGAAACAAGAACTGCACTCTTATTCTACAACCTTGTTTGAACTGGGCGGGCTGCTTGGCCATTTAAAAACTTGCCTGAAAATTACGCCAGGGTTGACTTTAGCATCAATGGGGCACCCAAGTTGAACTCATCTTACTGATCGCCCGTTTTTCAATGGGAAATTGTCTTTCACTGTTAGACACAGCTGTTGTGAGCGCATTTTGTCTGTTGGATACAGAGCAGCCACTTATATAGAACATTTTAATATTCAGCATTTATTATCTTTAACCAAGGTTGGGGCTATCTTCATCCACCTGTAAGGATGTTTCCCCAGTTGTCTTATTGCCCAAATTAAACATTTGGGCAACAAGATTGAGCCACCTAATTATCAAATCATACTCCCAAATTTCAAATGAGTTCATCAATATTCAAATTAGTCCAATTCAAATTATTTTGGTTTGCACTGTATGAAACAAACCAATCAATTGTGTTAATTCTTATGAGGAACACAAAATCTGAATGATTTTGCTGTAAAAATAGGAAGATGGGCTTTGAATGCAGTATTATTTTTCTTTGAACTTTATTGACTGTTTTCCTGAACTAAAGAGATAAATCTATAAAAACATGCATCTTTATCGATTTCAAGCAACTCACAGTTACTTGTCTCCTCAATTCAATTAACAGATACAATTATTTAATTTGAGTCACATCTTGATGTTTCTAGTGCTGACATTTTGAAAATTGCTAAAACAATGTTGAAAGAAAACACTTCAAGGGGAATATTTATCATGACAAAAGCTTACTTTCAGGGGTCTAAATATGAAATGCACAACCCAGATTTGAATTGAGATTGACGCCTAAAAGGTTGCTGGCCATAAACACCTCAAGTGCGTTTGACTGAGTCAAAGTAGCCTTTATTTCTCCTATGCAGAAGCCACTGGCCGATTACCTCATAGGATTGAGCAAGGCAGCACTTACAATGGGCACCAGGGGCTCATAATTAGTAAGATAATTTGATATTAAGGCATGAAATTGTAATCATTGTTGAAATCTTTTTGTGCAGAATCTTTCTGCAGTAGCTATTGACCCTGCAATGTCAGGTGGCGTGAATGTCAATATTATTTTTGCCAAGACAGTTTTTTAAAGAATTGAATGCATGGGGCATATACTGAATATTATTCTGAATGCAAGGGAATAAGGATCATTCATTGATGTGTCTGCAACTCATATTTCATTGCCACCCATGTTCTTGCCCTTATCGTGCAGAAGTTTCTACTCCAATGGTGAGTTCAACTCTCGTCCCCATTGTAGAGCAAATTTCTGCAGAATTCAATGAACCACTATTTTATAATTCACCTATTTTGGACAATATGGTAGAAAACCAGCAGATTTTAAAAATTAATTCATGGGATATGGGCATCGCTGGCTCAGCCAGCATTTATTGCCCATCCCTAATTGCCCTTTTAAGTGTAAATAATATTAGACGGAGACTTTGAGCTTCGTTGCAGGAGTTTATTACCACAATATCGTGGAGAGCCTGCAATGGTTAATGGCCATTCACCAGCGCTCTGAGTTACAGCAGAATAGAGCATATCTTTATACACCGAAATAAGCAGGTTTTCGTGCAAAACAATATCTGGTCTGACCATGTTTATATTAGACAACCTTGGGAGTGCGACTATAGTCTCTTGGTTTATTATTTCTTAACTGACAATATTTTGCAGTACATTCTGGTGTCCTTGGCTAGAACAGCTTGTCAGCAAAATAGGATTAATCTAAAAGTTGTTTACCAGCACTTTGTACTTTACCCATCATTCTAAGATATGGCTAATAACAGTGTTGAAATATAGTCATGAAATCCAAGCATGCTACAGCAAATGCTTTTTTAAAATAATAGCAACTGATATTAATATCAGTGATCCACTGCAATTAACAATTCCTCATATTACTTTCCTTCTACAATTCCCTCCTTGTTGATCTTTTGATCAACACCTTTTAATAAATTATCGTGTCTTCCATATCAAAGGGTGGTTTATAATGTTCGGAAAATGAATATATTACAGTAATTCCATCCTCACATGTTCCTTGAGTGTTAGGAGGCTGGTACCAAGATGGTAATGCTGCCAGGGTTCCTCCTACATTCGCACAATATCCTGTGCAACATTTAATAAGTAACCATACAACAATTAATATTATAAGGGTGATTATAATCCAGAATACTATTTTCTGTCCTAATGTTCCTAACCAGCCAAACCCTAAGTCCCAACCTTCATTGTCATGCATCCTGCTTGCGGACTGAATGGGGGTGTTCTGAAAAGTGGCCTGTCAGAAATCTTGATAAAGATCTTTATAAAGATACAGACCGGGATCTGTGCATATTCATGAGGGCCCCGGCAGTTTCTGATAGGAGTTCTGGTCCCTTCAATCAAGAGGTGCTCAGATATTAAAATGGGCAATAAACAGCAGCATGTTTGTGCTTCTGGGGCAGGATTCTCCCCTACCCGGCGAAGCAGGGGGTCCCGGTACCAAGGAGTGGCGTGAACCACTCCGGCGTCGGGCCGCCCCAAATGTGCGGAATCCTCCGCGCCTTCAGGGGCTAGGCCGGCCCTGGAGTGGTTTGCGCCGTGCCGGCCGGTGGGGAAGGGGCTTGGTGCCACGCTAACAGGCGGCGAAGGGCCACTGCTGGCTGGTGCGAGTTGGCGCATGTGCAGGAGCGCCACCGTGTGCTGGTGTCATCCCAGCGCATGTGCGGGAGGGTTCGTCTCCACATCGGCCATGGCGGAGGACCACAGTAGAGTTTCCCCACGGCAAAGGCCAGATCCCCCCGCGCCGCCCCCCCCCCCAAGAACGGCACCCCCCCCCCCCCCCACGCGCCCCCCCCCCCCCCCCCCCCCCCCCCCCCCCCGGCGATTCTCCGACCAGGCAGGAGGTCGGAGAATCCCGCCCCTGATTCCCATTTAATTTTGTTCCTGCTTCTCACCCAGCTTTGGGAAGTATTTTATATTTATTAACAGCTAAGGGAGAAATACATTCATGTGTCTTGGCCATTGGTACTGACGTCCAGCTTGATTTGACATTGATTTGATTTATTGTGTTGTTGCTCGTTCTGGTGAGTGCACTTTGCACTCAATTGGCTCTGTTTTATTACTTAGCTCTAGAGTCGCCAGGTATCCTTATGATACCACCATGAGGTTCAAGTTCAAGTTCAGATCAATTACTCAATACACCGATTAGTAAGGTTCAAAACAAGACACGTTTATTAATACACAGTTATTCACTACTCATGCATATAATACTAAAAGACTAAACTATTCCTACCACTAATAGGCCAATACTTATCTGGATAAGGGAACCCGCCGGATCAGGGAACAATGGCCTCTTGCACTGTACTGGATCTGCAGGCTTCCAGCTGGTATGGACTAAGGGGTCAGGAGTGTCTATCTCGTAGCGTGCGTTGTATGACACTTACTTGGTGGTGCAGCAATTGGCCAGGCCTCTCCTTCTTACGGTCAAGTTCTTCAAGAGCTGCTAAGATGTTCTGCTGAGGGGGCCGGCTAAGAGAGCGAACTGAACTTGGAACCTGACTTTTATAGGTCCCAGGGGCTTTGCGCCCTTTTGGGCGGACCCCGAGCTTACTGTCAATCGATTGGATCTCATACCAATCGATTGGTATGAATCCCCCCCAATACTGAGGCTGTCCCTCGATTGCGGGGCGGTTCTTCCTGGCTTGTTTGTCTCCTTTCTTTCAGTCCCCCGTTGGTGCCGAGAAGTCTGACCTGCTATAGAATGTCCCAAAATGTAGCTAATCGTTGTATCCAGTGTTCCTGTGAATCGCTCATTAATATGCAAACTGCTGGTTTCGGTGCTGTCTGCTTTCTTTGCAGGCAGAATACACAGGGAGATTCTGCAACCTGCTTGTCTTCCTTAAAGTGTCCAATTTTCCCTGCGTGCTTTGTAAATCGCCATTTTGGATCGGGAAGTGGCCAACTTCGGTGGCTACAGTGTCATGTGAGAGTACCTTTAAGAGATGGGTGTTTTTTTTATAGAATAACTGTAGTGGGTGTACCTTTAAGAAATGGGTGTTTATTACTGCAGTGATGTCACAGAGTGGGTGGAGCTGGGCTGTCTGTCTGCTTTACTTTCGTTTTTGAGCAGGCTGCTATAGAGTGAGGTTTTCTCTGTGTTAAAAGGGTCTTTTGTCTTCTGGATGTTGTTTGGGAATTTATTAAGGATTACTTAGTATTGTATTCTTTGGGGTTGTATTTGAATTGATGGTTGCTAAGATCTTCATGTATGTTTTAAAAAGACTAACTTGAGTTCATAGAATAAACATTGTTTTGCTTTAAAAAATACTTTTCCATTTCTGCTGTACCACACCTGTAGAGTGGGCCATGTGCTCCCCATACCACAATCTATTAAAAGTTGTGGGTCAGGTGAACTCCATGATACACTTTGGGGTTCCCTACACCCTGGCCCATAACAAATGTCACATGTAGCGAAGTACAGTGAAAAGTATTTTTCTGCGACCAAGGGAACGGACACAGAACATACACAGTAGAGAAAAACAAAGCAAATACATGGGAAGGGCAGCATAGCACAATGCTGCCAATTCCGAGGGAAAGTTGTTGAGGAGTCTAGTAGCTGTGGGGAAGAAGCTGTTCCTATGTCTGGATGTGGTAATTGTGTGACCAATGCACTCCTCAATATTCAAACAGAAAGCAAAACAACACTTACATTTACAATAATAAAGGAAGGTTCAGCAGATATGGCTACACTGGTTCAACAGTTCTGAAAGAAGAACAATATTGATAAAGACACACATTGCAGTATTGGCACAGGAAGGACTTGGAGTTGGACCCACTAAATTGGCATCTGCTATGATTTTTAGCTGCTGCTTCTCCATCCTGCTGATGCAGACATTCACATCACGAGTGGGTAGTTTTACACATTTATAGAGTGACTGTCAAAGGGATGGCTGCACTATAAATTGGGTGTTATTTTCAAATAACAGAAGAAAAATCCAAAACTGGTTTGAAATGCAGTTCAGGGAAGAGGTAAAACTTAGCTGTTGTTATTAAATGAGCATTCAAGAGAGCATGAAGATTAAATCATGTCCTGATCTCCAGTGTGTTGAAAAGGGCCTTACCATTGAGCAATTGAATATCAGATAGCAAATGCCTGCGTATGGAAAAGGCTCAGGATTACTGTGGAGTAAGGCGGGAAAATATTAGAAAAAGATACAATCTAAATACATGGCACTCTTGCAACATATCACAGAAAAATATAAAGAAACAAATAGAGGTTTAGGTTCTCTCAGGAATGCTGACCTTCAGGAGCTTAGTGGTAGAACTCTGACCCAGAAGGAAGACTACTCATATTAATCTGATATCAAAAGAAGGCAATGCAAGGGATTATTGCATAGCATGTTTGGATTAGCCATAGATAGGGAAATTACATTTTCAATCTGCATCCCTAAAGTTGTGCCCCATTGTGATTTAGGTTTCCCATTCCAAGGAAGAGGAGACACTCATGAAAGTGAAGAAATTATTCTAACATCCACGCCAAGACAAAATGAACCTTGAAAAGCTTTTGGCTAAATATCTTAAGAGTCTGATTGTAGGAAGATTTGTTTTGTTTAAGAATAGGGACTGTGAGGTGAATATGATTGTAGAATCATAGAAACAGGAAACAAAGCAGAACAAGCCACCTGGGCCATTGTATCTGCATGAACTCTTTGAAAAGTTACCCAAAGCATCCCTGGTACTTTCTCCAGAACTCTACAATTTGTTTCCTTTCAAGTAATCATCCAATTCCCTTATGAACGTTACAACTGAATCTATTTCCACCAGCCTTTCAGCACTGCGTTTAACATAACAACAACTTGCTGCATAAAAAAATGTTTCATCATTGTCAACTTTGGTTTGTTTGCCAAAATCAATGTCCTCTGTTCCCCAACCTTTCTTCTGCTGCAAACAGTTCTTCATTATTTACTTAAACAAAACCATTCATGGGCGAAATCTATCCGTCACGCCGGGTAGGGGAGAATCCCGCCCCAGGATTCTGAACACCTCTATCAAGAATGTTTCAGCAACCTCAAAACTGTTCAGATTTATGTCTTGCACAAAGTATATTTGCAATTTAGATTTTTGAGGTTCGTCAAGCTTTTCCTCTGTAGAAATTAGAGTCAAAGCAGCCTTCATTTAACTGTTTTTCTGCTGATGTTTTCCATTCTGAAGTGCCTGGCCTACTCATCGCTTAGTGAGAATTCTTTGTACCATCTCTTCAAGCTAAAAGCCTGTAATTTTCTTCATGTAATTAGTTTTAAAGCTAGTAATTCTCAATCAGGTGTTGGCTGTTATACTAATGAATACCTGTCTGTTATCAAATTTCTCTCACAAGGTGTTAAATCAAGCAAATAGAATGTAGAGCAACAGATCACATGCTTCAGTGAAAATGTGAAATTAATAGATGCTATGCTGGAGCAGAAATTGGTTGCAACCCATTTTCATGCAAATAGCCAATGTTGCATAGATTCAACGGAGAGGCTGAACATTCTCACAGATTTGGGCTGCAAACCTCATGGTCAGAGAACCATGAAATCCCTACAGTGCAGGAGGCCATTCGGCCCATTGGGTCTGCACCGGTCCTTGTAAACAGCACCCTTCTTAAGCCCAGGCCTCTACCCTATCCCCGTAACGTAGTCACTCCACCTAACCGTTTGGACACTAAGGGGCAATTTAGCATGGCCAATCTACCTAACCTGCACATCTTTGGACTGTGGGAGGAAACCGGAGCATCCAAAGGAAACCCACGCATACACAGAGGGAAAGTTCAAACTCTGCACACAATCACCCGAGGTCAGAATTGACCCTGGGTCCCTGGAACTGTGAGGCAGCCGTGCTAACCACTGTGTCATTGTGAGCCCTAACAATTTACACATGTCGGTGGTGCTTGTTGTGGCTAGAGGCAGCTCACCTTTTGTAAGGGTTTCAATTTCAAACAACACATCTTACACCAGAGTCAAAGTAGCTATTAATACACATCTTCCTGATATGTATTAATGACCTAGACTTTGGTGTACATTTTCAAATTTGCGGAAGATAGGAAACTTGGAAGCATGGTGAACTGTAAGGAGGGTGGTGTGGAACTTCGAAGCGATATAGACAAGTTAGTGGAATAGATGGAAAAGTGGAAGATGAAATTCAATGCAAAGAAGTATGATGCAATTCATATTTGCTGGAATAACATGGATGGACAATGGGCGTGATTGGATAAGCATATGGATGATAAGGGAATAGTGTAGGCCTTTAGTTTTTGACTTCCCATGTCGGTGCAACATCGTGGGCCGAAGGGCCTGTACTGCGCTGTATCGTTCTATGTTCTATGTTCCATGTTCTATGATTCTGCCAAAATGGAAAAAGTCCCCTAGCGAAGACGTTTAGCAGCTTGTGCTCGCAGTGCCTAGAAACACACGGCACGCATTGAATAAGGGATCTGAATGAGGAATGTGCAACTAAGACTGTACATAGCCCAATTTTGTACAATGGGGAGCTCCACTCGCCGGAACTCCCCATTGGAGCAAGAGATTGGGATGCCATTTTTAAAAATAAATTTAGAGCACCCAATTCATTTTTTCCAATTAAGGGACAATTTTAGCGTGGCTAATCCACCTACCCTGCACATCTTTGGGTTGTGGGGGTGAAACCCGTGCAAACACGGGAAGAATGTGCAAACTCCACACAGACAGTGACCCTGAGCCGGGATCGAACCTGGGACGTCGGCGCCGTGAGGCAGCAATGCTAACCACTGCACCACCGTGCTGCCCCCGGGATGTCATTCAAAATGACAGAGCAATCTCCGAGGCCCCCAAAACAATCCCCCCCTCCCCCACCCCCAGCTCAAACACAGTCCCCTTCCCCTCCTCCCGCAACATCCACGCTAGGCAACACCGGCCTGATCACACGCACACATAAATACCTTTTTAAACCCTGGCAGTGCCCATGACAGCTGGCAGTGCCAGGCTGGCACCCAGGGGCACTGTCAGGGTGGCACCAGAAGATCCAGGGCACCAAACTGACCAAAGGGCATGCAGCTGGGAGCTGCAGATCCCATGGGAGACCCCCACAATTGCCCATATGTCTGGTCCCCATTTGTGGGGACCAGTGCTGAACGGTGCTTCCTGAGGTCTCTGAGGCAAAAATGTTTAACCCCAAAGTCTCAGGTACCTCGGGAATCTGCACATTAGAGTGAGGTTTACTGCCCCGCTCTGATATGCAGATTTTCTAAAAGGTGATCCCGCTCATTGTGGGCAGGATTCACATCGCAACGTCTTGCGGGAACCCGTTGAATCTCACGAGGCGTTGCGAGCCGGGTAGATCCCGGGAGTGGGGTCCCCCGACTTTCAACAGCCGCTCTGCGCCGTGGCGAGCTGCGTTTCCCATCGAGTCTCCACCGACCCACTTAAGCCCTCACTTCCACCCTATTCCCGTAACCCAGTTATCCCTCCTAACCTTTTCGGTCACTAAGGGCAATTTATCATAGCCAATCCACCTAACCTGCACGTCTTTGGACTGTGGGAGGAAACCGGATCACCCGTAGGAAACCCACGCAGACATGGGGAGGACGTGCAGACTCCGCACAGACAGTGACCCAGCCGGGAATCGAACCTGGGACCCTGGCGTTGTGAAGCCACAAGATAGATAGGGTGGAAGATAGATAGGTGGGTCGGTGCAGACTCGATGGGCCAAATGGCCTCCTTCTGCACTGTATGTTTTAAACAAAAAAAAAAGACCCACCTGTTATGTTCAGGTGCTTGGCCGGGAAGAATGATGCACAGAAGAACGTCTAGTCTTGACGAGTTAAAGTGTTGTATTATAAAATAAATGCGCGGTAAAGACAACTATGAGAAATATATTACAAACTGCTGATACTGGAAAATTATCCTCAAGCTACTGCAAGTATGGCCATCCACTAACACGACTATCTTCTAACTCCTCGAGGTACAGAGTCATGTGGTAGTTTGACACTGCCACCTGTTGGTCAGAGGTAGGTTACATCATTATACACATTACTTCTTGTGCATATCATCACACCACCTACGAGCGATCAGTGACGCGAAGGCTAAAACATCTACCCCCAGAACCGCCTGCAGCTCTGGCTAATCCATCACCCCAAATATGGCTTCTAGGGGACTGGGCTCCACGTCCACAAGTAAAACCCCTGAAATGGTGCTGAAAACCACCCTCCAAAACCTTTCCAGCTTCGGGCAGGACCAAAACATATGCACATGGTTCACAGACATCCTCCACCCCTTTAAACATCCAGCTCATCCTAGATTTTGTAAGGTGCACCCAGTACACTACCTTCAGCTGTATCAGCCCCAGCCTTGCACCCGATGTTGAGGTGTTTACCTTCCAGAACACCTCACGCCACAGACCGTCCTCCAGCACCGCACCCAACTCTTCCTCTCATTTCGCCTTAACCCCATGAGGGACTCCCCCTCGTCCTCCAAAATCCTCCTGTAAATCACCAAGGTGACCCCCTGAATGCCTCCAGTAATAAGGAGACAGGTGCTGTTGGAAAGGTAGGGAAGACCTTCCTCGCAAAGCCCCCGACCTGCATTTACTTGAAACGTTCACCCCATGCCAGCCCAAACCTCTCGCCCAGCTCCTCCAAACTCACAAGTCGCCTGCCAGCAACAGGTCCTTCATTTCCTGAATCCCCCTCTTTTCTCATCATCAAAACCTCACATCCATCCTCCCCGGCTTGAGCCCATGATTCCCCTAATCGGCAAACCCCTGACCTGGCACCCAACCTAAAGTGCTGTCTAAACTGCCTCCAGATGTTTAATGTGGCCACCACCACCGGACACACCGAATACTCCGAGCCCATCGGGAGCGATGTTGTTGCCAGCGCCTGCAACCCCTGACCCCATTAGGGCAGCATGGCAGCACAGTGGTTAGCACAGTTGCTTCACAGCTCCAGGGTCCCAGGTTCAATTCCCACCTTGGGTTGCTGTCAGTGCGGTGTCTGCATGTTCTCCCCGTGTCTGTGTAAATTTCCTCAGGGTGCTCCGGATTCCTCCCACAGTCCAAAGATGCGTGGGTTAAGTGGATTGGCCATTCTAAATTGCCCTTAGTGTCCAAAAAGGTGAGGTGGGGTTACTGGGTGACGGGGATAGGGTAGAGGCACGGGCTTAAGTAGGGTTTCTCTTTCCAAGAGCCGGTGCTAACTCGATGGGCCGAATGGCCTCCTTGTGCACTATAAATTCTATGATTCAAGAGCCTACCTCCATCCTTAAGCAACAAGCACCCCCCTCCCCACCTCCCTGCTCCAGCCCCGCACCTTCTCTGCATTTGCCAGCCAATAGTAATACAACAAATTTTGGAAACGTAACCGCCCCCCTCCCCCTGCCTGCTGCCCCCTCTGCAGTATCACTCTCCTAACCCTGGTCACCATCCCAACCAAACAAACAAGGAGACAGAAACATAAAACAGGAATTGTGGCCAAACATTCATCCATTCTTACGGCACCCGGCCCGCCAATAGCAGAGGGAGATTGTCCCACCTCAGCAAATCATCCATCACCCTCCCCATCGGCCAATCAACCTTCACCCTCCCCACCAGCAAATCAGCCTTCAGCCTCCCCACCAGCAAATCATCCATCACCCTCCCCATCGGCCAATCAGCCTTCACCCTCCCCATCAGCAAATCAGCCTTCACCCTCCCCATCGGCAAATCAGCCATCACCCTCCCCATTGGCCAATCAGCCTTCACCCTCCCCACCAGCAAATCAGCCTAGAGCCTCCCCACCAGCAAATCAGCCTTCAGCCTCCCCACCAGCAAATCAGCCATCACCCTCCCCATCGGCCAATCAGCCTTCACCCTCCCCATCAGCAAATCAGCCTTCACCCTCCCCATCAGCCAATCAGCCTTCACCCTCCCCATCAGCCAATCAGCCTTCACCCTCCCCATCAGCAATCAGCCTTCACCCTCCCCATCGGCAAATCAGCCTTCGCCCTCCCCATCAGCCAATCAGCCTTCACCCTCCCCATCAGCAAATCAGCTTTCACCCTCCCCATCAGCAAATCAGCCTTCACCCTCCCCATCGGCAAATCAGCCTTCAGCCTCCGCACCTCGAGTGACATCTTCATCACTGTCGGCTTTGCTGGGAAATCGGCCCTCCACCCACTCTTTCACCACAGTCATTATCTCCCTCCAAAGCTTGGCAAACAGCCTCTCAAACCCCACCAACATCACCTGGGTGTCTTGGATTACTTCAAAGGTTCTTTGTGATTCAGACACAATGTAAGACAACAACGACAGAAGTTCGTTTATTCTACTCTATTGATAAGAATAACGTGATATAAGAATATAATATAAGACAAGAATACAGCACAACAATCCTTCGCCCATCAGCTCGTCGGGGACCCTGGGATTGATGGAGGCTCCGAGATTCAGCCCTTGACACCTGCCGAGACTCAGGTATGAGGTGAATTTCAATGAACAAGTTAAAGGGCCTCATATTTATAGTGTAGTAAATGACACCAGTTTCTCGCCGATGTCAGATTCTCAAGACCCCTCAACATGACAGAATCGCGGCGCCCACTGCTTGGCCCGGAGAATCGCATTAGGTGCCCCGACGACCGATTCTCCAGGGCGAAAGTGATTCTGCGGCCTGGCTGGGCCTATGTCCCGACGGCGTGGTTCTATCCACCTATAAAAAATCGTGAAGCCGGCGTGCTGTCTGATGCAGCTGCGGGAGGAGGTAGAGGTTGGCATGAGGAAACCACGGGTTCCTGAAACGGATACTGGCCGTGATTTCTGTGGGGGGGGGGGGATTCCAGGGTCAGGGGAGGGAAGGGGAAGGGGAGGGACAGGCCGAGCAGTCGGGGAGCCCCGTCATGACAGGGCGGTGCCCACGCTTCGAGCCCCATTACGGCGGCCATTTTGTTGGCAACCTACTCTGGCTCCTGGATGAACGCAGGCTTAACGGCCGTCCCCCCCTCTCCCAGACCACCCCACCCTCCCAGACCACAGGAGACACCCACCGGGGGAACAACCAGGGCCACAATGACGACATCCCCCATTGAGGGCAGTGCCATCAAACCGTGGCCCTGGCCGCAGGGATAGGCGCCAGAAGCGGGGGCACTGGTGGGGTGGGGGAGGGGGGCATGTGTGGCTGGGACGTGCGGTGCCAACCGGGGCAACCATGTAGCCCATAACACCCAGTCGTGCACGGGTCCATTCCTCAATGGTAACATCTTCTCCGTTCTTATGGCCTGCAAATCATGTTTGGTCACCCCACATCGATGTTGGCTGCCGTGGTGGGGTCCGCTGCCCTGCATGCAGCCCGGTGGCAGCATCTTGCACAGGCAGCTCAGAGAGGAGGCGGAAGCTGCAGCAGAGGAGCAGGCTGCAGAGGGGCAGGTGACAGTCCCCCAGGCTGGAGGGCCACCTGCCCGACAGGCCTAGGAGGGGGAGGAGGTGGTGGTGCCAAGAAGACGCCTGATGAGGCCCCGCGTGTACCGGTGCTATATGTCCTTTGGGGAACTCCCGGACCGGGAGGCTGCGGATGAGGCGGGGTACCGTCGCTCACATCTGCCACATAGTTGCACATCTGGCACTGTGTGGGAGTGGAGGAGGACACCTGCAACCAGTGGCCGTCAAGGTAACGGTCGCTCTGAACCTCTATTCCAGTAGCCGATTGGGGACCTGTCCAGCATCTCGCAGGCATCGGTGCACCGGTGCATCCATGACGTCACTGACGCCTTGTCTGCCCTGGTGAAATATTACATCCAATTCCTTGTGGACCCCGCCCACCAGGATGCCCAGGCAGCGGGCTTCGCTGCCGTCGGCGGGATGCCCCAGGTCCAGGGAATAATCTCTGGGGTGCATGTTGCTCTGCGGCCACCTGCGGATAACATGCCGATGTTCACGAATACAAAGGGGCACTACTTCATGATGTTCAGGTGGTCTTAGAAGATCTTGCACATCTGCGGTGGGTACCCAGCGAGCACGGGCTTTTGATCTACGCACGTTTCATCAACAGGGAGGTGGCGGTTGATGTGTAGGGGCACGGACACCACAATACCACACCGCTTCACCACCAGGCACCTCACCTCCCACACCATCGAACACCCTCACCTGTCCCACCACCAAACACCCTCTCTTCCCCCACCACCGATCGCATGCACCTCCCACACTGCCGAACCAAACACATGCGCACCACCCCTCCATTCTATATCCAGCTGCGGCACAAAGAGCTGCGGGCACAGGGGTGGAGAATAATGACAGCCCGCTCTGCGATGAGCTCCGAACTCCACATCGCTAGACAATGTCTTACTCATGCCCACAGTAGCACCTTCCACCTGTGTGCTCCCTGCATGCGAGCTGGCCAGTCCATCACTTGGTCATGTCGTATCGCTGGGGATGGGGTGATGGGGACGTTTGGAGGGTGGGGGCTGCACGGCCCTACCACTGGGCCTCACTCGTCCACCACCCCCCACTCCCAGTGACCATCACTTGCCGCCTTACCCCCGCACTCATCAGGCAGAGCACAGAGGCAGGCTTCATTGGTGTTCACATGTGTTTAATGTGCAGAGGTATATACATTCCATTCCCTCGCCCCTATAACTAAACTGTCCCCTGCACCCATGCCAACTTAACTGGTGTTTATCTTCCTGGCCTTACGGGCCCTATCACTACGCCTAGGTGATTCCTCTGATGGTACAGCAGGAATGGAGGTGGACTGCTGAGACTCCTGCCTTTCAACTAGGGTCCCCGTTGGCACATGTTTCCTGGGGTGGCCTGGCCTGGATGGGCCCGGCTGCTCGTCGTGTGTCCGACTGACGTGGTGCCGCCCTGTTCTGCCCGTACCCACCAGATACACCAGGGACAGGTGGGGAGGGGGCGAGGTGCGGCACTGTCCTGGCACCTCCCCTGCAGGACTTACCGGTAAGGGTCCCAAACCTCCTCAACTCTTGGGGTGCCCGATGGCCCCCGGGCTTCTCCATGGGATGGGGATTCAAGCTCGACCATACCCCGAGGCCCCCCCCCCCCGACACCTGGCGCTGCCAGTCCTGGAAGCCCTCTCTGGTATAGACCAAGGTCTGAACATTAGCGGCCATGGAGGACAGGGAGTGGGCCATCCCTGTCTGGGACTGCGCCATCTCCCTCTGGGTCTATGCGACGCCGGCCAGCACCTGGGCAATGGTACGATGCTCTCAGCCATGGCCTGCTGAGACTGGGCAACGCTGTGGAGCGCTGCTGCAATCTGCAGCTGGCTCTGTCACCTGGCTGCCTGTGAGTGGACAGCCTTGTCCTGGGCCATGGCCCCCGCCTGCAGATAGCCTCAGGCCTAATTGCAAACAGTACAAATGGAATTCCTTTATCCCAATCCTCTGGATAATCTTGACAATAAGCCCTCAACATTGTCTTTAACATCTGATGCCACCTTTCTAACGCTCCCTGTGATTCTGGATGGTACGTAGTTAATTTAAATTGTTTTATTTCGAAGCTATCCATAGCTTAACCTTGAGGTAAAATTTGATCCTTGATCCGATTGTATTTCTGAGGGTTGTCCATATCTAGTAAAGAATTTAAGTAACTCTTCCACAATCTTTCAGCTGTAATATTGCTTACTGGAATGGCCTCTGGAAACCTAGTAGACACATTCATTATAGTCAAAAGATATTGATTCCCACTTTTTATTTTAGGACGCGGTCCTGCGCAATCAGTTAAGACCCTTGTAAAAGTTTCTGAAAAATGCTGTAATAGGTATTAAGGGTGCTGGTTTTATCACCGCTTGAGGTTTCCCTATCATGTGGCATGTGTGACATGATGGACAAAATTTAACTACATCTTTATGTAGTCCAGGCCAACAAAAATGTTTTTGTATTTTAGCTTGAGTTTTCCTTACTCCCAAATGACCTCCTACATGTGCTACTCGCAACACCTCCTTTCTATACCATGGCGGCAATACCACTTGATGAACTCCTGCCCAATTTTCATCCATCTGTATATGTAAAGGTCTCCATTTTCTCATTGAGACATCATTTTAAGTTAATAACATTCTGGTATACACTCAGATTCCTCTTCCGTGTATGCTTTCTCATACATCCGTTTTATTTTGATATCTTTCTGTTGTAACTCTGCCAATTTTCCTGAACTAAAAATATCTGCCTCATCCTCCACCTATTCTTGTACGTTTCCATCCATCTGATTAGAAATCGTTTCTGATAATTGAACTTCAACTTTACCTTCACTCTTTGATTTCTCCTCTTGTCTTAACCTGTGACTTTGCAGCCTTGTTACTACACAATCCAGAAAAATCCCAGGATATTCTTCCTTCAACACTTCAGTTGTTTGATTTTCCACTGGCTTATCAACCACAGCAGGCATCACTCCCACCTGCGATCCAACTATATCATTACCCAAGATAAACTGTATTCCTGGACAAGATAATTTCTCTATTGCTCCTGCAACCACTTCACCACTCATCACTGGACTTTCCAACCTTACCTTATATAATGGAACACCACTCTTCTCACCCTGAATTCCACATATTACCACCTTTTCTGGCAATATTCCTCCCAAACTCCATAACTCATCATCTTTAACCATCAAAGATTGACTAGCTCCCGTATCTCTTACCTACTCCTCCTGGTAAACATGAGTAAACTGTATCCACACAAGTGAATTCTTTAAAGAGATCTGGCACCTTCTTATCAATCACCTCTTGATCAGGCTATACAATCTTTTGCATCTCCTTCACGTCACTTGGTCTTTCCTTTACCACTTTAACAAGCCCCACTGTCTTATCCTGTTTTACCACATCATCCTTCCCACTGCTTTTCTTCAACCACCAACACTGTGACTTTCCATGGCCTAGTTTATTACATAAAAATATCTGAAACATTTCAATTCTATTCCACCTTCCTGGATTTCTTTTATAATCTGAGGTACACTCTCCATATATCTCCCATCAGATCCCATTTACCTTTACCACTTGGATATTTCTGTTTTCCCTAGTTTCTATCCCTCACAGGCTGAAACTGATGTTGGAAACCAAACTTTGATTTCTGAACTAATTAATAATCATCAGCCATTTCTGCTGCTAATCTCGCAGTTTTAACCCTCTGCTCTTCCACATGAGTTCTCGCTCCATTAGGAATTGAATTTTTAAACTCATGCAAAATTATAATTTCTCTAAGAGCTTCATACGTTTGTTCTATTTTCAAAGCTCATATCCACCTATCAAAATTACTCTGTTTGATCCTTTCAAACTCCATGAATGTTTGACCAGGTTCTTTCCTTAAATTTCTAAATCTTTGTCTGTAGGCTTCAGGCACTAATTCATATACACCTAAGATGGGTTTTTTGCACTTCTTCATACGTCCCAGATACCTACTCTGATAGTGATGCAAATACTTCACTAGCTCTACCTCCCAACTTTGTTTGAATCAGTAATACCCACAAGTCCTGTGGCCATTTCATTTGTTTAGCTACCTTCTCAAATGAAATGAAAAAGGCTTCTACCTCCTTCTCATCAAACTTCTCATCAAACCTTGGCAATGCTTGGACATTTTTAAATAGATCCCAACCAAGCCTTCGACTATGATGCTCATGCTCACTATCCTCATCACTATCCTCAGACTATACATTTGTCTTTACATCTGCAATTTTAACTGACTTTCATGTTTCATGGCCATTTTCTGAAGTTCAAAGTCTCTCTCTTTTTCTTTTTCCCTGATCTGCACCTCCCTTTCTCTTTCTTTTTGATCTGCTCGGACTATTCTTTCTCTTTCCCATTCCTCTCTCTCCTTTTCTCTTTCTTCTCTCTTTTTCTTTCTCCCTCATTTCGTATTCAAGCTGCTTTAATTCTTTTTCATGTTCAAGCTGCTTGATCTGTAATTGAATTCTTGTCATTTCCAATGATTCTGACTGTGACATGTGACCTTCTCCTCCCCCCAAAATGTCTGAGACTCTGAAAGAGCCATTGTCCACAACACACTCCCTACTTAAACTGGAATACCATATCTGAAAAGCAAACACAAATATGCTCACCCCTCACTGTCTTTGAGTTCACTAAGCTAACCCAATCACGAAAGGTAGACCTTTATCCCACGCGACCCCAATTTGTTATGGGCCAGGGTTTAGAAACATCCAAAGTATATCATGGAGTTCCACCTGACCCACAACTATTTATAGATTTTGGTTATGAGGAGCACAAGGGCCTACCTCTCAGCAGGGTCTCACTTGGCCCACCCACGCTACTTCCACCCTGGCGACTTCCCTTTCTTGTGGCCCGCCAACCATGCCCAGGGCCCTCTGTGCAACTACGGTGGGGGACCGCAGTTCCGCCGATCCCCCTCTAGTTTCTCCTGCTCCCGGAGGTTATGGCCGGTATGGGTGCCAACACATAATGCAGGGTAGGGGTTCGGCCGTTCTTCAGGTGGGGATTGGGCGGGGTGTTCATGGGTGTGTGGTATGGGGGTTAGTGCCAGGAGCACAGTGCTGCCTACTCACCCTGGCTGCCCTGAGGAGGTTGCACAGTTTCTTTTAGCATGGCTGGCAGATCCAGAAGGTTTTGCTGATGCCGCTCACCACCTCTGCCACCTGCGCCCAGGCATGGCGACGGCAATGGCTGGAAGCCTCCTTCTTGGGCCATGGTACAGGGTAGCCAGCCTCTCCTCCATCGCATCCATGAGAGTCTCGAGCTCGACATCGTTTACTAGTGGTGCCATGCGTCTTGTTGCCAGCTTGTAGGCTGGGATGGTATGTGTGGGGAGTGAAGTGTGTATATAGAATCATAGAATCCCTACAGTGCAGAAAGAGGCCACTTGGCCTATCGAGTCTGCACCGACCCTTCAAATGAGCATTCCACCCATGTCCACCCGCCCTATCCCTGCAACACCATAACCTAATCGACACATCCCTGGACACTAAGGGGAAATTTAACATGGCCAATCCACCAAACCCATACATCTTTGGACTGTGGGAGGAAACAGGAGCACCCGGAGGAAGCCCACGCAGACACTGGGAGAAAGTACAAACTCCACATGGACAGTGAACCAGGGCCGGAATTGAACTCGGCTCCCTCGCATTGTGAGGCAGCAGTGATAACCACTGTGCCACCGTGCCACCCCATGCTGCAGTTTGTCAGCCTCCTGGATATCAATTGCAAACCCGGCAGGTCTCGCACCGTTTTATTGAAATCAATTGGGTTCCACGTGACGCCCGTGCTAGCTCCTTAACAGTCGCTGAATCAGTCCAGGTGCAGCCCCAGTTTTGCTGTCATGGAAACCCACAAATCCTGCTGGAAATTACTGTTTATGTTAGCCTCTTGTACTCGATTGGCCAACTTGGACCCTTTTCAATGGGATGCTAACTCAATTTAATTCTTCATGGTTCATTGACTTTAAAGATAGTCCAGTGTTCAACATTGTTGCCCAATGTATGGCAGGATAATAGTTATGTTACTGGACTAATAATCCAGGAGTCTGACAGCAGAGTACAGTGATAGAAAATACAACATAGAACATAGAATATACAGTGCAGAAGGAGGCTATTCAGCCCATTGAGTTTGCACTGACCCACTTGAGCTCTCACTTCCACTCTCTCCCCCTAACCCAATAACCCCTCCTAACCTTTTTGGTCACTAAGGGCAATTTATCATGGCCAATCTACCTAACCTGCATGTCTTTGGACTGTGGGAGGAAACTAGAGCACCCGGAGGAAACCTACACAGACACGGGGAGAACCTGCAGACTATGCACAGACAGTGACCCAGCGGGGAATCGAACCTGGGACCCTGGCGCTGGGAAGCCACAGTGCTATCCACTGCCCCTGGAAGCAGAAGTTCAAATCGTGCCACAGCGGCTGCGGAATGTGAATTCAATTAGTTACATAAAAATCTGGAATAAGAAGCCACCATCAGCTATCGTGTCCATGACACGATTGTCATAAAAATCTATCTCCTTTACTCATGCCCTTCACAGAAGGAAATATCCAATGTGACCCCTACCCAGGTCAAGGCCCAAACCATGTGTGGCTAACCCTTAGTCGAAATAGCTCAGCAAGCCACTCAGTTGTGTTTCAGAAAACAGCTCATGACCACCTTCTCCTGGGCATTTAGGGATGGGCAGCAAATGCTGACCTTGTCAATGATGGCCACATCCCATGAATGAATTTAAAAAAACAACAATAATAATAATTTATTGTTATTATAATAATAAATTATTATTATTGTCAATGATGGCCACATCCCATGAATGAATAAAAGAAATAAACAACTATGTGAGTGAAGGCAGCAGACGTTCTTGTGCAGCAATGATTCTCCCCATCAGGAATTTCCAGGCAATAAAATACCGGAAACATTTGACAATTGGTGATTTTAAAATGGTATATGACATACTTATAGTTTTATAATATAGTCTGGAATAAAAAAATACCCTCATCCATACAGCAAGCCAAACTGAGGAGCTATAATCGTGTAGTTTATTGTTACGATTTAGAGAAAGCATCGAGCCAATTTGAAAGTATTTAGCATGGTGTTCATTGCTGCTTTAAAATAATCAGTGGGTTCCAGTTGTTCAGAACTGCTACTCGTATTTGGATAAGGAAGTTGAACATATCCAAGCTCCTAATAATAGGAATTACCATCTACAATGATTGTTAAATTAATTCAACTCCCTTTTACTGTCCATGTCTGCTGGCTAACTCTGATCATTTTCAATGTGAAGTAAACTCGATTTCTTCCTTCAAGACTATTTCACGGTTCATTTACTTGAAAGGTGGTACAGTGCCCAGGAGTGTTGGCAATGAAGGCCATGTATTGTGTGCTGCTTGGAGTATTGGAATAGATTACTCAATAATGGATGGATTCGGTTGTTGATTGAAACCGCAAAACAGTTGCTGGGTATTACATACGTGCGTTCTCAGTGCAGAACGTTGCATTGTTGGAGCAAAGATAGTACAGCATTGACTCCAAGACTTTCTGATCATTAAAATTAATGGGCATGAAATCCTCTAGATGTGGTGCCCCATAGGCACTGATTCTGCGTGCGGTGCACAAATTTATAAGACCTGGACTCATTTAGCTCAAGTTAGCAACAGCAGCAAAAGTGGAATAGCTGATTTGCATTGTGACACAGTGTGGTGTTATTTGTGGGACTTGAAGAAGGCAGAAGAATTATCGGTCCTTCAACTAACTTTCTTTGCTAGTGACACAGATGAAACCAGCCAGTGCCTGAATAATGCATATTGAGAGGTTGGATTAATGTCACAAAGGTTTATCTTCAGTACCTTTTGAGCATCAAGGAGAATTTTGCAGAGCATTATCTTCTTCAAAGTTTTACCTCTACTTCTTCATTGCACCAGGAGATTGAGTGTGTGGAATAGAGTCCATGACACAATTGACAGATGGTAGGGGAAATTGAATAAGTCCATGTACAAATTAGTTAATGCAGTCAGTTGACTTTTTTCATTCCGTACATTTGCATGTTTTTGTATGCTTTTTGTATGGCATTTTGAACATTTTTCCCCGCAGACTTTCTGTCCTCACACTATCAAGATCTCTTGTTTAGCAAATTGCTTTGATTCTTTGCTGACTGGTTGCTGTTCTGTACTAAACTTCAACAGTAAAAAGAAATGAATGGGATCTATCCCTGCAATCCTATCCAAACCATTTAAGTATGACCATCCTCCACTTTAAGCCACTCTTATAGTGTTTTTCATTTCACTACACTTGATTCCATGAAATACACTACAGGTAAATTTTCATATTTAGTGCTCCTTAACACAGAATTTCATCCTGGACAGAAGTGTTCTAAAGGTTTGGATCTAGGGCCTACTAAAGACTTCAATCATGACTGGGTCATTAAGAAGATTAGCACAGCCTCAATGATTACTGTCCAGTGGCAGAAGTCATAATGACTTCTATCATTATGAAGTGCTTCGAGAGGTTGGTCATGAGACACATCAACACCATTCTCCTAGAATGCCTTGATCCACTGCAATTCGCATACTGCCAAAACCAGGCTACAGGGCACACCATCTCCCTGGTTCCACATTCATCCCTGGAGCATCTCAACAACAAGGCCTCCTATGTCAGATTCCTATAATCCCAGCCAAGATCATATCAAAACTCCAAAGCCTAAGACTTGGCTCCTCCCTCTGCAACTGAATCCTCGACTTCCTGACCCATAGATCACAATCAGTGAGGATAAACCAGCAACACCTGCTCCATGATAGTCCTCAATACCAGTGTCCCACAAAGCTGCGTACTTAGCCCTCTACTGTACTCTACTATACTCCCGCTACACACACAATTGTGTGGTGAGCATTGGCTTCAACTCCATCTGTATGTTTGCTGATGATATGACTGTAGTGGGTTGGATCTCGAATAACGATGAGTCAGAGTACAGGGGGAAGATAGAGAACCTGGTGGCGAGGTGTAACAACAATCTCTCCCTCAATGTCATCAAAACAAAGGAGCTTCAGGAAGTGAAATATCGTACACACCCCTGTCTGCATCAATGGTGCCGATGTGCACTGTCCTAGTCCACCCATGTCGACGCTATGACCAAGAAAGTACAACAGCGCCTACACTTCCTCAGGAAACTAAGGAAAATCAGCATGCCCACATTGGCTCTGACCAATTTTTACAGATGCACCATAAAAAGCATCCTATCTGGCTGCATTACAGCCTGGTATGGCAATTACTTGGCCCAAGAAACTACAGAGAGTCCTGGACAGAGCCCATCACACAAAACTGTCTCCCATCCATTCACTCTTTCGACATATGCCACTGCTTTGGGAGAGTGGGAAGCATAATCAAAGACCTCTCCCACCCAGGTTATTCTCTCTTCCAACCTCTTCCATTGGGCAGGAGGTGCAAAAATCTGAGAACACGCACTAACAGACTCATAAACAGCTTCTTCCCCGCTGTTACCACACTCCTGATTGACCCTCTTATGGACTGAACTGATCTCTGCATGCATCTTCTCTACTGAGTCGCGCTGTACTCCAGTGTTTTACAAACTTTTTTTCTGGGAATCCATTTTTACCAATTGGCCAACCTGCGGGACCCAACCCCGGCAGATCTTCGTCACTCACGCCGGCTGATCTTCGTCACTCACGCCGGCTGATCTTCGCGACTCAAGCCAGCTGACCTTCACGACCCACGCCAGCTGACCTTCACAACCCACGCCAGCTGACCTTCACGACTCACGCCAGCTGACCTTCGCGACCCACGCTGGTCGACCTTCGTGGCCCATGCCGGCTGACTTTTGCGACGCACGCTGGCTGACCTTCGTGACCCACGCTGGCTGACCTTCGTGACCCATCATTTTCTCTTACCTTGTTTGCTGCTGAAAAAATGGAGGAATCGCAATCGCGCCCAAAGTACATGGTGTCAATGTTGGGAGGCATGACCTGCTCTCTGCCTTCCTCCCGGCAGGAAGATTGCATACATTTTTTTAAAAAAAATCTGCGTCTCCGATTGCGCAAATTCACGGGCAACAGCTGCAGCAACCGGCTTTTGTTTTACAAGTTATTGAACGGCCTTCAAAAAGGCTGCAACCAGATTTTAAGACTCTGCGCATTCGCACTGATGAATAGGCACGCATGCGGAGTGCGGCCGCATTTTTTTAATATGTCTGTGGCCATTTTGAAGGCCACTTGAACCGGCATTATTAAAAGCCGGCTGCTGCGGCTGTTGCGGGTGGATTTGCACAATTCGAGAGCGTCGCGACGGCTGGCTCCGCGACCCACCCGACACCCGCCCGTGACCCACCCACGGGTCGCGCCCCCAACTTTGACAATGCCTGATGTACTCTATATGGTTCACCACATGTCTGTGTCTATGTACTTACATTGTGTATCTAGCGCATGCCCTATGTTTTTCATGCATGGAACGATCTGTCTGGATTATATGCAGAACAATACTTTTCACTCTATCTCAGTACACGTGACAATAAATCCAAATCCAATCCAAATCCAACCCCTCCAGGGATCCCTGTAATAGGAGAACCAACCACAGGCACACCTGTAATAGGGGGATCTCCACAGGGTCTCCTGCAATAGGGAATCCCTCCCCCCAGGAACGCCATGATCAAAGGGACCCCCACAGATACCCCCTGTCTAAAGGGACCCCGCCCCACAGACCAATCTCCTCACATAGACTCCCCCCACCCCCCTAGAAATGAGGTCCCTGCCTGGAAGCTAGCGAGCACTCCAGTGAGAAGAATTAGAGCTATAACACTTATCTTGGCACTCCACAATTCCATTCCCCGAAGGCAAACTGCTATGGCTTGCGTCTGGTTCCCATGGATCCATTAGCCATTCATAGCTTTCTAGAAATGGGCTGTGATGAACAGCTTCTACAAACTATCTGCAGCTTTGATTCGTTCATCTCCATTCAAGGGTCAGTGGCCTAAGTGGTGAAATCCCAATGTTTACAAACATTGACCACATCAAAGAGAGGTAAATGCATTCCAATCACTCAAGCATGTTATTGCACTGCACTTACCTCTTTTTTGGGGGGACAGGTAGTGCATTGTGAGAAGGGGGGGTGATCTTCGGTTGGGCTTGGATGGTCTCTTCCAATGTGGCCCTGGTGTAGTGGACCTTGTGGTAAGTGGGTAACTGCGAGGTCCACTACATCAGGGCCACGCTAGGAGAGACCACTAGTGATCCACGCCCACATGATTCCCGGCCGTGGAAACTGGACTTCTGGCACCTGCAGGGACAAAAGCATGGAAACACCTTTGACAAACAGTCATCCAGACTGGAAATGTTAGCTCCCTTCTCTCTCCACAGATGCTTTCCGAACTGCTGAGATTGTCCAGTATTTTCTGTTTGTGTTTCAGGTTTCAGCATCAGCAATAATTTGCTTTTATCCTGGAAACACCACGACCTGTAAGCTCTCCTCCAAGCTACACACCATTCTGACTTGTAAATATATTGCAGTTCCTTCACTGCCACTGGGTCAAATCCCTGGAACTCCTTTCTAAACAGCAGTGTGGATGTACCTACACCATGTGGAATGCAGCAGTTCAAGAAGGGAGCTTATCGCCACCTTCTTAAGAGCAATTTGGATAGGTAATCAATGCTATTCAGTGATGTGCACACCCTGTGAAAGAATAAAAAGAAACAAGGCTGTAACTTGGTCAACTTTAGGTCAACCACCTAATTCCTCATGGGAAGCCTCGGAAAAGCCAATAACACAGAACGTGCATTTCATCAGGGATCAGACTCTCCTCCCCCAACAACAAATTACAAGCAGTGACCAGGGAGACTTTGCCAGCAGAAGGCCCAATCGGGAAGAGAAATGCAGATTGGTTAGAAAACTAACAGGCGGCCCCATTACTCAAATATTTGTCCATTCCCTGCCGTCGTCCTGACTAAATTGGGATAGGATAGAGAGAAACATCAAGCCATATATATCTACAGGTGTGTTAACAGAGCACGTGTACAGGAGAAAAATAAATCACACATTTCCTTGGAATCACCTCATTTGCCACCATAACTTTGTGTCGATCTGGTGAGGGTTTGTGAATTGCTGTTCATCAATAAAGAATTACCTGCGCGGTGTCGATTCTGTCACCCACAGCTCCATGGTTATAATGATGTTTTTATAGTCTGTCAGAAGTAAGCAATTTTGTTATGTGCAACTACAAGAAATGATAAATCAGTTTGCCACCTCAGTCTAATCAGGAATGATGTCCACTGGCATGAGTTGCAGTCCTTAAGCAATAAAAGCTAAACCTGAAAGACCAGTAAGATGCTGTCCAACATTATATCCCAGATTTCGGGGACAGGAGTGTTCCAGTAGGCTGTTTCAGTCGGCTGAATGGCATTTGAGTATCCTGCAGTTTAACATTCCCTCAACAGAGCACCCCCTCTTCCAAGAAAACATTGGCCTGCATTATCTGTTTTGCGACGTCGGAAGCGCAATTCGCAATCGGGCTGAGAAAACAGTTCCGGTCCCTTGTTGGCGGTGGCATCGAGGTTTGTGCCCCATGTCACTGGGAGGATGTAACTGGGCATCTGCCTGGAAGCTAGAGAGCAGTTCAGACAGAGACAGTGAAACAAATCACTTTTACACACACCTGCTGGCTCAGACAGAAGAAGCAGCACTGGTCAATTCCTGGAAAGAGAAAACTAGTCAGATAGGTTTAAACCCCCTCAGATCATTTCGATATCTGCAGGGAGGGCTGCAGCCTGTGAACCTCAGCCAACTATATTGGGGAGGCACTGGAGATATTGGGAACGGCATGAATACAAGTATCGTACCAACACCACCTACCCCACTGACTTTAAGAGTAGAGTTGAATTTAAGTCATGCGTACCAGCAGATTGAGCTGGAAGATACGCCAAGAAAGTTTGTTCCATGAATATCCAGAAAGGTTTTTTTCCAATAAACAAGATTTTGGTATTTTGACAGAGCTCTTGAGTTGAGATCTAGCAGCTCGAGACTGGGCATCCATGAGGTGCTGTGAGCAGAATTATACTGAACCACAATCTGAAACCTCACGGCCCGGCATATCCCCCACTCTGCCATTACCACCCAGCCAGGGGATCAACCCTGGTTCATGAAGAGTGCAGGAGAGCATGCCAAGAGCAACAGCAGGCATACCAAAAAAGTAGGTGTCAACTGGTGAACACAGGACTACCTGTGTACCAAACAGCATAAGCAGCAAGTAATAGACAGAGCTAAGCGATTAGACAATGAACGCATCAGATCCCAGCTCTGTATTCCTGCCACATCCAGCCATGAATGGTGGTAGACAATTAAACGACTCACTAGAGGATGAGGCTCCACAAATATCCTCATCCTCAATGATGGAGGAGCTCAGCACATCTGTGCAAAAGACAAAGCTGCTGCATCCGCAACAATCTTCAGCCAGAGTGCCAAGTGGATGATCCACCTTGGTCTCCTCTGGAGGTCCCCAGCATCACAGATGTCAGTCTTCAGCCAATACGATTCACTCCACGTGATAGCAGGAAGCGGCTGAAGGCACTGGAAACTGCAAAGGCTATAGGCCTTAACTATATTTTGGCAATCATACTGAAGTCTTGCGCTCCAGAACTTGTCACACCCCTAGCCAAGCTGTTCCAGTACAGCCAAAATACTGGCATCTACCCGGCAATGTGGAAAATTGTTCAGGTTTGCCCTGTGTATATGAAAGATGGCAAATCCAACCCAGCCAATTACCAACCTGTCAGTCTACTTTCCATCATCAGCAAAGTGATGGAAGGAATCATCAACAGTGGTATCAAGTGGAACTTACCCAGCAATAACCTGTTTACGGATGCTCAGTTTGGATTCCACCAGGGTCACTCAGCTCCTGACGCCATTACCGCCTTAGTTCAAACATGGACTAAAGAGCTAAATGCCAGAGGTGAGGAGAGAGTGACTGTCTTTGACATCAAGGCAGTATTTGACCAACTATGGCATCAAGGAGCCCTAGATAAACTGGAGTCAATGGGTATTAGGGGAAAAACTCTCCACTGGTTGGAGTCATACCTGACACAAAGAAAACTGGTTGTGGTAGTTGGAGGTCAATCATTTCAGCTACAGGACAGCACTGCAGGAGTTCCTCAGGGTAGTGTCCTAGGCCCAACCATTTTCAGCTGCTTCATCAATGACCTCCCTTCCATCATAAGGTCAGAAGTGTGGATGACTGCACAATGTTCAGCTCCATTCAGTATCCTGAGATTTTTTTTTTTATAAATTTAGATACCCAATTATTTTTTCCAATTAAGGGGCAATTTAGCGTGGCCAATCCACCTACTCTGCACATTTTTGGGTTGTGGGGGCGAAACCCACGCAGACACGGGGAGAACATGCAAACTCCACACGGACAGTGACCCAGAGCCGGGATCGAACCTGGGACCTCAGCGCCGTGAGGCGGTTGTGCTAACCACTAGGCCACCGTGCTGCCCTCAGTATCCTAAGATAATAAAGCAGTCCGTGTCCAAATGCAGCAAGACCTAGACAATATCCAGGTTTGGGCTGACAAGTGGCAAGTTACATTTATGCCATCAAAGTGCCAGGCAATGACCACCTTCTTCCTACAAGAGAGGATCTAGCCATCATCCCTTGACATTCAATGACATTACCATCACTGAATCCCCCACAATCAACATCCTGTGGGGATACCATTGATCAGAAACTGAACTGGACTAGCCATATCAATACTGTGGCTATCAGGGCAGGTCAAAGGCTCAAATCCTGTGACAAATAACTCATGTCCTGACCCCCGAAGCCTGCCCACCAGCTACAAGGCAAAAGTTGGGAGTGTAATGGAACATTCTCCACTTGCC
Organism: Scyliorhinus canicula; assembly: GCF_902713615.1. Classification (NCBI taxonomy): domain Eukaryota; kingdom Metazoa; phylum Chordata; class Chondrichthyes; order Carcharhiniformes; family Scyliorhinidae; genus Scyliorhinus; species Scyliorhinus canicula. The sequence continues at coordinate 241,365,988 of NC_052146.1, forward strand.
TGAATGAGTGCAGCTCCAACAACACTCAAGAAGCTTGATACCATCTAGGACAAAGCAGCCCACTTGATTGCTACTCCTTCCACAAACATTCAACCCCTCCACTGCCCACAAACAGTGGTAGCCGATAATGGGAACCCCTGGACCTTCGTCCCCAACAGCACAGTGGGTGTACCTACACCTCAAAGACTTCAACAGTTCAAGAAGGCAGTTCACCATCACTTTCTGAAGGGCAACTAGGGATGGGAAATAAATGCTGGTCTAACCAGTGATGTCTACATCCCATAAATGAATTTTAAAAAGTAAATAATTTAACTGAAACACCATGGGCCTGTCTTTGGAGATGCTCTGTGAGCCACTCTTTATATTATACAATTGAGTTGGAGTTGTTTTCTTTCCGTTCGCCCCCATTGCCTCTTTGTCTCTCTGCAACGAATGTGGAAGTTGCCCTTCTGGTTGCATTTGAAACAAACTATCCTCTTAAATCTATGTGCTTCTTGATGGTGCTCTCTTCCGCATCGGTAACCCTGTTCCTCTCTCCAGGTTGAATGACCGCGTCTTCTGCCCCTTGTTCACTGCTCATGCTTGTGTGGTCCTCTGCTCCCTCACCTTTGGTGCCAAACTCATTACGGGCCTGTCCCCCAAGACTATTCAGCTCCCAATGCTGCACACCCTGTAGTTCCATAGCACCCTTCTTAGCACTCTCTGTAGCCTGTGTAATAATGGCAATAATCTTTATTAGTGTCACAAGTTGGCTTACATTAACACTGCAATGAAGTTATTGTGAAAATCCCCTCTATGCCTTTGGATTAAGTAACATCGGTTCAGCCAGCAGCTTTTTCTGTGTGGTCAAATTGTTCACCCCACAGACTAGTCTGTCTCTGAGCATATTATAGAGCATGGTTCCAAAATTTCACTGTTCAGCCAGGTGTCTCAATCTGGCCACAAACTCTGTGATAGAATCACCCGGGTTCCTCTTAGTTGAGCTAAATTTATACCAGTACATGATTACCAATGGTTTGGGATGAAGGTGCCCCTTTACTAATGTTGCCATCTCCTGAAAATGTTTAGTATCGGGGACCTCCGGAGAGGTTAAGCTTTGGATCAAGTTACATGTTTGGGTTTTGCATACTGACTACAGGATAATCCACTGTCACTCCCTCTCTGTTCCATTGGGTCTAAAGAATAATTGAAAGACAAATTTAAAACGTTTGGTGTATTGAGCCTAGTGCTTCACGATGGGATCATAAGGTTCATGTTTCCCGATCAAAGGCATGCTTAACTCTTGTTTTTTTGTTGCAGCCTAGGTCCAATAGAAGCCTGCTCTTGAGTTGTAACTGGCCACAGAGGTCTTCCAATTTACCCTTGCCACCATTGTAATGTAGCATGGTAAGGCTTGAACTCAGGTCAGTGAATTAACAAAGGTTTATTAACAGAACAACTGTGCACATTACAGAGCGAAGAAATAAAGATCTCAACTCCCCAGGCACGGAACTCTGAGGGCGAGATTCTCCCAAAGCGGGAGAAATCGTAAAGCTGCCGTAAAACCCGGGCGGGTTATACGGCAGCGCGCCCCTTCCCGACGGGGGACCGATTCTGGTCCCCGGTCGGGGCTAGCAGCCCGACGCCATAGGCTCCGGCAAGACGGGCTTAACGAAAATCGTTAAACCCGCTTACCGGAGTTAGCGCCGGCTGACGCGTCATATGACGTCAGCCGCGCATGCGCAGTTTGGAAGACTCCAACCCGCGCATGCGCGGGTGACGTCATCGCGTTTTTGCGCGAAACCCGCGCATGCGCGGGCCGGGTTGCCCCTCAGCCGCCCCGCGAATGGATACTGCGGGGCGGCGGAAGGACAAGTAGTGCGCGGGCATCGGGCCCGCTGCCCGCGATCGGTGCCCACCGATCGCGGGCCCATGGCACCCTTGGCACGGCCGTGGTACTGCCGTGCCAATCGGTGCCATGGTTATAAAAAGCGAGTTAGTGACGCCGTTTTTACGAACGGCAAGACCAGGTGTGTTTGCCGTTCGTGAAAACGGCGGAAAGGGCTGGGACTTCGGCCCATCTAACAGCTGAGAATCGCTGCCGGCCGTAAAAAAACGGCGGTAGCGATTCGGGTCGGGACTTCGGCGGGGGGGTGGGAGAATAGCGGGAGGGCGGCAAAAATGTCGGGAAGGCCCTCCCGCTATTCTCCCACCCGTCGTGGGGGGCAGAGAATTTCGCCCTGACTGTTCGAACAAGTCCAGGAAAGTCTCCAACTCCGCGCCCCATTGGACGAATGCGTCACATGATCCTTTCAGGGAATTGCCCCTTAAAGAAACTATGAAACCACACACCCCCAGTCCAATTGACTGTGGATCCAACACTTGGAGAGATGGGGCATTTGCAGCTTGGTAGAATTGTTCTCGAGATGCTTCCTTGTCATCCTTTGAGGACCTATGTCAACAATTTGACATCCCAAGACACTCCTTTAAATAGTTCCAATTTAGAGACTTGATCCTTAATAAGACAACTTTGCATCTTGACTCCTCCCTTTCCCCAGTGAAAAGAATGCTGAATTCTGTGGAGCCTGAGCAATTAATTAGCAACTTCTTTGATACTTAAATTCTAGATCCAGCTTTAGCACATTGGGTGTGTTGCAGTCCTGGAAAAAGGACTTTGCGATCAATATTGACAAAGAGACATGGGGTAATATATGGGACCGTGCCGGTAAAATTTCAGCGTGCAATAAAATGAAGGAGACCCAGTTCAAGATACTGCACTGTCTCCACATAACACCTAATCTTAGACTCAGATTTGATCCTGCTGATGTGCCTAAAGTGTCTGGTCGTCAAGCGTGATCCTATACATTGTTTATGGACCTATGTTGAGATTCATTCCTATTGGTCTGGTGTAGTCAGACAGCTGGAGAGGATATTTGATGGAGCCTTCTAGTCCAATCATGTGTTACTGATTCTGGGTGTTCCAGATGGAAGAATTACTGATTCTAATGAAAAAAGGCTGTACAATATCCTGACCTTTGTAGCTCATATGAGTATCCTATGTTCCTGGATTAGTGACAAATATCATAGAATCACAGAATTTAAAGTGTAGAAGGAAGCCATTCGACCCATTGAGTCTTCACCGGCCCTTGGAAAGACCACACTACCTAAGCCCACACCTCCACCCTCACCCTATCCTTCAATTCAAAACTGGCATAGGCTAATTATGGAATGCATTCTTCTTGAATCCCTGACCGCTGTGATCCGCTCTATTTTGTAAATTATGGTTCACCTATCTTAAATTCATAGGCTCCACCTTGGTTGACTTACTCCTGTTGGGATTTCCATGAGCTCTTTCATTTTGTTAGTCTTGATATCGCAATACATAAAGGCATGTTTCCTGAACTGATCTTCCTTTCTCCCACTCAATTTGTAAATTTATTGTTGAATTGATCTGTTGTATAAATTCGAGGTGCCAATTCCTTAAGTATACAGCTCTGAATTTATCCTGCCTTGCTACATTTGCTATAACTCTTGTTCTGTTCTGTACCTGTTTTGCATTGAGCTTTATTATATTTGTTTTGTTTATTATTGAAAACATTTGAAAAAAACAATTTTAAAAATGTGCATAAAAGATGATTGCACAATAAAGAAAGGGAGATCAAAATACGATTAAGAAAGAGAGAGATTGTTAGGAATTAAAATCTAATTAAACTAATATGAATGTATTAAATGCATTTATAAAAAGGACTAATGAAGCTAATATGAATTTGTTAAAAGGGATTATAACCAATATTCATGCATTTGGAGTAAAATACACCACTAGCTGCATGTTTATGTAGGCAGTCAACTTTACACCATTGAACATTCACTACACAACAAGCTGTTATCAACAGGGTGAGTTTCCCAGATGAGCTTTGTACTGTTCACTGAGTTCGCAAAATATCTCAATGCAAACCTGTGGCTGTTTATTGCAGAAGGAACAGACATCGAAACAGAGATTCAGGGCAGGATTCTTTGGCGTGTCAGGGCATCACAGTAGCAAAAGTGGATAGCACTGTGGCTTCACAGTGCCAGGGTCCCAGGTTCGATTCCCCGCTGGGTCACTGTCTGTGCAGAGTCTGCACGTTCTCCCCGTGTGTGCGTGGGTTTCCTCCGGGTGCTCCGATTTCCTCCCACAGTCCAAAGATGTGCAGGTTAGGTGGATTGGCCATGATAAATTGCCCTTCGTGGCCAAAAAAGGTGAGGAGAGTTTATTGGATTACGGGGATAGGGTGTAAGTGAGGGCTTAAGTGGGTCGGTGCAGACTCAATGGGCCGAATGGCCTCCTTCTGAACTGTATATTCTATGTTCTATGTCTCGCATTTTTCTCAGTGGCACACCATTCATGGGTGGCGGGATTCTCTCTTCCCACTGCTTGCCAACGGACTTTCCCATTGAAGTTACCCTACACCACCTGGAAATCCACAGTTGGGGATGCGCTGCGAGTGGAAAATAAGAATTCCAACAACCAGAGAATTCCGGCCAAGTTGTGACCACTGGAAAGATAGGGTAGGACAGATAATGCATAAGCTCGGAGACACCGGGGGCGCGATTCTCCGCAAATGCGGAGAGTTGTGAAGGCTGCCGTGAAACTGGCCGTGTTTCACGGCAGCCTCCGCGCCCCCTCCCGGGACCCGATTCTCCCCCCGGGGCCGGGCCGCGAAGCACGGCATCGCAGGCTTAGCGACCTTCGCCAAGGGTCACGGCGGCTGACGCGCACGATGACATCAGCTGCACATGCGCGGATTGGACGGCTCCAACCCGCGCATGCAGATGACGTCATCACGCATATGCGTCAAACCCGCGCATGTGCGGGCCATCATGCCCCTCAGCCGCCCCGCGGACTGATCCTGCGGGGCGGCGGAGGAACAAAGAATGCGCGGGTTTCGGACCCGCTGCCCGTGATCGGTGCCCACCGTGGTGCAGCCGTGCCAATCGGTGCCATGGTTGTCCGGAACAGCACTTTGCGGCCGTTTTCACGAACGGTGAGAGCAGGTGTGTTTGCGTTCGTGAAAACGGCCGTAAAGGCCTGGGAACTCGGCTCATCGGCTAGGGGAGAATCGCTGTTCGTCGTAAAAAACGGCAAGCGGCGATTCGTGTCGTGGGGTGGCCGTGGGGGGGGGGGGAGAATAGCGGGAGGTCAGGAAAAATGTCGGGAAGGCCCTCCCGCTATTCTCCGACCCGCCGTGGGCAGCGGAGAATCGCGCCCCCTGCCTTATGAATCACCTGGAACCAGAGATATCTGTGTAATGGAAACCTACGTGCAGACAGCATTGAAATCTCAATGTTGTTCGATGTATGTGACTGTCAATGTATAAAGATGGTTGCAGTTCTGTAGACTGGCAGAGCGCTGCTTTGGATCTCCCTCCATGTAGTTCTCTCCCACCATATGATGGAAGGATAAACAATCACGCTACAGCCGAGCCTCCTTCGATCATTATGTGCAAATTTCACAACAACAGAGATGAAAGAGACAGAACAACAAAGAACGGAACAAAAATAATTTGTAATTTTTTTCAATTATCTCCAACAATAATAATAATCTGAAGGAATAAGACTCCACATTATCAAATAACTGAACCTTCAGTGTTAGAATGATTGATGGTAAGTAAGAAATATCGCACCATTAAAAATTCACTTGCAGTTGAATGGACAGAACCTCAAATTTTCTGGCATGTTAGTGGGTATTTAGTTGGTAAATACCATGCTTCTCGCTCTTCTGGTGTTTGAATTGTCATGGACTATGAAGGCATGTTATAGTCCAAGCTTTTAAGATAGGAGGCTGGATTCTCCGCCCCGCCATGCCACATTTCGGCCCTGACCCACCGGCGGGACTCTCCATTACGCAGGCCGGTCAATGGGGTTTCCCTTTGAGGGGCAGCCCCACGCCATCGGGAAACCCCCAGGTGCTGGCAAAACGGAGAATCACTCCGGCGGAGAATCCCGCTAAGGATTCGCCATCTCGTCAGCCCCGTTTTCTGGTAGCAGGATTCTCTTTTACTGCAGCCAGCCAATAGGGGGCTAGATTCTCTGAGCCTCCATGCCAAAATCGAGATCGGCGCAGGGGCGGAGAACAGGTGTTTATGCCAAAATCTGGTCCGACGCCACTCGCGCGATTCTCTGGTCCTCCGAATCGCACAAGCGCGGTCTTCGCAGCGCAGGCCATTGACAGAGGCCCCCTCGGCGATTATCCGAGAAAAACTGGCCGAATTCCCTGCCAGCAGGGCAGTGAAATCTTAACATGGGGGGATAATAGAGTGGGGAAGCCTGCTAATGATATTTAAATGTATGGTAATAGGGTTCTCGATGTATCATGGTGGGAACACCATTACATCATTGGTGGGGAGCAAGGAAGAATCAACGGGAATTGCCGGCATATAAGCTGTTTGGGGAGTGCCGCTGGATTAATTGCCCCAACTGGCTTTTGCGCCTGACAAAAATGGGGGTGCCAAATCCCCCATTCCATTGGAAATATGAGACCCCTGCTATCAAGCACCTCTCATCTATGTGGTTGGCTTCTATCACACAACGGTGTGTTCCCATTTACACATCATTCCCAACATCAGAGATGCATCATTATTTGTGTCAGGTTTCATGATAGGAAAGGCTACATCACATTCTTTACAGGTTATGCATTGCTAATTCTTGTTTGTGCAAGATTGAGGCTGATGTTTACGCCCAGCTGATCTGCTTTCAGGAAAGGTCAAGCTCTAATGTAGAAGGAGCTATGTTGAAACAGGTAGGAAAAGGTCTTGTACACTGGAACTCCATGTACCCTCTGTGATGTGACTGGTTTCCAAGCTATGAGTCCTTCCTCGGAGCTTGTGTGTTCTCCTGTGTGGCAATCGCCTTTTCTAGATTCCGAATGCAGATGGGGAATGCTCACCAATAATTGTGAGGACCTTCCCACTTCAATGTGTCTCGGTTATGCCCCTTTCAGCCACCTTATGATCACATCGCTGTTGCTTACATCCTTGAGAGGGTATTGCCCATGCAATGCACCAATGGTCCCAGGGGCCCTCAGACAACGCACCAGTTCAGTTTGTTCTCATTTGAATTATTTGCTACTCAGTCGCTTCATGTTGCAAGATGATGGTGCTGAGGTCTCAGCACCAGACTTGCTTTGCCCCTCCTTGCGTGAGTGTGCAAATCCCTCCCAAAGTCATGGCGGAGCAGAATGTTCCACTTTTCCTCACTCCATGAACTCTCATTCTTTGCATTCAAAACCTGGATCCAATTGAGAGTACAAATGTGCCTCTGACCCAGGTGAACCTTGACCCTTCTTAAGGCCTCTGGCACAGTGTGATGTAGAAACCCCCCCATACCTTACCCACCCCCACCCCCATTGCCCAACCCCCAGTCCTGTGTGAGCCCTGCATTCCTTCCATTGCAAGCCATGTCCGGATGTACCTTGTCCTGCCCACTCCAAGAGTTGGGGTCCCACCCAGGAAACCTTCGCATTGTCGCAGCTCGAATCCTGAATGCCCAGTGCTGTGCGAGGTTGGAAAAATCAAACTCAGGTCTCGAGGGAAGTGTGGCTCACCATCTTCAGGACGTTTATGTATGCTGTGAATGATGTTGGTGTGATTGCACACTGCTGCGGCCTATTAATTCAGTGTTGGGGAGGATTCCAGCAAGCACACCTTTTAATGAATATGCATGAGATTTAAATTTAGACTAATGACATTCCCAACATTGCATCGCGAGAACCGCAGCCCATCATCGAAGGCTTGACAACACTATCGCAAGCTGGCTTTATGAAGGCGTCAAACTGATTTTCACACCCTAGCAATATTATCCGCTCCCCCCACCATTAGGCCCACACGGCGGGAGGGGGACGAACGGAAATTGTCTGGGTATCGAGACAAGATTACAAATTTTGTTTAACTGAAAGCCAATGTAGGTCCGCAAGCACAGTGGTGATAGAGGAAAGGGTCTTCTGAGTCCTGACAAGGCAGCAGAGTTTTTGATTATCTCAAGTTTACGAAGGTAGAATTTGAGGCACCACTCGGTTGTATGTTGGAATAACTACTTCCAGAGGTAACAATGGCATGGTTGAGATTTTAGCAGCAGATAAACAACAATGTTGAAAGAGTCAGTTCAGAAAAATAATGACAAAGTTGGGAGCTCACAACCAAAGTTGGGAGGCAGCAGAGTTGTACTTCAGCCCAGGCCGAAACAGACTGAATAGAATCAATGACAAGTCACAGGTTTGGCAGGGGAAATCCCTCAGTCACAATTGTGGTGGGGGAAGGGCTGAGACTGATTTAAAATAAAAGAAGACAACAGCAGACCAGAGTCAGAAGCTCATGATGTGCCGCGTAGCCAATGTTGTTTACGTGGTGATTGTAGATCTGAGTAGATGCAATACAACTGAGCAAGCACTAGAGGGAGCACGGGAGAGCTATAAATACACAGGGACAGGAAGTGAGGACACACTTCACGGAAGGCAGAACTGGGAGCAGGACACAGACAGGCAGCATTTGAGGTAGCCGTAAGTTAAGCTCTGAAGAGAGAACAAATTCACAATAAAGCATCTTCTCCAACTTTGAGACTACGAGATTTATTGAGACACGAGGAACAACACAGTTTAGTGCAGAAGCATTGGATGATGTTATCTGCTTTGTTTTGACCAAGTGTTAATGCAGGCGGGAAAAACAGTGTGTAACCCACCAACTCCACTGCTGGCTTTTCCCACCATATGTTTTGACGCTTGGTGGAAAGAAATCCTGAAGGCGGGTCCCCCCTGACATCAGGGCATGCCGCACCAACAATATCGGCCTTAATGAAATCGGGACGCCCTTTCAAAATTAAAAATAAGAAAAGGGATTCCACCCCCCTCCTCCGACAGATGTGGGGAATCCACCACACACGTGCCAGCCCCTGGAGGGAATCCATCACCACACCGCATCCACTCCCACCCCCCAAAATCCTCCAACAACGGATATGGCAGCCTACCCCAGGGATCACCCCCCCTCCCCGCCACCTCCCAGAGAATTCAACCCCCCCCCTCCCCACACACACACACCCACAAGGGAACACACCCCCACCCATGGACCTCTGTATCAGAAGCCATCACTCCCAGCCACTGCCAGGTTACTGCCCGGGCATGACACTCTGCCCCTTTTGGGTTGTACATACCCGCGTGCTCCCCCGTAGTGAACTGTTCACCAAGTTTGTTTGTCAAAAGATGTTGTAAATCCCACCGGGGGGAACACCTTAACATAGGGAGATAATTCTCATGATACTAAAATGTCTCGGACCTTTGATAGCAGGAAACCCATTATGTCATTGGTGGGGGGGACAATCGGAATCAAAACTCCCAACGGCGTAAAAGTTGTTTGGAGACTCCCATTGGATTCTCCACCTCACCCGTATTCCGACCTACCAAACATTGGGGGGGGGCGGGGGGAGAAAGAGGGGAAATCCCCCCCAGAATCTTGTATTATTATCCCAGACCAGACCCCAACAGTGACAAGGATGCTGGACCAAAACTTCTGCAGAAACTCTGGCTGGGTGTCATCAAAAGCTGTTTTCAACTGGCTTGTTTCATCTCCCCCTTGTCCTCAGACACATCTGCACTGCTTTAAATACAGTTAATCTCTTTTAACTAACTTACAGCAAGAGCAGGACTGGACACCTTCAGCCAGATCAGACCTGAAACAGAAAAATGCTTTCTCAAAAAGCCTTAGCTCCACCCAGCAATGACATTATCTCAGCAATCTGAAAACTAATTAACTTCCCAGGAAATTCACTTAATCAAACTGAAGTTACATTAGCCCAAGCTTTTATAATGCCTAATTGCACCCCAAAAGCTTTGTTGTCTTTCAACCAAGATCCTTTTAAAAACATGACTGCAGCAGTCAAATACACTCTACTCCAGGCTTTTAACTCTTACTTCACCAAACTATACAATACATCTGGAATTTCTACGTTCATCACACTTGATCGTGAAAAATCCAGGAATTTTGAAGCCAAGTTTGAATGAAGATCCAGATCCCAATCCAAGCATTTTCCAGAGTTCACAAGACGTTGAAAAAATCTGGAATATGTGGCTGGATTCTCCGCACCCCAATGCCAATATCGCAGCCGGGGCGGAGAATCCATTTCCCCGCAAGGAATCGGGACAGGCGCCGGTTCCTCGATGCTGCAGGCCCCGAAATGTGCCACAAAGCACCTGCCTGGGGCCATTGCTGGAGGCCTGCTCCGCCATTTTCAACCCCAACCCGCCGAAATCCCAACTGCATGGATCTAATGTGGTCCTGTTGATTGAGAAACTAGTGTGGCAGCTGCAGACTCAGTCCACGGCCACCCTGTTCGGGGGCGGTCAATCGGAGGGCGGGGCCTTATAGGTGGCCGGGCAATGTTTGTGCGGGTGGTAAGGGTCGGGTGCGCGGCCAATCGGTGGGTCTATTTTTGATGTCCAGCTCCGCGGTCTGAGTCGGTCATGGAGCACGGTGCGGCCGCTGGAGGCCGCCGCCGTGCGCATGCGCGGCCTCCGACCCGGAAGTGCCGGGGCTGTATCTGCAGCAAAAGCTGCTGGTTTTATGCTGGGTCCTTGCTAGCCCCTGCAAGGCGAGGAATATGTGGCCTTTTCCCCGCAAGGGAAAAACCCGAAAGTCCACAGTTATTACGGCGGCATGGGGCCATAGTCCCAAAAATGAAGAATCCAGCCTTTGGAGTTTAAACTACCATACAGGGTACTTTTAAACTTTTAGTAAAACTTGAAGCCTGGACTAAAATACACCCATCAATCAGGCAAGGGAATTGACACAGTAGAAGATGGGAGATACAGGGAGGAAGGGCAAAGGATGGCAACAAGAATAAATGTGAATAGTGAGGAGGTCCAGAGGAGGTTTGACTGCCTGGAGTAATCTCAGCGCCCATCATAATATCTCCTTATACAGCTTCTCAAATATTATTTGATAACACTTCTGCAAAGCACCTTGGATATCCATGTCCTGGTTAGGGACTCAATTTCAGGCTGTTATTGGAACATATCGTTTCTTCACTATCAGAACGTTGCCCATCACTTGAGCTGGATAAGACTTCCGACATGGTGTCCCTTTCCTCTTCACTCTTCTCCAAGTTGACCTTCTTCCGCGGGCTCAACAGAATAACCAGGAGGCAAAAGTTGCAAAGCAAAAAATCAGTCCTGCACCACCAGAACTGTTGTTGCCAATCAGCAGTCGGTTCTCCCACAAACATTTTAAAAATCCCCCAAAAATCCATCAGCAGGCTAGCAGGGCACAGCAACCACTTAGCTGAATGGATGTGATGATCACTCTGAATAGTGGTTCCACATTTTTCTTTCTATTATGACCATGATTTTGCGGATGAGCTGATGGAACGTTCAGGTGGGCATACCAATTTCTTAAAAGGCTGCCTACAACCAATGTAGGACACAAATTTAAAGAACACAATTAACTCTGTTTCTGATTCCAGTGATGCTGGGGAGGACCGTGGCTGAGTACAGGATTGTCAACTCAATACGGTTGTGAAGCTAATGAATGCACACATGCCACACAATATGTTGCACCCAACATTCCCCCCGAGTTGTTTTTCCATGTGATTTCTGTAAGTGTGAGACCCCTGGAAATTTTGTTTGCAGCCAACCATGCATGGCAATTGGAAGGAGCTGAAGTGTGCATAGCTTATAAAGGAACAGTTGGGTTTCTGCCTGCCCGTGCAGCTTAGAACGGACCCCTTGCTGCCTGTTTTGGGTCCAGACATTGGGCACTGCACAAGCAACACTTTCAGCTCTTCACCCAGGTCAGGCTTTTTCTTTGAATTCCAAACAAGCAGGGGATCTGAGTCAGTAGCTCAGTCTACACATTGCCTGGTTTATAGTTTTGTGCTGTCGTCAAAGACCACCAACACTCCCGCCATGTCCGTACAGTATTTATATGAGAAACATAGAAAATAGGAACAGAAAGAGGCCATTCGGCCCTTTTTTGATTTGAATTATTATTGTCACATGTATTAGTATACAGTTAAAAGTATTGCTTCTTGCATGCTGTACAATGCATACCGTACATAGGGAAGGAAGGAGAGACTGCAGAATATAATGTTACAGTTATAGCAAGGTATAGAGAAAAGATCAACTTAATACGAGGTAGGTCCATTCAAAAGTCAGATGGCAGTAGGGAAGAAGCTGTTCTTGAGTCGGTTGGTCCGTAACCTCAAACTTTGGTATCTTTTTTCCTGACGGAAGAAGGTGGAAGAGAGTATGTCCAGGGTGTGTGGCGTCCTTCATTATGCTAGCTGCCCTTCCGAGGCAGCGGGAATTGTAGACAGAGTCGATGGATGGGGGGCTGTTTTTTTGTGATGTATTGGGTTACATACACAACCTTTTGTAATTCCCTGCGGTCTTGGGCAGAACAGGATCCATACCAGGCTTGATACAACCAGAAAGAATGCTTTCTATGGTGCATCTGTCGAAGTTGGTGAGTGTTGTAGGTGACATGCCAAATTTCCTTAGCCTTCTGAGAAAGTAGAATCATTGGTGGGCTTTCGTTGGTGTCGGCATGGGGGGGACCAGGACAGGTTGTTGGTGATCTGGACACCTAAAAGCTTGAAGCTCTCGACCCTTTCTACTTCGTTCCCATTGATGTAGACAGGGGCATGTTCTCCACTGCGCTTCCTGAGGTCAATGACAATCTCCTTCGTTTTGTTGACATTGAGGGAGAGATTATTGTCGTCGCACCAGTTTACCAGATTCTCTCGCTCATTCCTATACTCTGTCTCGTCATTGTTTGAAATCCGACCCACTACTGTGGTGTCATCAGCAAATTTGAAAATCGAGTTGGAGGGGAATTTGGCCACAGTCATAGGTGTACAAAGAGTATAGTAGGGGGCTGAGGACACAGCCTTGTGGGGCACCGGTGTTGAGGATGATCGTGGAGGAGGTGTCTCTCCTTTCTGATTGTGGCCTGTGGGTTAGAAAGTTCTGGATCCACCTGCTCCACCATTCATTATGATCATGGTTGATCATCCAGTGCCTAATCCTGCACACTCCCCCTCCCCCCCACCCCCACCCCCCCCCCCCCCCCCCCCCCCCCACCCCCCCACTATCCTTCCATCCCCCTTGGCCCCAAGTGCTATATCTACCTGCTGCTTGAAACCAGATATTGATAGACTTTCCACACTGCAAGTGTTTTGTTCAACACCCATACCATGGTACTGATACTTATTATGCAGGGACAATTTCACATGTAGCATTTGGTGAAAAACGCAGTGTGGTTGCCATCAGCAGCAGTCAACAGCTGCTGACTCTGCTTATAATCAATGCAGCACTAATCCAGTCAGCAACTTTCAGTAACATTTTTTGAAATATGATTTGACAGAAGCATGAACAATTCAATAATCCCCCTTCCCCCCTCGGTACGTGCAACCTTCGAATCCTACCCTGTGGTGGATTTGCACGGATTGTGAGCATTTGGACCTGGGAAGTTGAATGAAAATTGAGGCACCGTCACAGATTTGTTCTCACCATCATTCTACCCGACAACAATCTGGTTCAGCCACGAAGCAGTTAGCCATTAGAAAACAACTTCGCAAGAAACCACTCATTATATTCGCATTACGTTAATTTTTAAAAAAGCGACGAACAGCTGTTGCAGATAGCGGTGTCGATACTAAAACTGCTGGATTCAATAGAGCTGAGCTAAATATAGCACCGAGGCTCCAATGAGCTGCAGTAAATAAGACATTATGCAAAACAATGCCAGAGCTCTCATTGTGCACCAGTGCTTTTATGAGGCAAAAAGGAAGCTGAAGGGCAATTGTGGGGGTGGCTTCGCACTGACTGTTATGTTTAGGCGGGACACACTTGGGCAGTGAATTGTCAAACTGTTTTCAACATATTTCTGATTCATAATTGGGGCAAGTCATCTATTTTTCTTGGCAGGAAAACTCGAACAGCAGCAGCCATTTCGGAGACGAAGCAAACTCCCTCCTGTTAATCGGCCCTTCCACCGTGGCTTCCCAAATAGTCTAATTCACATATTACAATGAGGCCACTGACACGGCAGCTTCTTGAAGGAAGTTTCCCGGGCGACTGAGTGAGGGGTTGGGTGCTGGTGGGGAGTTAAATCCCCTGGAATTGTCGTCCGGTCGGGATCTATCAACTACCTTTCTCCAACAGAAAAGATTGGGAACATTTTCCTGACCTGTCAGCAGCTCACCAAGGTCACAAAGACATCTTGCACAGCAAGCAAGTGCATCTTCAGTGAAACAAATGCCAGAAAGGCTTTGATCAGTCAGCTCCAGCCAGGGCAGGTGAGAGGGCTGCTGTGAAACACTTCTTCTCTCATAGACTGCTATCGCTGCTTGACAGGTGATTTACAACTTCTTGGAAGGCGCTGCACCTGTCTAGCACCTCCCTCACCTTCAGCTGTACTTCCCCAATGTCAGCCTTTGCCATGCCATGGCATGGGAGCAATTTATTCAGCTCCAACTTGCAGCTCCAAGAAGGTGAAAGTGCAGAGGCCACCCCACCACCAACAACACCAGCAGAGTCTCCAGCTGCCTACTGTCCTCAGCTGCATGCCTCTCCACAGGCCAGAGATCTCGCTGGAAGGAAGCAAGGCCCCCAACGTAGGATGTGTCCTGTTTGCTAGTGTAGACTTGAGAGATGAACAGACACTTCCAACACTGATGAAGATTCAACTCAATTTTATTAACTACTCCTAACTAACTAACACACGATGACTGTGGGTCTAAATTATGCTAACTTAAACTAGAGACCTAAGCCTTGTCCGAACCAGTTGATTCTCTCAGCACGTGTTGTGAGTCTGTGCTGGGTGGATGAGTTCTTGTTACACTTAGAAGCAGCACCCAGAATCAGCGGGAACCGTGGTGCCCTCTTCCTTTATAGTGTGTGTATTCTAACTGGTGATTGGCTGTGGTGTTTGTGCATGTTGATTGGTCCCTGCGTGTGTCTATCAGCGTGTGTCTACACTGGTGTATATCATGACATCCCTCCTTTTATAAAAAAATGTTGATATAGGCATGTGATAATAAATAGTGTGGGTGTGTGGAGAATGTACCTAGCTACGTGTGAGGTGCAAAGACATATGTACAAAGCTATATAAGGAACAAGACTATTTACAGAGGAAGGTGCCTGGTGCAGATGACTACCATGAACTGGAACAACCAACAAATCTATTTATAAATCACTGGATAACGAATGCAACAACAAAGGATTTGGAAAAAGAACATTTTAGAGAGTCCACATGTGTACAGAGTTCATAGGTTCAGTTTCTGGGGTGGGCGACGAACTCTAGTTGACCAGATAATCATGTCGTCGACATATACCTGGACGCCGCCGATCCCCTCCATCATCTGCTCCATGATCCGGTGGAAAACTTCGGACACAGAAATGATGCCGAATGGCATCCGGTTGTAGCAGAACCTGCCAAAGGGTGTGTTGAACGTGCACAGCTTCCTGCTTGACTCATCTAGTTGGATCTGCCAGAAATCCTTTGAGGCATCCAGTTTTGAGAATAGTTTGGCATGGGCCATCTCGGACGTGAGCTCCTCACGTATCGGAATCGGGTAATGCTCCCACATGATATTCTGATTCAGATCTTTAGGATCAATACAGATCCACAGCTCGCCGGACGGCTTCTTGATGCAGACCATGGAGCTTACCCAGTCTGTGGCTTCTGTGACCCTAGAAATGACTCCTTGGTCCTGGAGGTCCTGGAGCTGTTGCTTGAGGCGGTCCCTTGAGGGGCGCTGGGACTCTGCGAGGTGCGTGAATGACAGGCGTGGCATTGGGCTTGAGCAAGATTTTATACGTGTACGGGAACGTGCCCATGCCTTCGAAAACATCATGGTATTGCTGGATGATGGAGTCGAGTTGCGCCCTGAAGTCTGTGTTAGAGGATGCAGACACATCGCTTGAAGAGAGAGAGTGTACTCTCTGCACTAAGTGGAGCAGCTTGCATGCCTGCGCACCAAGCAAGGAGGCTTTTGAGGCAGCAACAATGTCAAATGGGAGAATGACTGTGTGAGCACGATGTGTCACCTCAAGGCGGCAAGAGCCGCTGGCGGCGATGGCATTGCCATTGTAGTCCACCAATTTGCAGGCAGATGGCAGGACAGCAGGCTGTACGCAGAGCTTGCGAAAATCAGACGACGCGATGAGATTGGCAGAAGCGCCAATGTCCAGGTGGAACCTGACAGCGGACCGGTTGACCGTAAGGGTGGCACACCCCTCATCATCCCAGCCGACGGTTTGAACGTAGACTGGTTCAGTGCCACGCTTGGGGGACATCCTGTTCGTAGTAACGACGCCGATTTGGAACGGGACCTGTGGGTCATTGCAGGCAGTCGGAATCAAAGTCTAGAGTAGGTTCATCGATGGCAGGCTGGATAGCCCTGACGTCTCTGTGGGGCTGGATGGACCTTCGAAAAACAGCAGGCATGGAAGATCTGCACATTGCAGCGTAGTGGCTTCGTTTGCCACAGTGCAGGGATCGTAGGGACTTTGCGGGACATTGCCGCTTTAAGTGGGCGGAGCTGCAGTTGCCGCATGCCGGAGCGTCGGGACGTTCACCGCACCACCGTGCATGCGCGGGGCGATCCAGCGTAGCGCGCACCTGCGCGCAGTGGTCCATGACGTCAGCACGCTCGCTGCGTGTAAGTGCGGGACTCCGCGAAAAGCGCGCGAAATGGCCGCCATTGTTCAGATCCAGAGCCTGAAAAGATTAAATCATTTGGACCCGTTCTGCCTCGTAAGGGGCTTGCCGCACCGTTTCAGCAGCCTGGATGCAGGAGTAGCGCGTGGAGGCATCTTCATGAAGTACACAGGTCACAATGGCCGTGGAGAGAGTGAGCTGCTTTGGTTTTAGTAGCTGCTGGTACAGGGGCTCAGATTGAACACCAAAAACAATCTGGTCACGGAGCATGGAGTCAACGGTGGACCCGCAGTTGCAGGACTGCGCAAGGATGCAGAGGTGGGTAATGAAGGACTGGAAAGGCTCGTCCTTACCCTGAATTCGCTGCTGCAACATGTATCTCTCGAAGCTATCGTTGACCTCGACCGCGCAGTGGCTGTCGAACTTCAGAATTATGGTCTTGAACTTCGATTTGTCCTCCCCCTCATTGAAGGTGAGCGAGTTGTAAATGTGCAGAGCATGGTCACCGGCTGTGAAGAGGAAGAGAGCAATCTTCCGTGCATCCGAGGCAGCTTCCAGGTCCCTGGCTTCGAGGTACAGCTGGAAGCCCTGTTTGAAAAGTTTCCAGTTCGAGCCCAGATTCCCGGCAATGCGGAGAGGCGGCCGGGGTGACCTGAGTCCATTCTGTGGGATGGCGCGAGACTGGTGGAAGGCAGATCACTGAAAGCTAGGTCTCAGACGTGCGAGCATCCCTCAACTCCTGGTATCATATCGTGTTGGCTAGTGTAGACTTGAGAGATGAACAGACACTTCCAACACTGATGAAGGTTCAACTCAATTTTATTAACTACTCCTAACTAACTAACACACGATGACTGTGGGTCTTAATGATGTTAACTTAAACTAAAGACCTAAGCCTTGTCCGAACCAGTTGATTCTCTCAGCACGTGTTGTGAGTCTGTGCTGGGCTGGATGAGTTCCTGTTACACTGAGAGGCAGCACCCAGAATCAGCGGGAACCGTGGTGCCCACTGCCTTTATAGTGTGTGTATTCTAACTGGTGATTGGCTGCGGTGTTTGTGCATGTTGATTGGTCCCTGCGTGTGTCCATCAGCGCGTGTCTGCACCATGATATACTGGTGTATATTATGACAGGATGTACAGACAGAGGACCAGCATTCCCCGAGGTATGTGAGCACCAGTGCTTCAGCTGGTTGAGGTTTTCATGGTTGACACCTGCAGCTCCCTGGAATAAGAACTGAAGGAGGTGGACATAACTTACCTGTGCGGTAGCACAGTGGTTAGCACTTTTGCTTCACAGCGCTAGGATCCCAGGTTCAATTCCCACTTTGGTCACTGCCTGTATGGGGTTCGCACTTTCTCCGCTTGTCTGCGTGGGTTTCCTCCAGGTGCTTCGATTTTCTCTCACAGTCCAAAGATGTGCACGTTAGGTGGATTGATCAATTGCATCCATGCTTTTCCTACTGACCTTGGACAAGCTGACCAGACTGCAACTACTCAGATCTCACGATAGGACCCAGAGGGAGAGAGCCAGGGAGCACCCTTCCCCAGTCTCTTCTCCAATTCTGTCTTGCTACAACCTTGAAAATCCACATGCTAGTGAGTGATTCTAACCCATGTCCTAGCCCCTTTAATAAGAAACATTTCCTTTGACTGATTGGAGACAATATCCTGGAGATCACATTGACCAGAAAATGGAACTGGACTAGCCATATAAATGCTGTGGCTATGAGAGCGGGTCAGAGGCTAGGAATCCTGTGACAAGTAACTCTTCACCTGACTCCTCAAACCCGATTCAACATCTTCAAGGTACAGGTCAGGAGTGTATGATGGAATACTCTCACTTGCCTGGATGAATGCAGCTCCAACAACACTCAAGAAGCTCGACGCCATCCAAGGTAATGCAGTCTGCTTGTTTGGGCTGTTATATATTGCCATTCCTTCACTGTCATTGGGACAAAAGCCTGGAACTCCCTCCCTAACAGCACTGTGGGTGTACCTGCACCACAGGCACTGTCGCGCTTCAAGAAGGCAGCTCACCGCCATCTTCTCAAGGGAACCTTCTCAAGGGCAATTAGGGATGGGCAATAAATGTCAGCCAATCCAGTGATGCCGACATTCCATGATTAAAAAAATTCTGACTCACCCACCCCTATTAGTCAGCAAAGGTGGGCTGTTAATGCTGTGACTTAGTCAAAGAGGCATGGCTAAGCCCGTCAGTTAGATTCCCCACCTGAAAATGGTCCCGCCATTTTGGCCAGGTCGAAATGCAGAAGATTTGCTGCTACTTCCACTTGCATTGTCCTCAGTGTAACATTGAATGAGAATTATAGGTTTGCCAGGATGAACTGAGAGCAGGTGGAAATGAAGACTATCACGAGTGATTTCTGCAGCTGAGAAATAGTTTTGCTGTATTTATTTATTTTTTGATGGTTCTGCTGAAATGGATGTGACTTGGTGCTACTGACAGAGTTTGATCATTCCTCCTCCCACCCAACTACTCCTTACACACAGTAAAGAGCTTCTCGGGAGACACAATGACATTTCCTTTGAGCATGACCATGCATGCCACTGTCATGGGGAGAAGCAGCAGCAGCACAGGATGGGCAAAGACATAGTCAGGGATCATTTCAAGAGGATGCAGCCTGCAAGATATTACCTCTCTCATGGAATATACAGGAAACATGAAAATTAACTGAGGAAATGTTTAGAACAAAACCTTCAGCCAAACGGCTTTGGCATTATTCTCTGCAGTATCAACTGCGGCATGTACACTTTAGTTGAATATTCAGAAATTCATCAGCTTACATATCAGAGAACCTCCACATGGACTCAAATCAAAAATTATTGGGGCCTAAGTCAGGAGATCTCTTGGAGCTGAAAGGAACTCTTCTAGAGGAAGTGTTGAGGCAATGAGTTTCCTGCCAGTGGCCCATCATTGAGGCATGGTGCTCCTGGTTCTGATTATTTCCTTGTCTACCATCGAGAGGTTGTCCCCATTGAGTTGTTGGCCTCCGCATGGGGAGAAGGGGCAGTTCATTGGCAACAAAATACTGGTGAGGCTGCAAAACATCTCCTATTCAGGGCCTAATCATCTAAATTGGATATCTGCCTTTGTGGAACTGGGGAGCCATTGCGACATGCTCCTCCCTACCTCTCCTCCCTTGTTCACTTATGAACTGCCACTAGGAGGCTGAGGAAATGCCGCCCTTAGGGAAGGAAGGAGAGACTGCAGGATGTAATGTTACAGTCATAGCTAAGGTATAGAGAAAAGATCAACTTAATACATTCAAAAGCCTGATGGCAGCGGGGAAGTAGCTGTTCTTGAGTCGGTTGGTATGAGATCTCAAACTTGTGTATCTTTTTCCTGACGGAAGAAGGTGGAAGAGAGTATGTCCGGGGTGCGTGGGGTCCTTAATTCTGCTGGCTGCCTTTCCGAGGCAGCAGGAATTGTAGTCAGAGACGATGGATGGGAGGCTGGTTTGCGTGATGGACTGGGCTACATTCATGACCTTTTGTAGTTTCCTGCGGTCTTGGGCAGAGCAAGTTACATACCAAGCTGTGATACAACCAGAAAGAATGCTTTCTGTGGTGCATCTGTAAAAGTTGGTGAGAGTCTTGCTGACATGCCAAATTTAGCATCTTTGAAGATTGGTAAATCACTCAGCAAGGATGAACTGTGCCTTTCCTGTCTTTGGCTACAAGTATGGTGGAGGAAGGACTCATCTAAGTAATGACGGGCAACTTAGCCCAACTGCAGTAGTGGACAAATTATTGGAAAACATTCTGAGAGATGATATGAGCTGTAAGAACAGCACAGATTAGTCAAGGACAGTCAGCATAGATTTGTTAAGGGAAGGTCATCTCTGATTAAATTGAATTTTTGTCGAGATAACAAGGAGATTGCTGAGGATAATGCATTTGATGCAATCTACACAATTTCAGAAGGTTTCTGTGTGGCACTTTGTCACAACATTATAATCACATGGAATACAAAGGAAAGTTGGATGCAAAATTTGCTCAGTGGCAGGAAGCAAAGGGTAATGGTCAATGCTATTTTTGTTCCTGGAAGGTTGTTTTTAGTGTGATTCTACAGGGCTCAGTACTGGGCCCCTTGCAGTTCATGGTATATATCAATGATTTAAACTTAAATATCAGGCCACGATTAAGAGGGTTGAAGATGATATGAGAATTGTGTGATTATAATGATGAAGAAAGCCGTAGACTACAACAACTAATCCACAGACCAGTCAGGGTAGCAGGAAAGTGGCAAATGGAGTTCAATCCAGATAATGCATTAGTGAAGGTTAAGCAAGGCAAGAAAATATATAATAAATGATAGGATAACCCCTGGGTGTGTGGACGATTAGAATAACTAGCAACAAACTATTAGGCATTTCAGTAAAGAAAGATAACTGCTTATTTAAGCACTCACCCTGAAATCGAACAGTGCTGCATCCATTTTCACAGGCACACATATAAGCACACTTTAGGAAAGTTGAAGACAGTACATCAATTGTAATGAAGTGTTTCGAGAGGTTGGTCATGAAGAACATCAACTTCATACTCCCAGGATGCCTAGATCCGCTGAAATTCGCATACCGCCGCAACGGGTCCACAGCAGTCATCCTGGGAGCATCTTGACAAGGATTCCTAGATCAGACTCCTATTTATTGACTACAGCTCCACCTTCACAACCATAAACCCAGCTAAGCTCATAGCAAAGCTCCGAAACTTAGGACTTGGCTCCTCACTCTGCAACTGGATCCTCGACTTTCTGACCCGTAGACCAAAATCAGTAAGAATAAACAACAACACCTCCTCCACGATAGTCCTCAATAGAGGGGCCCCACGAGACTGCATACTTAGCCCCCTACTATACTCCCTGTACACACATGACTGCATGGCAACATTTTGTTCCAACTCCATCTACAAGTTTGCTGACGACACAACCATAGTGGATCAGATCTCGAACAACTATGAGTCAGAATACAGGAGGGAGATAGAGAACTTAGTGGATTGACAACAATCTCTCCCTCAATGCCAGCAAAATTAAAGAGTTGGTTATTGACTTCAGGAAGCACAGTACTGTGCAGACCGAGGTGGAGGTGGTTGACAGTTTCAAATTCCTGGTTGTGCACATAAGCAAAAATCTGTCCTGGTCCACCCATGTTGACACTACCACAAAGAAAACACAACAGCACCTTTACTTCCTCAGGAAACTAAGGAAATTTGGCATGTCCACACTGACGCTTTCCAACTTTTACAGATGCACCACAGAAATCATCCTATCAGGCTGCATCACGACCTGATGTGACAACTGCTCGGCCCAAAACCGGAAGAAACTTCAGAGAGTCGTGAACGCAGAACAGTATATCACACAAATCTGCACAACTCCGTCTACACCTCCCGCTGGCTGGGGAAAGCGGGCAGCACGGTAGCATTGTGGATAGCACAATCGCTTCACAGCTCCAGGGTCCCAGGTTCGATTCCCGGCTTGGGTCACTGTCTGTGCGGAGTCTGCAGGTCCTCCCCGTGTGTGCGTGGGTTTCCTCCAGGTGCTCCAGTTTCCTCCCACAGTCCAAAGATGTGCAGGTTAGGTGGATTGGCCATGATAAATTGCCCCTAGTGTCCAAAATTGCCCTTAGTGTTGGGTGGGGTTACTGGGTTATGGGGATAGGGTGGAGGTGTCAACCTTGGGTAGGGTGCTCTTTCCAGGAGCCGGTGCAGACTCAATGGGCCGAATGGCCTCCTTCTGCACTGTAAATTCTATGTTGTAAATAATCAAAGATCTCTCTCACCCGGCTTACTCACTCTTCCAACTTCTTTCATTGGGCAGGAGATACAAAAGTCTCAGAACACGCACATACAGATTAAAAAACAGCTTCTTCTCTGCTGTTACCAGACTTTTAAACAACCCTCTTATGGACTGACCTGATTAATGCTATTCTCCTGTATGCTTCACCCGATGCCAGTGTCTATGTATTTACAATGTATATATTGTGTTGGCCTGTTATGTATTTTCTTTTCATGTACCAAATGATCTGCTCACAAAAAATATTTTTCACTGTACTTCAGTCCACGTGACAATAAACAAATCCAATCCAACAGTGCACTTTTACAAGTTAAACAAAAGGAACAGTTCATAATTCATCCGATTGTCTTGTTCTGGAAAACACACAATGCAGGCCCAATGAAAAATCATCTGCAGTCCTGACGTATAATTTGAGTGAATTCAATTGAAGTCTTCAGCCAAAGCCATTTGGGGAATTTTCTTCAAAGGATGGGTTTTTTGCAGGTCACATAGTTAATTGTAGTCTCATCACCAGGAGGTCAGTTCGCTGTACTGGTGTTCCCATATTGGAACAGGCTTCGAGGCCTTGCAATGTTACAGTCTCCAGTTTATTAAGGCATAGGTATCACTGCCTTATCTACTGTGTATCTCTTTCTGCAGGCAGAATTTAAAGGTTAGAAGGAGGCAAAGTGTGTGACTCTTCACAGTTTTCAAAATATGGTGGTCTTAAGTTGATTAATCAAATTACACTTATTGTTTTAAGAGATAACTGCTATGTTATCTTGTATATATGATGTATTTTGAACTCCAATGTGACTGTCACAATATAGTTCATGGTTATAAAGGTCAGTAATTATCGTATCTTTTTCAAGAAGTCAGCAAATTCTCAACATATGTAATTATTTCAAGGAATTTGATTTTAAATTTTACTTTAGTGCAGTGTTTGCCAGTGATGCCTGCATGGATAGACCACATGGTTGCTGTGCAAAGTATGTCTATTAATAAAATAAACCTTATCAATGGGAACTTCTTCCTTGTAGTGTTCCATTATTTTTCTTGTCTTAACCATAATGTTTTGTAGTTAATTGTATAATGTTTGAATGCAGGTGCTAAGTGTTCGCTAAGCATTCACTTAAGCCCCTTACAAATTGACACAAATTAAAGCTGTGGTAGTTTGGTTTGGATGAGTATGCTTATAATGTGTTACTCTGTAAATAAATATAAAAGTATGTGAAGATTGACTTCAGATCTATCTTTCACCAAGGGGCTTTCTGGAATAGAACATGGACGCAGACATGGTTGCCCGTCAGAGAACTAGACTCCCAGAGACCAATCTGAAGAATAACAGGATTTAAATGTAAAAACTGTCAGGTATGATTACCCTCTTCTGTTCTCAGGGTTTAAACCGCATGACCAGTAAAAAGAATGAAGTGGTTAGTTGACATCCCTACCAAAGAGAAATCAAGATGTAGCCTTGGTGTCGGCCCTTTTTATCAGAAGTATTTTCTTTTAAGCTGGATGCCTGTCAGTTGGGTCATGATGAAGATTTGTAGCTTCTAGTAGAATTCTTGGATGAAATTCTCAATATAAATGACCTAATAAATGCCTACGGTACATGCTCACACCTTGTGATCGATTTCAAACAGATTTGGAGGAAGGTTTCGTGGACTCTAACAGGTTATATAAAGGATTGACAAAAATAAATTTGGGATCCATGGATCACAAATTTCTTAGGTGTCTAATATGGACAGGTTCCATCTGGTGTTCAGTTAGGAGAGATGGAGATCCTGTTGAATCAAGGCATCAATATAATGAAAGGATTAAACAGGCAAGATGATGACGAAAACTCCTTTGGCATATCCGCCGATTAGTAAAAGACAGCACTGAGATAGCAATGATAGGTGAAATTATCCAGGAATGCTCAAGAACAGTTAATAAGTACAGTAAGAAGTCTTACAACACCAGGTTAAAGTCCAACAGGTTTGTTTCAAACACGAGCTTTTGGAGCAGTGCTCCTTCCTCAGGTGAGGAAGGAGCAGTGCTCCGAAAGCTCGTGTTTGAAACAAACCTGTTGGACTTTAACCTGGTGTTGTAAGACTTCTCACTGTGCTCACCCAAGTCCAACGCCGGTGTGTTGTTACTCGTGTCTTAATAAAGCTCGTAGTCTCAAGTGTGGAGAAGATGCTTTATTGTGGGTTCGTTCAGTTTCCAGAGCTCGACCTAGAACTACCTTCCAGTGCTATCTACCAGCTTTGCTTACTGTGTCCTGCTTACCAGCCCGCCTGCTGTGAAGAGTGTATATGTGTTGCTCCAAGTTCTGCCCTCAATGAAGTGTGTCCTCACTTCCTGTCCTGATCTATTTATGTGGCTCTCCCGTGCTCCCTCTAGTGGTTGCTCAGTTGTGTTGCATCTGGTTAACTTGTGATCACCACATCCCCCTTTTTCTCTTAACATATTTTCTGTACATCGTTAAAGAAAATTGTACATCCTGTCCCGGTGTATTTGTAGCTCTCCCTCTGGTGTTTGCTCAGTTGTTTTGTATCTAGTAAATCTACAATCACCCCATCCCCCTTTTTCTCTTTACATATTTGCTGTACATCATTAAAGAAACAGTATTGAAAACAGTTACTTATGATATGCGTATCTATACAGGTGATGGTGCTATTGCATATTGTACAAAGCCACTGTAGTTATATGTCCAATCTCAATAAAACATTTATGAGTCCAAACTTGATGAATTTGTTCAGAGCTTTTTTTCTTTTTTTTTTGTTGTTGTTGATGACGTGGTGATATTGATATTGCAAGTCCGCTGTGAATGTTGTTGGTGTTCTTTGTTATTTTAAGTACCCAATGCATCATCCCGAGGTGTTTGCATGGTCACCTCACTGATGTTGACTGGCATGGCCTTTTTTCTGTGCTTGTGGTGTTGATTTATTGTCTCATCCGCCTTGGATGCTGGTGTGCTTGCTCGTTCTGGAGCAGACGTGAGTTTGTGCGATTCGTTGTCATCCCATGACATGTTTGTAGTCTTGTCATCGTTTTGCCATGCGCTGTGGCATTGTCCGTCATGTGCCAAGTAGTGCCATTGTGTACAAGTCGTTGTTTCATTGCTGTTGTTTCTGTCGTTCTTGTTTTTGTTGTTTTCATTGCCGTACTGGTCGCTGTTTTTGTCGTTTCCGTCTTTGGTGTTGGCACTGTTGTTGTTCCAGACTTTGTTGTTCTCGTTGCCGGTCTTGGTGCTGTTTTTGTCGTTTCTGTCTTTGGTGTTGTCGCTATCTTTGTTCCTGACTTTGTTGTGTTTGTTGCCATTCTTGTTGTTTCTGTCTCTGTCGTTGTCGCTATCTGTGTGCCTGACTTTGTTGTTTGTCTTGTCGCGCTTCATGTTGCTTTTGTTCTTGCTGTTGTCGTTCTCGTTTCTGCTGTGCTTCTTGCTATTGTTGTTGGTCTTGTCGCGCTTCATGTTGTTTCTGTTCTTGCCGTGTTTCTTTTGACTTTTGTTTTTTTTGTTATACTCTACGAGTGTCCCGAGTGGATAATTTGAGTCATTTAGCATGCCGTCTCGCGAGTGGTGCGAATGATCTGATGTTGCATCGGTGCAGGTGACATCAATCAGTTGTGGAGAATTGGATTCCGCATCTTTGCTTTCTTGGTGCTCCTCTTCCGGAGTCAAAGTCTTCTCGATTACATTTGACGCGGTGTCTGTGGACTCTTGCCGCTCCTCTTCTGGAGTCAATACCTCCATGATTACAATTGACGTGGTGTCTGTGGACTCTCGGCGCTCCTCTTCTGGAGTTAAAATCTTCATGATTTCTGTTGATGTTATCTCACTGGACTCCAGGTGCTCCTCTTCTGGAGTCAAAATTTGCATGGTTTCTTTTTGTTTGATGTCTCTGGACTCCAGGTGCTCCTCTTCTGGAGTCAGAATCTGCATGGTTTCTTTCGGCATTGTCTCTGTGGACTCCAGGTGCTCCTCTTCTGGAGTCAAAATCTGCATGTTTTCTTTTGGTGTTGTCTCTCTGGGCTCCAGGTGCTCCTCTTCTGGAGTCAAAATCTGCATGTTTTCTTTCGGCATCGTCTCTCTGGACTGTTGGGTGGCCCGACTCTGTGCTTCTGTACAGACAAGCTGAGAACTGTCAGTCTCACTGTGATCCTGTACGTCGAGTGCGAGCACCTTGTCACTGTTTTCGCTCTGTGCTTCGGTACAGACAAGCCGAGAACTGTCAGTCTCACTGTGATCCTGTACGTTGAGTGTGATCACCTTGTCACTGTCTTCGCATGCAGTGGGCAGAGGTGCATTGTCTTCTTCTTGTTCCTGTGAGCGTGTTGGACTTTCATAGTCCGCTCTTTCTTCTTGTTCCTGTGAGCGTGTTGGACTTTCATAGTCTGCTTTTTCTTCTTGTTCCTGTGAGCGTGTTGGACTTTCATAGTCCGCTCTTTCTTCTTGTTCCTGTGAGCTTGGTAGACTTTCATAGTCTGCTTGCGGTTGCTCAGGTACAGCGGGTTTACCTTCATGGTCTTGTTCATGCTTGGTGTCCGCCCGGGAGTGTTTGTTTGCATCCCTGTTGGCGTCTTTCATCACTCGCACTGTGGAGCCTGTCATCGCTCGCTCCGTGGAGTCTTCCTGTGCTCTCTGTGTGGCGTCGTCTTCGTCTTGGGTATTGCTGTCATCCAATGTATCGACGAGCTGCCATGGCACCATGGTGTTGGATTCATCCACCATGAGTAGAGTCGTGTTGAGCTTTGCAACGGTGTCGCTGATGCTGTGATCAGCATGTCCAAATAACTCCTCCATGTCTGAGTAGTATTCCTTGATAGCCATTTCATCTTCGTTGGCTTCTTCTACCACGAGTTGATTCGTGTTGAAGTTTGCGACCGTGTCGCTGATGCTGTGAAAAGCATATCCGACTGACTCAGCTGTGTCTGAGTAGTATTCTTCGAAAAACAAATCATCCTGGTTGGATTCTTCTACCACGAGTTGATTCGTGTTGAACTTTGCGACCGTGTCGCTGATGCTGTGATAAGCATATCCGACTGACTCAGCTGTGTCTGAGTAGTATTCTTCGAAAAACAAATCATCTTTTGTTGTTTCGGAATTCTTTTTGTTCTCTTCACTTTGGGTGGTGCAGACTGCTTTTTTCAGGGTGTTGTGCAAGTTGTTTTTAACTGTTGGTGTAAGTTCAGGCGTTTTTCTGTGTTCTGAGGCAAGAAAATTTGTGTTTACCACTTTAAGTGTCTTATTTTCAATTTTCGGGCATTTCCCTTTTAAGTGGGCGTGGTCAGGATGCTCAGACGTCATGACGTCACGCGTTGGCATGACTTGCGCATGCGCAAATCGGCTTTCCTCCTGCACTGTGCGGTTTCGTTCCCATTGCGCATGCGCGGCTTGCGCATGCGCACGACGATCCGCGACGACGACTTTTTTTGACTGCGCATGCGCGGCTTGCGCATGCGCATAACGATCGGCGCTGCGATCTTTTTCAAACTGCGCATGCGCGACTTCCGGTTCCGGCGCATGCACGACTTCCGGTTCCGGCGCATGCGCGACTTCCGGTTCCGGCGCATGCGCAGACGCGATTTGTAGTTCTTTGCTTACCAGAGACTGCACAATGTGCTCCGACGCCATTTTTTGCCGTTTTTCGCGGATTTCAGCGATTTTACTGTCCCACCAGGACTGCAAAATTCGTAAGTGATCTTCTCTTCCCGATTTGGACAGGGTTTCAGCGTTTTGGCTTTGTGAGAAATTCTTTTTATTTCTTCTTTTTGATCTGTACTTTCCATTCGCGATTTCTTGCTCTCTTCGTGATTTTTTAAGTTTTGCATCACTCAGTCTCTGTGCAGGTTGGACTGTGAGCATGTCTTGCTGTTCAAATTTCTCACAGTACTCTTCAAATTTGTTTAGTACCGTTTGTAAGCTGTTTCTGTCTTCACCTTTTGAGTATTTAAATCCATTATAAACTTTCCAAGCTTCATTTCCTTCGATGAGAATTGCTATTTTAATTTCGTCTGAGGCTGCCGCTGCATCATATGCTATGATAGCGAAATCGAACATTTGTTTAAACCTTTCCCAGACACTTCTTACTTTTCCAGTCGTGTTCAGGTGAAGTGTGTGTCCAAGGCACATCCTCTCATCAGCAATGTCTTCCCCAGTCGAATGTCCAGCAGGAGATCTCCATGCCATTCTTGGTTGAGATTTCCATGCCATTTTTTTTTTGTTTTCTGTATCTGCAGCTGAGTTGTCCTGTCATAAGCGTCTGAAATCACTCCTAGGTACCATGTGTTGTTACTCGTGTCTTAATAAAGCTCGTAGTCTCAAGTGTGGAGAAGATGCTTTATTGTGGGTTCGTTCAGTTTCCAGAGCTCGACCTAGAACTACCTTCCAGTGCTATCTACCAGCTTTGCTTACTGTGTCCTGCTTACCAGCCCGCCTGCTGTGAAGAGTGTATATGTGTTGCTCCAAGTTCTGCCCTCAATGAAGTGTGTCCTCACTTCCTGTCCTGATCTATTTATGTGGCTCTCCCGTGCTCCCTCTAGTGGTTGCTCAGTTGTGTTGCATCTGGTTAACTTGTGATCACCACAGCCGGCATCTCCACATCACAGTTAATAAGTAGTTTAGGTAGGACTCAAAATATCATTATGCAACTGTCCAAAGCAGGGAGGCAGAGTCCATGAAATTACAAGTGACACAGATATCTGTGAGTAAGAAAATAAAGATAATGATGAATTCAAGCAAATTATAATGGTCACGCAGGAATTTTTGTCAGCTGATGAATCTGCCAGTTGCAGTCTTGTTTATATGTGGAATAGATTGGTTGAAACAACCTCATTCACTGTGTAATGAGAATAGAAGCAAGGTTAAGGGATATATAAGTACGACTTGCTTCAAGTTTGCAGATGCCAACACATTAAGGTCTCTAAAGAGAGTTGTAATTCGGGCAGCACGGTGGCCTAGTGGTTAGCACAACCGCCTCACGGCGCTGAGGTCCCAGGTTCGATCCCGGCTCTGGGTCACTGTCCGTGTGGAGTTTGCACATTCTCCCTGTGACTGTGTGGGTTTCACCCCCACAACCCAAAAATGTGCAGAGTAGGTGGATTGGCCACGCTAAATTGCCCCTTAATTGGAAACAAATAATTGGGTAATCTAAATTTATTTTAAAAAAAGAGAGTTGTAATTCCTTGTAAAATAGATGGAGAAAGTCATTTTGTAAAAATGTAGTCTCCAGTGAGATAGCTGTGCTGTTGGGTAAACCAATGAAAAGCCCACAAAGGAACCTTGACTGGCAGTATGACAAAGTCATTATTTTTGGTAAGTCAGTAGATCTGCAGTTTTCTCATTTCGGTCAGGATTGTATTCGCTTTACCCAATACCTGATATTTCTCATCAGAGTGTCAGGCAAGTATTAATTGCATCAGATGATAAGAATCAGAGAGAAAATAAAAGGAAGTTGTCTTAAATTACAAAGACACTTTGTTTACCCTACTTGTCAAATGTGAAAAAAAGACCTCTGAAGATGCAGGTGTGCTTGATGAAATGTATAGAGGTTAATGAGAGGTCTGAAGCCTGAAATATATATCAGGGGACGCCACCAAGTCGTATTGTAAGTCTTCCATAGACCCATGACTGGCAGAATGGGATCAAAGAGTAGGAAAGCACCATGCAAGTACTGAGAATGAATCTGGAAGTGACATTTGCATCAGAAAATGATCACTTACCGATAGTGCGAGAGGGTGTAGTCCCGACAGCCACAACAGTACATAGAGAGGCTGCAGGGTGAATAGATTACACATGGAAATAGAGGCCTTATGCAGGCTCAGAACAGTACTAGAAGCAGACATTCTCATGATTATGACGTTTTGTTGGCTGCCAATAAACCTGGGAGTAGGTTAATGACTAACAAAGTGAATTAGATAGTAATAATAGTAGGTAGCACAACTGTGGTCCATATATACACTATTACAATGTGATAGTACCACATACACATTTAAACTCCCACAATTGGGGCCAGATGAGATGTTCACATTTAAAAAAAAATCAAACCAACTCAGCCCGCCTACTTTTTTTTTTATTGGCGGGGAGAAGACAGAATCAAACTGCTCGCAGGAGGCGGGATGGCAATTTTAATATTTGAATGAGGCCGGCGGCCACAGGTTTAACCCTGGCAGTTTAAGACAGGTGGGGACAGGTTTAGAGAGGAGGTAATAAGTTTACAGCACTTTGCTTCCTTGTCATCAATGCCCCTCACAGCCTTTGAAGCCCCTGTGTGAAAGTTTAGCATACAGCAATGAACGCCATCCTGCACTTGGGAATCTGACCCCCACCCCACCTTCACTCCACCCTCCATGGGCTTGGGATCAGAGTTCCCTTGGGATTAAGATCCCTCATCCCAGGTATGAGGGTTGCAACCCCTTTTCATGCTCCAAGTAGCAGCTGCAGGCTCTGTACCTGGGTCCGCAGCCTGCCCTCGCGTGTTCCTCACCTAACTGGTGGCCAGGTCTGTCAATCAGGCTGATTTGTGAATGTGACACCTACTATAGAATAAAACACACTCTGTGGCATTACAGCTGGACATCCTGATTTCACACTCTGCCCCCAACACCACTCCCACCAACATCATTGGCTCTTGTCAATTCTGAGGCCTTGCTATTCAAGTCCTACTTGTTTGGTGGCAGCACAATGATAAATAGAAATTCCAGGGACAGCGATCCCAGTGGTCATGCTACCATCTGCAGTTGGTATCTAAATCCCCCTTTTTTCAGCCCTTTCAACCGGTTTTACAAAAGTGGCTACGAATTCAATTAAAGTACCTTTTGTTTATTTATTATTCATTTATGTCATGTAAGCGTTGCTGGCTGGGCCATCATTTATTGCCCATCCTTTATTATTTTAGAGGGCATTTGCGAGATAACCACATTGCTGTGGACCTGGAGTCACGTGAAGGCCAGACCAGGTAAGGATGGCAGATGCCCTTCCCGAAAGGACATGAGTGAACCAGATGGGTTTCACAACAATGGCTTCATGGTCACATCAGACTTTAAGTTAAGATTTCTTTTATTGAATTCAAATTTCACCATCGGCCATCATGGGATTTGGACCCGGGTCCCCCTGATCTTGCCCTGGGTCTTTGGATTAAAAATCCAGTGACAATACCCCACTTCACCACTGCATAGGCTTTATTTAAACACATTTATCTTCAGTGATCTGATCTACTTTCTTCCTTAAACTCTACCCTTTACATAGCCCACTTACTTACACCTTACTAAAGACTATTACCACTGATCTCACTGATTACGTTAACCCAAGACTTATATTTAGTGCCACTGATGACAGGGAAATGAAAACTCCCTGGATAAGAGGTCCACGTCCCCTGCTCAGCTCTCTTTGATAATAGCCTAAAACTGGAAAGCCTACGCAAATATTTGGCAAATGGTTTAGTAATCCTAATCGCAGCTGTGATTCGGGTTGTTGTTCTGCTGTTGGTCCCAACAGGGCCTGCTCCTGTGCTCTAAATGCAGTGAGTCAAATTCTGAGTGTCTGCAGGCCGGTAATTACTGATGTCCTGACATCAATGCTGTATGCATGTGGAGTCTTCAAAAATTGACACAGCCTGCTTACACATGCATAATAACATAGGAGAAAACATTGAGTCAGGGGAAGGACATGCAGACCCTTGAGCCTGTTTTGACATTTGCCGTTAAGTTATATTTAACTCTTTAATTTCTCGAATGTTGTGTGATGGATAAAATCAAAAAATCGTTTATATGTTTATTCTTTGTGTAATCATGGTGTTATCCTTTCTGTAGGCCCTCAGGCACCAAAGGATGGCAACGATCTACACTCACACCTGCTCGTGAAGTCTTGCCATTTGCAGGAGGAATCACACTGGTCTGTGGCTGATAGAAGTACACTTACTGAACACTTTTCATCGCAATTCCTGGCTTCATGGTCAGTAAAAGCACTATAGATAGGTTAACTTTGTATACCTGAAATTACTGACTAGACGGTTACCACCATGCAGCAGGTTGTGCTTTCTGGTATCGGTTGAAATTAGAGCAAACAGAAATGGTACATTCTTGAGGCTGGTTTATTTGTGAAGGAAATACCAAACGAAAATGGGGTACATGTCAGTAAATTTTTTGGGGGGGGGGGGGGAATGGCTGCTATTAAGCTTTGGATCAATAAAAGAATGCTGTGCTTTGTGTTTCTCAATTTTTGGTTGCTCTTCAGCCCCATGCTCCTGGGGCGGGATTCTCTAATCCCGCAGCAGTTTGTCCACGCCGTCGTAAATGCTGTCGCGTTTTACAATGGCGTTAATGGACCGTCCCGATGACTGATTCTGACCCCTACAAGGGGCCAGCACGGCACTGGAGCGGTTCACGCCACTCCAGCTGCCGATCCTGGCGTGAACTGGGCACCGCGGGATCTGCGCATGAACAGTGGCTCCGGCGCCAATGTGCACATGTGCAGTGGCGCCGGCGCCAATCCGCGCATGCACAGTGGCTTCTTTTAATGCACCGGCCCCGACGCAACATGGTGCAGGACGACAGGGGCCGGCGCGTAGGAAAGGAGGCCTCCAGCCAGAGAGACCGGCCCGCCGATCGGTGGGCCCTGATCGTGGTAACGGAGGCCCCCCCGGGGTCCGTCCCCCCCCCCCCACCGCCCCCTCCCCACCCCCCCACCCCCCACCCCCACAGGCCGCCCCCCCGACCCTTCCACGCTGTGATCCCGCTGGCTGACAGCAGGTGTGGACGGCGCAGGCGGGACTCGGTGTTTTCACGACGGGCGCTCGGCCCATCCCGGGCTGAGAATCGGCGGGTCAGCCGCGGAGAGCAGCCCCCGACCAGCGCCGCGCCAACCATGCTGACACCAATAGCGCCGATTCTACGCTCTGCGGAGAATTGTGTGCCAGCATTGGGGCGGCGTGGCGCGATTCGCGCCGGTCGCGGGGATTCTGAGGCCCGGCCCCGGGCTGAAAAAATCCCGCCCCTGATCTGTGGGAGGGGAGGGAGGAGGACCTCCTTCTAAGTTTGCTCCTGGATCTGATAAAGGTAGTGGTCAACAGGTCCAGGCAGCAGGTTGTCAAGTGGGTTGGCTGACCCAAATGTTTGCCCCTCAACCATGGTTATGTTCGCAGCTGGGTGGCCTTGGAGAGGGAGCAGGCGGCAAGGCCTTCTGTGTCCAATGGGTTCCGCAGGGGCTGCAGTCCATCATCACTCCAGGGAAAAACCGCTATTTCGTTAGTTAGATTCCCTTTGACATTTTGCTTTTGTTATAGTGTCACACCCAAGGCTGTTTTGCGCTCCCATTTGTTGATTTTTAAAATCTTTCAAAAGTGCAATAAAGAGTGCTTAAACAACAGACCAAACACACGGAAAAGAAAAATCTCATCGTTGTCTACATGGACTTTAGCAAGGCGTTCGACAAGGTACCGCATGGTAGGTTGTTGCATAAGGTTAAATCTCACGAGATCCAGGTTGAGGTAGCCAATTGGATACAGAATTGGCTTGACGGCTGAAGACAAAGGGTGGTTGTTGAGGGTTGTTTTTCAAACTGGAGGCCTGTGACCAGCGGTGTTCTTCAGGGATCAGTGCTGGGTCCACTGTTATTTGTTACATATATTAATGATTTGGATGAAAATTTAGGAGGCAGGGTTAGTAAGTTTGCAGATGACACCAAGATTTGGTGGCATAGTGGACAGTGAAGAAAGCTATCTAGGATTGCAGCAGGACCTTTATCAATTGGGCCAATGGGCCGATGAATGGCAGATGGGAGTTTAATTTTGATAAATGTGAGGTGATGCAGTTTGGTAGATTGAATCGGGCAGGACCTACTCAGCTAATGGTTGGGTGTTGGGGAGAGCTATAGAACAAAGAGATCTAGGAGTACAGGTTCATAGCTCCTTGAAAGTGGAGTCACAGGTGGACGGGGTGGTGAAGAAGGCATTCGGCATGCTTAGTTTCATTGGTCAGAACGTTGAATACATGAGTTGGGACGTCTTGCTGAAGTTATACAAGACATTAGTAAGGCTACACTTGGAATACTGTGTACTGTTCTGGTCACCCTATTACAGAAAGGATATTATTAAACTGGGAAGAGTGCAGAAAATATTTACTGGGATGCTACCGGGACTTGATGGTTTGAGTTATCAGGAGAGGCTGGTTGGACTGGGATTTTTTTTCGCTGGAGCATAGGAGGCTTAGGAGTGATCTTATCGAGGTCTATAACATAATGAGGGGCATAGATAAGATAGATAGTCAACATCTTTTCCCAAAGGTAGGGGAGTCTAAAACTAGAGTACATAGGTTTAAGATAAATGGGGACAGATACATAAGGGTCCAGAGGAACAATTTTTTCACAGTATCTGGAATAAGCTTCCAGAGGCAGTAGTAGAGGTGGGTACAATTTTGTATTTAAAAAAATATTTAGACAGTTATATGGGTAAGATGTGTATAGAGGGATATGGGCCAAATGCGGGCAATTGGAACTAGCTTAGCGGTAAAAACTGAGCAGCATGGACATGTTGGGCCGAAGGGCCTGTTTCCATGCTGTAAATCTCTATGACTCGCCTGGATAACACCTTATTCCTTGGTAGAGATAGATACTAAATATTTATTTAATGCCTCAGCCATGACCCCTGTCTCTATGTGTAAATCCAACTTTATCAGATGTACTCCATCATTACACCCTTTTGCTATTAATATGCCTGTAGTCGACGTTGGGATTCCCTTTCATGTTAGCTGCCAGTCTTTTTTCATACTCCCTCTTTGCTTCTCTTACTTGCTTTTCCACTTCTCCTTTGAACCTTCCATATTCAGCCTGATTCTCAATGGTATATTTCTACCTAACACCTGTCATAGGTGTTTTCCTTCTTTATCTTGATTTCTACCTCCTATGCCATCTAGGGGCCATTAAATTTGTTTGGCCTCCATTTCCTTTTTGAGTGAATATACCTTGACTATACATAGAACATGGAACATTACAGTGCAGTACAGGCCCTTCGGCCCTCGATGTTGCGCCTACCTGTGAAACCACTCCAAAGCCCATCTACACTATTCCCTTCTCATCCATATGCCTATCCAATGACCATTTGAATGCCCTTAGTGTTGGCGAGTCCACTACTGTTGCAGGCAGGGCATTTCATGCCCTTACTACTCTCTGAGTAAAGAACTTACTTCTGACATCTGTCCTGTATCTATCTTCCCTCAATTTAAAGCTATGTCCCCTCGTGCTAGACATCACCATCTGAGGAAAAAGGCTCTCACTGTCCACCCTATCTAATCCTCTGATCATCTCGTACGCCTCAATTAAGTCACCTCTTAACCTTCTTCTCTCGAAAACAGCCTCAAGTTCCTCAGCCTTCCCTCATAAGATCTTCCCTCCATACCAGGCAACATTCTGGTAAATCTCCTCTGCACCCTTTCCAATGCTTCCACATTCTTCCCACAATGTGGCGACCAGAATTGCACGCAATACTCCAAATGCGGCCGCACCAAAGTTTTGTACAGCTGCAACATGACCTCATGGCTCCGAAACTCAATTCCTCTACCAATAAAAGCTAACACACCGTACGCCTTCTTAACAACCCTCTCAACCTGGTTGGCAACTTTCAGGGATCTATGTGCATGCACATCGAGATCTCTCTGCTCATCCACACTACCAAGAATCTTACCATTAGCCCAGTACTCTGTCTTCCTGTTATTCCTTCCTAAAAATGAATCACCTCACACTTTTCTGCATTAAACTCCATTTGCCACCTCTCAGCCCAGCTCTGCAGCTTATCTATGTCCCTCTGTAACTTGTAACATCCTTCCGCACTGTCCACAACTCCACCGACTTTCGTGTCATCTGCAAATGTACTCACCCATCCTTCTGCGCCCTCCTCCAGGTCATTTATAAAAATGACAAACAGCAGTGGCCCAAAAACTGATCCTTGTGGTGCACCACTAGTAGCTGACTTCAGTCTGAACATTTCCCATCAACCACCACCATTTGCCTTCTTCCAGCTAGCCAATTCCTGATCCAAACTGCTAAATCACCCTGAATCCCATGCCTCCGTATTTTCTGCAATAGCCTACCATGGGGAATCTTATCAAACGCTTTACTGAAATCCAAATACACCACATCAACTGCTTTACCCTCATCCACCTATTTGGTCACCTTCTCAAAGAACTCAATAAGGTTTGTGGCATCCAGGCAAGTTGAGAGTATTCCATCTCACTTCTTATTTGTACCTTATTGTAGATACCTGAACTCTCTCTTCTTTGAAGTTTGCCCATTGTTCAGTTACTGTTGTTCCTGCCAAATTTTGGTTCTAATTTATTCAGCGCTGATCCGTTCTTTCCCCCAGTTATTTATTCTTACTCTGGATTATTCACTGTCCCTTTCCATAGGCAGCCTAAACCTTCTGATACAACCATCACTCCCCTCCATCCCACCGCCCCAAATGTTAACCTACTGATACTATCTACTTGACCACCTCATTCCTGAGAACCAGGTCGAGCAGTGCCTCTTTTCCCATTGGACTGGACACATTATGACTGGACAGCATTTATTGCCCAACCTGAGTTGCTCCTCAGAAAGTGGTGGTGAGCTGTCTTCTTGAACTACCGCAGTTCGCGTGGTGTAAGTACACCCACAGTGTAGTTAAGGAGTAAGTTCCAGGATTTTGTCACAGCGAGAGTGAAGGAACAGCAATATATTTCCAAGTCAATATTGTAAGTGACTTGGAGGGACACCTCTAGGTGGTAGATTCCCAGTTATCTGTTGCCCTTCCTGATCTAGGTGATAGTAATCATGCGTTTGGAAGGTGCTGCCAAAGGCCCTAGGTGGGTTCATGTAGATGGCACACACAGCTGTCACTGTGCATCGGCGGTTGAGGGATTGGATGTGGAAGGGGGAGCAATCAAGTGGGCTGCATTATCCTGGATGGTGTTGAACTTCATGAATGTTGCTGGAGCTGCACTCATCCAGGCAAGCTGAGAGTATTCCATCTCACTTCTGATTTGTACCTTGTAGATGGTGGACAGGTTATGGGAAGTCAGGCCGTTAACTACTCACCGTAGGTTTACTAGCCTCTTACCTGTCTTGTACCACAGTATGTATGTGGCTAGTCCAGTTCCGTTTCTGATCAATGGCTACCTCCAGGATGTTGTTGGTGGGGGTTTCAGTGATGGTAATGCCATTGAATGTCAAGGGGCAATTATTGGATCCTCGTTGGTTGGTGATGGCCATTGCCTGGCACCTGTGTGGCATGAATGTTACTTGCCACTGGTCAGCCCTAGATATTGTCCAGGTCTTGCTGTATTTGGACATGGGCTGCTTCAGGATCTGAGGAGGGGTCGTGAATTATGCTGAACATTGTGCAGTCATCTTGCGCAGCCAGCAGCGAACATCCCTACTTCTGAACTTATGATGAGAGGAAGGTCATTGATAAAGCAGCTGAAGATGGTTGGGCCTAGGACGTTACACTGAGGACCTCTGATAGTGATGTCTTCAGGGAGCCAATGGATATGGTATATCTGGATTTCCAGGAAGCCTTTGACAAGGTGCCATACAAAAGGTTGCTGCATAAGATAAAGATGCATGGCATTAAGGGTAAAGTAGTAGCATGGATAGAGGATTGGTTAATTAATAGAAAGCAAAGAGTGGGGATTAATGGGTGTTTCTCTGGTTGGCAATCAGTGGCTAGTGGTGTCCCTCAGGGATCAGTGTTGGGCCCACAATTGTTCACAATTTACATAGATGATTTGGAGTTGGGGACTAAGGGAAATGTGTCCAAGTTTGCAGATGACACTAAGATGAGTGGTAAAGCGAAAAGTGCAGAGGATACTGGAAGTCTGCAGAGGGATTTGGATAGGTTAAGTGAATGGGCTAGGGTCTGGCAGATGGAATACAATGTTGACAAATGTGAGGTTATCCATTTTGGTAGGAATAACGGCAAACGGGATTATTATTTGAATGGCAAAATATTAAAACATGCTGCTGTGCAGAGAGACCTGGGTGTGCTAGTGCATTAGTCACAAAATGTTGGGTTACAGATGCAACAGGTGATTAAGAAGGCAAATGGAATTTTGTCCTTCATTGCTAGAAGGATGGAGTTTAAGACTAGGGAGGTCATGCTGCAATTGTATAAGGTGTTAGTGAGGTCACACCTGGAGTATTGTGTTCAGGTTTAGTCTCCTTACCTGAGAAAGGACGTACTGGCACTGGAGGGTGTGCAGAGGAGATTCACTAG
Source organism: Scyliorhinus canicula (assembly GCF_902713615.1). NCBI lineage: Eukaryota > Metazoa > Chordata > Chondrichthyes > Carcharhiniformes > Scyliorhinidae > Scyliorhinus > Scyliorhinus canicula. Next base: position 241,404,674 of record NC_052146.1, read on the forward strand.
GTTAATCCCAGAGCTGAAGGGGTTGGATTACGAGGAGAGGTTGAGTAGACTGGGACTGTACTCGTTGGAATTTAGAAGTATGAGGGGGGACCTTATAGAAACATATAAAATTATGAAGAGAATAGATATGATAGATGCGGGCAGGTTGTTTCCACTAATGGGTGAAAGCAGAACTAGGGGGCATAGCCTCAAAATAAGGGGAAGTAGATTTAGGACTGAGTTTAGGAGGAACTTCTTCACCCAAAGGGTTGTGAATCTATGGAATTCCTTGCCCAGTGAAGCAGTTGAGGCTCCTTCATTAAATGTTTTTAAGATAAAGATAGTTTTTTGAAGAATAAAGGGATTAAGGTTTATGGTTTTCGGGCCAGAAAGTGGAGCTGAGTCCACAAAATATCAGCCATGATCTCATTCAATGGCTGAGCAGGCTCGAGGGGCCAGATGGCCTACTCCTGCTCCTAATTCTTATGTTCTTATGTTCTGGAATTGAAATGATTGACCTCAAATACCACAGCCATCTTCCTTTGTGTCAGGAATGACTCAAACCAGTGGAGGGTTTTCTCCATGATTCCCATTGACTTGAGGTTTGCTCGGGTTCCTTGATTCTATATTTCGCCAAAAGCTTAATATCAAGGGCAATCATTCTCTCCTCACCTCTTTTGTGCATGTTTATAGGGGCTGGTTTAGCACAGTGGCTAAAACAGCTGGCTTGTAATGCAGAACAAGGCCAGCAGCGCGGGTTCAATTCCTGTACCGGCCTCCCCGAACAGGCTCTCCAATGGGGTGTCTGGGGACTTTTCACAGTAACTTCATTGAAGGCTACTTTTGACAATAAGTGATTATTATTATTATGTTTGAACCAAGACTGTAATGAGGTCAGTAGCTGAGTGACCCTGGTGGATCCAAACTGAGCATCAGTGAGCAGGTTAATGCTGACTAAGAGCTGCTTGACAACACTTTTGATGATCCCTTCCATCACTTTACTGATGATTGAGACTGATGAGAAGGTAATTGGTCAGGTCGGATTTGTCCTGTTTCTTGCTGAGTGGATGCCAGAGTTATAGCTGTACTGGAACAGCTTGGCTAGGGAGGTGGCAAGTTCTGGAGCACAAGTCTTCAGTATCATTGACAGAATATTGTCAGGGCCCATAGCCTTTGCAGTATCCAGTGCCTTCAGCCATTTCTTGAGATCATGCGGAGTGAATCAAAATGGATGAAAACTGGCATCTGTAATCTGGGGAGCTCCAGAGGAGGCCAAGATGGATCATCCACATGGCACATTTGGCTGAAAATTGTTGTGAATCCTTCAACCTTCTCTATTGCACTGATGTGCTGAGTTCCTCTATCATTGAGGATGGGGATATTTACGGTAGTTGTGGCATTTAACTTCTCTATGGCATGACTTTTCCAGGTAGGGGTCATCCATCGGAGCATCTATATGCCACATGAGCCAAATTTACGGGTATCTGTATCGGCAAAATTTGGTCTTAAGCTGGCAAATGTGCCTCAGGGGGTTGTGAACCTCTCATGTGCTGAAATTGCCCGGGATGTTGAAACTTCTGATGGGGTGTATCCACTGCCTTGGACCTTCTGTGATTGTCTTCAATATTGAGCTCAGTGTCGGAGACGTGGGCCAGACTCACAGGACTTACTTGGGCACATATCCAAGATGTGTTATGCTGGTTAATAGTTGGCCTAACTCAGCCAACATAACGGAACTGATTACCACAACCTAATTCAACCCGGCTATCCTCATGGCCCGATCCGACTAGACCCCTAACCCGACGATACCTTCCCGAACCTCACTAGCCCGTCACACAACCAAACTAACCCCTCCACCTCAACCACCCCCACTTGACTGCCCTCCCATCTGACTGCCCTCCCCTTGACCCGATGACCATCCCCGTTTGGCTCCTGACTGACAGGACGACCCTCCACCCAATTACCAACTACTCACTCCCCCATTCAAAACCTTGCGACTTTTAAAAACTGACCTAATTGCAGCAGCTAATGTTGTAGAGAGGGAGCATATCCTCCCTTCATCTGATTTCTCCTGCGCTCGCCAGTCTTGCCCTGGAAAGGTTGTGCTGACTCAGCAATGCTGCAGTAAGGATCAGAAGCCTCAACTGAAAATGGGCAGTGCAGTTAGGTTGGAGATAAAATGTGGGCAGCAGAAATGTCCCAGCTTTGCCGCAGACCGGAAGATCTGGGCCATTATAATGTTTCACAAACTTAGTATTGACGCCAGGACTTGGGTGGACGTCTAAGACAGCTAAATTGGCGCCGGTCCCAGGGCAATTCATGATGCGTTAATGGGCTACCAGCGGCGCCATGTGGAACACAATGGATTCCAATAATAAATGGTGTCCAGTTTAATGGGGGCAGGATTGCCATGCGAGAGGTTAACAATCTGCAGTCTCATATTAGCACTCTACACCCCACACACACACTCATCCCAGCCAACACGATGGCAGCACGGAGAGCAGCATGCCGGTTTGCGGACGTCGAGCTGGAGACCATGCTGGACGCCGTGGAGGAGAGGCAGGCCACTCCCCTCCCCAGGGTGAGTAGAGGCTGCCATCTGCCACAGTACACCCGGCCTGGGGCAAGCGTCAGAAGCCGTGAGCACCGTGGCTCCACTGCCAGGACCGGCCAGCAGTGCCGAAAGAAGCTCCACAACCTCCTCAGGGCCAGAGTGAGTAGGCAGCACTGTGCCCCTGGCACCACCCTCGTCCTTCACACCCATAATCTCCCCGCCCTACCCGGAGGGTGACCGAACCTCACCCGCCAGCAGTGTGGATGCTCCCCACCTGCACTACATGCCAGCACCCATGCCCGACAGCGTTGGCCAGGTGCCCTGACCACAAAGGCCATCAGCTGCCCACCCCCTGTGCTGCCTGCGTTCAACTACCTAACACAATGCATTTTCCCCTGTTCCCCAGGCTTTCTCTCATCCCCCCCCCCCCCCCCCCCCCCCCCACCCAGGAGAAGGTGGCACACAACCCCAGAGAGAGAGAGTGAAGTCAGGAGGGGGAACCGCAGGGCCTGCTATTCATCCCGATGCAAAGCAGCAGGCACTGGACCTGGTCGGTGGGCCAAGAGAGAGGGTAACCACTGAGGTGGAAGTCAGCATCGGGCAACCAAGTGAGACCCTGCTGTGTTGCGGTTTCCCATGGCATGCAAGGCATGATTCCCACCCCCCCACACTCCAACCCCCCCCCCCCTTACCACCCCCACACCACCCCACCTCCCCCATACCACCCACCACCCCAACACTTGATCCAATCATGCGTCATGCCTTGTGTCTTGCAGGATCACCTGGACGGCGGAACTGGAGGCGATTGGAGCATCCCATGCATGCCGGCCCAGACACGCATGTCCTGCAGCCACCTGTGCCTCCCCGGCCCCATGCCCTGGCCATTCTGGCCTTCTCTCGCATCCTCCTCGTCAGACGAGGCCTGGCATTGATCCTCCGATTCCAGCATGTTGCCCCTCTGCTGCGTGATGTTGTGAAGGACGCAGCAGGCCACCATGATGTGGGAGATTCTCTTACTGTTATACTGGAGGGCTCAATCTCGCCCCTGGTCACTGCAAGGGCATCATTGTAGCAGATCTTTGCATTGATTAGTGGCCTCCGGATAGGCATCATCATGTAATAACTGTCACCCAGGAACCAATCCCTCAGCCGGAGGTGTACCTCGAAGGTGTCATGAACTGTCGAGTGTGCCAGGATGAAAGCTCCATGCACACTGCTCGAGGATAGGGTGCAGATAAGCATGATATGCAGCTCATGGTCTTACACTTATTATGCATTCATTGTCTGGAACCACTTTCAGCTTGTGAAGTCCGGCCATTCATGTGGCAGTGCTTGTAGGGGGACATATGTCCTGCTGATCACCCCACAGACCTGGGGCATCCCAGCGATCACGGCAAACCCTACTGCCCAGACATTCTGGTGGGCTCGGTCCACATTGAACCTGATATATTGTGCCCAGTAGGCATACAGGGTCTCTGTTATGGTATGGGTGCACCTGTGCGCCAAGGTCTGCGAGATCCCAGATAAGTCCCCACTCAGTTCCTGGAAGGATCCCATGGCAGAAAGGTGCAGTGCCCATCATCGTGATGGCCACTGTAGTTCCAGGTGTGTCATGATCCGGCAGATACTCCGTATGGTCCCCCTGCTCAGCTGGAGTCTTCAACGACACTCCTGGTCCGGCAGGTCCTCGAGTGACAGACTTTGCAGGTAGACACGATGACCTCCCACCACCTCCTCGGCCTGTCGGGCGGCTGGCTCTCCAACCTCACCGACTGGCTCCTGTTCCTTGAGGCAGCCACACTGCTGCAGGTTCCTCCCAGAGCAGCTCCTGCTCGGACAGCATCAGTGCATCCCCTAGGGCTGTGGCGACTAGGATGATGGCAATCATTCCTGGTTACATTCCAAAATCCGTTGTCTGTAGGGGTGAAAGGCAGGCATGTTAGATGGTTCATACGCCCGTGGGCATTGCCCTTGGATTGCTGCGTGATGGTCTGCCGGTTGGTGACATCTGGCTCTGGGTGGGTGGCTGGGTGCATTCATTCAGCCTGTGTCACTCTGCGCAACCACGGACCACGAGGCTGTCTTGCAGGCTGCAGCAATGGCCGTCCATGCCTGGACACCGCCCAGTCCTGGGGTCACCCTGTTGCCACGACCGATCCCCTGGTCATGCCCCACTACCTCCCCCTGGCCTTGGCAGATGGTCTGCCACGCCCCCCCCCCCCCCAAGCCAGCCATGCCAATGGCAGGATCGGCAACCCATGGTCACACCTCCTGGAACATATTCTGCCGCTCTCTCACCCTCAGCAGCCACAACGCTGGTTTCGCGATTGTTGAAATCACATCTGAAACTAACCATCGGCAAATTCTCCTTGCGGAGGCCGAGCATTGCGGAGGCCCTGGAGAATACTGTCAGGCTCATTAATGATATGCCAACGGCGTTTACTGTATGTGCGGAGTAGAATGCAATGATGCCGTTGTCAAAGCACCGGAGCACGGAATTCCATCGGGCACTTGGTGTCAACCACGATTTTCACCTCACGCCCAATTCTCCGCACAATCGCGTTTCCCGATTCCACCATCGCTGGATGGAGAATCCCGCTTAATAGGTCGGATTCTCTAATCCCGGGGCTAAGTGTTGACGCTGTCGGAAATACCGGAGAGTTTTACAACGGCATCATCTGGCCCCTAGGATCAGCGATCCTGCGCTGCACAGGGGGCCAGCATGGCACTGGAGAGCCTCACACTGCTCCAGCTGCTGACCCGTCGCGGGGTCGGAGAATCCCACCCAATGTGTTTTATCTCCAGGAGTGGGAAACAGAATAAGCATTCACATAGTTCTGCCAGGGTAGAGCGGTTCTCTACCAGGGGCCATTGACTGCATAGACATGGGCCCCCATGTCAACTGGAGATATACAGAAATCACGAGGGATACCATTCCATCAATGTACAGTTGATGTGTGACCTTGAACCATTTTGGTGAATGCCCTCAAATCACCACTCTGAGGCAGTCTGCCATCCTCACTGTCTTTGCACTGCTATGAAACCAGAGGGTGAGTGTTCAGAGTAAAAAGCAAAGCTTCTAAGCATGCTTGATGATTCCCTCCACCACTTGATTGTGAGGACTGCAGATATTTTTATAAAATTCATTTACAGGATATGGGGTTGCTGGTTATTGCCCCTCCTCATTGCCCTTCAGAAGGTGGTGGTACTTTGCCTTCTTGAACCACTGCAGGCCTTGAGGTGTAGGGGTATCCACTGTGCTGTTAAGGAGGGAGTTCCAGGATGTTGCCCGAGCAACAGTGAAGGAACAGCGATATATTTCCAAGTCAGAATGATGAGCATTCAGGTGGTGGGTTTCCCAGGTATCTGCTGTTCTTGTCCTTCTAGATGGTAGTGGTCATGGGTTTGGAAGGTGCTGTCTAAGGAATCTTGATGAGTTACTGCAGTACATCATCTAGATGGTACACGTGGCTGCTACTGTTCGTCAGTGGTGGAGAGTTTGAATGTTTGTGGAATGGGGAGAACTCAAGCGGGCTGCTTTGTGCTGGTTGATGTCGAGCTTCTTAAAACAAAAGCCTTGGGACCACCAGGAACATGATGATGTAGATCACTGGCGTACTGAAGTAACATTTCCCATTGCAGGACTGCTTAGGAAGAAGCACTGCAATACACGCCACAACATGTCTCCAAATTCATGGCGGACCTCATGTCCTCTTGACTTCCGGTGCTGCAGAAACGCTCCATAACCTAGGTCTCCAGCATCTCCGAATCCAATGACGTCTCTCTGACCTGATGCTCCATTTCCTTTTTCTCAAATTACTGTTAGCGGCAGCCTTCCTTCATTCAGTACACTTCCCTTTCAGAGGGACAGACAGCCTTGAAGAGTTTGCGGCTCGATACAGCATGTTCCATCCCTGCATGCTATTAGGCTTCCTGCCGAGCTTGCAGCTAGCCAGCAGAGTGGTTCACACTGGGCTGCACACTGAAATAATTTAAATGAGGAGGCCAGCTTGAACTTTGCCTGCTGCCTGCCGACCTGGGAACAGGCATGAGCAGATAACAAATTACAATCCCCTCGCCTGAAAACAGGCACCACCAAATCCTTAGCTGTGACTTCTCCAATCAAACAGTACAATAGAATCAAAGTATTAAACCTGCGCTGCCTGCTAAAAGGTATTCCAACAAAAGACAGAATTATTAAAAACCTCATGAAAGTCTAAGAGTCACTTCAAAGAATTCTTGCTCACCTCTGAAAGCAGAGAAAGCAATCGATCTCTGTTGTGTGTTACCACTGACCCATTAAGTGCCTTTCTTATTTGTATAATTGCAGCATTTGGTCTCAATTGTTAATTGAGTGGTGTATCTGATTTCACTAATACGTTATCTTCCCTAGTTTTACTTTTCTGACCCATTTTTCACTTGAGGGACAATCCTCACCAATTTTGAATAAGGGCTTTTGATTGTAACCCATTAACTGCTGAAACAAATTGAAAGCATTTCACAAAAATATTTGATTCATTGTTAAATACCTCCATATTCCGAGCAATGTTTCTTGTGAGTTAACCTGTGTAAACTGAACCAAGGTTGCTGGAAAATTAGTTTCTTGTTTGTTTATGCCCCACTAAAATTTCTTCTAAAATGTTGCCACCTGTGCGGCACGGTGTGGTTAGCATAGCTGCCTCACGGCACCAAGGACCCGGGATCGATCCCGGCTCCGGGGTACTGTCCGTGTCGAGTGGAGTTTGCACATTCTCTCCGTGTCTGTGTGGGTCTTACCCCCACAACCCAAAGATGTGCAGGGTAGGTGAAATGGCCATGCTAAATTGCCCCTTAATTTAAAAAAAAAGTTAAAATAAAATGATGCCAACCACCACTGGGGCCAACTTCATGAAACTCTGGTCATAATTCCAGATGTTTTGGTATACATCTGTTGTCGTGCTAATTAATTTATATTTAATGGGAGTGAAATTTGGAACTTTAACACCACAGGTGATGCTAATATGGAGGGTCAATGTCTTTCTCTAGTCACTTCCAGTGAGGCCCAGGCGACACCATATGTAGAGAAGGGCACTCATGCAGGCTTTCGCATTTGAAGTAGGGGTATAATGTCACAGATGTCCAACTTCTAATTTTGGACCACTCAGGTGATTACACGATTTCCCTAGTCACTCACCAAAGAACAAGTACTCTGCCGAAACAGGGCACAGCACTCATGGCACTTAAAGGGCATCCGCATTTGGCAGGAAAAGTCATTTTGTGTAAGTTCTGCTGTTGCAAAGTATTTGGAAGTAGCGAGAAGTATCATTGGAGGTGTTGTGGTGAGTTCCTGGATAGGGCAGGAAGTATTGCGGCAATCTCATGGGGAGGGCAGAGGATGACCTGGTGACCTGTCCACACAAAGGTTGCGACGTGTATGGGGGTTGAAGTCACAAATCTTGCTTTTCAACACAACCGGCAAATGAAGCAGCCGATGCAGAGAGGGCAATCTCTGTGTGATGCTCTCTCCAAGTTTAAGCTGGATTCCTTCATGTTCCTTGACAATGCTAGGAAGCTGTCTGACAGGCCAGGATGCACCCAGCATCTCAATGTGCATGCCCATTTGCATTGGCCTATAGTCCTGATATGAGAAGGGAGAAGGTAATAGAAGGTAGATTTTGATGAGGAAAGGTCAGAGGGGACTCGAGTGGAGCAAAAACTCCAACATGGTCTGGTTCGGTTGAATGGCTTCTTTCTGTGCCGAATACCCTTTGTATTCCTATATAGTTCTCTGCAGCTGAACTTGGCTGTCACCCCCCAATCCACTGAGCTGGCAAATTAACTATCCTTTCCCCAGCACAGCTGCAATCCGCTCATGCCTGGTGATTCACTATGAACTGATCCCAGCTTTATACTAACCTTTCAGGTTCACACAGTGCCAGGAACTGAGCTGGTGGCCGTGAGTGTGAGATCAAATGGCAGAGTCTCATCGTCAGTGACATATTGCTGCTTTGACTTCCCTCTGCTCTTTGCTCTGGTTGGGTAAGTGGCTGCTTTTGGGAGTCTAAAAGCAAAACATCAGGAGGCCAAGGGTAGCGTGAGGGGTAGGAACCAAGAAATCCATGGTTACACCATTGGCAGCTTGACCATTTTGACAGATAGCAGGACAACAGTGAGATGCATTGAGGAGGAGACACAGGAAAGTACCACAATATCCTCAATAATCTCAGTGACATCAAATGAGATTTGTTGCAATGGGTCCATGATGCAGAGATCCATCTCCTCCATAAACTGTGGGGAAACAGGCATCCTTGACCACAATGGTTTTGTTCTGTTCCCTTATTTTCAGGTCACCTTGCACTGCAAAAAATAAGTTGTGTGAGTCTTGAGTGGCAGGGAGTGCTGGCCAGTGAGTGATGGGAATGTTGTGATTTGAGCAACATGAGAGGTTTGTGGAATAGTGAAAAATAAATATCTGGTGCAGTGGTTAGCAGTGCTGTCTCAACGCGCCGAGGTCCCAGGTTCGATCCTGGCTCCGGGTCACTGTCCGTGTGGAGTTTGCACATTCTCCCCGCGTCTGCATGGATCTCACCCCACAACCCAAAGATGTGCAGGGTAGGGGATTAGCCACGCTAAATTGCCCCTTGGAAAAAAATTAATTGGGTACTCTAAATAAAAAAAAGAAATATCATGTGAAGATGCATTCATTCACCTTAGCCAGCTGCTGAGTTCATTAGGCTTTTTCTAAAACTGCTACCATGTTCTTGGTGCCAGGTGGCTAGAATTGAGCTCACTGGTTAGCAGATCCCAATTGCTCATAGATCTCTGCAGGCCCATGGTCCTCCTGTCCACGTCCACCATTGCAACCATGCCTCCAGCATCTCACTTATGACCCTGGAGCATTCTCTCTATATTGTTTTGAATTGCAGCAATTGTATTCAACAGCAGCTTCCTCTAATTCAATGCAGAATCCCTTTAAGCAAGTGGCTGCCATTAAGAACAAGATACTGACCACACCATTTTCATACCCTTCCAACTTCCCACAGGAGAGCTGAGGCAACCATCAGTGCATGAAACTCTTGATATAGGCTACAATCAGGCATACGAGGTGGCAGCAACAAAATGCCTACTTCAACAGTTGTTCTCAGGTCGTAAATTGTGATCCCCTCAATTGAAAATGGTGCAGACAAACTTTTAATGTATTCAAGATCTGTCCAGGCTAATCTCTTGAATGGCTCTTTGTCCTGGATGATGTTGAGCTTCTTGAGTATTGTTGGAGCTGCACTTATCCAGACAAGAGGAGAGTATTCCATTACACTCCTGGCTTGTGCCTTGTAGATGGTGGATAGGCAAGCTTTGGGGGGTCAGGAGGTTAATGGCTTGGCGCAGGATTCCTAGCTTTTGATCTTTCCTGATAGCCTCAGTATTAATACGGCTAGTCCAGTTTCTGATCAGTGATAATCCACAGGATGTTGATTGTGGGAGATTCAGCGATCCTAATGCCATTCAATGTCAACGGGCGGTGGTTAGATCCTCTCTTGTAGGAGACGGTCATTGACTGGCACCTGTGTGGCATGACTGTAACTTGCCACTTGTCAGCCCAAGCCTGGGTATTGTCCAGATCTTGCTGCATTTGGACATGGATTGCTTCATTTTCTGAGGAGTTGTGAATGGTGCTGAACATTGTGCAGTCATTCGCAAACATCCTCACTTCTGATCTTATGATGGAAGGCAGGTCATTGATGAAGCAGCTGAAGATGGTTGGGCCTAGGGTTGGTAAGATTGACCTCCAACCACCACAATCACCTTCCTTTGTGCCAGGTATGAATCCAATCAGTGGACAGTTTCCCCCCAGATTCCCATTGACTCCAGTTTAGTTAGGGCTCCTTGATACCATACTTGGTTAAATGCTGCCTTGATGTCAAGAGCAGTCACTCTCACCTCACCTCTGTCATTCAGCTCTTTTGTCCATGTTTGAACCAAGGCTGTAATGAGGTCAGGAGCTGAGTGACCCTGGCGGAACCCAAACTCAGCATCCATGAGCAGATTATTGCTGAGCAAGTGCCATTTGATAGCACTGTCAATGGCTCCTTCCATCACTTTGTTGATGATGGAGAGTAGATTGATAGGGCAGTAATTGGCTTGGTTAGATTTGTCCTGTTTCTTGTGTACAGGATACACCTGGGCAATTTTCCACATTGCTGGGTAGATGCCAGTGTTTTAACTGTACTGGAACAGCTTGGCTAGAGGTGTGGCAAGTTCTAGAGCACGTCTTCAGTACTATTTCTGGAATATTGTCAGGGCCCATAGCCTTTATAGTATCCAGTGCCTTCAGTCGTTTCTTGATATGGAGTGAATTGTATTGGCTGAATACTGACATCTGTGATGCTGGGGACCTCTGGAGGAGACCAAGATGGATCATTCAGTCGGCACTTCTGGCTGAAAATTGTCGCGAATGCTTCAGCCTTGTCTTTTTGCACATATATGCTGGGGTCCTCCGTCATTGAGGATGGGGATATTTGTGGAGCCTTCTCCTCCAGTGAGTTGTTTAATCACCCACCACCATTCATGGCTGGATGTGGCAGAACTACAGAGATTAGACCTTATGCGTTTGTTGTGGAATTGCTTAGCTCTGTCTATTACTTGCTGCTTATGCTGTTTGGCACACAAGTAGTCCTGTGTTGTAGTTTCACCAAGTTGACACCTCATTTTTGGTATGCCTGATTTTGCTCCTGACATGCTCTCCTGCATTCTTCATTGAACCAGCGTTCACCCCCTGGCTGGGTGGTAATTATAGAGTCGAGGATATGCCGGGCCTTCAGGTTTCAGATTCTGGTTGAATACAATTCTGCTGCTGTTGATAGCCCACAGTGCCTCATTGATGTCCAATTTTGAGAATCTAGAAATGTCTGAAGTCTATCCCATTTAGCACGGTGGTAACAATAATCTTTATTGGTGTCACATGTAGGCTTACTTTACATTAACACTGCAATGATGTTACTGTGAAAACCCGTTGGCACCACACTCTGTACCTGTTCGGGTACACTGAGGGAGAGTTCAGAATGTCCAATTCACCTAACAAGCACGTCTTTCGGGACTTGTGAGAGAAAACTGGAGTGCCCGAAGGAAACCCTCTCAGTCACGGGGAGAAAGTGCAGGCTCCGCACAGACAGTCACCCAAGCTGGGCATCGAACCCGGGTTCCTGGTGCTGTGAAGCAACAGTGCTACTGTGCCACCCATGATAGTGCCACACAACACAATGAAGGGTACCCTCAATGTAAAGACGGCACTTTGTCTCCACAAGGACTGTGCGGTGGTCACTTCTACTGATACTGTCATGGACAAATGCATCTGCAGCAGACAGATTGGTGACAATGAGGTCACGTATGTTTTTCCCTCTTTTTGGTTCCCTCACCACCTGCTACAGTCCCAGTCGAGTAGCTATGTCCTTTAGGACCCAGCCAGCTCGGTGTCAGGTGATACTTCTGAGCCACTCTTGGTGTTGGACATTGTCCCCCACCCAGAGCATATTGTGTGCCCTTGCCAACTTCAGTCCTTCCTCCAAGTGGTGTTCAACATGGAGGTGTACTGTTTCATCAGCTGAGCTGGTTTAGCACACAGCTAAATCACTGGCTTTGAAAGCAGACCAAAGCAGGCCAGCAGCACGGTTCAATTCCTGTACCAACCTCCCCGAACAGGTGCCAGAATGTGGCGACTAAGGGCTTTTCACAGTAACTTCATTTTAAGGGGCTGGTTTAGCTCACTCAGCTAAATCACTGGCTTTTAAAGCAGACCAAGCAGGCCAGCCGTACGGTTCGATTCCCGCACCAGCCTCCCCAGACAGACGCTGGAATGTGGCAACTAGGGGCTTTTCACAGTAACTTCATTGAAGCCTACTTGTGACAATAAGCGATTTTCATTTTTCATTTCATCAGCTGATGGTAGCCAGAACATGCTAATCAGCATGAGATTTCCTTGCCAATGTTTAACCTGAAGCCATGCGACTTCATGGGGTCCAGAGTCAATGTTGAGGACTCCCAGGGCAACTCCCTCCTGACTGTGTACCACTGTGCTGCCATCACTATGTTGCCGATGAGACAGGTCACACCCAGGGATGTTGGCAGTGGTGCTTGGGACATTGTCTGCAAGGTATGACTCTGTGAGTATGACTACATCAGGCTGTTGATTAACTAGTCTGTGAGACAGCTGGCCCAACTTTGGCATAAGCTCCCAGATGTTGGTAAGAAGGACTTTGCAGGGTCAGCAGGGCTGGGTTTGCCGTTGTCATTTCCGGTGCCTGCTTCGATGCCGAGTGGCTCGTCTGGTTTCATTCCTTTTTTGCGTTTTCATAGTGGTTGAATACAACTGTGTGGCTTGCTAGGCCATTTTAGAGGGCATTTAAGAGTCAACCACATTGCTGTGGGTCTGGAGTCACATGGCCAGACCAGGTAAGGATGGCAGATTTAATCCCTAATGTACTGGATGGGTGTTTATGACAATCAACAATGGGTTCATGGTCATCATTAGACTTTTAATTTCAGATATTTTATTGAGTTTAAATTCCATCACCTGCCATGATGGGATTCGAACCCAGGTCCCCATTTCATTATCCTGGATTACTAGTCAGCGACAATACCACTGTGCCAACCCCGCCCCAGTTATAATAAATACAAAGTACAACCATATAATTAATGCTGGTTCTTGGAATTCTTCATGTGGTTCAGCAATGTTCTTCTGTTGAGACAGTGACACCAAAAACATATATTTCAAACTGAATTACTCAATTCACTGAAACATAATATTATGGGGATTCTTTTTCCCCCTCTGGTTCCATTTCTGGCATTTCAATTTCTGGCCATTTTTATACTGGGATTAAATTTAGATTGAATTTCCCTTTTGAATCATTTAGATTTGAGAAACATGTTCACAGCTTGTGATTTCCAAACAACCACTCTTCACTGAATCTGCGTAGCAAATGTGCATTTATCCATCTTGAATTGTAATTCCCTCACTCTTTCCCAATTAGCAGTCTATGACTACATTTTAAATGGGAAACTGCGCAATTAATGGTGAAAATGGAAAGAACAGTCAGTTAAAAATGTTGCAACTGTTATGGGCCAGGATTCAGAAAACTCCAAAGTATATTATGGAGTTCACCTGACCTACAACTCTTTATTAATTTTGGTTGTGAGGAGCACAAGGGCCTACTTTTCAGGTGTTATTTTAACAGAGACCTTCAGCATTTTTATCAAAACAAAGTTTATTCTACAAATTCAGTTTACATTTTATAAACACACACAGTAAGCATTTTTTTATCAACTACAAACACAAATTCCTCCACACAGCTACAGTTCTCTCTATATATAACCCTTAATAATTTTCCTTTCAACTGTTTCAACTTGATAACAACATCCAATAAAACCAGGAAAACCCGTTTAACAAAACAGTAGGTTTGAATTCTTTACAGAAAACAGTTATCACTTTTAACTTATCAAGTGAACTGGATACCTTTTAACATATAGAGAGAGAGAGGAGAAGCCTTCCTTTTCTGAATCCAGCTTTCAACAGTGTAAACTGAAAGTAAAACTCAGAGCCGCAGCCCAGCTCCCAGCTCAAAAAGAAAGTAAAACCCAGAGCCACAGTCAGCTTCCAGCTCAAAAGTAAAGTAAAATCCAGGGCCACAGCCCATCTCCACCCACACTATGACCTCACTGAATCCATTTTATTAACACACATTTCTTAAAGGGACACTCCCATGACCCAACTCAATAATAAACAAAAAAGAAATGCACAGTTTGTAAATTAAAATACAGCTTTTAACCACGTGTCCAGATATGTATCTATTTCATGAAGGAGACTGCGAAGGAACAATATAAAATAACGATCTTTGAATATGCACAGTCTGTGCGTTACATTATGATAAGACAACAAATGAATTGTCCAATTCATGTCATTCTGTGGAATAAAATGCTAAAGACTGCAGCAAAGAACCGAGAATTGAATATAATCTGTCCACTGAATTGATCCCAACAAAGGCTTAAGCCAGTCTGCCAGTTACCAAGTTTAGCGTTGCACCAGTTTGATAAGTTTTCTGTTTTTGTTTCAGAAAGAAATGATAAAAGCTACTGAGCAAATCCTTGGGAATCTTCATTCAGTGAATTCTACAAGATGGATAAGAATTATTCTTCAAAACGTTGCGTCGAAAATCGTGAAGAAGGGCAGCACTAAAGTTAAAGGTAGCTTCAATATTTTTACTCTTATTATTACATAACAATATTTAAAAAATCTTATCTGAAATTTCTTTAATGTTGAATGGAAATACCATATTCTTCTGCTTTTTTTTATTATACTTTGCTATTCTGAGAAAGAAATGAGTTACATATCAACTGCATGCAATTGATAACTATATTTTAGCTCCCGTATACAGTTCTTATATCAGTGAAATAGGCTGCCTGCTGTATTGGTAAATAATGGGCTGGTTTAGCTCAGTGGGATAGACTGCTGGATTGTAATGCAGAACAAGGCCAGCGACGCAGGTTCAATTCCCCTACCGGCTTACCCAAACAGGTGCCGGAATGTGGCAAGATTATTATTATTATTCGAACATAGGCAGCCTGGAGCTGAGTCTGAAAGTTCATTTGCACATGCAAATGCACATGCGCCAGCAGCAAGGTTTGTCTGAAGAAGTAGTTGTTTTAATGTGGAGAAATTAGTTCTAGCAGGGAGCTAAGAATCACTGCAGGCCTTTGACCACCCACTTTCCTCCACCCTGATTATTCTTCACTTGCCCCTTTTGTGACCGATCTAAAGGCGGTTGCAGACAGCCAATCCAGCTCTGATCTTGAAGAACGAGCAAGTTGCCTCTAGGTGCATGATTGTTGTCAGCAACTCACCAGAAATAATAATAATCTTTAGTAGTGCCAAAAGTAGGCTCACACTACACTGCAATGAAGTTACTGTGAAAATCCCCTTGTGGCCACACACCAGCGCCTGTTCAGGTACACTGAGGTAGAATTCAGAATGTCCAATTTACCTAACAAGCACGTCTTTTGGGACTTGTGGGAGGAAACCGGAGCACCCAGAGGAAACCCGCACAGACAAGGGGAGAACGTGCAGACTCCGCACAGACAGTGACTCAAGCCAGGAAACGAACCCGGGTCCCTGGCGTTGTGAAGCAACAGTGCTAACCACTGTGCTACCATGCGACCCATATACTGATATACCATATACTGATCCAGTCTAAAGCCAACCAATGCCTTCTACCTCAGAAACATGGCTTTGAACTCTGCTCTGCTGTTGGCGGAAAAGTTTCCTTTCTGCCTCAATTTGTTTTTACATGTAATGAGTTTGAGCAACATTAATCCAGTTTCAGTACAAATCACAATGATTGTCCTACTAAAATAGGTAAAAATATAACTGCATGTTTCGGGGAGTCAAGAGTAATGGAGAACAGACAGGCAAGTGGAGTTCAAGCCAATTTCAGATCAATCATAAACCTATTGAAAGACAGAGTAGAGTTGAAGGCCCAAATGGCCTATTCCCGATCCTATTTTATAAATTCTTAACATGTTTCCTTGCATACAGAAGTGTGGGAAACTTTGAAAAGAATCACAAATAAGTTAGCTGCATTATTGTTACTTGTATTTAAAGTTCAGTTGAAAGAAGCAATATGAATCTCAATGTAGTATAATACAATGTCACCCGCATTTTTGATTTGTTGTTTTCTGCCTCAGAGACAAGACTGTTGTAACTGAGCCACCATGTTTAAAAAAAGACCGAATGTCATTTTATTGAATATGATAAACCATTTGCAGATAATCTTTTTACCTCTGTCCAAGAATTTTAATACATGCAGTTGAAACCACGCATAGTTTTGGCGCACTTTCTTTCCAGCTCATGTTTTGACTGACGTTCTCAACAGATGGCTCCATAGTATCAACTTTTCAGCTATGATAGAAGCTTCAGTGCTTTAATACCCTTCCAAATGCATTTTTCTGCCAGTCTTCGATGGATAAATTGCAGAAGCACTGGGGCCCACCATGAATCAAATCATACCCATAACAGATGGCCCTGCAGTGCTTGCCTCTCATTCGAGATAGGAACTTTAATGCCTTTCAAATGTAATTTTCTGCCAGCTCCTACTTATTTTAAAATATGGAAGTCCTGAGACGCACCAGAATATTTGATTATAAAGTGCAAAATTTGCATTGGTATTGTAACTGCTAGTGTCAGCCCATTAGACACACAATATGTACAACATTGAAACAATCTGCAGCATGGATTGCATCCAGATAAAATGAAATAAGATTTGATTCTCTTCGATTAAATTTCAGCAGGAACCAAAATATAAGTTTAGACTTTCTTCATAAAATGTTGTTCCTATATCAACATTTATAAATGTTCAAAGAACCGAATCTGCCTGAAAATTCAGTCTCATAACTAACCAAAACAAAGACTTGACTAGGGGCGGTGTTCATTTTAGCATCTGAGAACAGGAAGAAACAGGTGTACAGAATTAGCCTTTTCAGCCCCTCGAGCCTTGTTTGCTATTCAATTATATCATGACTGGTCTATATCGTAATTATATTACCCTCTTTGGTTTCATAACCATAAATCCCATTGACTACCAAAAATCTATCAATCCCTGCTTTGAAATTTTCAACTGATTTAGTACAGTGGATATTTGTGGATAAGAGTTCCTGGTTTCCATTCTCCTTTGTATAAGGCAGTGCTTTTTGACATCACTATCGAATGCCCAGCTCTCATTTTGAACAGTAAGAAGTCTTACAACACCAGGTTAAAGTCCAGCAGGTTTGTTTGGAGTCGCTAGCTTTCAGAGTGCAGCTCAAGTGTGTCACTCACCTGATGTAGGAGCTGCGCCCCGAAAGCTAGTGACTCCAAACAAACCTGTTGGACTTTAACCTGGTGTTGTAAGACTTCTTACTGTGCCCACCCCAGTCCAACACCGGCATCTCCACCTCATTTTGAGGTAATGGCCCTTTGTTCTGGATTCTCCCACCTGAGGAAATAGATTGTCTCTACCTACCCCATCAAATCTTTAACCACTTTAAAAATCTCAATCAGATCATCCTTTAATCCGCTATATAAGGCAATACAAAGTCCAGTCTATGCAATCTTCCATTGTAATTTGATCCCTGTATTTTGGGTATTGTTGTGGTGAATCTGCATTGCTCCCATTACCTACCTGAAGTGCAGTAACCAGAACTGAAAGGCAGACTAACATAAGAAATGTAAGAGATTGTAGGAGTAAGCCATATGGGCCTGCAATTCAGTAAGATCATGACTGATCTTTGACCTCAAGTCTAATGGGGCTATTTAGCACAAGGCTAAATCGCTGGCTTTGAAAGTAGACCAAGGCAGGCCAGCAGCAATCCCTGAACAGGCGCCGGAATGTGGCGACTAGGGGCTTGTCACAGTAACTTCATTTGAAGGCTACTTGTGACAATAAGCGATTTTCATTTCATTTTCCCACCTGATCCCTCTATCCCTTAGAGTCCAAAATCTATTGATCCAAGTCTTGAACATACCCAATACCCATTGCTTTCTGGGCAAGGGAATTCCAAAGATTTACAACCCCCTCTGTGAAGACTTTTCTCATCTAGTTTGGAGGGAGCCTATTCCTTATCCTGAAATCATGACCCTAGTTCTAGAATCTCCAGCTCAGAGAAACAAACTCGCTGTAACTGCCTTGAGAAGCCATCTCAAAATCTTGTGTTCCAATGAAATCACCTCTCATTCTTCTAAACCCCAGAGAACATAGTCCCATTCAACTCAGTCTCTCTTCATAGGCAATGCTCTCACCCGAGGAATACATTCAATGAACCTGTATTACACTTCCTTTCCTTACTTAGTGGAGACCAAACTGTACAGAATACTCCAGGTGTGGTTTCTTAAATTGCAGGAATACGTCCTTACTTTTGTACTCTTGTATTGCAATGAAGATCACGTTAATTGCCTTCTTAATTGCTCATTAAACTTGTATGTTAAATTTGTGTTTCATATACAAGGACCCTCAAAACATAAAACATAGAACATTACAGCGCAGTACAGGCCCTTCGTGCCCTCGATGTTGCGCCGACCTGTGAAACCCCTCTAAAGCCCATCTACACAATTCCCTTATCATCCATATGTTCATCCAATTACCATTTGAATGCCCTTAGTGTTGGCGAGTCCACTACTGTTGCAGGCAGGGCATTCCACGCCCTTACTACTCTCTGAGTAAAGAACCTACCTCTGACATCTGTCCTATATCTATCTCTACATAGATCTGTCATGAATGTAGGAACTTATATATACAGTGTATTATGTATCTTGCTGTAATGTTATTAAATTAACTTGGGTTAAGATATCCAGGTTTTTTGTCTGCTGATGCAGTGGTTAAGGGGTTAACAGATGGGTAAGGTGGGATGTTACTCATGGGAGGGGCTGGGTCAGTTTTAAGATTCATTTTCAGCCCTGTCCTGTGTCGGTGTCTCATTTTCAGAGTTCTTCTCTGGTTTCTGAGGAAAGGAGGCGTGTTTCTCAGATTCACCTGAAAGCTTCTCTCCCAAGGACTTAAACCTGGAAGCCACTGAGTGTCAACTTTATGAATCAGTGGCATTTGACCTGTGTGTGTTGGTTTTGCTTAATTGAAACTGTAGAAGTAGATGGGAAAGTAAGCTCAAAGACCTTCTGTTTTTAGAACTGTTTAGCTTTTATTTAAAAAACTGTTTTTCCTGGATGTTTGTGGGGTAAATTCTGTGTTAAAAATAAAGTTTGTTTTAATATAAAAGATCCCTAGTTGGCAGTGGAATCACGTCTGGAGTGAAGTATCCTTTCCTCACAGTTTACAAGTTGAAAAATTGTTGGGGTCTCATCCATGTAAATTGGGATCTTGTCCAGGTACCGGAACACATCAACTACTCACTTTTTTAAAGGATATTGAAAAAGATAAAGCAAAGTGAATCATTTCACATGTTCCCATACTATGTTCTAGCTGCTCTCTTTTGTCTACTTACTTAACAGGCTGGGGTTTCGCTCAGTCAGTATGACTTGGGAACCCTTTAGAAATAGCGTATGCGACCCCATTCCAGCATTCTTTACCCCATTCCTGGGAGTTACAATTTTCAAGAGTACTATTTAAGGGTGTGGGCTGGTTCGCAAAGCCTGCACTCCCGAGCTGGCCAGCTGGATTGCGGGGATAGTGATGTTATAGACCTCCATAATTTTCATGGCGTCGGACCTGCTTTTCAAAGAGTCATTGTTCACGGCACCTCAGAGATAAGTTCAAAAGGTCCTCCTCCTGCCTCCCATTTCAAGCTATAATATAATAATCTTTATTGTCACAAGTAGGCTTACATTAACACTGCAAAGAAGTTACTGTGAAAATCCCCTAATTGCCACATTCTGGCGCCTGTTCGGGTGCACAGAAGGAGAATTCACAATGTCCAAATTACCTAACAGCAAGTCTTTCGGGTCTTGTGGGAGAAATCCGAAGCACCCGGAGGAAACCCACACAGACACAGGGAGAACGCAGACAGTGACCCAAGCTGGGAATCAAACCTGGGACCCTGGCGCTCTGGAGCAACAGTGCCGACCATTGTGCTACCGTGCACTTCTCTGTCCATTCACCCACCATATCATTACAAGACCCTGAGTAATGTAGAGTCAAAGAATATGTACAGTTAAAAGGTGGTGAACAATAGTTAAAATTAAAAAACTGTGCTTACATTATAGAGTAGGTGGCAGTCCCATGGCTCAGGAGCTCCATACAGAAGCCGGAGCACAGTTGCAAGTTAAAAAAAGAAAGTGTTATTTAAAAAACCTGTAGAAAAAAGTCTGACAGAGTTAAATACACAAGCCTGTAGTGGTTTTACAAACAAGGAGCACGATTCTCCCGAGTTCTCCTGAGTCACGAAGACTCGGGAAGCTGGCATCAAAAACGGGCGGGTTTGACGCCAGCCTCCGCCCCCCCGACCGGGAACCGATTCAGCTCCCCGGGCGGGGCTAGTACCGCGCGGCCGTGAACTCCGGCATCGCGGGCTTAACGAATTTTGTTAAGCCCGCTAGCCAGAGATAGCGACGGCTGACGCGTCAGATGATGTCAGCCGCGCATGCGCGGATTGGACGACTCCAACCCGCGTATGCACGGATGATGTCATCACGCATATGCGTGAAACTCGCGCATGCGCGGGCCGGTATGCCCCTCAGCCGCCCCGCGAATGGATACAGTGGGGCGGCGGAGGGAGAAAGAGTGCGCGGGGTAAGTACCCGCTGCCCGCGATCGGTGGGCACCGATCGCGGGCCCATGGCACCCTTGGCACGGCCGTGGTACTGCCATGCCAATCGGTACCATGGTTCCCCAGATTGGGACTTTACGGCCGTTTTTACGAACGGTCAGACCAGGTGTGTTTTACGTTCATAAAAACGGCCATAAAGGCCTTGGAAATCGGCCCATCGGCCAGGGGTGAATAGCTGCTCACCGTAAAAAAACGGCGGGCAGCCATTCGTGTCGGGAGGCCGGCATGGGGGAGAATAGCGGGAGGGCGTCAGACCAGCGTGTCCCTAAAAATTTACGCCGCCCGCTATTCTCCGCCCCGTCGTGAGTGCGGAGAATCGCGCCCAAGGAGTTTTCAAAAAAATGTCCACCATCACTAGCAAGTCTGCCAAAAACCTGAAAAGCATGGGATAACCAGAAAACCAGAACTGACAAGCTGCCGAGTCAACCCAAGGTTAAAAAATGATTTATTCGGACAGCACAGTGGTTAGCACTGCTGCCTCACGGCACCGAGGACCCAGGTTCAATCCCAACCCCGGGTCACTGTCCGTGTGGAGTTTGCACATTGCACATTCTCCCCATGCCTGCATGGGTTTCACCCCCACAGCCCAAAGATGTGCAGGGTAGGTGGATTGGCCACGCTAAATTGCCCCTTAATTGGAAAAAAAATAATTGGGTGCCCTAAATTTATATTAATTTTTTTTTTTACTGAACTTACATCTCTTAAAGCCGCAATACATTTAAATTGTAAATATAAGAAAATAACAAATGCCGTGTGCAGAAAATTAGAAAAGCCAAACATTTGTGATAAGGAAATTGCTACACCCGACACAAGATTGGTCCACTACATGTTTAATAAAACACCAAGGGCAATAGGAGCTCAGAGGAGGGCAACTCCGTTGTGGGCAACAAGAGACTCCTGAGAGAGAGGGCAACTCTGCTAAGGATCCCAGAGGGAGGGCAACAAGAGAATAAACAATTGAAAGAACAGTTGATTGTCCTTCAAGATTGAATGAATGCATACCCATTCAGAAAAATGAAGAAATGTAAACTGTCTTAAACAGCAGAATGAAGCACAGCAGAAGAAAATAAGGTGATTTGATGGAAATACTGGAAAGCTCAAGCTGAAGCAAACAAGCTTCATAAAGAAAAGGAAATCCAGCTGATGAATCTTAATTGCATTCAGATAACTCATGGTTGTCCCAGACTTGTGACCAACCAAAATTAAGAAGGCTCATTCAGGAAGGTACCGAACACATTGAGATACTTAATTGGAAATATTGTTACGACACCCTGGGTTAGTGCGCAGGCAATTCCAGCCCCACTTGACCTGGAGTCACGGTACAATTGAAATGAACAATTCATTCTTAGAAAATAACCAAAGTCTTTGGTCTTTGGCTGCCAATAACAACAGTCACCAGATTTGTAAATTTAAACAATTTTTATTAAAAACAAGAGCTTTAATTAGACAGCAAATGTAACTGGTTATCTAATATCGAATTCCGAACCCCCCCTTCTTGAACTCGCTGCACCAATCTATATGCACACACAACAGACAAACACAGAGGGGAAATAGGGGTTGAAAGAAAAATAATATGAAGAGTAAAAAGTTAAAAGTCTTAAGGTGGGATTCTCCCCTACCCGGCAGGGCGGGCCGTACCGGCGCCGAGGAGTGGCGTGAACCACTCCAGCATCGGGCTGCCCGGAATCCTCCGCACCTTCAGGGGCTAGGCCGGCGGGGTTGGCGCTGCACTAGCTGGTGCCGAAGGGCTTGGCGCTGCACCGAACTGGCACCGAAGGGCCTCTGCCGGCTGGCGTGAGTTGGCGCATGCGCGGGAGCACCAGCATGTACTGGCGTCATCCCAGCGCATGTGCAGGGGGGTTCTTCTCCGCTCCAGACATGGCGGACCGTTACACCAGCCGGCACGTGGGAAAGAGTGCCCCCACGGCACAGGCCCACCTGCGGATTGATCAGCCCCGATCGCGGGCCAGGCCACCGTGGGGGCTTCCCCCGGGGCCAGATCCCCCGAGGACACTGCAGGCCACCCGCAGAGCCAGGTCCCGTCTATACGGACCTGGTGTAACATATGCCGGCGGGACCCGCCGAAAACAGGCAGCCATTTGGCCCATCGCGGGCCGGAGAATGGCTGGGGGCGGGCTGCTGCCAATGGCCCCCGACCGGCATGGCGCGGTTCCCGCCCCACCGAAAAACCGGCGCCGGAGAATCCGGCAGCCGGCGGGGGTGGTGGGGCGGGATTCATGGCACCCCCCAGTGATTCTCTGGCCCGATGTGAGGGGGTCGGAGAATCCCACCCCCTGTTCTGGTGGACATCTTACAGTTTTATTATTTTGTGTCCAGGCCTTCAGTTAGATGATATTATCTTCAGTCTGAAATGGAGAGAGAGAGAGAGAAAGTGAGAGGTACACAGACAGAAGCCAATCACTGTCTGTCGTTGAGCAGAATACAGTCTTTGGCCAATATGCAAATCCCTCCAAACTCTCAGCTGCTGTAAACTCTGAGCTCTTCCACTCAAAATCTAAATATTCATAGCGTAATGTACTATTTTGCAACATTTGAGTTCTTCTCTTTCTCTGCTTGACGTAAAGGTATAAGTCCATTTGATATCCATCGATAAAAAATGATAATGACAAAATAAAAGAAATGGGACATAAGGGAATCAACAGGAAGAGTCCTCAGAGGCAAATCCCAGGCATCGGGTGAGCACACAAGCCTCCAAATAACCCATCCATCCAACCCTTCAAACATGTCTTCCTGACATGTGGCAGAGACTGCAATAGTGCATTGGACTTGGAAACCATTGAACCAAAGTGGAAGCAAGTCATTCTCAACCCCCATGAACTGAGAGAAGAAGGATTACAACACTACTTACACTTCAAAAGTGCTTCACTGGTTGCAAAGTGTCTGGCATATCTTGCGGTCAATGAAGTCTTTCTTTCCATGCTCACCTGTAAACAGATAGGATTGCAGCTGAGAACGGAACTGGCGGAACAGCAGCACAGTGGTTAGCACTGTTGCTTCACAGCACCCGGAACCCGGGTTTGATTCCTGGATTGGGTCACTGTCTGTGCGGAGTCTGCACATTCTCCCCGTGTCTGCGTGGGTTTCCTCAGGCTGCTCCAGTTTCCGCGCAGAAGTCCCGAAAGACATGCTTTTCAGGTGAATTGGACATTCTGAATTCTCCCTCAATGTTCCCGAACAGATGCCGGAGTGTGGCGACTAGGGGATTTTCACAGTAACTTCATCGCAGTGGTAATGTAAGCCTACTTGTGACAATAAAGATTATTATTAAAAATGTTGATTATACCACCTACCTCTGCCTCCCAGCCCCGTTTCAAAAACCTCCCTCTTCTCCACCCCTTTACAAGGATATCTGCTGCTCAGAAAAGATATATTGGAATGGAGTTGGTGTCAGTGATGGATTTCCTGCCTGTGTGGCCATGTTACTGTGGATTGCTCCACTTCCCACCGAAGAGAATCCCGCATCAACCCAAAATTGGGATCTACGCCAGGCGGCAGACCAGTCTCTGGTCCTGCCTCACCGACAATAGTGGGCATTGCACCCCCACTCCCCCACCCCATGCCATTGGGAACAAGTAAACAGCTCATACGCATTCATTTGAATGCGGTTAATGGACTGGATGCCTAAATCTCCACTGCACCCCCTATTATTCTCTTACCCTCCCAGCGGGAAATCCACCAGACAGGCTTTGCTGCAAGTATTCACAATGCTGCCCTGGCGTAATGGACCCTGAGGGGTTTTAAGGACACTGCCCTCTGACACTGCCTCGCTGCAGTGGTCGGTGGGGGGAGATCCTGGGGATTTGGTGGGCTCGGACTGGGGGTAAGGGGCTGAATTCTGGACCTTGCTCTGGGATGGGGGTCCTATGTTTGGAATGCCCCTTCCAACCCTGGACAACCTGAAATCACTCTTGACCCGGTGATCTCAGGCAATCATCTATTCAAAATGACCATTCTTGTCTGTGACCTGTTTAAACTATGAAGCAGCCTTCTCACTTTGAATGGCACTGCTTGACAGCTGATGACCAGATCAGACAGCCCATTGAAGATTCAAACCAGGAAGCTGTAAGGAATTTTCCTTTCCTCACACATGCTCGCTCAGCCCAATTCTTTTAATACTGCTGCTTTTTGAAGTGTCTGAGCCTCCATTGAAAGCCAATAACAGCTTTAACATTCCCCAATATCTTTTGAAATGCTTTGCATTCATTCAATTTCACAGTGCTGCACCTTTACTTAGCTTTTATTGGTGGCTTAATGATACCAGGAGATTTGTTTATTTATCTTGCTCTTCACACTTAAATGCATCTGAAGAACCCTCCATTGATCCTAACCACAATATGTATAAACATTCTTGTTCTGATTGACAGCTGCTGGCTACTTCAATAACTTAAAGTGATATCTGCAGTCAGAAAAGGGGAATTGGACAAACTTTGTGTTCTTGAAGTTGTCAGCTGCTGTCAATCAGAACAACAACGTTTATAAACATTGTGGCGGGGTGGTGCTAGGGGGCTGCTGAGGGGAGCTTGGGTCATCCTCATTTATGTGTGGTTGGGGGGAGGTGACCTGTTATTCCTGTGGTGGGGAATTAGATGCCCCTCTTCGATAAGGGTTGGGGGTGCTCTCCTTGACAGCGAGGAGGGGGAGGTCAATATTTGCATTGTTGGGTGGGGGGGGGGGGGACTCTGGATGCTGGGATCAGGGCACCTGTTCAAAATGGCAGCCCAAGACTGGTAAGTGCATTATTTAGTGTAGTAAAGGAATGAGAATCCCACTTCAGTGATGCACCGAGTTCCAGCGAGACATAGACAATTTGCCACCGGTGGGAGCACTTAGTTTTGAAACTGAAGACTTTCTCTGCGCTACCTTGGGGAGTGGTAGTAACAGTCCTGAGGAATCCCCAAGAAGGGAGGGGATGGTACTGTAAGTCCATCCTCACTCACCTGATACGGTCGTGTTGGTCACCCCCAGGATTTTACAACTGAGAATGATTGACCCTCTCTTGGCAAAAGAAATCCTGGGCGCGATTCTCTGCTCCCCAGGCCGGGTGGGAGAATCGCGGCAGGGCCGCTCTGGCACCCCCCGTGATTCTCCCACCCCCCCCCCCCCCAAATGGCGTGTCGGCGACCTGATATTCTCCGGCCTGGATGGGCCGAGCGGCCTACCGTTCCCGACCTGTTCACGCTGGAGGCAACCACACCAGGTCGCTGCCGGCGTGAACATAGTGCGAAAGGTAAGTTTGGGGCCTGTGGGGGGCGGAGAGGGGATCGAGCACCATGGCCGTGCTCGGGAGGGGACTGGCCCGCGATCGGTGCCCACCGATTATCGGGCCGGCGTCTCTAAGAGACGCACTCTTTCCCCTCTGCCGCCCCATAAGTTCAAGCCGCCACGTCTTGCGGGGCAGCGGAGGGAAAGACGCCAACCTGCTCATGCGCGGCTGACGTCACTAAGGCGCCGCAGGCCGCGTCATTATTGGCGTGCCGCCTTGATGCCAGCGTCAAGGCCCGGCGGCCGAGTTCCCCGCAACGCCGCTGGGGCAATCAGAGAATAGGGGACGATTAGCGGCCTCCGACACCGGCGTGAAACACTCCGGGTTTCACGACGGCGTCGGCCATTGCGGAGAATTCCGCCCCCTGTTTTTACCCTTCCGAGCATATCTAACACATTCAAACCCATGGACCATCACCCCTTGCAGTAGAATCCCATTCACATTTGGTGCTTTTGTATCACCAGTTTAAGCATTTTAAGTATCTGATCTGTTGTAATCTCATGTGCCAATTTGCTTTTCTTTGTTGTACTGAAAGCCAGCTTGATTGAGGGCTTAGTACTGTTTTGTTTGGCTTTATGTAGGGGAGGAGTTATTTCCCCGCTGACCAATTAAAACACTTATTACCCAATAATTTATGCCACCTACCCTGGGGCTGGTCGCAGCAAGAACAAAAATCAGATGATATGATGGGTTTCACCTCCCCATCTCCAAATGGTTGTCTGCCATCTTAGCTGGGGAAATCAGAGAATAGATGTAGGCCTCACTGCCCAAATTTAAATGCATTATTTATTGTTATTTTGCCTGAATTATGCTAGGCTACTGGAGGAAAATCCAAGACTGTTAACCTTTTAACACAAATTTGGCTACTTTTAATTAAGCGGGCACAGTTTTAAAGTTATCCAGTACTAGTTGGCTCCATATATTAATGACCCAAACATCTTCCTGGTTGTGAATATGCTGTGGACCACTGATGTTTCAATGGGATCAGCATTCATCCAAGCAGGAGGCTGCTAATTCAGTGCCTCAGGTTCCTGCCAGATCCTAAACTAACCTGTAAATTGGGGTTTCTGCATTAAACATGGAATGACAACTGGAACATTTTTGGTTTCGTTTGCAAGAGTTTTAAACACATGAAGGTCAACCAACTTTTCAGGTGCATACTGGAACACATATTAAATGTGATATTATGGTACATTTTCTCTAGGTCTTTGTGTTCTCGGAACCTACCAGGATCAATTTAATCAGACATCTGTTATTATAGTTATCTCCAGCTGCACTCTATTGCTTTGTCAACTAAAATTAATGACAGAAAATGTATTCTTGGCATGCCTGGATTTCCCCATAAGCAGTTGAGTAACTGCAGAAAAACTTTCCCACGTATTATTTGCATCTGTTGTATTCTGTTTGCTTTAGGTTCTCATGCTGTCAGCCAGTTCATCAAAATAATCCCTTCAGAAGGAAAACAAGAACCATTCTCCACACTTGTGCTGGGTTTGTACTGCCTCCCTCGCAACAACCCACCAATATCATGCAGTGTAGGATTAATAAGCCCAAAAGCCCCTGCCTGGATAAGAACTAAGAAAAATAAATGATCTCTCAGTGCAGAAAACTGTTAGGCACATTCTTATTTATCTTGCTTGTCTTTTGTCCTTGTCCATGTGCACATTTGTGATGAAATTAAATGGTCAAACATGTGAACAAATACATTGTCGATTTAAAATTGTAATCAGATAAAGAACCAATTACACATATAGTTATTGCTTTAATCAATACACTGTTTAAAAAAAAACTAACCATTGAAAATCTGTGAGAAAGATTCTGGGAAAACACAGAATTGATAGTCTGCGTAACAAAAAAAAAACCAGACAAGTTCAACGTTCGGGTGCAATCCTTTGTTTCTGATGGACATTCTGTGTCTCCACCATCTTCTCCACAAATCAATGCTTGAACAAAAGAACAGAACTCACCGTCAGCAGATGGTGCTCTGCATAAGAAAACATGACAATAAAGTGCCTTTCACACAGGGAAACCGCAGGCGGGCGGGAAGTACAAAGAACTGGCAGGCGGTGTGAAGACAAAGTTAAGCTGATCAAAGGTAAAGATAAAGAGGTGGATTTTGATGAGATTTTTGAATCATAGAAAGGTACAGCACAGAAGGAGGCCATTTGGTCCACTGTGCCTGCACCAGCTCCCCATCAGGACTATCTCATTAGCTTCACTTCCCTGCTAGTTCCCTATAACATTTCAAGATCTTTCCCGTCAAGTATGTAACTCATTCCCTTTTGAAAGTTTCCATCAACCTTTCAGGTAATGCATTCCAGCTCATAAAACTTGCTTTTTATTCTATATTTCCAAATCAAGGATTTTCTCAGCCTCTTTAACAATTTTTTCAAACTGTCCTGCCATCTTCAAAGACTTGTGCTTGCAGATGCCCAGCTCTTTCTGTCATGCATCCCTTTTTAAATTGTAGCATTTAGTTTATATTGGTTCCCCACATTTTTTCCTTTCTTTCATTCATGCAAAGCAAGCTTTGCAACTAAGGCCAACATTTGTTGCCCATTCCTACTTGCCTTTGAAACTTTAGTAGGGAGGTATCTTTTTAAACCATCATATGTCACTACACCTGTGCTGTTCCGAAGGGAGTTCCCAGTTTTTGGTGCAGAGGCAATATTAGAATGGTGATACAGTTCAAAGTCAGGGTGGTGTGTGCCCTTGAGGGGAACTTGGTGATGTTCCCATGCATCTACCGCCCTTATTCTTCTAGGTGGTAGAGGCCATGGGTTTGGAAGATGCTGTTGAACAAGGCTTGGTGAGTTCCTGCAATGCATCTTGTGTACGGTACGCCCTGCTGCCACTGTGCATTGGTGGTGAGGGAATGAATGTTGAAGTTAATGGTTCTAATATCTTTACCTTCCTGGAAAGGTAAACCTGCTCCCCCAAACATATTGCTGGCTCAGAATCTCAACTGCAATAAATTTCCAAGTACTAAAGGCACAGAGTGAGACTGGGTCCTCAATAATAATAAGCTTTATTTGTGTCACAAGTAGGCTAACATTAACACTGCAATGAAGTTACTGTGAAGATCCCCTAGCTGCCATACTCTGGCACCTGTTTGGGTACACAGAGCGAGAATTCAGAATGTCGAATTAACCTAACAGCACGTCTTTCGAGACTTGTGGGAGGAAACCGGAGCACTTGGAAGAACCCCTTGCAGGCACGGGGAGAACATGCAGACTCCACACAGACAGTGACCCAAGTCGGGAATTGAACCTGGGACCTTGGTGCTGTGAAGCAACAGTGCTAACCACTAACCACCCATCAAATAAAAGGGCTCCTCCCCCCTCCACCCCCTCAGGAGGATTTAAACCTGAGGACGTATCCCCATGAATCCAAAGATAGCTGACTGGCCTGTTTCAGCTAATGGTGTGTGTTTTAAAGAATTTGTCAGCAGAGCTTGAAAACAACGGCTATTATTATTTGTGTCACAAAAAAATGCAGAAAATGCTGGACAATCTCAGCAGGCCTGAAATGATTCTGAAAAACGTAGTTCCTATTTGATCATAGAATCTCTATAGTACAGAAAGAGACCATTCAGCCCATTGAGTCTGCACTGTCCCTCCAAAAGAGCATTCCACCCAGGTCCAATCTCCCTCCCCATCCTCATAATTCTGTAACCCAACCTGCACATCCCTGGATACTGAGGAGCAATTTAGCATGACCAATCCACCTAACATGCACATCTTTTGGACTGTGAGAGGCAACCCACACAGACACAGGGAGAATGTGCAAATGCCACATTGACAATCACCCACGGCTGGAATTGAACTCAGGTGCCTAGTACTTGGATGCAACAGTGTTAACCACTGTGACAGCATGACCTTGGTTCATAATTCTCAAAATCTTCAAGTCTCAAACTCTAGAAGAGCAGATGATTAATTTGACAACTTGTCTCAAACAATTTGTATCAAAATAGTCATTTTATGCTTAAAAAAAGACATGCTGTCGAAGATTTTCATCTTGCACTCATCAGCACGAGTTTGCAACAATACCAAATCTCAAAGGGAACAACAGTTTATGCTGCATTAGAAGAGGGTGTTGATTGGTTCACTAACAAATGGACTCTGATTGGTAGAGACGTTGCCATGGAGAATGCATCAAGGAACCAGTTAACTTCCATGCTTTTGTTTAAATTCAAACCAGGCAGGTCGGGAATGGGACAACTCATCGCCGCCGACTCATCGCCGCCAACTCATCGCCAGCCCAACTCATCGCCAGCCCAACTCATCGCCAGCCCAACTCATCGCCAGCCCAACTCATCAACTCATCAAAATACAGTCGTTTTTATATTGGGCACTTTTTAAATAGAGTCAATTTACTGAAAAATATGTTAAAATGTCCTTTGTTTTCTATAGGTTTAAATTGTTTAAATAGATTCCATTCACTCCAGAGCGCTGTTAAGAAGTCTGTTGACTGTACTGTTTTTATTATTATTTTGGGCTGGCGATGAGTTGGGCTGCCGATGAGTTGGGCTGGTGATGAGTTGGGCTGGCGATGAGTTGGGCTGGTGATGAGTTGGGCTGGTGATGAGTTGGGCTGGCGATGAGTCGGCGGCGATGAGTCGGCGGCGATGAGTTGTCCTAGACCCGGCAGGTCAACCCTGATTAGACAAAGGATTGTGATGAGTAATGAATCAGGGAATGGCTATGCCCCAAGCAAGGCGCAAGAAATGAGCATGTTCTTTTTTAGGGGGGAAGCACAGGTAGGTGTGTGAATACATGTAACTTCCAGCTTGCATAGAAATGCCACAATGTGAGCCCAACTGATAGGTTGTCAGTTGTCTTCATTGTCAGTATAGTTCTCAGCACAATCTATATTGCTTAGCATGTGTTGTCCAATCACAGAATCACATCTCATGTTGGACACTATAATGTGATCCTACAGTTCTATGTTTCCGTAAGATCGGCCTTATCAGCAAACTCTTCAGTAGGGCCTGAGCCATTTTCTCATCCATATGATTGATGCTGAAATAGGGTGCATCAAAGCTATCCTGAGGGGTAATAGCTGCCCTGACCAGTTTGTTGCTTGCTGCATATCGTGCAAACCCACGAATGGGCTTAATGCCACCACTTTTGGTCTTGATAAATGCCCAACCTACTTCAGATTACCCTGGAAGAGTAAGTAGAACAGTAGAACAGTACAGCACAGAACAGGCCCTTCGGCCCTCAATGTTGTGCCGAGCCATGATCACCCTACTCATACCCACGTATCCACCCTATACCCGTAACCCAACAACCCCCCCCTTAACCTTACTTTTATTAGGACACTACGGGCAATTTAGCACGGCCAATCCACCTAACCCGCACATCTTTGGACTGTGGGAGGAAACCGGAGCACCCGGAGGAAACCCACGCACACAGGGGGAGGACGTGCAGACTCCACACAGACAGTGACCCAGCCGGGAATCGAACCTGGGACCCTGGAGCTGTGAAGCATTTATGCTAACCACCATGCTACCCTGCTGCCCTAAAGATGTCTCTAAAATCTAAGCAACAGGGGTAGCTAGCTGTTCCATGCTGTTACTATACAGTAACAATGAGCGGTACTCTCCACCAACAGGATGCTGCCACCAAAACAAGAAAAATATGTTCTGAACACCACACAATGAGTATTGTGGAAGATGAATTTTAGTGCTGGTGGAGGTGCTAGGTTTGTAAGCTGTATGTCCCAATGACTGGAGGATTATTGCAAACAGCACGTCCCTTCAGCTGTTTGAAACCAGCAAAGTACTGACTGCACACCCAGTCCATTCTTGCAAAACTTAGAACATAGGCTAGAATTTTCTAGCCCCTCCTGCTAACAGGATCCTCCGGTCCGCCAAAGTGAATGGAACTCTGAATGGCTCGCCACATCATCTGTGGCTTAACCTGCCATGCCAGGGCCATAGTGTCCACCATTAGTTGTAATTCTGTGATTGGACAACACTTGCTGAACAATCCTGACTGTACTGAGAATGACACTGACAGCCAGTTTAAGATTATCAGTCGAGCTCGCAATGTTGCCTAATAATGCATGCTAGAAGTTACATATATTCATAAAAAAGAGCATGTTCCTTGTTCCTTTTTCAACACAGCAAAAGCTTTGGGAACATCCATTCCCTGGTTCATTCCCCATGGCAATTCCTTGAGCAGTCGGAGCTCATCTGCCTGGTTTGAATTTAAACAAGTGCATTCTCCATGGCAATGCTTCTACCAATCAGAGTCCACTTGTGAACCAATCAGCACCAATTGTTCCCTTTGAGATTTAATATTCTTGTGAATCTGCCCTGATGATTACAAGATGAAAAGTTTCAACAGCATGTCTCTTTTTTTCAGAAAATGTCAAATTTAGTAACCATGATCACTGATCTATGGTCTGCGGGACTGTGAAATCACAGATGTATAATGAAATGAAGTGAAATGAAATGAAATGAAAATCGCTTATTGTCACGAGTAGGCTTCAATGAAGTTACTGTGAAAAGCCCCTAGTCGCCACATTCCGGCGCCTGTCCGGGGAGGCTGGTACGGGAATCGAACCGTGCTGCTGACCCGCTTGGTCTGCTTTAAAAGCCAGCGATTTAGCCTTGTGAGCTAAACCAGCCCCTGTATAACCTTAGCCGAGAGCAAAGCAACATTTTTTTCATTTTTCTATTATAAAAACAGCCTGATTCTCATTTTAATTGAAACCAATAAAAAGTAAATCAACTATGAGCAATCACGTTTTGGCAACTGTTTTCCGCCCAAGAGACAAGTTAAAAATGTACCCTCATAATAATCAAAATATTGTGACTGGTGAAAATCTGAAATAGAAACAGAAAATATTTACATATGTGGGCACCATCTGTGGAGAGAGTAAGTGTTATTAAAGAAAC
Source organism: Scyliorhinus canicula (assembly GCF_902713615.1). Classification (NCBI taxonomy): domain Eukaryota; kingdom Metazoa; phylum Chordata; class Chondrichthyes; order Carcharhiniformes; family Scyliorhinidae; genus Scyliorhinus; species Scyliorhinus canicula. The sequence goes on from NC_052146.1 coordinate 241,437,674, forward strand.
AATCCGATTTATTTATTCAATGATTTTATTTGTAACAGGTCCTACCTGTTTATTCCCTTATTTCCCCTTTCTTTTTGCCATTACAGTTTTGATCCATGGATGATTAATGGAAACCCCACTTTAAGGCAAGAAGCCTGTATCTTTAATTCAAGCAGGAAGAATTTGGAAGGGTGTACTGGTTTAAACGAAAGCTGCAGGCTGGCCAGCTTCAGCGACCGAGTTGAGAGTTTGTTCCATTGATTTGGCGGGTGGTCAAGGAATTGGTCCAAAAGGCACTGCTCTGCCCAGTAACAGGTGGTGATTGGATACTATTCCACTGGGATGTTTTTCAAAGTCCCAAGGTTTGAGTTTTTGGTTTCTGCTTTGATCTTGGAAGCCCCAGGAAAGACTCTGCTGTCTTTCCTCCTCCGTTTTTCTCCGTAAAAGCTCTGTTTCTTAACTGGCGGAGGAGAGCCTGGATGAATCTATGTACAGGTGAACCATTACAGGCTGTGCAAGCAAAGTCCAGAACCGACCAACTCTCTCTCCTGGAGCTTCAGAGACCTGAAGCCAAACCACGAACTGAAACCACAATTTGATGAGAAATAAGGGGCGGTATTCTCCGCGCCCGATAAAAATCGGCCGAGGTCCACGACGGCCTCGGAGCCCGGTCCCCGCACCTAATTCACCCCCACCCGGGGGGCTAGGAGCGGACCTCCGTCTTTCCCGGCCATGACCTCGTCGCGCCGGAAATGATGCGCAAAATGGCGCATTTGTGAGGTCATCTGCGCATGCGCGGGTTGCCGGTTCCAACCCGCGCATGCGCGGATGACATCAGCGCGCAGACAGCACGAACCCGCGCATGCGTGGTGCCGTCTTTCTCTACCGCCGCCCGGCAAGACGTGGCGGAGGGGAAAGAGTGCGTCTGTTTTGGACGCTGGCCCGACAATCGTGGGCACCATTCGCGGGCCTGACCCCTCTCGAGCACAGTCGCGGTGCTCCCGTCCAAATCGGGCCCCTAGATGCCCAAAACGGGCATCTGGCGCCCGTTTCACGAATGCAGCGACCAGGTGTGGTTGCTGCCGTTGTGAAATGGGCGTGAAGGGCCGGCCGCTTGGCCCATCGGGCTCGGAGAATCGCCGTTCGCCGTGAAAAACGGCGAGCGCCGATTGTTCCGAGTGGGGGGGGGGGAGAATCGCTGGGGGCGCCAGGGGGGGCGTAAAAAATGTCGGGAGGCCCTCCCACGATTCTCCCACGCCACGTGGGGAGCGGAGAATTCCACCCAAGGTGCCTCTCCAGGAAAAGCTGTGAGTAATGCATTTCTAAACTACAGAGAAGAGAATTACAAAGATTTTAATCTGCAAACTTGCTGTGAAGAAAGTGTGCTAATGAACCATCATCTGAAAGGAAGACTCTTTCATCCTTCCACTTAAGTTTTATTACCCCTTTCAACCCCTCGGTGTTTTTCTGTTGCTTGTGTGTGTATGTATGTGTGTGTTTGTGTACAGAGAGTGGGGCCAAGTTAAAGTGGATGTTATGGATTTGGTTCTCGTTAACGAATTGTATTTACTGCACATTTCATGATCTTGTTACGAATAAACAATAATCGTGTTAGATATTTTTCTAAGAATTATTTGTTCATTTACTTGTGTTGGGACTCTGGGACCATCGGCTGGAATTGACTGTGAACTTGTCAAGGGTAGCGTAGGGCGTAACACACTGAAAATGCGAATCAGACTTTTTTATAATGGGAAGATGAACCACGATGTCTGTTCTGTTCTCAGGTATAGTCATATAGCCAATTCCAACTTTAATGCCATTGAATAAAATATTGCTTAAACAGCTTTCATTGTTTAGATTTACTATTGAGAATCTGCTCCATTGTTGTGTCCAGTGATGTCACCAACATGGCCTTAAGCCATTTACTGATTTAAATATTACAGATGGTATTGATTACCGGAAGCATAAACGTTTAGTAGGGAATCTGGCAGAGTGTAAATTCTACAGCTAATGTATTTGTGCCAAAATAAGTTTAAAATTAATTGCTGTGTGTTTGCTGGGAGTGGGGGTTAGCTGCAGTTTGGACTTATGTGGCTCACAGCTCAAGGAGAAGCCCCAGTAGCTATTTGTGTGCTCCAGGAGGTTAGGGCTCAGATATGTCCTGAGGAGTGGGAAGGTGAAGGGAGGTCACTGGTTCTGAGTTGAAGGCAGTTATGACTCAGAGAAGCCCTGAAGCCATTTACATATCTGTGCAACTGGAGGATTGAAAGTCCGAGAAACCCACATACTGTACCAGCATAGAGAAACTAGCAGTCTAGGAAATATGCGTTCTGGTAATTAGAAGTGGGGTTGCAGCTTTTTGAATCCCATGGAACACAGTCTCAGGAGGAGAGATTGAACCATCAGGAGGTAAGCAGTTGTTGAGGTCAACCGAGTTAGAGTGGCTTTTGACAGAATTCAGAGGCTAGATCTTCAAAAGTGGGCAGTTGAAATCTTTCTTGAGGGAGACAGAGTTTTAACTAAATTGTGTGACTCAGTTGGTCACTGATGTCAGGGTGGGCTGCTAAGAAATCTATGGGATCTGTTTTGGTTGCACCTGTCATTTCATGTGCAGTGTGTCATGTTTGACCACAGTTTTCTGGTTCATCCATATTTATCTCAAGTTAATTCTGAATGTTAGAGGTAGATTTTGTAAATTCTTTGACCTTTTTTAACTTTGTACAGTAAAGATTCTTTTGTTTGGTTACAATCATGGAATCTTGTAATTTTATTCTCCTGATAGGTAACTGGGACTTCAAACAAAAAAAATTACAGGCCTACAACTGGATTATAACAGAATTCAGATTGCTCAATAAGTCTAAGATTTCCCTGCCTATTCACTGAGTGGCATGGAATGAACATTGGTTTGAATGAGTGAACAGGAATGGTTTTTTTGCAGTATAAACTGGAGGACCATATAGTGATACCACAGTCTATTCTTTCCATAGCAGTAATTAGCAGCAAAATAAGGGAAACAAGATCATGTCAGATAGGCCAAATCCACTGACAGTTTGGAGGCCCTTACTGCAGCTACGGCTTAATCATTCTTTTACACTATCAGTAAGTAGTCTCAAGCATCGCACTGAAGTTACTATGTTTGCAAGCTAGAAAAGGAGACCACAGTGGGAATACTAGTATGGGCAACAGTCCACATAATGAAGAACGAGCAAACTGGGAAACACACATCAATGCAGCCCATCTGACTGTGCACATTCAAGGGACATAAGAGACTCCAGTCAGCCTTGATTTAACTTAGCTGGCAGAATGTCCTGAGCATATCGTGAGTCAAGATGAACCCTTAGGACATCCTTCGCCATGAACAATGAAAAAAAAACAGGCATTGAAACAAGGATAATTATTTTCCTTTGAAGTGACTGAAAGCTAAACTGTGTGAGCTTCAGAATTTGCAAGGGAGACAAGTAGCATCTACATTTTGTTTTGAAAAGCAGACAATGGGATTTATTGCATTTGAGTCAATGGAATAATTTAGACAATTTATTGCATTCTTTGGTGTGCAATCCGCTTGTCAAGATCAAATATCAAAATGATTAAATGTTTGGAGTTCACCTAAGCCAAAAACTTCATTAATGGTGAAAAGAGATATTCAATTCCAAATTAGCCTGGTTACTTATGACAGAAAAACCATTTACTCCCACGCAATTCTGGATTGTATGACTATCACCAAGGAAAACCAACAATGTTTTACACAAGTCAAAATCAACCCAGTGGTCAAGTCTCATTTTCCAGGTAGTGTGACAATTACAAGGGATGTCACGCTGCTCCATTATATGTAAACATAGAATCATAGAATTTACAGTGCAGAAGGAGGCCATTTGGCCCATTGAGTCTCCAAGAGCGCCCCACTTAAGCCCACACCTCCACCCTATCCCCGGAACCCACCAACCCCACCCAACCCTCGTGGACACTAAGGGCAATTTAGCATGGCCAATCCACCTCCCCTGCACATCTTTGACTGCGGGAGGAAACCGCAGCACTAGGAGGAAACCCATGTAGTCACGGGGAGAACTTGCAGACTCTGCACGTACAGTGGCCCAAGCCATGAATTGAACCTGGGACCCTGGAGCTTTGAAGTAACAGTGCTAACCACTATGTTACCATGCCACATGGGTGGATATAGAAATATGAATGCCTGACCAGAAGGAAGCAATATATTTTCGGTGACTTTTCAACATTCCCTAATATTATGACACTTATGGCTCGTGCGTGACAGTTCCAGCTCCACTTGTCCCGGAGTCACAAGTGAATTCTTCGAAAACCAACTGAAGTCAGCCTTAATTTGTAAATTAAATACAATTCTGTTTATTTATAACTAGAACTATGATGAAATATGCAGCAAATATAACTGGTTAACCATTATCTCATTCCTAATTCCCCACTTTAACTTGCTCCTTCCCTCAACACACACACACATGGCAGACAAACACAGAGGGGGAGAAAAGGGGTAACAAATACCGGTACCAAAGAAGAACCAGGCAACGTGCCTCAATGACTACCGCCCGGTGGCCTTGACATCAGTTGTAATGAAGTGCTTCGAGAGGCTGATCATGAAGCGCATCACCTCCATACTCCCGGAACGCCTTGACCCACTTCAATTCGCATACCGTCGCAACCGGTCCACATCAGACACCATTTCCCTGGCCCTACACTCATCCCTAGAGCATCTCGAAAACAAGGACTCCTACATCAGACTCCTATTTATTGACTACAGCACCGCCTTCAACACCATAATCCCAGCCAAGCTCATATCAAAGCTCCAAAACCTAGGACTTGGCTCCACACTCTGCAACTGGAATGTTTCTCTGCATTGGTAAGAAAAATGTCCATAATTTTCATAATCACAAAGACCTCAGGAGGGCGAAGTGCTGGAGGTTCTCTGCACATTTACAGGACACAGTAGGCAGTCAGCAGAGTGTGCAGCTGGATGGCTGCCCAGTCCTGGATGGAACCCTAGCCCCATGGTTCATCACCTGGTTAGCCCCCTAGCAGGAGCCGCCCAGTCAGCGGCGCAATTGTCAGGTCATTGTTGCGGTTTTGGACATTTTTCTTACCAATGCAGAGAACCATTCCATGACGCAATGCACCAATCAGGAGCATCATCGAAAGATGCGCCGGGTGTGCTGAAGATACCATTAATTTGCATGGACTGCGCTGGTGGGGCCCTCCAATATAGTCCGAGGAGAGTCTCTCACATTGTGTTGGCCTGCTGTGCCCACCACTGTGTCTCGCACTGCATAGAGGAGACATGCTGGAAGAGGAGGAGGAGGATGATGAATGCCAAGCCTTGTCTGACAAGGAGGATTTAAAAATAAATTCATTTATGGGATGTGGGCGTTGCTGGTTAGGCCAGCATTTATTGCCCATCCCTTGTTGCCCTTCAGAAGGTGGTGATGAGTTGTCTTCTTAAACCGCTGCAGACCTTCAGGTGTAGGTACACCCTCTGTGCTGTTCGGGAGGGAGTTGCAAGATTTTGTCCCAGCGACAGCGAAGGACCGGCGATATATTGCCAAGCCAGGGTGGTGAGTGACGGAGGGCCAGGACAGAGAGGGCATGGGGCCCGGGCAAGCACAGGAAGCCACACAATCTGTGCGACAGGGCCGCCGCGCATGGGGCAACCTAACGCCTCCATGTTCGCTGATTAGGCGGCCTGGCCCGGTGCTTTCCTCAAACATCGACATCACCGACCCCCACACCACACCCCATACCACACATCTCTGCACCCAGCCCAGCCCATCCATTCCATCCTTTGGACAGAGGAGGCAGTTCAGAACAGGTGTTTATTGTGTCAATACAAGTATTGTGCCCTAGCTCCTAACACTAACCTGTGTGTTTCACCCGTGACAAATTAACTGGTGTCTACCGTTCTAATCTTACATATCTTAATGCTCAGTCCAGGTGGTTTCCCAGGCGGTACATCAGAAGTGAAGGTGATCTCCGGCGTATCTCGACCTTCGACCTGCGTTCCCTTTGGTGGCTGTCCTCTGAACCCACCAGACCTGGCTGGGCCCAGCACTCTTCCGGGTGTCACAAGTGGGGTGCTGCCACATTGTTCTGCCCGTTGTCCAACGGATGTGCCAGGGACAGTTGGGGGGGGGGGGGGGGGGGGGGGCGGCTTTCAGAGGCGCTGCAATGTTCCAGCACCTCCCCTGAGGGAATCACTGGCATGTGCTCTGTCACCTCTTTCTTCCTCGGAGTGCCCGATGGCTCACAGGCTACTCCTTGGGAAGGGGAGCAGGCAAAACGAGATCCAGGGACTCCACGGTCACCTGGCACTGCCAGCACTGGAGGCCCACTGCCGTCTTGACCAGAGTCTCCATGCTCACAGCCAAAGAGCACAGGGACTGGGCAACGTCCCCCTGGGATCAGGCCACCTTCCTCGGACTGGCTCAGGTCAGCCAACGCTAGGCCAATGCTCTCGACACCCGCAGCTGCGGCCTGTTGAGACTGGGCCATACTCTGGAGTGCCACAGCAATGTCCACGTGGCCCCTGGTGCATGGCTGCCAGTGACATGGCAGCCCTGTCCTGTGCCACAGCCACTGCCCATACAGTGTGCCCCATGCCTTGGACATCCTGACTCATAGCCATGACCCCCACACCCAAGGTTTCCATTATGGACGCCGCCCGTTCGGGGTTTGCCTGGGTGGCACGCATCGTTGGCACCGCCTTCTACTCCTGCAGGTCGTTGGACTCCCCCAACTGCACCTGCTGGTACTGGATGGTTGATGACACCCCATCAAATAGGCCCCGGCTCTGCGACTGCATCTCCAGCATCTATGGGACCATCCTTTCCAAACATGGAAGACACGTCTAGACGGCTGACAGTCCCGGAGTTAGGCCCTCCCCTGACTGTCTGCCCCCTCGGAGGTCCCTGCCTCCACTTGGTGTACCACTGTATGTGTGTCATGTGTACCAGTTTTCCAGGAGCCCCTTTACTAAAAGAAGCCACCAAGCTGGGGTCTCTGGCTGGGGTATTGTGGTTGGGGGCAAGGGATCCTGGATAGTCCTGCCTTGTCAGCAGGTGAGTTGCAGGGCTGCAACCGGGGGTGAGGGACCCCGGGCGGTCTGTCTCGTCAGAATGCGGTCCTGCAAGACAATAGAAAAAGTGCATGGTGAGATTAAGGGGGCGCAATGTGGGGATGAGGAGTTACTCACGTGCCATAGGGGGTTCATTTGGTTGTCCCATGCTCTCGGTGACTGCCTGCTCTCCCACCCCACCGACCAGGTCCATCGCCCTCTGCTCCGCAGCAGTGAGGACCTGAAGGTTTGGCTGTCCTCTCCCGTCTGCTCCTGCTCTGCATCTGCGACCCTGTGCTGCCAGTGTGTTGGCTGCAATGTGTGTGTGTGGGAAGTGGAGCGCTTATATGCAGTTCCAGCTTGCCAGACTCTCCAGTGCCAATCCCGATCCCAGTGAATCAGACGCCTGCATTGGTTGGAATTGCACTAGTTTCACATGGCGCGATTGCTGGCCCTTCATGTCCTGAATGGCTAGGGCACTGGCTCGCCCATTGGGACAGGTGAACGCACCCAATTCAGTCACGGAATCAGCACTGAGGGCTGGATTCGCCGATCGTGAGGCTGTGTCCGGAGCATGTGTCTAGTCTTACGACCAAAACGTCAATGCCATCCCGCACTGATGCTCTGCCTGGTGGGTGCTAGCAACCACGCCACGCAAAGTCCCCGGCTTTACCTGCAGATACGGATGGAGAATTGCCGGGTCCGAGGCCACGCATAGGCACGGCGGCGACCTGCGGCAGCCGTGCTGTACAACGTGGAACTGGCCACGCCATCCCCAGACCACCCTCCACCAGTCCCCCTGGCATACGCCGAAGCCCTCTCCGGCCAGCAGAATGACCCCCCCCCCAACTGTGGTGGCACTGGACACAGTTCACTACCGCCACGCGACGTCCCCGAAAACTGTGAGCATCGGGTATTCGTCCGATCAGGGGTGGAGCACCGGGGGAGGGCGTCATGTCGCCGTCCCAACGGTGTGCAGCATACTCAGCAATGACGCCATTTTTGAGGGGCCGGAGCATCCGAAAAACGGTGTCGCCACCGATTTCAGTGTCAAAACGGATTTTCTGGCCAATCGCCGAATGCGATTTCGCCATGGGCAATGGGAGAATCCAGCCCTTGCTCTCTAAAATGGATTATTCCACCTGAGGTAAACCAGAAAACATAGAAGCTGTCGCAATAAGAACAAACTACCGCAGATGCTGGAAATCTGAAATAAAAACAGCAAATGCTGGAAATAACTCACCATGCTGACAACATCTGTGGAAGGAGGAACATTAGCATTTCAAGTCAAGGATCTTTCTTCAGAAGCTCTGACGTTTTGAAGAAAGATCTTTGACCTGAGATGTTTTAACTCTGTCTCTCAAAAAATACTGCCTGTTAAGCATTTCCAGCATTTTCTGTTTTTGTTACAGACAAGCCAGAAAATTAATCAGAAGGGACTAATGTAATTTACTGGGACACTTAAGTGTGCCACCTTAAAAACGATTTGTGGCATAGAGAAAAACGCTCTTTGATTTCAGGCCATCCGGAGGGTAATTGAACAATGGAGAGTACAACTCGCTGCTAGCAGAGTTTAACACATTGGTAAAGTGTGTAAAACTCACTGCTACAGTATTGCCTTGATGGTCCACTAGCAATAGATATCATTGCCTGCGATGCAGTTGTGTCCTTTACTGGCTGTAATAGAGAATAAGGTTTAGCGTTGATAATGAAAGCAATTGAACCATAGCATGGAAGTCAAAATTGGGCAATGTTCCTTGCTTCCTTTTGATATATGAGAAAAAGTCGACACAAATACTGATAAGGGGCGGGATTCTCCCCTACCCGGCGGGACGGGGGGTCCCGGCGTAGGGGAGTGGCGCCAACCACTCCGGCGTCGGGCCTCCCAAAAGGTGCTGAATTCTCCGCACCTTTGGGGGCTAGGCCCGCGCCGGAGTGGTTGGCACCACGCCGACTGGCGCAAAAACCGGCGCCAGCGGCCTTTCAGGCCCGCTGCCCAATGCTGGGGCTGGCCGAAAGGCATTCGCCGGTTCCCGCATGCGCCGGCGGTGACGTCAGCTGCAGCGTTTTTCTTCCGCTTCCGCCATGGCGGAGGCTGTGGTGGCGGCAGAGGAGAAAGAATGCCCCCAGGGCACTGGCCCGCGCGCTGATCGGGGGGCCCCGATTGCGGGCCTGGCCACCGTAGGGGCACCCCCCGGGGTCCGATTGGCCCGCGCCCCCCCTCCCAGGACCCCGGGGGCCCGGACGCGCCGCCGATCCCGCCGCCACCAGAGGTGGTTCAAACCTCGGTGGCGGGAGAGGCCTTCCAGCGGCGGGACTTCGGCCCACCGCAGGCCGGAGAATCGCCGCAGGGGCCTCGCCGCTCGACATGGCAAGATTCCCGCCCCCGCCAATTCCCAGGTGGCGGAGAATCTCTGCCACGGCGGGGGCAGGATTTTCGGCGGCCTCAGGCGATTCTCCGACCCTGCTGGGGGTCGGAGAATTTCGCCCAAGGTAGCCAACCTTGATGAGCACTTCAATATTTGAAGGAGATCATTATACGTGATATGTTCGTTATTATTAAAGATTGCAAATGAAAATAAATGAAAACACAAGACACAGGTCTGAATAACTTATTCATTGCAACAGGTGCAAGGGAAAACTCTATGTAGCCACCTGGGGTGGCCACATCCCAATCAAAAATGGACACTTGCAAAGAGTAAAGGGAAAAATGGACAGTTCTAGGAAAACAAGCAGGTGCAAGGTTTGCCTGTGGATTGGAACTTGCAGCTTCCAGAAGGAACTGATACTACAAACCATTAGCATAGTAATGAGCTATCTCCGGGGACAAAAGAGAAACATTTAAGCAATCGGTACCAGGGCAGACTCCCCGGCACCAGTGGAGACTAAAACAAAGGCAGGCCAATGGTCACCTAGGGCCCACCCCGTGATCAAGCAACGACCCCTTTATTGGAGAGAATCAATACAAATGATTGGGACATGGTCCAATTAATTGGGGTCAAGTTCAGCAACCGCCCAGAATGGCGCGAAACCCTTTTGGGTATAAAGTGGAGTCCCCAAAGACAGATCACTCTCTTCTTCTTCACCTTCATCTTGGCCTTGGCTCTCAGCGACGAGAGGCCCGCCAAGCACCAGCCAAGTAAGTCTAAGGTCAAAGCATGCTACGGGATAGGCGCTCCTAGCTACTATTCTATACCAGTTCGAAGCCAGCAGTCTCAGAACCGGACAACGGCCATTGTTCCTCTGACTGAGTGGGTGCCCGAAGCTAAGTATAGGCTTTTAGTAGTAGTTATAGTTTAGTGAGTAGAGTTTGTGCATGAGTAATAATTGACTGTGTGTGTAAATAAATGTGCATTGATTTCAAACTTACTAACTGGTGTATCGAGTCATTGATCAGTATTCGGTTTTGAACCTTGTGGTGGTATCAAAAGGATACCTGGCGACGCTTGAACAAAGGTAATTATAACAGAACAAATTAAGGAAAGCATAACGAGCAATAACTAGAACAAGAGTAGATTAATACAAAAGTAGATTTGAAAAATGCAAAACTTTCTGTTGAATACAAAAGGATAGAGCACTTGTAAATGTTGGCCTCGGGCTATTTTTTCAACAGCCTGACCTCTGAACAAGATACAATATGAACAAGAGAAGATATTGTGCTGAACCATCTGCATTTTCCTGACAGACGCTTGAAACATCAACTTTTCTGTTTTCACAACAGATGCTGGCTGACCTGCTGAGTATCTCCAACATTGTATATTTACGTCGCGGATACAGTAGTGGGCATGCACAAAGGATTAAGAACAGATTTATTGCTGGACATTTATTTGGTGGTGCCTGGCTTGTCTTTGGTCTTCGATGACGGACACAATTTTCCATTGACTTTTGATCAGCTGAGAGTTGTGGACAGGAGATGCATCATTATGATAAGGGTTGACCGAGGCTCTGCTACTCGATTTATTTGGTGAACACAGACTCACAAGATTTCTGGAATTTGTTCAATCTTTATTTAACAAGCTCAGATAAATATTACCTGATCTTATAGCACTATTAGATCTCTTCCCCAAATAAGCGATACTTATCTTCCCAAATCCGAGTCACGCTGGCCAGGCACTAACAGGGGTCAACTACCGTTGATATGCAGGTTAGGCTGATTGGTCATGCTAAATTGTCCCTTAGAGTGGGGTTGCGAGAATGGGGTGGGGGATTGAGCCAAGGTAGGGTGGTCTCTCGAAGGGTTGGTGCAGACTTGATGGGCCGAATGGCTCCTTCTGCACGGTAAGGATTCTAAAATTAATTCTAAAATGTGTATTATTTGAAATTCGTACAGGAAGTTGGCCAGAAGGAGGTGGTGGCGTAGTGGTATTGTTACAGGACTAGTAATCCAGAGACCTAGAGTAATGCTCAGGTTCAAATCCTGCCACTTCAGATGGTAAAATTTGAATTCAATTAAAAATTCCAGAATTAAAAGTCTAATAATAACCATGAAACTATTGCCGATTGTCATCTGGCCCACATAGGGAAGGAAATCTGCCATCCTTATCTGGTCTAGCCTACATGTGACTCCAAGATGCACAGCCATGTGGTTGACTCTCAACTGCCCCTTCAAGGGCAATTAGGGATGGCAATAAATCCCCATGTCCCATGAACGAATAATTAAAAAAATAATGTCAAGGTGGGGCAGCTGTGGCTAAAATTTCACAGCTTATTTAACATATAGCCCTTAGTGTTGGGTGGGGTTACTGGGTTATGGGGATAGGGTGGAGTTGTTGACCTTGGGTAGGGTGCTCTTTCCAAGAGCCGGTGCAGACTTGATGGGCTGAATGGCCTCCTTCTGCACTGTAAATTCTATGATATAGGTAATATTAGAGGCATGGAAAATAGTGAATGTTAGAAATATAATTCAAAGAAATACAGTTGATTTCAATTCATATTTACATTAAAATACTGAACTCTATCATAATATTAAACCTATTCGACAAGTGTATGGAAAGTAAGTTGCAAACAATAATTGGTAGAATTTCTGATGATTCATAGAAGTATGTAAAAATAAAAGGATTAGATCCCTTACAGTTCAAAACAGGAGAATTTATAACAGAGAACAAGGAAATGACAGAGCAATTAAACAACTATTTTAGTCCATTCCTCATGAAGGAAGGCACAAATTGAAGACACAAATAACTCCTCAGAAAGGAGAGGGAACCAAGGGTCTTGTCAGAAGAAGAAATTTAAGGAAATTAGTATTTCTAAAAACAATCGTGCTGGTGAAACTAATTGGACAGAAAGCCGATAAATCCGAGGGTACTAAAGGAGATGGCCATGAAAATAATGGAATCATTGGTTGTCATCTTCTAAAATTCTGTAGAATCTGGAAGACAATAATAAAGATGATTATTATTATGATAAAAGTCCCAGCAGATTGGAGGATGACAAATGTAACCCCAGTATATAAAAAAAGGAGGGAGGGAGAAAATAGAAAATTACAGACAGGTTAGCCTAACATCAGCAGGAGGGAAAATGCTTGGACTATTATACAGGATGTGATAACAGGACACTTAGGATACAGGAACAAGAGCGGATCATTCAGCCCTTCGAGCATCCTCCTCCACTTGCCTGACTGCACCTAATAACCCTGGGCTCCCTATTCTGTCAAAAATTGTTCCAACTCAGCCTTGAATAACCTTGATGGCCCAGCCTCCCGTGCTGAGAAAGAGAACCCCACAGACCAGTGACCTTCAGATAGAAAGAAATATTTTCCTCACCTCCTTCTTAAAAGAAAAGTCTATTATTCTTAACCAGCATCTTTTAGATCCAGTCCTCTCTCGCACGAGGAAGCGATACTTATCTTCCCAAATCCGAGTCACGCTGGCCAGGCACTAACAGGGGTCAACTACCGTTGCTGCAGTCTCTGGGCTTCAGCGCATGGTCTCCGGAGCCTTCCAAGATCTGGGTTCTTCTTTACTCTACTTCTGATGATTGTTCCCTGGTTGACGCTGCCAATGTTCCTTTCGGCAGTATATTTATACATTATTTCACAAGGAGCTGTCTGACTCGAAACCTGCATTCCTGCATGTAGCAAGCCACCAAATTCTATCATTCAGCAGACATGATCTTGTGGTTCCAGTAAATCAGGTTACCTCCTGGTGTTTGTCTCATCAGACACAATCTTGTTACTTCAGTTATTAGGTTATCTTCTGATGCAGCTGCAATCACCTGTGCTGATTTATTGCCTGCTGCGCCCATATTTGGTTGGAGCCACTTGCCACCTTTTACCAGCATGCAATTTGGTCTGGCTACAATAAGTAATTAAACTTTCATTAAAGATGTGCAGGTTAGGCTGATTGGCCATGCTAAATTGTCCCTTAGAGTGGGGTTGCAAGAATGGGGTGGGGGATTGAGCCAAGGTAGGGTGGTCTCTCGAAGGGTCGGTGCAGGCTTGATGGGCTGAATGGCTCCTTCTGCACGGTAAGGATTCTATAATTAATTCTAAAATGTGTATTATTTGAAATTCATAAGGAAAGTTGGCCAGAAGGAGGTGGTGGCCTAGTGGTATTGTTACAGGACTAGTAATCCAGAGACCTAGAGTAATGCTCTAGGGACCCAGGTTCAAATCCTGCCACTTCAGATGGTAAAATTTGAATTCAATTAAAAAATCCAGAGAGCATCCTCCCTGTGTCCACACTATCAAGTCTCTTTGAGATCTTGTATTTTTTCAGTAAGATTACACCATTCTTCCAAATTCTAGTCAAAGCACTGTCTGTTCAACCTTCCATCCTAGGACTGGGTTGAGTGAACCTTCACGGGACTGATTTGTATGCAATTATATCTTGTTTTCAAATATTGTACGGATCCTCATGTTAATCCCTGTCTATCCCTTATTTTTTCCTTTTAATTTATTTTTTTGTTTGCTCTTTCAATTTTTGTACCTTGGCAATTAATGGGAACTAAGCCGTTAAGATGAACTCCACCTTCAATTCCCGCGACTAGTAAACTGGGGATTGAATTATGACCTCTGGCAAGGCAGATTACAAAGAACTGCTTATAATTTGGATCATCAGATTCAAGGGAGTTCAGTGATGACATATCTTGATGGAACTGGCTAATGGCCAACGGACTATTTCGAATTGCTAGTTCTTATCAAAGACCCATGCTGATTGTCCAGGATTTCTCTGGAATGTTCCTTCCACTGTGCGGCTGTTTGATTTTACTTTGTTTTGGTCAGAAGCTGGAGGGTCACGTCCCTGATCTTTCTCTCATCTAATGGATTCTTTCTAACTATCCAAAGTAAAACTTCTCTCTCTGAACAGCCAGATTGAACTTCTGAGAAATTCAGTCCAGCCACCCACTGAAGGCAGTTGTTTCAAAACCCTTTGAAAAATCTCATGTGGGAAACTCTGTTCTTGTCTCAGTAAAGATGCTAGGCGTGCTGGTGGAGTTGGAAACATATAATAATGAAACAGGCCTGAGGCGGATTCTGTGAGTGAAGGCTCAGGTTAATAAAAGTTAAAGTGACTCCCCAGAGGGAATCCTGTAGCCTGGGAGTACTGACTGAATGTTCATGCTGGAAGATCTCCTCTCGCAGTCCACTGGTGGCTTTGACCCCTAAGCACCCTGGGAGGACAGCCTTCTGCAACGATCTCACCATCAGAAGCAAGGACATTCATCTTTCATTTCATATTTTAATTCCTATTATGTTTACCCCTTGCCCCTCCCTCTGTGTGTGTCTGTCTTGTGTGTGTTTTGGTGGAGGGTGAGACGGTAAAGGGGGGATTAGTAGATTGGCTGGCAGTTATTCTATGATAATTATTGCACATTTCAACTTTGTTCCCGTTATGCATAAACAGTTCCTGTGTTCAGCTTTCAAACCTGGTGGTTATAGCTTATTGAGCAGTTAAGGAGTCAAAGATTCTTCAAACTTTATGCACATTATTGGTTAATTCACTAGTGTTGGGACTTCGGGATCTGTGGGGCTGGAATTGACCATGGACAAGCCCTAATAATCTGGAAAATAAAATTGTAATCAATATCCCAGGTTTGTTCTGACCAAGGTCTTGTAACAGTAAAACCTCTCGACTTTTATATTCAATTCCCCCAGCAATAAGCACCAAAATTCCATTTCCCTTCCTAATCACTGGCTGCCCATGCGTTATAACCTATTATTACACACATTTTACCTAATATATGAAAAATGCATTTTTATGGCTTCAGATAACATCAGTAAAGTAAATGTGCTCCTCTGGAGGAACAGCACCAGCACCACCCTGCTAGTCCAAATAACTTTGTTTCCGTACCGTAATAAGATAAAGAGGGACTTAAAGAAGATAGAGACGGTTTTATGTTTTGTGCTTTCCTCAGGCTTTGTTTTTATCCTTACCTTTGTCAACATTTATTTTTCACAGTTAATCCAATATAGCCACAATGCATTATCGTGTGGAAACTAAAACATTGCCAGCAGCGCGACTAAAGTAAGGCAATATACAATTTCTACATCAAACACCAAATAAATGATGTGTTCTGCAAGGCACAATTGAAGTACGTTTAAATACCAATGCTTTATACTGACTCCTTTAGCCACATCAATAAGCACTTAGGAACATGGGAAGATACGAACAGGAGTAGGCTGATCTGGACCTCAATTCCATTTATCTGCAATTAATCCATATCCCTTGATACACTTACCTATTGATCTTAGATGTGAAACTTCCATTTGGCCCAGCACCCAGAGCCTTTTGAGGGAGAGAATTCCAGTTTAGCACAAACCTTTGTGTGAAAAGGTCGTTCAAGTATTCAATCCGAGCTGGTTATTTTACGACCTTTGTATGATTTCCCTCACCAGAGGAACTTTTTTCCGTGCATCTGACCCGTCAATTTCCTGTAAAATTTTCAAAGATTGATTAGATCACCTCATAACTTGCTGAATTCAAGAAAATGATTCCAGGCTTATGCAATCGGTTATTACTAGTTAACCCTTTCTGCCCATTCTAGTGAATCTGTGGTTTTCAAAACCAATATATACTTCCTGATCTTCAGTGATCAAATCTGTATCCGGTATTGAACATGGGTGATGCCACGTGATGTCCTTTTACAGCAAGCCACATCAAAGTCCACAATGAAGGCTTTTAAACAAAACATTCACTCGTGGGAGGTGGGCTTATCTGGCTAGTTCAGCACAAATGATCTATTTCTAATTGCCCTTGGGAAGATGGTAGTGAGCTGCCTTCTTGAGCTGCTGCAGTAAAGGTGGTGTAGGTACGCCAACAGTGCTGTTGGGAGGGAGCTCCAGGATTTGGACCCAGCAGCAGTGATGGAAAGTCGATATTTTCCAAGCCTGGATGGTGTGTGACTAGGGAAGGAATTTGTAGGTCATGGTACTCCCATGTGGCTGCTATCCTTATCCTTCTAGGTGTCGGTGGTTGGGAAAATGCTGTCGTATGAGCCTTGGTGAGTTGCTGCAGTGCATCTAGTAGATGGTGCGTACTGTGTATTGATAGTGGAGGAAGTGACTGTTTATTCTGGAGGATGGGATGCTAATCAACTGGGCTGCTTTGTCCTGGATGGTGTTGAGCTTCTTGAGTGTTGTTGGAGCTGCACTCATCCACATAATATGACTTTGTACCTCCCAGATTATTAACAGGCTTTCAGGACACAAGAGGTAGGCTACACTCTGCAAAATTCCCAAACTCTGATCTTTTCTTGTAGCCACAGTAGATATACTGCTGGTCCAGTTCAGCATGGATCACCCCCCATGGATCATGTATACCCATAACGGGGCAGCTCCACCTGCTGCCCGTCTTTCCCACTGAACACCCCCGTGGGAGCACGTGCAATGAAGCAGGCGGGTCTTATTGCCTAGCATCCCAATCAGACTGTGAGATCTGCATCGACACCACAGAAGCAGCACTAATTTGGGCAGCACGGTAGCATGGTGGTTAGCATAAATGCTTCACAGCTCCAGGGTCCCAGGTTCGATTCCCGGCTGGGTCACTGTCTGTGCGGAGTCTGCACATCCTCCCCGTGTGTGCGTGGGTTTCCTCCGGGTGCTCCAGTTTCCTCCCACAGTCCAAAGATGTGCAGGTTAGGTGGATTGGCCATGCTAAATTGCCCGTAGTGTCCTAAAAAGTAAGGTTAAGGGGGGGGTTGTTGGGTTACGGGTATATGGTTGATACGTGGGTTTGAGTAGGGTGCTCATTGCTCGGCACAACATCGAGGGCCGAAGGGCCTGTTCTGTGCTGTACTGTTCTATGTTCTATGTAAGCAGCAGCAAACATATTCTAACACCGAAGCGCTGGCCTACAGCACTGGGGACATCCCCGTGACAGAAGGTGGGTGTGTGGATCAGGGAGGGAACCAGCACCCGGTAGAGGTAATGTTTCCAGCGGGCATCGGGGTACAGGGTCTGGGGTCCATTGCCTATTGCTGCAGAAATGGGTACGTGTGCAGGGCGTGTTGGTTGGCAGGGTATGTCAGGGTGGGGGAGACCTTGGGGTCCCGCGGGTCCAGGGTGGAAGACATAGCTAATTGTCAGTCTCTCACCCTCTCCAATCCTTACTGGTATAACATTATGGATGATATTGTGGACCCTGCAGAAATTGCCCTCATGGTGCTGCTGGCAGGTCAGGTGGACAGATACTGGAGAATGTGTTGGCAGCAACATCGACAGAGTCCCGAGGCGACTGCCCATATGCAGGGCCCAGCCCCACAAGCTGAGGACCTGGCCACCTATCAGGCCAGGGCGGGACCCGGAGAGGGAGGCTGCCGATGGCCCAAGGTGTACAGGCATCGCTGGTCTTTCGAACGGATGTCGGACAGCATATGCCGCAGGTCGCTCCACCTCAACAAGGAAATGATGCAGCACCTGTGCCATGCCCATGAGGACCTCTCACCATGTGGAGAAGGGCACCTGCATCCGATGGCCGTCAAAGTCACTGCAGCCCTGAACCTTTACACCTCAGGATCATTCCAGGGCTCAAACGGGGACTTGTGTGGCATCTCCCAGCCAATGGACCACAAGTGCATCCGTGAAGTCATGGATGCCCTGTTTTATCAGGCAGCTAATTATTTGACCTGGAGCAAGCCCAACAAGATGCCGGGCAGCAGGATCCCCCACCAATGCCATGTCCAGGGGGAACGCAGGCACGCTGCCTTGCACGCACCGGGTGGTCCGGGAGCGTCCATCATTACTGTGAACGTTCAACTGGAGTGCGACCACCAACCATGGGAAACATGCAGAGAAGAGCTGTTTTGAGAGGAAGTAGTTGGGGAATTGGGGGGAGGGGTAGTTGGCTGATGGTGACAAGGAGCAGGGCTTGGTCATATTCATGGGGTGGGGCTGAGGGCCATTTTGGGCGGACGGTGGGCTAAGAAGTTAGCGGGTTGACCCCTTTGCAAGGATGAGGGTGTTTGCAGCATTTCTGAAGGAGATGGGGCGAGTGGCTGTTCTTACATCCCGGGGGCAGAGGTTATTCTTTTTCTTCACCACTGCATAATGTATACTCGAGGATTAACTTCTTTATTATGGAGAGGTCGTTGATGTTGGGAGTGAGGAAAGCGGAAAATTCAGCGATCGTTATTTCAGATCACGCTCGGCACCTGGTGGATGTGGTCCTGGAGAAGGGACATGCACAGAGGCCAGCGTGGAGATTGGATGTGGGACTGCTTGTGGATCCGAGGATGGCAAAGGTGAATGGCGCTTATGTGGGGTTCAATAAAAATGGGGAGGTCTTGCAGTCAGTGGTATGGGAGGCATTGAAGGTGGTGATACGAGGCGAAACCATCTTGAATAAGGCACAGATGTATAGGGACATAACAGAGGAGTGACAGTGGCTGGTAGATGAAATCTTGGAAGTTGATGGGAAGTATGCGAAAGATCCCATTCCAGAACTTTTGGCCAGTAGGAAAGAACTGCAGGTGTAGTTTGACTCTTTGTCGGACAGCACGATGGCCCAGTAATTAGCACTGCTGCCTCATGGCACCGAGAACCCGGGTTCGATCCCAGCCCCAGGTCACTGCCCGTGTTGAGTTTGAACATTCTCCCCGTGTCGGCGTGGGTCTCACCCCCCACAACCCAAAGATGTGCAGGCTCGGTGAATTGATCATGCTAAATTCCCCTTAATTGGAAAAAAGAATTGGGTGCTCTAAATTCAATTTTTAAAATGTTGACCTTTTGGCCACAGGGAAAGCAGTACACCAGTCGAGGCAGGCAAAGCCTGTGGCATATGAGTAATGGTAGAAGACCAGTCACTTGCTGGTGGGACAGTTCCGCCGGCAGGCAGTCTCTCGGGAGATGTTTTAGGTCCGGGATGGGTTGAGGGGGCTGGTGGTGGCGACGGATAGGTGAATACGGCATTCGGGGAATTTTATAGCAGATTGTATCGGTCAGAGCCCCTGGGGGCCAAGTCACCTATAAAGGAGTTCTTGGAAGGGCTGGAATATCCCACAGTGGAGGATGAGGAGAGAGCAGGTTTGGAGATGCCAGTGGGGATTGAGGAGGTCCAAATGGTGATAGGGAAAATACAAATGGGTAAAGCACCTGGGCCGGATAGGTTCCTGGGGAATTTTGTAAGACATTCTTGGACAGGCTGGCACCACTGTTGGTAGATAAGTTTGAGGATACATTAGCTAGGGGGGGTGCTTTTGTGAAAAAAAATAAGTACCAAATACAGTTTGGTCATGTCGTATTGGCCAACAGGCCTGCTAAATATCGATGCCAAGATTCTTGCTAAAGTGTTGGTACTTAAGCTGGAGGAGTTCTTCCAGCAGGTGGTTGGGGAGGATCAGAAAAGGTTTGTAAAGAGTAGGCAGTTGTCCTTGAATGTGTTGCACTTGCTGAATGTGTTGCTCTCCCCAACAGAATGGGGGGAGCAGGGGGTGGTGGTGGTGCTGGATGGAAGGTTTTTGATCGAGTAGAGTGGAGGTTTTATTTGCAGTGTTGGTGCGGTTTGTGATTGGGCCTATTTTTGTGGTGTTATATATACATTGTTATATAAGGATCTGAAGGTGAGTGTTTGTATGAATGAGGTGAATGTAGGATATTTTCAGTTGCATAGGGGAATTAGACAGGGCTGTCGCATGTCCCACCTTTTGTTTGCGCTGGCGATAGAGCCCTTGGCCATTGTGCTGAGGACATCGGACAAATGGAGGGGGATCGTGAGTTGGGGTAGGGTAGAGTATAGGGTGGCCCCTGTATGCCGATGGCCTTTTGTTGTATATTTCCAAACCTGTCCCCACAGTGGGGGATAAAATGGAGCTGCTCAAGGGATTTAGGGATTTTTCAGGATGCAAACTGAACTTGGAGAAGGTCAAGTGCTTTTTGATTTCCTGGCGGAGGAAGGGAGCTGGGGGAGTGCCATTTCATGTGGTGACTATTCATTCAGGTATCTGGGGTGCAGGTGGTTTGAGACTGGGTCTGGCTCCATAAATTGAATTTTACAAGCCAAGGATGGGGTATATTGCGGTGGGATAGCTTCCCGCTATCAGTGGCAGGCCGGGTGCAGTCCATAAAATAAATGTTTTGCCGCGGTTTTTATTCTTATTCCAATGTTCACCGGTGTTCTTGCCAAAAGCATTTTTTGTGGGTGGAACGGTTGATTTTTGTCATTTGTGTGGGCAGGCAAGGTAGCGAGGAGGAGACGGTGTCATTGGAGAAGTTTAAGGCTAAGAGGGACAAGGAGGTAGGGGGTGCGCTGGAGGAGGGGTTGTGGTGTGAGGTGTTGCAGAGGCTGAATGCTTCAACCTCGTGTGTGAGGCTGGGGTTAATACAATTCAGAGTGGTACAGAGGGCACACGTGACAAAGTCAAGTTTGAGCCATCTGTTTGAGGAGGTAGAGGACACTCACGGGTGGTGTAGGAGGAGCCCGGCTAACCATGTGCATATGTTCTGGTCCTGTCTGAAGTTGGAAGGGTTTTGGGGTTCTTTCTTCAGTACATGTCAGCGACCTTGCACTTGGAGCCCAGCCCCCTGTGAGCCATATTTGGGGAATCGGACCTCTCAGTGGTGAAGATGGGGATCGGATGTTTTAGCCTTCGCATCGCTGATTGCTCGTAGGTGGGTCCTGTTGGGGTGGAGGTCAGCGTTTCCACCCTGTGCCTCAGTACGGATTGGGGACCTTATGGAGTTTGTGTTCTAAGGTCTCTCCTGCTCTCACTCTGTTCCCGAGTTGATCCTGTTCTCACAGCATTCTCGAGTCGCTCCTGCTCTCACTGTGTTCTCGAGTCTCACCTGCTCTCAACGTGTTCTCGATTCTCTTCTGCTTTCACTGTGTTCTCAGGTCTCTTCAGTTCCAACTGTGTTCTCAAATCTCTCCTGCTCTCACTGTGTTCTCGAGTGTCTCCTGCTCTCACTGTATTCTCAGGTCTCTCCTGCTCTCATTCTGTTCTCGAGTCTCTTTTGCTTTCACTGTGTTCTTGAGTCTCTTCTGCACTCACTGTGTTCTCGAGTCCCTCCTGCTTTCACTGTGTTCTCGTCTCTCCTGCTCTCAATTTTTCTCAGGTCTCTTCTGCTCTCACTGTGTTCTCGAATCTCTCCTGCTGTCACTATATTCTCATTTCTCTCCTGCTTTCACTGTGTTCTCGATTCTCTCCAGCTCCTCCTGTGTTCTCGAATCTCTCCTGTTCTCACTGTGTTCTCAAATCTCCCCTGCTCTCACTGTGTTCTCGAATCTCTCCTGCTCTCACTGTGTTCTCGACTTTCTTCTGCTCTCACTGTGTTCTAGAATCTCTCCTGCTCCCACTGTGTTCTCGAATCTCTCCTGCTCCCACTGTGTTCTTGAGTCTCTCCTGCTCTCTCTGTGTTCTTGTTCAATCCTGCTCTCACTGTTTTCTTTTTTCTCTCCTGCTCCCACAGTGTTCTCGAATCTCTCCTGCTCTCACTGTGTTCTTGAGTCTTTCCTGCTCTCACTGTGTTCTTGAGTCTCTCCTGCACTCAGTGTTCTAGAATCTCTCCTGCTCTCACTGTGTCTTCGAATCTCTCCTGCTCTCACTGTGTTCTCGATTATCTCCTGCTCTCACTGTGTCCTTGAATCTCCCCTGCTCTCACTGTGTTCTCGAATCTCTCCTGCTCCCACTGTGTTCTTGAATCTCTCCTGCTCCCACTGTGTTCTCGAATCTCTCCTGCACTCACTGTGCTTTCGAATGTCTCCTGCTCCCACTGTGTTCTCGAGTCTCTCCTGTCCCACTGTGTTCTCGAGTCTCTCCTGCTCCCACTGTGTTCTCGAGTCTCTCCTGCTCTCACTGCGTTCTCGGGTCTCTCCTGCTCTCACTGTGTTCTTGTATCACTCCTGCTCTCGCTGTGTTCTCGGGTCTCTCCTGCTCTCACTGTGTTCTCGACTTTCTTCTGCTCTCACTGTGTTCTAGAATCTCTCCTGCTCCCACTGTGTTCTCGAATCTCTCCTGCTCCCACTGTGTTCTTGAGTCTCTCCTGCTCTCTCTGTGTTCTTGTTCAATCCTGCTCTCACTGTTTTCTTTTTTCTCTCCTGCTCCCACAGTGTTCTCGAATCTCTCCTGCTCTCACTGTGTTCTTGAGTCTTTCCTGCTCTCTCTGTGTTCTTGAGTCTCTCCTGCACTCAGTGTTCTAGAATCTCTCCTGCTCTCACTGTGTCTTCGAATCTCTCCTGCTCTCACTGTGTTCTCGAATATCTCCTGCTCTCACTGTGCCCTTGAATCTCCCCTGCTCTCACTGTGTTCTCGAATCTCTCCTGCTCTCACTGTGTTCTCGACTTTCTTCTGCTCTCACTGTGTTCTAGAATCTCTCCTGCTCCCACTGTGTTCTTGAATCTCTCCTGCTCCCACTGTGTTCTCGAATCTCTCCTGCACTCACTGTGCTTTCGAATGTCTCCTGCTCCCACTGTGTTCTCGAGTCTCTCCTGCTCCCACTGTGTTCTCGAGTCTCTCCTGCTCCCACTGTGTTCTCGAGTCTCTCCTGCTCCCACTGTGTTCTCGAGTCTCTCCTGCTCCCACTGTGTTCTCGAATCTCTCCTGCTCACACTGTGTTCTCGAGTCTCTCCTGCTCTCACTGCGTTCTCGGGTCTCTCCTGCTCTCACTGTGTTCTTGTATCACTCCTGCTCTCACTGTGTTCTCGGGTCACTCCTGCTCTCACTGTGTTCTAGAATCTCTCCTGCTCTCACTGTGTTCTTAGGTCTCTCCTGCTCTCACTGTCTTCTTAGGTCTCTCCTGCTATCACTGTGTTCTCGAATCTCTCCAGCTCACACTGTGTTCACGAATCTCTCCTGCTCACACTATGTTCTCGAATCTCTCCTGCTCACACTGTGTTCTTGAATCTCTCCTGCTCACACTGTGTTCTCGAATCTCTCCAGCTCACACTGTGTTCTCGAATCTCTCCTGCTCACACTGTGTTCTCGAATCTCTCCTGCTCACACTGTGTTCTTGAATCTTTCCTGCCCTCACTGTGGTCTTGGATCCCCACTGCTCTCTCTGAACAAAGAACAATACAGCACAAGAACTGGGCCTTCGGCCCTCCAAGCCAGTACCTTGACCAAAACCCTCAGCACATCCTTGTTTGTATCCTTCTATATCCATCCTATCCATATATGTGTCATGCTGCCTTTCGAACACCATTAATGTATCTGCTTCCACAATCTCCCATGGCAGCACGTTCCAGGCACTCACCACCGTCTGCGTAAAAAACCTGCGTCGCACATCCGCTCTAAACGTTGCCCCACGGGCCTTAAACGGATGCCCCATGGTGACTGATCCATCCACCCTGGGAATGAGTACCTGCCCATCCACGCTATCCAAGTCCCTCATAATCTTGAAGACCTCTATCAGGTCACCCCTCAACCTCCGTCTTTTCGAATGAAAAGAGTCCGTATCTATTCAGCCTCTCCACATAGCTAACGCCCTCCAGACCAGGCAACATCCTGGTAAACCTCCTCTGCACCCTCTCCAAAGCCGCCACAATCCTTCTGATAGTGTGGCAACCAAAATTATGCGCAATATTCCAAGTGCGGCCTTACCAAGGTTCTATACAACTATAGCATGACATGGCAGTTTTTATACTTGCTGCCCGTCCAATGAAGGCAAGCATTCCGTATGCTTTCTTGACTACCTTGTCCACTTGTGTTGCCACTTTCAAAGATCTGTGGAACTGCACGCACAGATCTGTCTGACTTTCTATATTCCTAAGAGTTTTGCCATTTAAGGTACTTTTCTCCTCTCTGTTCGACCTACCAAAATGAATTACCTAATGTGTTCTAATTTTCACGGTACTCTTTCTGTGGATAAATGGTTTATTTGAATTTTTGCAAACGTTTGTTAGGCTTAATGATGGTCTCTTTTATCATGACTCAAAATCTTGTTAGTTAAAACTGACTCCAGCACATCATCATCACTTTCGCAGGTTGATTGATGGTGCATTATGGCAGTTTATTTAGATGTAAAATATATATTTTCAAAATTGGGGGAATTGTGCATTGTGGATAGCACAATGGCTTCACAGCTCCAGGGTCCCAGGTTCGATTCCGGCTTGAGTCACCGTCTGTGCGGAGTCTGCACATCCTCCCCGTGTGTGCGTGGGTTTCTTCCAGGTCCTCCGGTTTCCTCCCACAGTCCAAAGATGTGCAGGTTAGGTGGATTGGCCATGATAAATTGCCTTTAGTGTCCAAAATTGCCCTTAGTGTTGGGTGGGGTTACTGGGTTATTGGGATAGGGTGGAGGTGTTGACCTTGGGTAGGGTGCTCTTTCCAAGAGCCGGTGCAGACTCGATGGGCCGAATGGCCTCCTTCTGCACTGTAAATTCTATATTAACCAATTATCCTCAACAAATTCAGATCCTCTGGTCATTCATTCATTTACAGTTCCTGAGGCTTTATGAACATTTACTGCTAGATTTACAGAATCAGGGATTCACAGATTTGTTTTGGTGTGGAAGGAGGCCATTCCGCCCATTCTATGTGTACCGTCCCTCCAAATGAATATGATGACATCGTTCCACTCCCCTGTCTTTCCCCATACCCCCGCACATTGTTTCTATTCAAATAATCATCTAATGCCCCCTTGAATGCCTCAATTCAACCTGCCTCCACCACACTTCCAGGCAATTAAATCCAGGCACGAGCCACTCGTTGTCTGAAAACATTTTTTCTACATCACATTTGCTTCTTTTACAAATCACTTTAAATCTGTGTCCTCTGATTTGCGGTTCTTTTGCAAGCAGGAACAGTTTCTCCCAATCTACTCTGTCCAGCCCCCTCATGATTTTGAACATCTCTTTCAAATCTTCTCTTCAAGGCGAACAGTCCCAACTTCAATCTATGCCCAAAACTCAACTTCCTCACTTACCTTCATGCCAAATCCAAATCTGACGTTCTGGCTTTGCAGCACTTCGGCACACTTTGACAACATGAAGAGCACTCTATAATGCACATAATTTATTTTTCCTGAAGGAACATTACCACAGGAATAATCGAAAAACAACATATTGCTGATGTTGTGAGGCTGAAAATAAAAGCAATGAATCCGGAATTATTCAGCAGGCTGAGTTGCATCAGAGGAGGAATAGAAGTCAGTCAACGTTTCAGATCTGAATATCAATTTTATTCTCACAAGTGTGTTGTGATCCGTTGTTGATTTTTAGCATTTCAAAGAAAATCGCACGTTCCGAAGGAAACGTTTCAAAACTTTTCCACAATTTCATCATCCAGTACAATTCCAAAGAGGCACCCCATCCATATTCATAGGAAAAGAGGAAATATAACCTGGTGGTTCATGTGAATAGAGTTTTAATTAAAGTTGGACCCAGGTAATCCAGTGTGTCTGGGCACAGATCCAGAAAATTCCTCACTGGAGGTCCCTTCATTCCTCACAGTCTTTGCATATCTGACTTGCAGAATTTGCACAACGTGAGTTCTTGGCTGCACATTGAAGCAGAAATCATTTCAGCTCATTTTTCCTCTGGGCAATTTAACCTCCCAAATTTCTGGTTGTGGTTTTGATGTCTAAACCCTCCTGGGCGCGTTGACAAAAATTCAAGTATAATGAGGCGCAATGAGCTTTACATAATGAACGTTCAGGAGACCTGCTCACAGCGTCCCAGACAGATCACATAACGAATGGAAGAGGCATACCTGTTGCCAGCAACTGTTGCAAAGGGCAGTAATGGGGGGAAGGTTTAAAGAGCTCAGAGACTTTGATTACAGATTTCTGGAGCTGGAAATGAGTCACAGGAATAATGAAAACAGAAATTGCTGGAAACATTGAGCAGGTCAGGCAGCATCTGTGGAGAGAGAGGTGCAAGTAAAATTTCAGGCCTGCAAACTTTCATCTGAGTAATGAGAAAAAGTAGACCTGTTGTAGATTTCCAACTTGTCCCAGTTCTGATGGAACGTCACAGACCTGAAATGTTTATTCTGTTTATCTCTCCGCAGACCAGCTGAGTGTTTCCTGCACTTTCCATTTTCTTTATTTCCTGTTGTGTTATGGAAGTTTGGTACTAGGGAGCACAGGGATTTAAAAAAATGGAGCTTTATTTACAATATCCCTTACATGGGGCGCGATTCTCCGCTCCCCAAGCCGGGTGGGAGAATCGCGGGAGGGCCGGCGACTCACGACATGCCCCCCTGGCACCACCCGTGATTCTCTCACCCCCCGCTCGGATGAATCGCCGCTCGCCGATTTTCACGGCGATCGGCGATTCTTCGGCCCGGATGGGCCGAGCGGCCTGACGTTCCCGACCGGTTCATGACGGCGGCAACCACACCTGGTCGTTGCCGTCGTGAACATGGGCGCCACAAATGCTCG
The DNA here is from genome assembly GCF_902713615.1 of Scyliorhinus canicula. Lineage (NCBI taxonomy): Eukaryota > Metazoa > Chordata > Chondrichthyes > Carcharhiniformes > Scyliorhinidae > Scyliorhinus > Scyliorhinus canicula. The sequence goes on from NC_052146.1 coordinate 241,464,478, forward strand.
TTTGTGGCTTGTGGGGGACGGAGAGGGGAGTAAGCACCACGCCCGTGCTTGGGAGGGGACAGGCACGCGATCGGTGCCCACCGATCATCAGGCTGGCGTCTCCAAGAGACGCACTCTTTCCCCTCCACCGCCCCACAAGATCAAGCTGCCACGTCTTGCGGGGCAGCGGAGGGGAAGACGGCAACCGCGCATGCGCGGGTTGGAGCCAGCCAACCTTCGCATGTGCGGCTGATGTCACTTAGGCGCCGCCGTTGCGTCATTCTCGGCGCACAGCCTTGACGCAAGCGTCAAGGCCCGGGGCCGAGAGTTAGCCCCCTGGGTGGGGATGAATAAGGTGCGAGGAGTGGCCTCCGAGGCCGTCGTGAAACTCACCCGAGTTCAATACGGTCTTCCCGATTCCGCGCGGGAACGGAGAATTCCGCCCAGGGTTTTTCCTCTCTCTCTGTTTCCCATGCTAGGACTTATGGTATCACTTCCGGTGAATACATTAATGTCAAAGAGCTGCACTGGAGATAATAACAATGAATGCAAATAGAGAATATTTCCTCCCCCCTTAACTTGAATGTCCCAACAAGTTCAAAACAAGTTTAACATGAACAATAATCAATAAGTCAGACGGTTTGAAAAAAAACAAAAAAGAAAAAAAAAAAGTCAGACTGTTTGGAGGTTCTCATGCTTGGAACGGTTGATAGCAAACCTCTGGAATCTTCTCGACACACTGGTGATAAACTCTGGCATTTCCGTCTTTGCATGAATGTCATTGGTGTTTGGTTTAACTGCCAATAATATAGGAACTAAAGGTTGTCTCTGTGTCTGATCAGAAGGTGAGGTGGTGTTTTCTTCAACAGTGTCTGTTGGTGTCAGGGTTGTAGGAAAGGTCAAGCCATGACTCTGGAGAGTTGAAGCTGGATTTCTGTAGGTCCCAAATCTGTTTTTACAGCTGCCATGTTCGCTTGTGTAGGCTTGAGAGATGAACAGACACTTACAACACAGATGAAGGTGCAACTCAAGGGCAGCACGGTAGAATTGTGGATAGCACAATTGCTTCAGAGCTCCAGGGTCCCAGGTTCGATTCTGGCTTGGGTCACTGTCTATGCGGAGTCTGCATATCTTCCCCGTGTGTGCGTGGGTTTCCTCCCACAGTCCAAAGATGTGCAGGTTAGGTGGATTGGCCATGATAAATTGCCCTTAGTGTCCAGAATTGCCCTTAGTGTTGGGTTTGGTTACTGGGTTATGGGGATAGGGTGGAGTTGTTGACCTTGGATAGGGTGTTCTTTCCAAGAGCCGGTGCAGACTCGATGGGCTGAATGGCCTCCTTCTGCACTGTAAATTCTATGAACTCGATTTTATTAACTTCTTCTAACTAACACACGATGATTGTGGGTCTAAATAATGCTAACTTGAACTAGAGACCTAAACCTTGTCCGAACCAGTTGATTCTCTCAGCACGTGTTGTGAGTCTGTGCTGGGCTGAATAAGTTCCTGTTACACTCAGAGGTAGCACCCAGAGTGAGCGGGAACCGTGGTGCCCTCTGCCTTTATAGTGTGTGTATTCTAACTGGTGATTGGCTGCGGTGTTTGTACATGTTGATTGGTCCCTGTGTGTGTCCATCAGTGTGTGTCTGCACCATGATATATTGGTATATATTATGACAACAGCCAGAAATTGGTCTGCATATTTCTTCCAGAAAGCGCCATCTCTGGTGTGAACAGTATAAGAGACTGGTCCAGTCTGCAAGGATTTGGCAGGAGCCCATTTTCCCTGTGAGGTAATTTCTCATCAAAACTCCTTGTCCTTGGTGGAAAATTTGATGCTTTGCCTTGTTTTCCGCCATTCCATTAGTACTTGCTTTTGTACGATCTCTTTAGTTTTCGGAGGTTTCAACAGATCAAAAGGAGAACGTAATTGTCTTTTCATGATGAGTAATTCAGTAGAGGTCTTGGTCGTGGAATGTGCAGTATTCTTATACACCAATAGAAACTTGTTAAGGCATTTGTTCAGCAAACCTTGTTCCCTGGTTGGTCTCAAGGTATATTTCATAGTTTAGGCAAAATGTTCTGCTGGTCCATTAGTAGAAGGGTGGTACAGTGCGGACTTAATATGTTGAATACCATTCTCTTGTCAGAAATGTTTCAATTATTATGAAGCAAATTGACGTCCATTGTCGCTCACCAGTTGTTCAGGGAATCCAGAACAACTAAACACTTCTCCTTGCTTCTCAATAGTCTTCTTCAATGAGGTAGATTTTCACAGTGACCTCTGGCAACTTGATGTGAGCAATGACTGTTCCCAACAAGAACATATGTCCTTTGAAAGGTACCACAAAATCCAGATGCACATGTTGACAAGCCTCTTCAGGCCTTCCTCATGAATGTAGCAGTGTTAAGGGTGGCAGGTTTCTTACCTTCGCACAGGAAGAACTTGTTCCAGCTTTCTCTTCAATAATCGCATCCAGTCCAGGAAGCGGGGGGGGGGGGGGGGGGGGGGGGGGGTGGCGTTGGGAATGGCCGGAACAGGCAACAGGGTGCAAAGGCAAGGCCACAAAGAACAAGACCCCAATGAAACACCTAAAGCATTGGGGGGGGGGGGGAGGGGGGGAGAGGATAGGCGAGAGAGGCAGAGCTAATCGAAGGGAGGGATGAGGGGAAGGGGGGGGGGGGGGGGGGGGAAGAGCTAACCAGATGCAAATTTTTGTCAAATATGTATTCCAAACAAATTTCTTAAAATAACAAGAAGGGTGGGCTGAGGAGGCGGGGTAATGGGGAGCCAATTCCAATGTTGAGTCCTTGTAAATTGTATCTGATCCACATACCTATATTTATTGTGCAGTGTATAAAATGAAAAATTTCAATAAAAACATAAAAATAAAAAAAATTGTACGGTCCACTACCTTTCTATGCTCACATTCATAAATTAACTTCTGACAGAGAAAAATAGCAGTTAGGGATACACCACCATTGTGTTGTGTAATGCAGATATTGCAATTCTTTTATAAATCAACAACTGTGCCTACTGAGGCAGACAATTCAGGGATTTTCTCATGTCCCTGCAGCAACTTTGCTTCTCGAAGATGCACCCGTTTCCTCTAAATGTGTCCTGTGGTCAATGCTGATCAGATGAGAGGTTGAGCAAGTCGTCGTTCTCACTGGTATAACATGTAGCCATTCTGAAATGAAGCTGTTAAAGCAGAAATATCAAACCAGAAACATTTGAATGTGCAGGGTCTGCACGTTCCCCCCGGGTCTGCGTGGGTTTCCAGTTTCCTCCCACAAGTCCTGAAAGACGTGCTTGTTGATGAATTGGACATTCTGAATTCTCCCTCTGCGTACCCGAACAGTAACTTCATTGCAGTGTAAAAGCGGACTTGTGACACCAAAGATTACTATTATTAGATCAATGAGAGACGTTAATCTCAAAGATGTTAAGATAAGAGGTGATCAGCAATTATAAAGGCTGAGGCCTAGAACTTGGTTTACCCCAGCAGACTGGAGGGAACAAGCCTCATTAAACAGGTTAAACAGGTGAGCTGTGAACACATACTGGATCTCCTCAAGCAGCTCGCTCGTGAATCGGAATTGGCGGGTGTCATCATAAGTGGTGAGGGTGATTGATAGAGAAGAGGTTGATCAGGAGGGAGGGATGTGTTTGGGGTGTTACTATTGTGAGATGTCTACACCATGCTTGCTCCTCCCAGCTCAACATTAAGCTAAGTATTTTTTCACTAATTTACGTTTTAGCTGGTGGTCTCCAACAATCTCTTTCTGAACCATAGTTAAGCTGCATGTAGGCCACCTTTTCCCAAAAGCAATGGCTCTGGCATCATATCAGTGCAGAATATCCCCATAGCAGGTCGCCATGACTCCTGGTGTACCATCTGGGGGATCCAGCTTGACGTAGTGTGAGGGCCCGAAAGGCCCAAGACACCAGCTAAGTTGGCACAGCTGCAGGGCACATTTAGCAATCGGGGCTAAGGCACGTATCTGTATCTGTGTTTTCACATTAAACGCCTTTGCAAAATGTCACAAGCTGCCTCAGTGCTCTGTCAGATGGGTGTGAGGAGTGCGCTTGTCTGGACTGGCTGCAGAAGGGGCACCGGTAGGGGGGGGGAGTGTTGTGGATGTTGAGGGTGGACTTGGCTCAGAGACCGCAGTTCAGCCAGTGCTCTGATGTCCCTACAATACCCCACTATCGCCACCTCCGCCACCCCAGCGATTCCATGGGACCGTGTGATGGAATGGCCAGCTCTCATGCAGGGATCACCCAGGTGGATGGTGGAAAGTGCTACCGTGGGCAGCAGTCAGATGTTGTCGGGGGAGGATGTATGCAATGGGGCTTGTGGGGGTGGGTGTCTGTTCCCCTGGCCAGTCCCCCCCCCCCCCCCCCCCCCCCCCCCCGACCCCAGTTTGTGAACCTGATTTGATTGGTGCGTTACGTGCACGTTGGATTGGATATGAAACTGGCTAAGCTAGTAAATAAGGAGCATTCATGAGTGGTGTCATGGAAAATGCAGTCCTACAAAAATCAATTTTCAGACCAACATTGCTCCCAGTTCCTATAAGTCGTATCAACTTGTCTCTCATTTTGAATGTATTCTATCACAAATAGTTTCCTATTTTGCAACTAAGCGATGATCAAGTCCCATGTTCTACCCAAAATTCTTGTGCATTTTATTTTAACGAGCAGGAAGAATAACACTTGAAGAAGGTATTGGGGACAACAGGAATGTCTGGAACTAGACCTTAGCGTGAGTCAAAGTCTTCTGGGACAGAAAAGAATAATTGTGAGGGATGGAAAAGCCTTCCTTCCCTTTGCCAATTATTAACTTTCCTAAACAGGTTAAAACAGATCAAGGTACATTGAATAGTCATAGAACATACAGTACAGAAGGAGGCCATTCGGCCCATCGAGTCTGCACCAACTCAAATACGTCGGCCACCTGCGCTCAGGCCCGGTGTTGGGCAGCGGGTGCCAATCCCCTTCCCGCCCCAGGGTACAGAGTATCCCGCCTCTCCTCTACGGCGTCAAGCAGGGTCTCGAGCTCAGTATCTGCAAACCGGGCTGCCACTCTCCTTGCTGCCAGCTTTTTGGCCGGGATGAGGAGTGGAGTGCTAATATGCGGCTGCAATTGATCAGCCTCTTGAGTATCATACCCTATTTCATATATATAAAAACCATTTCTCATTGAAATCCCTTGTGTTCCTCGAGGCATCAGTGCTCGCCCATTTATGTTGATGAATTGCTCCGGAGCATGCCAACTTTGCTGACATAGCAGTCCACCGATTCTATCCCGGTCAGCACTTAGTCTCTGAAACCCGAGAATCCTCCCATAATTTCTTCAGGGGATTTACAGGGTAAATGCTGAGAGGATATTTCCCCTCATGGGACAGTCTAGAACCTGAGGACATAGTCTTAGTCTAAAAGGATGCCGATTTAAGACTGAGATGAGGAGGAATTATTTCTCTCAGATGGTTGTGAGTCTTTGGAACTCCTTGCCACAGAGGCCTGTGGGGGCAGAGTCCTTGGCAAAATTATTTGTAGCCCGACGCCGAAATCAGGATTAGTGATCGGGGGTAGAATGGCTTCCGACGCCGGATTTGGGGCAGGCGCCGGGTTGACGCCATTTCGCGATGCTCCGCCCCTCCAAATCGGCATCAATGGGACGGGCGACACAGTCGCAAGGCCACAGGTGTGTCAACAGATGGCGCACCTGCGATGCTCCCCCCCCATGGGCCTAGTTCCCGATGGTGCAAGCCACGTGTGGTCCCACTGGTAGGGAATCTGCTCTGCCGGCTGCGGACAGTGTCCAGCGCCACCACACACGTTCAGGATCTGTGCCGCTGGCCGGGGGGGCTTCTACTAGGGCTGGGTGGAGTGGTAGGGTGTGGCCAGGGGGTGGGCTATGGGGTCGGGGTGGGTGGATTCGGATTCTAGCAAGGCTGGCGCCATGTTTTCCAGCGTGACCGGTGCAGCCCGTCAGCCCTGCGCATGCGCGGCCTGGTGCTCAATGATTATCCAGATGTTTTCTGTGTGATTCGTGGGTGTTCCAAGCAGCGCCGTGCTAGCCCCTCACTTGTACCGGAATCGATGAGGGGTTTGTGCCGATTTTCCCGTTGTGAATTACGCACAGATTCTCCGTTGGCGCCAGCACTTAGCCGCAGAAACAGAGGATCCAGCCCCTTGTGTATATTTAAGGCTGAGATAGATAGATTTTTGATCACTAAGGGTATCAAGAGTTATGGGGAAAGGGCAGGAAAGTGGACAAGTGGAATATTGAATCAGCCATGATCCTACTGAATGGTAGAGCAGGCTCAAGGGGCTGAAAGGCCAAATCCTGTTTCTATTTCTTATGGTCTTATGTCACTTTAGGCATAAGTTTAAGAATGCTAAAAGAATGAAAGAATATGACCTGAGGTAAAGCTCTGGTTTTAATTTTTTTAAGAGTTTTATAAATGCAGGAACTACTCATGAGAGCCAGAAGGTAACAAATCTTATGATTTTCAAAACAGAATTGATGTTACAGCAATATTAACTTAAAAAGAAGAAAATGCTGTGGACACTGTGTATTTGTGAAAAGGCCAGAGGCAATCAGAAATTGTCTTCAAGGCCCCAAAAATCCTACTCTGCTACTGGAAGTGTACACATAAATAGTCACATCCTCCAGAGACACAGAGGTATTCGAACCAATGATGTATGCTGTGAGTCCCATGGAGGTTCCGAATGGGCCAAAGTGTGTAGGAGGTTCTTACTCTCAACACGGGCGCAAATGTTTGTCATCATCACACAATTAATCCCCTTGAGGGCTCCATCAACTTTCTCTGAACATATTCGGGGAACTCTTCAAGTTAAATTTGGAACCCACTCAGACCGGATCTGCCCTTAAATTCCTGCCGAGATTTGCTGGGATTTTTCATGACTGTTAAGAAAATATCATCCTCAGACGATGCATATTTCAAAAGAGCTTGTCTTGCTATTTGATTTATTCCACACATAATCATTCCGCACATGACCAAGTGTCTGTACTTTACCAATTTTTCTGAAATAAAATAGGAATTCAGGGAAGGTATCTCTTTTGATCTGTGGCAGCTGGTTATATGAAGTTTGGTACTGATTGTATGTCAATTGTATCACCTATGGGTCCCTCTCCAATGAAAGTCGCGGTTAATAAACTTCTTTCAGTACATGTTGATTTTAGTGAGAACCTTTGAGAGATAATTGTATTCAGCAGCTCACTTACCAAGCAGCTGTTGTCACTGGTTTCTGAACATTATTTAATACCTTAGTATTCCATGGTAATGATGTGATTAAAGTTGGGCAGTTAATGAGACTAAAAGTTTGGAAGTTGTTTAACGACGCATGAAACTTTATTATCGAAGTTTCCAGCTGAGCTAGACTTATTTCTATACAACAGAACAATCGAATGCTGCAGAGGCTGCTGAGTTTTTCGGGGTGATAGTCGGTAGGATGGGGGTAGTCAGACTGGGGGGATAGTCAGTGTGGTTTCAGGGAGTTAGTCGGTGGGTCAGTCGGATTGGGGGGGATACACGTGACTCCAGACCCACAGCAATGTGGTTGACTCTTAAAAGTACCCTGTGAAATGGACGAGCAAGCACTCACTTCAATGGGCAATTGGGATGGGTAATAAATGCTGGCCCAGCTGGTGGCACCCACATCCCATGAATGAAGGGGGAACAGAAAGGTACAGGATACATTGCTACTTGGAGAAGAGTAAATAAAATCAACGGCTGCAATCTAACAGCCGCATTGCACCCAGCTCGGATCCATGCGAGCCAGTTAGATGGCGGGAGAGGCCGAAATTGGGATCTGTGCCAGCAGCAATCAGTTTCTGATCTAACCAGCCTGCTCCTTTTGGCGGATTGCGGGTCCCGCCAAGGTGTGGCGAGTACCAATTAACACCAATTGAGGGCAATCTCCATCTTATTAACGGGATGGACACCCTATCTAACGTCCTCCCAGGACCTGACCAGCTGCCTAGCGGGAGGTCATGTGGGTGCTGTTTAGCACACCTATTTGAAAACAGGAACCTCGCGCAATGGCTGCTGTGGGGACGGAGCAGGTGAGTAGCCATCTTCGAAATTGAGCATGCAGCCCTGGAGTACAGGAACTGCTGCTCCAGTTCTTGCATGGGGAGTGGGGGGGGGGGGGGAGTCATCGAGGGAGGGCCTGCTCAGGGGCTGGGAACCATAGGTGGGGGGGGGGGGGGGGGGGGGGGGGTCGTCGCCTGCGAGGGGTGAGGGGTTCAGTGCCTGTGGATCCTACAGGCCATCCTTCAGATTGTGTGTTCCCACACAGAAACTTCAGCTTCTGCCTGTCTATCCCACCGAAAACCTCCAGGGCAGAGCCTTGTCTGTGGTAATATAGCGCAGATCACTTTAACTCCCTCTGACTGTGAGCAGCTTCTCGCTGCATAGCTGAAGGCTACTGTTAATAGGGAATTGGCAATGTTAGTTATGTGAGCACTTCAAAAGAGCTCAAGTGAGTTCTCATGGGAACATGTGCCATGTTGCTGATGTGTGTTATTGTCTTGCATCCTAATCAAACTGTGAGGCCCGGACACTGCCTGAACCCTGGAGGCGGCAACACCAGAGAGGCAGCAGTCAACAATCAAACTCTCTATAGCTGGGCTACAGCAGCGGGAATATTCTCTCCCCCCCCCTCCCCCCCCCACCGGAGTGTGTGTGTGTGTGTGTGTGAAACAGGGGGGTACCTGAGCCTGAACCCCCTGATGTTCCCACCAGGGGTCTGGGGTCCAGAGTCCTTGGTCTGGGGTCTGGGGCCTGGGGTCCGGGTCTGGGGTCTAGGGCCCAGTATCCGGAGTCTGGGGTTTGGGATCTGGGCTCCGGGATCTGGGGTCTGGGGTCTGGTGTCCGGGGTCTGGGGTCTGGGGTCCAGGGTCTGGAAGTCCGGGATCCAGAATCTGGTCTGGGGTCCAGGTCCGGGGTCTGGGGCCCTGTATCCGGAGTCTGGGGTCCGGGATCTGGGACCTGGGGTTTGGGATCTGGAGTCCGGGGTCAGGGGTCTGGGGTCTGGGGTCCGGGGTCTGGGGTCCAGGGTCAGGGGTCTGTGGTCTGGGGTCTGGGGTCCAGGGTCTGGGGTCTGGTCTGGGGTCCAGAGTCCGGGGTCTGGGGTCTGGAAGTCCAGGATCCGGGGTCTGGTCCGGGGTACAGGGTCCGGGGTCCGGGGTCTGGGGTCTGGAATTCCGGGATCCGGGGTCTGGCCTGGGGTCTAGAATCCAGTATCCAGAGTCTGGGGTCTGGGATCTGGGATCCGGGATCTGGGATCCGAGGCCTGGGGTCTGGAGTCCAGGTCTGGGGTCTGGGATTTGGTTTCTGGGGTCCAGGGCCCAGGGTCTGGGGTCTGGGATCTGGGCCCTGGGGTCTGGGGTCTTGGGCCTGGGGTCCAGGGTCTGTAGTTCAGGGCTGCATGTGCAAGATGGGGTCCACCAGCACAACCGACATGTTGGATGACACCCTGAGAGAAGGCAGGACTCGTAAGCTTTGGGCAGGCTTGGGGATCTGAGGGTCCCGGGATAGAAGCTCTAACTTATACCCGGCCTCTCACCTTCTCTAATTCCTTACAGATATCACATTATGGATAATATTGGACAATCCGCAGTGGCAGCCCTCGAGGTGCTCATGGCAGTCCAGGCCGCAAGATGGCGGAGAAGCCAATGGCAGTAGTGTTGGCGCAGGCTTGTGGCGGCACCCCACCTACAAAGGGCCGCTGCTCGCCCTTCAGACCCAGCGGCCCAGCAGGGCAAGATGGCTCCAGAAGGGGAGCCCAGCGACAGCTCAAGGCATGCAGGCATCATTGGTCATTTGAGGAGATGTCAGACAGCATGTGCCACAGGAAGCTCTGCCTCAACAAGGGGATGGTGCGGCACCTGTGCCATGTCATTGCGAAGTTGGTACCCTGTGGAGGAGGGGGATACTCGCTCCGGGTGACTATGAAGATCACCGCAGCCCTGAACATTTAGCAACAGGTTCAATCCAGGGGATGAGTGGGGATTTGTGTGGCAATTCACAAGTTACACCCCACAAAGTCACGGATGCCCTGCATGCCCGGGCATCAGACTATCTAAACTTCGAGCTGGACCAAGCCCATCAAGATGCCCGTGCAGCACGAATCTCCGCTGGGATTCCTTAAGTCCGGGGGTAATTGATGGCATGAATTTCACCTTGCACACACCGGAGCAACAGGGAATGCCCTTCATTGAAAAGAAGGGGTTCCACCCCATGAATGTTCAATATGTATGCGACCACCACCTACGGATCATGCATGTGTGTGCACAACAGCTACATCCTGGGACACTCGGAGATCCCTGCCATATTCAAGGACCACGCCAGGATGACCGGTTGGCTCTTCAGGGATAAGGAGTACTCGCTGAGGTCCTGGCAAAAGGCACCAATACTGAGGCTAGAGCCCTATGAGGAGACCTGGTATAACAAGGCCCATGTTGTCAACCACGCTGTCATCGAGCGGTGCATCAGACTGCTCAAAACCTGGTTCTGATTCCTGGTCCGTTATGGTGGTGCACTGCAGTACACCCCATGGTGGAGAGACCACTTGTGGTGGTCTGCTGTGCCCTCCACAACCTGGCATAGCGGTGGGGCAACGTGCTGGATAAGGAAGAGGAGGGACATGCAACCTCGTCTGAGGAGGAGGACACGGAGGGACCAGACCAGGACAGGCTGTAGTACAAGCCCGGGTAGGGCAGGTGGTGGCGGCAAAAGTTCAGTATGCCTGGTGCACCAGGGTGGCCCTCATCCTTACCCATTTCTCATGGGGCGGGGCTTTGCGCGCTCAGGCAAGGAAGGAGGGACTCGGTGTACTAGAGACCACAGTCATCACCCTGGTGGAAGGCTCTGCGTGGGCCTCCAGCGCTTCCTACTCGCGGACGGTGCAAGTAGGGCCCTGGGGGTCTCCATGGGATGGAGGGGTAGTTGGAATGAGGTCCATAGGCCCCTGTGTCATCTGACCTTGTTGGTTCTGGTGCCTCCCCATTGTCAGCACCATGGTGTCAACACCCTCAGCAATGCTCCTCAGTGACTGGGACATGCTCTGCAGTGCATCAACCATGCCCACCTGTACCTGGGACATGTCCCCCAGTGACTGGGACATGCTCTGCAGCACCTCAGTGTCTGGGACACTGTCCAGCGACTGGGACATGCTCTGCAGTGCATCAACCATGCCCACCTGTACCTGGGACATGACCCCCAGTGACTGGGACATGCTCTGCAGCACCTCAGTGTCTGGGACACTGTCCAGCGACTGGGACATGCTCTGCAGTGCATCAACCATGCCCACCTGTACCTGGGACATGACCCCCAGTGACTGGGACATGCTCTGCAGTGCATCAACCATGCCCACCTGTACCTGGGACATGTCCCCCAGTGACTGGGGCTTGCTTCGCAGCACCTCAGTGTCTGGGACACTGTCCAGCGACTGGGACATGCTGTCGAGACCCTCAGCCATGGTCATCATTGACTGAGCCATGTCATGGGCACTACCATTCATGGCTTGAATGTCGTGATCCAGGCATTCCATTGCGGTCGCTATCTTAGCCATGTTGGTCTTGGTGACATGCATTGTTGGCTATCTCCTGCACCTGTAGCCTTTGGGACCTTCAATCGGCTATGAACTCACTGGAGTGTCGCTGACATTCCCTCCTAAATCCCATGGCTGCAGTCTAGCATCTGCATCAGCTCCAGGATAATCTTCTCCAGAGGCTCGACATCTAACTGGGATACAGCTAATTCCTGGGATCCAGCAGACCTCCACTGCTGACTCCCTTTGATGTCCCTGTCTCCGCTTGATGTCCATCATTAACTGTGAGGTGCTCACCAGATTGTGTCCCAGAAGTCCGTACACTACTGTCGCCCACCGATGTGTGTCTCTGTGCTGGGGGAAGGTGGAGATGACAGCCATGATGTATTGATGGTGGCATCCTTGGAACTCTCCTCTGAGGTGCTGTCTTGGAAGGCACCCAGGATGGGAGAGCAGCTTCTGATGGAGATCCTGCAATAGGAAGGTCAGTGAGAGAAACGGATCATTTTGTCTGACATGCACTATTCCCTCAAGACAGGTCAGCTTGGTGGAGGAGCAATGGACCTTCACCTCTGCAGCGCAGGCCAATGTCTCTGGCAGTGACCACTCTATCCTTGGTCATTCCTGCATTCTCCAGGGCCTGTTCCTCATAGTACTCTGATGTCTGGAAACCCGCCTCCCGTTTGGGACCTTTCATGCCTGTTTTGTGCCAATTTCTCCTGCAGGGACAAAGAGGGGGCATTGTGAGCCGCACCCTTGATGCGTTGGCAGGGGGCTGGTATATGGTGGGAAAAATGTGTGAGCACCGCTCTGGACATCGGTGGGTTGTACTGGTGACTGCCATGGTGTGCTACAGCACAAGCATGGTATTATGCCCTGTGTGTGTGTGTGTGGAGGGGTGGGGATGTGATGTGCGATGCCAGCTGCTGACCTGTTTGGGGGGGGGAGGGGCGAGATCAGGGGAGTGGCAGATGGGACTGATGCCAGGCACCAATGCCAACTCAGCCTCAGCCATGTGGCCCGGCGGAGATCTTTGGTCTTCTTCTGACATTTGACTGAGTCCTGGTCACGCTGCCCAAACTGACGGCCGCTGCCACTGCCTCGTGGGCAGCACTGGCAGCCCTGTGGCTGATCCTCCGGCCCCCTCGGGGGAACAGAGTGTCCCATCTCGACTCCAAGTGTCTAGGAGCTTGGCCAGATCGGTGTCCTCGAAACATTGAACATATCTTCGTGGTGCCATGGCAGTGTGCTCTCTGGAGGGTGTTCAGAGGGAGCGGTTTATGTACTGCTCCCACTTGTCAATGGGGAGCTGCCGGGTCCGATCCAAGTGAATCAGCTGGCGGGATGGCCATTTCCGCCATGAAGTTTCTCACAGCTCCTATTTCACCAGCAGCAAACACAACTCTCAGGATGAGAATTACTTTGGCGTTCCGTGGGTTGCATGATTCAGAGAAGGAAAATGAATTCATGAGACAAGACAGGAAGGTATAATTTTACTTCAGGAATTAAGTATCCACCAGGCCTGAAAATGGGATACACACTTACAGACCCAGTTAGCTGTACTTGTGAACCTGAAAATTGCCTTAGAACTTCCATGGCTACTTTACAAAAGAGGATACTATGGAGGCTGCATCAACTGCTCAAGATCAACTTTTAACATTAGCAACAGGACCAATGCTTTGCTGGCTCTGATGATGACTGTTGCATTTTGCTTTAAGTAAATGAAACCACCCAATAAATGGCAGTGTACATAAGTCAAATCTGCCATGCTGTTTGTTGATGAATTAAACAGTTGGCTGACTCCAGTTGATTGGATTTGATTTATTGTCACGTGTACCAAGGTACAGGGGCTGTTTAGCACTGGGCTAAATCGCTGGCTTTGAAAGCAGACCAAGGCAGGCCAGCAGCATCGTTCGATTCCCGTAACAGCCTCCCCGAACAGGTGCCGGAATGTGGCGACTAGGGGCTTTTCACAGTAGCTTCATTTGAAGCCTACTTGTGACAATAAGCGATTTTCATTTTTCATTTTTCAGTGAAAAGCATTGTTCTGTGTGCAGTCCAGGCAGATCCTTCCATACATGAGAAAAACATAGAACATTTGCTAAATACACAACGTAGACACAGGCATCGGGTGAAGCATACGGAGTGTAGTACTACTCAGTAGAGAAGATGTGTGAAGGGATCAGTCAGACCATAAGAGGATTATTCAGGGGTCTGGTAAAAGCGGGGAAGAAGCTGTTAGTGTATGTTCTCAGACTTTTGTATTTCCTGCCCAATGGAAGAGGTTGGAAGAGAAAATAACACTGGTGTGCGGAGTCTTTGATTATGCTGCCTGCTTTCCCAATGCAGCGGGAAGTGTAGACAGAGTCAATGGATGGGAAGCGGGTTTGTGTGATGGACTGGACGGTGTTCACGACTCCCTGTAGTTTCTTATGGTCTTGGACCAAACAGTTGCCAAACCAGGCTATGATACAGGCTATGATACAGATAGGATACTTAACACCATTGGGGAATGGGGTAGAATTGCCATGGAATCTCAGAGCCTGTGATTGTGTAGGACATCAGTTCAATGAGTCACAGAACAGTTATCCGATGGCAGAGTTCACAAGAGTACAGAGGACTTGAACTGTAGATAACACCTATATCTCCATGCTGTTACCTCCACCAGAGCAAATGCTGAAAGGACATAAAATAAGGTATAAGCCTTAACTAGAATAGCATAGCATTTTTGAGCAAAGGTTTAGATGTTTGAAAATACCAGGGGTAATCCTACAGAACTTTCAAAAATGATCACTATCTGCTGCTTGTTGTATACAGAGGATGTGTGACCATGCAGCAGAGTAAAGAGCAGGTTAAGGGGAGATATTTCAAAATAAGGATGATAAGAAGAAAAATAAATGTTGAGATGTGCGGCCAGATAGAATGGTGCACTGTCACACAATTTATTGAGCATGCTTGCCCCAATAAACACTAGATCATCCATTCTCCTCTGAAGTACCATGGTTGCCTGACTTTCCATTACTGCCACCTTATTACAGGCCTTCTCAAAGAAATTGGCTGGATGAAGGTGAAATAAGTAGACCAAATTTATTGTCCTGTAAGCAAAATGTGAAGTGTAAACTGCAGATGTTCATTGTGCTCCCCTGGATGAACCCATAAAGACGTAGTGGATGTAAATTTTAAGTTTGAGCTCCATCTAAATGCTCCCGCAGAAGGTGAGGTGGCAGGCTGCTCTTTTTATATTGAGGAATGATGGGATGGAACTGATCAAGGTTTTGATGCCAAATCATGAAATGGCCCTGCTCGGGCCATGCCGGACAATGGACTTGCCAACTGGCATATCAGTTCATTGAGAGGGCACCAATATTGAATGAATGTTCTTGTCTTCTGAAAAAAAGCTGCTGCATCTGTCTCTCTTCTTGCTATGCTACAGCCCTTGGCATTCCTTTAAGATGAGCAGAGATATGCATGATAAATCTTGCTGTCAATGTTCTCTAAAACCAATCCCTCAGCTTGTCTAATCCAGCACAGAGAAACTTCTGTAACTTAGGCCTCAAGGTAAGAGTAGCCCTGATCATTCATGATTCAAAATCTGGCTGGCCTTATAGGTCCTCTGTCCTTGTAGCTGCTTCAGTCTTGCCATTGTCAAAATGTAGATTGCTTTATGAGAATTGACTCCGTGCTTCAAATGTAACTTCACTTTGAGTGAACCAGGTTATACATACTATTTGTATGTTGCGTGCTCTGGATCAGTGACATCCTACCAAGCTTTTGTACGCTTTTGTTCACTTCTCCGAATACTTGAAAACCTCCCCATTTGGGAGTCCTTCAGTATACTGATGGCTGCAGAGGTATCATAGCAAATGTAGGGCTCAGCAGTTTGGAAGTGTAATTGCGAGGGAGATAGGAGGTGGATGCAGAAGGAAGTGGATTCTTGGCAGTGAAATTTACTTTTCAATGCTTGGGGTGATGAAGTTAGAGAACGTGGGTGATGACATGTTGAGGAGGTGACACGAAATAGGAGTAGAAATTGTTTGAGGAAATGAAAGAGTTGTATTTTTACACAGCCTTTCGTGACCTCCCAACTTTTCTAAGTACTTTTTTGGAACGCAGTCACTATTGCAATGTAGGAAATGCTGCAGTCAATTTGCACATCACGAGCTCCCATAAACAGCAATTTGATAATCACCAAATCATCTGTATTTTGTGAAGTTTATTGAGCTGTAAATGCTGGTCAGGAAGTCAAATGTTTTCTGTTTTTCTTCAAAATAATGTACACCTGAAACAATAGATAGGGGTGGGTGGATCCTTCATAGCCCACACCACAATTGGGATTCTGATCAGGCAGAGAATGGAGTGTCCTCTGAAAAATTGCGCGGCTCCGATTCCCCACCGAGGACCTCAGCATGCTACCTGTCCCGTGAGGGTGGGAGGATGCAAATCAATTTAATTAATGGGCTGGAAGTCTGATTTCCACCCCTCCTCCCAACTCCCAACATGCTGTGCACCGACCCCAAAAACGGGAAGTCCACCAGGCTGGCTTTGGTGCAATTTGGCCAAGCGTGGCTCTGATGCGGTGGACATAAAGTTGGTCAAGGGGATCACCGCATAACTAAGGCTTCCATGAAGTCCATCAGAAGGCTCTCCCCCCCCACAAGGCAATTCCTGCCCCTGATCGCTGACATGAGGGTGACTCAACCCCCCCCCCACCCACCCCACACCTACCCCCCAGCACCCATTAGACCCCCCATCAGTCAAAACCATCAGAGTTCGCCATCAGAGATCCCCATCAAGCCTTCCATCAGAGACAATTATCAGAGAGCCTCATCAGTCACCCCGGAAAGCTGAAGGGCAGTCCAGATAGTACAGTGAAAGATCACTACATTTTCATTTACCCTTCCCTAGCATCTGCTGCCTCAGACAGAAGTGGTTAAAGCAGCAGCTCTTACAAGTGTCAGAGGCTTCCTCAAAAGACAAATGCACTTCAAAGGACTTAAAATCCTCTGACAGCATTGAAATGTAAATCCTCCACTCAATTTCACACAGTAATACATTTCACCAGCCAGTGATTGATAGTTTTATTGGTCCAGTCACAGATGCTTCATGCATTGTTTATCTATCTTTCCTTCATGCTTGAATGCATCTTCATTAACCTGCTTTGATGCTAACCACAATGTTTATAAACATTCTTGTTATGATTGACAGCTCTGCTCCACTTCAAAGCAGCTAAGTGTTTTCCGCTATGAATAAGAGGAAGTGAAACCACTTAGCTATTTTTGATGTGGTGAAGAGCTGGCAATCACAGCAAGAGGCTCCTGCTGAAACATGGAATCGGGCCAGCCGCTCAAAATGGTGGCCCAATACCAGGATCCTGACAGAATCCAGCAAGCTCTCCACTTTGCATATATTTGCATGGTTAAGGAAGATTGACGCGCACCGTGGCACTCCTCCCAGCGGCAGGGGAGACCAGTCCCAATTCTCCACTGGTGGGAGAATTTGTGGCTCCAAAAGGGAGAATCCTGGCCAGGGTCTGGGTGGCATGCAAAATATGAAGGTTAGATAGCCCAGCACCTTCTCTCCCAGCCCGGTACTGTCCCCAATAATATGTAGGGTGGACAAGCTCTAAAATTGTAAATTAAATAATGAAGAGTTAATTGAGCTTGTTTGCAAGCAAATTGATCCCAATATTATTCTGCCATGTCATAACATGATTAGCATGGGCAGGTAGGCGGGGATGGCCAGGCCATTCTTTCAAAAGAGTTTTTAAGAGGGTAGGAAAGAAAGTGAGATATTATCTTTGGGATGGAGTGCCATTTGTGCATCTGGGGCACTCTGCCTTAAGAAAAGTACAACCCCCCCTTCCTGCACAGCAAAACCTGTACCCAGACCCCCTCGCTCTCTCCCTAAGATGACAGATCCCTCTCTGTCCAATACCCCTGATATACCTGAGTCCGGGATCCATTGGAGCCTTCCTCCTGCACCTGCTTGCAGTCCAAACAGATTGGCTGGCAGCTCTTGAGGGCTGGACTTGCTCACAGTGAGGGGCAGAAGTCCCACACTTTCTAAGTTGCTGTCTGTCGCCCACAGAGTATTATTGCTGCGGGACGGACTTTTCTTTCATTGCTCTGTTTCCTACCGACACTTTAGTCAGGGGGCGGGGATGCAGGAGGTGAATACTACATCAATCCTCCCTGAAATTCCAACCCAATGTGTGCAAATATTCTGCACTGATTGCAAGCAGAAATTAAAGCACAGTCATTAACAAAAGTCAAGTGGCTAATTTCCTAATCTGAAACAATTTAATTTGTATGGCTTAATTAATTCTTTCAATTGAATTGTTTTAACACTCAACAAAGAGATTGAAATGATGAAAGTGCCAGTTTAAAAAAAATCATTTGTGGATGACAGTCAACATTAGTTGCCCATCCCTAATTGTCCTTGAGAAGATAGTGGTGAACCTCCTTCTTGAACTGCTGCAGTCCATGCGTTGTCGGTTGCTGTTGGAAGGGAGTTTCAGAATATTGACCCAGTACAGTGAAGGAGCAGTGAGACATTTCTAAGTCAGCATGACGAGTGACTTGGAGGGGAATTTACAGGTGGTGGTGTTTCAATGCATTCCAGACTCTTTTAGCCACAATATTTATATGGTTGGTCCAGTTCAGTTTCAGGTTTATGTTCGGTCTCAGCATTCAGCAATAAGAATATAATTGAATGTAAAGGAGAGATGGTTAGATTCTCTCTTATTGGAGATGTGCGTTGCCTGGCTCTTGTGTGACATGAAGTTTCTTTGTCACCAATAAGCCCAAGCCTGAAAATTGTCCAGGTTTTGCTGAATATGGACTTTGTCTGCTTCAGTATTTGAGGAGTTGCAAATGGTACTGAACATTGTGCAGTCATCAGCAAACATCCCTACTTCTGACCTTATGCTCAATGGAAGGTCATTGATGAAACAGCTGAAGTTGGTTGGGCCAAAGACAATAAGCTGAGAACTGGGCTAATTGGGTAACGGGACCAAAGGCATGTTTGCTAAATTTGCTGATGACGCAAAGATAGGTAGGAAAGTAAATTGTGAAGAGAACATAAGGAGGTTACAAACGGACATAGATAGGTTAAGTGAATGGACAAAGATCTGGCAAATGGAGTATAACGTGGGCAAATGTGAAACTCTCCATTTTGGCAGGAGAATAAAAAGAGGCCTATAATCTAAATGATGAGAGATTGCAGAGGTCTAGGATTCAGATGGATCTTAGTGTCTAGTGTATGAATCACAAAAAGCTAGTATACAGGTACAGAAAGCAATTAGGAAAGCTAATAGAATGTTATTGTTACTGTGAGGGGAATTGGTTACAAAAGTAGCGAGGTCATGTTTCAATTGTGCAGGGAATTGGTGAGACCACATCTGGAGTACTATGTACAGTATGGGTCCCCTCATTTAAGGATATATGTAAATGCATTAGAAGCGGTTCAGATAAGGTTTACTAGACTAATTCCAGAAATGGCTGTGTTGTCTTATGAGGAATGATTGGACAGGTGAGGCTTATATCACCTGGAGTTTAGAAGAGTAAGAGGTGACTTAATTGAAATCTTTAAGATCCTGAGATGTCTTGACAGGGTGAATGTAAAGAGGATATTACCCCTTGTGGGAGAATCTGGGGACACTGTTTAAAAATAAGAGGTCGCGAGTGTACGGTCGAACAGGTTGTCATGGGGCTATTTTAGGCTGCACTGGGGGACGAGGCAGGGATGCCCCCTCTCCCCATTGCTGTTTGCGCTGTCCATAGAGCCGCTGGCAATTGCGTTGAGAGCCTCAAGGGGCTGGAAGGGGCTGGTTTGGCTGGGGGGGAGGGGTTGGGTGTTGAACACAGAGTCTCGCTATACGCAGATGACCTGCTCCTATATATTTCTGACCCACCAGGGGGAATGGGAGAAATTATGAGGATTCTGTGGGAATTTGGCCAGTTTTCGGGTTATAAATTGAACATGGGGAAAAGTAAGATGTTCGCGATCCAGGCAAGGGGGCAGGGGAGGCGACTGGGGGAGTTACCGTTTAGAGTGGTAGGGAGAAGCTTTTGGTATCTAGGCATCCAGGTGGCACGGGAATAGGAACGGCTACATAAGCTAAATTTGACCTGACTAGTGGACCAAATTAAGGAAGACTTCCGAAGGTGGGACATGCTCCCGCTATCACTGGCTGGTGAAAATGACGGTCTTCTCGAGATTCCAGTTTGTTTTTCAGTGCCTCCCCATCTTTATTCCACGGGCCTTTTTTAAACCGGTAAACAAGGTGATCTCTGGCTTTGTATGGACGGGCAAGACCCTGCGAGTGATGCTGGAGCGTAGCCAGGGGGAAGGGCGGGTTGGCGCTGCCGAACTCTAGCAATTACTATTGGCCAGCAAATAGAGCCATGATTAGGAAGTGGATGGTGGGGGACGGGTCGGTGTGGGAGCGAGTAGACGCGGCATCATGTAAGGGCATGAGTTTGGGGGCGTTGGTAACAGCACCTCTGCCATTCCCGCCGCCAAGGTACTCCGCAAGCCTGGTGGTGGTAGCAGCCCTGAGAGTCTGGGGGCAATAGAGGAAACACGTGGGAGCAAAGGGAGCATCGGTTTGGACTCCAATCTGCGATAATCACCAGTTTGCCTCGGGAGGCTGGATGGAGGGTTTCGGAGATGACATAGAGCAGGGAACGAGAGGTTGGGAGATCTGTTCATAGAGGGGAGCTTTCCCAGCCTGAGAGAGTTGGAGGAGAAATTTGAATTGACAGGAGGGAATCAGTTTAGGTATCTGCAGGCGCGGGACGTTGTACACAGGCAGGTCTCAACCTTCCCGCTCCTACCACTTTGGGGATACAGGACAGGTTAGACTCCAGAGTGTGGGTGTGAGAGGGGAGGGTTTTGGACATCTATAAAGGACTCATGAGGTCAGAGGAAACGCAGACCGAGGAACTGAGATACAAATGGGAAGAGGAGTTAGGAGGAGAGATAGAGGATAGTCTCTGAACGGATGCGCTGAGTCGAGTCAACGTGTCCACATGTGCCAGGCTCAGCCTGTTACAGTTTAAGGGTGTTCACCGGGCACACATGACAGTGGCCCAGATGAGCAGGTTCTTTGGGATAGAAGACAGGTGTGCAAGGTATACGGGAGGACCAGCAAACCTGGTTCATATGTTCAGGGCATGCCCGGAGCTTAAGGGATTCTGGCAGGGGTTTGCGGATATCCAAGGTGCTAAAAACAAGGGTGGCACCGAGTCCAGAGGTGGCGATTTTCAGAGTGCCGGAAGATCCGGGAGTCCAGGAGGAGAAAGAGGCAGACGTTCTGGCCTTTGCCTCCCTGGTAGCCCGGAGACAGATACTATTAGCTTGGAGGGACTGAAAGCCCCAAAGTCAGAAACCTGGCTCACTGTCATGGCTAGCTTTCTCTGTCTGGAGAAATTCAAGTTCTCCCTGAGAGAGTCAATGTCAGGGTTTGTCCGGAGGTGGTAGTCGTTCGTCAACTTCTTTAGAGAAAATTAACTGTCAGCAGAGAGGGCGGGGGGGGGGGGGGGGGGGGGGGGGGGGGGGGGTGGTTTAGTGTAGATTAGTGTGTAAGAAAGGTGGGGCCTCTAAGGGAGGAAGACGGCCTTTGCACTATGTTTATATTTGTATGTACACTGTTTCTTCTGTTGTTAAAAAATCACAAATACCTCAATAAAATGTTTTATATTAAAAAAGGGGGTCACTCATTTAAGACTAAGACGATGAGAATTTCTTTTCTATCAGAGAGTAGTGATTCTTTGGAACTCTCTTCCTCAAAAGGCTGTGCAAGCAGAGTCCTTGAATATTTTTAAGATAGAGATACATACAATGTCTGCAGAGTCAATCTCTTGGGTTGGGGCAGTGAAAAATGAACCACATTGTCTGATCAACTCTGTTTTGTTTGGGATTGCATTTTTATAGATGGGCTGTTTTAGTATCTTGGCTACTTCATTGGAACTGGAGTTGGAGTTGGGAGAAGCTGCCTTGAACTGCTGAGCATGGTTAATTTTTTTTCCAGGGTAGTGGCTAGAAATGGCTGGCTTTAAATCTATAGCCGATGGTGAAATCGGAGTCCTTTAAAATATGAATATTGTGTCGGGGGAGGGTGGCACAAAGGAAAAGAAATTGCATTTGGAATGGAAAACTAGTTGGCTGATCTCAACCCCACTTTCCTGTCTGCTCCCAATAATCTTTCACCCCTTTGTTAATTAATGATCTATCTATTCATAGAATAGAATGGGTACAACTAAAGATTTTCAGCTCATTCCAATACTTGTCTACACCTCCTGTGAGGCCTCTGGATTCCTCAATATTTAATAAATCTGGTCTTATTTATGTTTACGCAAGTCTTAAATGAGTCTATTTATTTTTGTATTATTTATTTCATTGCTTTTAAGGACAGAATGCAGGTAAAATTCTGTAAAATGATGTTGTAAGACTTGTTTTTTTTATTGAAATAAAGTTTCCTGATAGCAAAAAAAAAGGGCGGCATTGGTGGTACAGTAGATAGCTCTGCTGCTTCACAGCACCAGAATCCTGGGTTCAATTCTGACTGTCTGTGTGGAATTTGCAATCTCTCCCCGTGTCTGCGTGGGTTTCCTCTGGGTGCTCCGATTTCCTCCTGCAACCCAAAGATGTGCAGGTTAGGTGGACTGGCCATGATAAATTGTCACTTAGTGCCCAAAAGGTGAGGTGGGGTTGCTGGGTTATGGCTATAGGGTGGAGGCGTATGCTTAAGTAGGTTGCTCTGTCCAATGGTCAGTGCAGACTCAATGGGCTGAATGGCCTCCTTCTCCATTGTAAGCATTCTATGATTCTATTCTATGAATAGATAGATTAATTAACAAGGGGGTGAAAGATTATTGGGAAAGTAGGATTGAGGTTATAATCAGATCAGCCATGATTCTATTGAATGGCGGAGCAGGTTCGAGGTGCCAAGTGGCCTACGCCTGCTCCTAAGTCATATGTCTGTTGATTGACTTTCAACAGCGACAGCCATCTTACTTGTTCTAGGTCTGATTCCAATCAGTGGAGCATTTTCAATTTTGCTAGAGCTCCTTGACGCCACACTCAGTCAAGTGCCACCCTGATGCCAAGGGCAATCACTCTCACCTCCTGTCTTGAGTTCAGCTCTTTTGCTCATGTTTGAACCAAATTCCTGCCAGCCATGCTTGATGCCACCTTTAAAAAATGGAGACAGGACGGGGGACGCTCGCGGTTAGGGACCTTTACACAGGGGACAGACTCGGGACTTGGATGAGCTGACGGAGGACCCAGACCTGCCAACGGGACAGGAGCTCAGGCGCCTCTCTGCAAGGAGACGGCAAAGTACCCTAGGGTTCCCGAGAGACACTTTACCAGAGGAATTAATGAACACAGACGGTAAGGAGTGGGGGAGCTGTGGGAAAATATGTGCACAGTTGCTGGACAGAGCAAGATTACCACTGGACAAAGCAAGATGGAAATGAGAGGACGTATTGGGGATGGAAATGGCTCGGAGAATCTGGGGTGAATCACTGAGCAGGGCCAACTCCATCTCCTCCTGTGCCAGGCTAAGCCTCATTCAATTTAAAGTGGTGCACAGTGCCCACCTGACTAGGTGAATGAGATAGCTCTTCCCAGAGGTGGTGGACAAATGTGAACGGTGCCAGGGAGGCCAAACCAACCACGCCCACATGTTCTGGGTCTGCCCCAAACTTGTCTGGTGCTGGACAACCTTCTGCGAGGTGATGTTCAAGATTGTGGGAGTGAGGGTGGAGCCGTGCCAGAGAGTGGCAGCCTTCGGGGTATCAGACCAGCCAGATCTTCATATGACGAAGAGCGTCGACGCCCTGGCTTTTGCATCCCTAATCACACGCAGGGGATTACACCTGCTCGGCTGGCGATCAACAGCACCACCCACAGCTGCAGACTGGCTGGCAGACTTGGCGGAATTTCCCCACTTGGAGAAGATCAAGTACACCATCCGAGGGTCGGATGAGGGTTTCCAAAAAGCATGGGGGCCATTCATCAGCCTGTTCCAAGACCTGTTCAAGGTCAACTGCGACGAGGAAAGGGGGGGGGGGCATGAAAGGGAAGAAGACAAGGGAAGGCACACACAAGAGGTGGCATGGTAGCACAATGGTTAGCATTGTTGCTTCAGAGCTCCAGGGTCCCAGTTTGACTTCCAGCTTGGGTCGCTGTCTGTGCGGAGTCTGCATGTTCTCCCTGTGTCTGCGTGGGTTTCCTCCGGGTGCTCCAGTTTCCTCCCACAGTCCAAAGATGTGCAGGTTAGGTGGATTGACCATGATAAATTGCCTTTAGTGTCCAAGAGGGTTGGGTGGGGTTGCTGGGTTACAGGGATAGGGTGGAGCTGTGGGCTAGAGTGGGGTGCTCTTTCCAAGGGCCGGTGCAGACTCAATGTGCTGAATGGCCTCCTTCTGCACTGTAAATTCTATGATTCTATGAAAGGGGCAGAGGGGGGAAAGGGCAGGGAAGGGGACCCAAGGGAAGCACAAAACTAAACACGGGGACAGGGGAGAAGGGGAATGGCCATGCAGGCACCCCCCCCCCCCTCCCCCCCAACAATAAAAACTAAAAGCCCCAGCAGAAAGTAGTAGAACACAATACGGGACGACCAGGACAGATGGCAACACGAAGAGGGTAACTACACCACCAACGAGGGAAGGGGACAGGTGGGGGTTGGAGGGGGTCCTCATGTAAAAACTGTTGTAAATAAGACACAAACTTGTTTGTAAATATCAGATACATTTGAGCTGTTACTCTGTAAAAAATGGAAAACACCAATAAAAATATTTTAAAAAAATGTTTGAACCAAGGCTGTAATGAGGTCAGGCGCTCAGTGGCCCTGGCGAATGTCAGTGAGCAGAATATTGCTGAATAAGAACTGTTTGCTAGCACTGTTGAAAACACGTCCATCACTTTGCTGATGATCGAGAATAGACTGATGGGATGGGAATTGGATGGGTCGGGTTTACTCTGCTTTTGTGGACAGGACATACTATTTCCATATTGCCGGTTAGGCACCAGTGTTATAACTGAAACAGCTTAACTAGAACATGGCTAGTCTTCTGCACAAAAGTTGCAATATTGTCATATCCATAGCCTTAGCAGTATCCAATGTCTTCAGCT
Source organism: Scyliorhinus canicula (assembly GCF_902713615.1). Lineage (NCBI taxonomy): Eukaryota > Metazoa > Chordata > Chondrichthyes > Carcharhiniformes > Scyliorhinidae > Scyliorhinus > Scyliorhinus canicula. The sequence continues at coordinate 241,489,190 of NC_052146.1, forward strand.
GTTTCTGGATATCATGTGAAGTGAAATTAACTGGTTGAATACTGGCAATTGTGATGCTGGAGAACTCAGAGGATGCTGAAATGGACCATCCACTCGGCACTTCTCGCCGTAGCAAAAGCTACAATCTATGGTAGCAAAGCGATATTTTGCACTGATGTGCTGTGTTCCTCCTCCAGAGAGTTGACTGGATGTAGCAGGACTGTAGAGCTTAGATCTGATCCATTGCTTGTAGAATTGCTTAGATCTGTCTATTACTTGCTGTTTATGCTTTTTGGCATGCAAGTTGTCCTGTGTTGTAGCTTCACCAGGTTGACACCTCATTTTTAGGTATGCCCGGTGCTGCTCCTGGCATACCCTCCGGCACGTTAATTGAATCAAGGTTGATTCCCTGGCTTAATGTTGGTGATAGTGTGGGGAATATGCCAGGCCATGAGGGTGCAGGTTGTGGCTGAGTATGATTCAACTGCTGCTGTGGACCCACAGCACCTCTTGGTAGCCATCTTTGAGTTGCATGATCTGTTTGAAATTTATCGCAGTAGTGGTACCACATAATATGATGGAAAGTATCCTCAATGTGAAGTCAAGACTTAGTCTCCACACGGATTGTGTGGTGATCACTCCTACCCAGTACTGCCATAGACACATGCATCTGCAACAGGTAGATTGGTGAGAATAAAGTCACAAAGGTTTTTCGTTCTTGTTGATTCCCTCACCATCTGCCTAAGGCCCAGTTTAGAACCTTTGTCCTCAGTCAACTTGGTTAGTAGTGCATCACTTCTGATGATGGACATTGAAATCTCCTGGCCAGTGTACATTCTGTCCTCTGCCACCCTCAGTGCTTCCTCCAAGTAGTGTTCAGTATAGAGGGGTGGGGGCAGGAGATAACCATCAGCAAGAGACGTCCTTGCCCATGGGGTGATGAGACTCCATGAGTGTTCCATGGAGTGCGCATTCCCAGGGCAACTACTTTCTATTAGTATACCATTATGAAACCACTCTGGTGGGTCTGTCCTGTTGGTGGGCCAGGACATACCCAAGGATTATGATGGTGGTGTCTGTGACACCAAACTCTAAGGCCTGATTGTCTATGATAGGCTGTTGCTTTACCAGTCTGTGGGTCAGCTCTTCCAATTTTGGGAAGGACCCCAGATATTAGTAAGGAGGACTTTGCCGGGTCAAGACCTCTGGGTTTGTCATTGTCATTTCTAATCCCTAGATCAATGATGAATGGCCCATCCAGTTTCATCCTGTTTGTCAGATCTCATAGCAGGTTGATACAACTGTGTGGCTTGCTCAGCAATTTCAGAAGGCATTTAAGAGTCAACCCCATCCGAAATCACATGTTGGCCAGACCAGATAGATTTCTTTTCCAAAAGGGCATTCGTGAATCAGATGGGTTTTTAAGGCAGTGGTTTGGTGACTACCGTTAGACTAGCTTTTAATTCAAGATTTAGAAATTGAATTATGACGGTGCGATTTGAACCCTTATCTCCAAAGTATTAGCCGGGGCCCCTGGATTACTAGATCTGCAACATTATCACTCCCCACCTTCTCCCCTTACTGGTTATTTAATGAGAAACCATTTTGAAGATTAATTCAGATGCTGGAGATGGTGGTGTTGTGCTGTGTGGAGAGTAGTGTGATTGGTATGGGACATTATCTTCACTTTTGGCAGTAAACCATTACTTCCTGATACATTGCCCGTCATACACAACACACAATTTTCTAAAAGAGCCAAACATCAAAAGCTCAGCGATAACAGCAGAAATTCTTTTGAGGACAGGTCGCGGAGTTATAGTTTTACATTGAAATAAAATTCTCCAAAATAGGCATGTAGAATGTAGATCCTGTATTTGATGGGAATGGCAGGCATAAAAGAATTTTAATGTGCTCAGTATTCTGTACCTTTTGCATACTGTGGAGTTAAGCAGATTATGGACCAATTCAAACAATGCTGCCCTTAGTTCTAACTTGATCCATCTTTGGATTGAATAGTAGATTGAGCATGCTTAAGACTTTGTCACAAAGGATTTAATTGCTACAAGCCTGAATCTACTACACTTGCAGGGCAGTTGAACTCAAGTTCCATTAAAATGCAGGTAACTAAAATGCTTGAAGACTCAAGAGACTTCACCAACCCTAGGTGAGCATATGCGGTGGACCCAAATCTTTAATAATTGGAGTTAGTTACCCAAGGAGGGCAGCACAGTAGCACAGTGATTAGCACTGTTTTTTCACAGCAGAAGGGACCCAGGTTCGATTCCGGCTTGGGTCACTGTCTGTGCAGTGTCTGCACATTCTCCCCATGTCAGCTTGGGTTATCTCCGGGTGCTCTGGCTTCCTCCCACAAGTCCTGAAAGACGTGCTTGTTAGGTGAATTGGACATTCTGAATTCTCCCTCAGTGCACCCGAACAGGCGCCGGAGTGTGGGGATGAGGGGATTTTCACAGTAACTTCATTGCAATGTTAATGTAAGCCTACTTGTGACACTGATAAATATTATTATTAGTTATAGGATAACAAGCTACACAGGTGATACAGAACTTAAATTTAATCTTTAAAACATGAACAGATTAATAGGAGTAAGACCTAAATATGTTAACCAGATCTGGACAGGTAGACCCACCTTCACAACACTCATATTAAAGTGAGCCTAAACTATGCATTCACATTTGAGGTGGGAAAAGATTAATAGATTCTCTTCCACAGATCCTTTGAGAATTCCTTAACATTGATTAGAATCATGAATATTATTCTTGGTCTTTGCAAACAAAGAGAGGAAGTGTGTCAATGTTAAATGATTAATCCCATTCTAAAATCAGTTCAGTTCTAAGATTTATACCACCAGCCTCTATGCCTCTAAACCAGGGGCTGGTTTAGCTCACTGGGATAAATCGCTGGATTTTAAAGCAGACCAAGCAGGCCAGCAGCACGTTTCGATTCCCGTACCAGCCTCCCCGGACAGGTGCCGGAATGTGGCGACTAGGGGCTTTTCACAGTAACTTCATTGAAATCTACTCGTGACAATAAGCAATTTTCATTTCATTTATGTAACGCCACTCACAAATTCCACTTGGTATTTGCTAGAAAATAGCAGAGGCGGCATGTTTCAGCGACTGCTTTGCCCCCGGCATGGCTTGGGGTGTGCCGGGTGAATAGTGGGTCAGGGCAAAATCAAGATTCACGCCAGACGTGAACAATTGTGCAATTCACCCGGCCTGCTCCCGATGGCGAGTTCCGGATCTTGTCCAAATATGGCAAGAATATCATTAGCGAAATTTGCATTCATCTCAATCTCATTGATGAGAGGAGGCCGCTGCATTCGACTTTGAGATTGAAGTCGAATGCAGCGGCCTCCCGGGAATTATCCGACGCCCAAGCAGCAAGTCACATAGGCATCGTTTTGCACTCCTTTTCCAAAACATAAAGCTGGCTCAATGACCACTGAGATGAGTAGACATTTATATTTTCCGGAATGCAGCTCAAAGGCACCGGAGCTGCTGCCCCAATGCTCAAGGGGAGGATCTTTCTGGGGGATTGGGTTGGGTCAGGGGCCTGAAGCATTCCAGGTCGGGGGTCGCCCCAGGGCGGGGAGTGGGGGAGGGGGAGGAGCTTCGTGTCTGTGAGGCCTTCAAACCATCCTTAAATATTGTGGAGACTCAAAACTGGGCAACAACAGCTGCCGTGTGTCTGTCCTGTCAAACACTTCCAGCTAAGCTTCTTTCCTGAATGTCAATTTCACCCCCTTTGACTGTGACCAGCCTCTAGCTTCACAATTAAAGGCTATTTCAAATGAGGAATGAGCCTTGTTCGTTGAGAGTACTTCACACTCCTCAACTCTCAAATTCTTTCTCGAAGGCACAGGTGCTAAGTTTCAGAGGATGATTAATGCACTGCATGTCCAACAAACATCGATGCCTGGACAGTGTGCCAGCACTTTAGGAGCATCAGCACCATAGAGGCAGCTGCCAACAATCAAACAGTAAAGAGCTGGGCTTCATCGCTGAGGACTCTGTCGCGGCCAAAGGGTACGTGTGTGGATGAGCAGAGGGCAGCTGAGCACGGCCTCCCTAATGTTCCCAGCAGAGGTTTAGGGCTCCTGATCTGATTGGGGGTAAGTGTGCATAGCAAGATTTGCCAATACAACTGACTCACTAGATGGTACTCTGAAAGAAGGCGAGACAGTCATGGTAAGGGTTAGAGAGGCTTTGGGGATTTGAGGGTTCCCAGATGGAAGCTTTAAAAGATCGTTGGTCTCTCTCCTTCTCCAATTTCTTTCAGATAAAACAATGTTTGCTGGTGTGGATCCCGCTCAGGCTGCCCTGTCTGTGCTTGTGGCAGCCGAGGTGGGTAATGATGTGTTGGGTATGCTGGGTCTGTGAGGACTGCGTTTACCATAGCAGTGATTGAGACAGGCTACCAACACTTGTAGAAGTACAACTCTATTTTATTGAACTATGAGCTGTTAAACATACTTGCACTGTGGGTTGACACTATGTTAATTGACTGGACACCTGAGGCTAACCTGACCAGACAATACTGCTAGCACATGGTAGATGTTCGTGTTGCTGATCACGGGCTCTGGCTGTCTCAGAGGCTGCATCCCAAGAGAGCTGGAAAACTAGTGCCCTCTGGCTTTATAGTGGCCGTGTCCTGTGTGTTGATTGGTCATTCAGTGTGTCAGTCAGTGTTTGTCTATGCACCATCATATACTTGTGTGTATATTATGACAGGTAAATGCCATAGAAGGCAACAGGCTGGAGGCGGCACCCCACCGTTGGTCATTCCATGAGCTGACTGACACACACCATATGCTGCAGTAGATTCCACCTTAGCAGAAAGACAGTGAGGCATCATCAGTGCCACATCCTCGCGGACATGGCACACCACAAAGGAGGTGGACACCCGCTCCCAGTGGCCGTGAAGGTCACCCGCAGCACTCAACCTCTGTGCCATCGGGTCATTCAAGGGTTCGAGCAATGACTTGTGTGGAATATCCCAATCTTTGGCCCACAGTTGCATCCGGGAGGTAACGGATGCTCTGTATTGCCGGGCATCAGACTATATCACCTTCGAGCTGGACCAGGTCTACCAAGATGCTCGGGCTGCAGGATTTGCTGCCATCACTGGGATGCCTCAGATCCAGGGGGCGCTTGATGGCATGCATGTTGTCCTGTGAGCACTGGGGCATCAGGTAGTACTATTTGTTAACAGGAAGGGGTTCGATTCTCTGAATGTTCAGATCGTATGCAACCAAAACCTCAGAATCTTACATGTGTGCCCACTACCCTGGGAGCATGCATGACAGCTACATCCTGGGGCACTCAGAGATCCCTGGTGTCTTCAAAGACCACCCCAGGATGACGGATTGGCTCATGGGGGACAAGGGATACACACTGAGGACAAGCTGATGATGCCAGTGCAGAGGCTTGAGACTGAGGCAGAGACTCGATACAATGAGCCTATGTTGCTACCCATGCTGTAGTTGAGTGGTGAATCAGGCTGCTGAAAATGCGGTTCCCAATGCCTTGGCCTCTCTGGTGGGGCACTGCAGTACACCCCTCAATGGATTTCCTGATTTGTGGTGGTCTGCTGTGCCTTCCACAATCTGGTACAGCAGTGGGGCGACATGTTGCAGGAGTGGGAGAAGGCGGAGGGACATGCGGCCTTGGCTGAGGAGGAGGAGATGGATGGAGGACAGGCTGCGCTGAGGGCCCAACACTCAAGGAGGACCAGGGAGGCCCTCATTATTTCCAGATTATTCTAGGACGCTTTGACAAAGAGTCATCCAGACTCAAAACGTTAGCTCCCTTTTTCCCACCACAGATGCTGTCAGACCTGTTGAGATTGTCCAGGATTTTCTGTTTTAGCCTCCGAGGACGAGCTGTTTCTGTCAACTCAACACTCCAACCCCCCCTTTTCATTCCCCCTGCACAATTTTTCCCCACCCCCTCCCCAATCTGAGGGCCTGTGTAACATCACTCCAGTGTGAAGGACCTGTGTTGGCACTGTCAGGAGAGTGACGGCCACTCGCTGTGAGGAAAGCCCTGGTGCTCCTTAGTTTCTTTCTGCCTACAGTGCGCTCACACCAATCCTCTGAACAGGGTCCGCATTGGGGGGTTTTTGATCTTGGACTACTGTGCCCAGGGAGCAGGGAGGTTGGGGGGAGCAGACGGTAACAAAGGGTGGGGTTGGGGGCATACCTGCTATGAAGATTAAAGTGACAGAGTCTTCACATGTATGAGTTGTGACTTGTTTTAAAAAAGAACCTTTTACTGTGACAGATTTCCAATTCCCCCAGTGGCAGATAGTAACCCCCAGTGCCCACACAGTGCTCCTCATTCTCCTTGATCTTTTGTGGTCTAGTGCTACGTCTAGCTGTGTCCCCGGGATGCACATCAGAGGTAGAGACAGTGTGACGCTTTCTGCGCCCTGGTTTTGATGTCGTTAGCGGACGTCCTCCGAAGGACCTGGACTTGAGGGACCTGGCCGACATATTTTCTTTTGTAAATTTAGAGTACCGAATTCATTTTTTCCAATTAAGGGGCAAATTAACGTGGCCAATCCATCTACCCTGCACATCTTTGGGTTGTGGGGGTGAAGCCCTCGCAGGCACGGGGAGCATGTGCAAACTCCACACGGAGAGTGACCAGAGCCCCTTCCCCGCCGGCCGGCGGGGCGCAAACCATCCCACCGGAGTTGCCCGCCCCGCTGATTACGGCAGAATCCCGCCCAGGGTGTCCCACCTCTCATCCGTAGCACTGAGAAGCCTTGTGAGGTCAGCATTCAGAAAGCAAGGAGCAGGTTGTGCAGCTCTGTGTGCTGCCATGCTTGCACGTTGACTGGGAGTGAACGCTGAGGGAGCGTTTAAAAGCAGCTCCCCCTTGTTAGCGGTGAGCAGCTGAGGTGTGAGTCAGGCGAATCAGACAGCAAGGGAGCCAGTGACGTTGAGAATCTCGTGGGCGCTCATTTTTGGCATGAATTACCATTGAATACAGGCTGCGATCTCTCCAACGCAGCCATCGCGAAACTCCCCCACCAAACGCACCCAAAACCGGACTTTACCTTTGGTCTGCTGAATTATGCCCAGGAATTTGTTACTTTCATTTCATGTCTGCTGTCATGTCTACTGGAATAAGAAGAATAATCTGTTGTCACCTGCGAATGTAAATGGTTATTTGACTCTTTCATTTTATGGTTGAGCTGTTCTGCATAATCTCCAATAAATGGGAACTAATGTAGATCTGAGTGGAATTAATTGGGTTATGCAAATACATCATGAATTGAATTATCAGTGTGGCTGCTTTATTTTTTTTCCTTTCAATGTTTGTTCTATTCATCTTACAATTCTATTTTTTGCTCATTTGTAGAAATGGCCAAACCCAGACTGCTGTACCTTTTTCTGTATCTCTCCCATCTTTACAAGGGCAGGAATTTGGGTGAGAAGGTGGATAAGTGGTTGGCAGTGAGGGAAGCTTCTGCCCACCCAAGTCAACCAACTGTCAATACAATGAAGTTGCATGAAGCGATTCTCATGGCTTACACTGGGCAGATTTATATTCGTGAATGTGCTGCTTATTGGTTTACACTCTCAAAAAAAAATAGGGCTTTTGTTTTGCTGACAAGAGGAAGCATAAACTGGCTGGAAGGAAAAGAGCAGTGCAGAAATAAGTCAGGGTGTCGGGGGAATGGCTTCCCCATTGATGGCCTGCTGACAGTGATAAGGGCAAGATGAGAAACACTCCCAACCAACAAGAACAGGAATCACAGGCGGTTAATTCAGAATTTTTGGATGAAGGCAGATGGACAGCACCATCAACCCATGAAGCAAGCAGCGCAAGAAAGTATAGTGACTTTACAAGGTTGGACACAAAGGTACAGCAAGTGAAGGTACAGAACCCCATACATAATCTGAAGGAACGATGCAGACATGCCTCACCTTTCTACCTCTCATGCTCATCTCATTCCCTGACTGATCTATTCACAGATGAACACCTGGAAACAATAATTCAACCCCATTTGGAACCACTTGTTATGACTTGTGTTCGTGGTAAAGAAGTGTTGGGCCGCAAGCATTACAAAAAAATGTGATTGGATGTGGACATCTGGGTAAAGATAACTGTAATTGGTAATCAGATTACCTCATTATTGGGCTCTTCCCTTGCAAAGACAAAGGCTGTAAGGGACCAGAAGCAAGAGGGGTGATGTTAACTCTGCCCTCTGGCAGAAACCAGGCCGTCGGGAGGTTAAAACCAAAAATTGGTGAGCAAGTGATTGGTGTCACTTGATAATAGTGTTGATGAATCCTTCTGTCACTTTGTGGAGCTGTTGGAGTATACAGATTGTTGCTGATTGGCTCGGTTGGATTTGCCCTGATTTTTATGAACAGGATATACCTGGGTAATTTTGTAGTTGATTTGCGAGGTACTAACTTTGTATTTTCCAGTGGAACAGCTGAGCTCAGGACATGGCTATTCCTGAAGCAAAGATTGTCAGTTCAAATATTGCGGCATCTCATCGTTGTTGCTGTGCCCAATGTACTCTGCACTTTCTTGAGGCCACAGAGTTAATAAATCCAGCTGAAGACTGGCATCTGTGATAGTGGGGAAATCAGGAAGAGGCCTTGTCACATCAGTTATTTGGTATTTCTGGTTACAGGTAGATGCAAATATATCAGCCTGGTCTTTGGTGTGAAGATTAACAGAAGATAAATAAATATAGAATTTAAAATTTAAAATTGTTTACGAGAATCAGTGCATTTCAGAAATTATGATAGATTAACAAATGAATTTTACAAACTCTCTTTTTCTTAATTTTCAATGCACTTATGCTGATTTCATAGAATTTTGGCTGTATGCTTCTGAGAAATAAATGTAATGGTGAAATCTGCCAATGTTGGCAACAGCCATAAAATTAAGTAACATTATTAGAATCTGATCAAGAAGGACTGGAGGTTTTGGTGGCAATGGTGATCATAAACTCCACTGTTACCAGGTTGTTGGGAATTGCCGATGACCCTTAACTCCCTAATAATAGGTCAAGGAACCTACTTGTCTGCAATTTCACATTATCTAACCTTTCCTAATCTGAGATTATAAATATTATCAGTAAATGCCTGCCAATTGTTCAGATTGTTTTCAGAAGGGCAATACTAACCTTGAAACAACAACTTCTACAAGAAAGTCCCGAGTACATTTTCTGCCCTGTTCGGTCTTGAAGTCCTATTTCCTGTCTTTCTTGTTGACATTTGACGATTATTTGTTTCTGTTTGGCACCAAAATTACAGGTGGAAAAATGTAATCAATTTTCTCATTTTTTCCGTATTCATGATTTTTTTTAATTTGGTGGACATTGTCGATATAGGAGCTGGTTTTCTGGGTGAGTTAGACAACTTGCGCACAGACACCATGGTGTCTTTCTTCACAAACCTGAAATGGGTTTCTAAGAGGTTTGGCTGAGTTTGGGATACTGGACTCATTTAACAAATAGCAGGATATATTGATGGCAGCATACTGGATTTGATATTAGTAACAGTACAAGATTAAGTGTGGTGAAATGCCTTCTTTATGTAAATCTATTTTGTGATCTTGTTGACAAGCTATTCAAAATGGCGAACATCAAAGTTAACCCTATCCTCACTTGATGCCCAGATGTGCAAATGTTTTCAGCAGGTGTCCCTCAAAAGCAATCGGAAGTCCTGATTAAATGTTTTCTCCCTACCCTCGGATTGCTGTATTACCCAAATTATTATATAAAAGCAAAACACTGCAGATGCTGGAAATCTGAAATAAAAAGCTGGAAAATCTCAACAGATCTGGCAGCAACTGTGGAGAGAGAAACCGAGCTAATGTTGCAAGTCCATATGACTCTTCTTCAGAATTAAAGAGAGGGAGAAATATGATGTATTATGTACTGGAAAGAGGGTATGGAGAAGATAGAGCAAAGTAGAAGGTCAGTGATAGGTAGGAGCATGGAATGATTGCAGCAAAGATGTGGAGGGCACAAGACCGAGGAAGTGATACCGGCAGTGTGAAGGACTATGGAACGTGCTGATAGTGGCAGAAAGGTAAGATAGTAGAATCTGTTAATAGGAGAACAAAGGTCGGCACTTTGTGAAAACATCAGAACAAATGACAGATGCCGAGGGTGGAGGGGAAATTTAAAAAAAAAATAAATTTAGATTAGCCAATTATTTTTTCCAATTAAGGGGCAATTTAGCGTGGCCAATCCACCTACTCTGCACATTTTTGGGTTGTGGGGGCGAAACCCATGCAGGCACGGGGAGAATGTGCAAACTCCACACGGACAGTGACCCAGAGCCGGGATCGAACCTGGGACCTCAGCGCCATGAGGCGGTTGTGCTAACCACTAGGCCACCGTGCTGCCCTTGGAGGGGAAATTTGATTGCTTTCAGACAAAACATCTTTTTTGAGAAAAAAAAGGAGTCAAATGAGGAGAAAAAAGTCTAACGTTGTTGAACTCAGTGTTGAGTCCAGAAGGCTTTAAAGTGCCTAATCGGTAAACGAGAAGCTGCTCCTCCAGTTTGCGTTGGGCTTCACTGGAGCACTGCAGCAGGCCAAGGGCAGACAAAGGAGCGTGAGAGCAAGATGCTGAGTTGAAATGGCTACCAACGGGAAGGTTGGGGTCATGTTTGCAGATTAAGCGATGGTGTTCCGCAAAGTGGTCACCCAGTCTGTGCTTAGTTTCCCCAGTGCAGAGGAGACTGCATGGGGAGCAGGAAATACAATAGACTAAATTGAAGGAGGTGCAAATGAAACACTTCTTAACCTGAAAGTGTTTTGGGTTTCGGTGAGGAGTGAGGGGGTAAGGAGGCTGGCGTTGCCCCTTCTATGATTGCCATGGGAAGTGGGTGAGCAGTTGGCGGTGAGTGAGGAGCCAACCAGGGATGTTGGCAGGGTAGGTGAGGGGAAGACGTGTTTCATGGTGGCAGCATGCTGGAGTTGGCAGAGAATGGTATTTTGAATGCAGAGGCTGGTGGAGTAAAAATTGAAAACAGCCACAAAGTATATCATTTCGGCAGTGGTGATCTGACTGCTAAATTTCAATGTTCTTTTTCTTAAGGGTGCCTGGAAAATACTTAATGTAAGTAAGTTAACATTAGCCCCATCTGGTGAAATGAAATGAGGCTTCAGAGAATTGGTAAATGACAACAAATATTTTAAAGCCATTACTGTGTCACATACTAAGGTAAATATTTTCACATGGAATCATTTTCAATGTAAGTTTTAAAGTAACCCTTCAAGGTACATAGAGATTACTGCAGTGTTCTTTTCCAATGTAAATTAATTGTTTTGTGGCCTATAAACTGCAAATATCAGGTCAACTATATTTACCACCTGTTTTCTTCTAATTTCCGTTTTAAATTTGCACGGTAGTACAAGTGGATAGCACTGTGGCTTCACAGCGCCAGGGTCCCAGGTTCGATTCCCTGCTGGGTCACTGTCTGTGCGGAGTCTGCACGTTCTCCCCGTGTCTGCATGGGTTTCCTCCGGGTGCTCCGGTTTCCTCCCACAGTTCAAAGACGTGCTGGTTAGGTGGATTGGCCATGATAAATTGCACTTAGTGTCCAAAATGTTTAGGAGGGGTTATTGGGTTACGGGGATAGGGTGGAAGTGAGGGCTTAAATTGGTCGGTGCAGACTTGATGGGCCGAATGGCCTCCTTCTGCACTGGATGTTCTATGTTCTATGTTCTAAATTTGAATTAGCCGGAAATGAATAATTCTAACTTACTGAGCAAACAGGTGTAAAGCAGAGCGATTAAAATTCAGAACAGTACAGCACCAAAGGCATTCTATCAAAATAACTTGATACAATTATTCATTTCAGATTAGCGGCAACAAAATAAGAATCAATTCAGACAGGATTTGTTTAGTTTCTTTTGGAAAAGTGTTCCCTTTGGTTACAAGCTATTAAAATTAATGTGACAATTTAAATCAATCTGTCTTGTCAATTAAATACAGGTGTTTTTCTGAAAACAAACATATACAGTGTATGTAAAACATTAATTTTCCTTATTCAATTAGGCATCCGAATCACAACAGGATTATTTTTGATTGAATTTACCATATCCCGACATAGAGCAATTAGAGACATTGAGCCAAGCTCAAACTTTTCTGGGAGAACCAATCCCGAAACATTTTGTGGCAGATTGGATTGTTCTTGTTGTTACAATTCACATGACGATCAATGAATTGAAAATAAAGGAATCTCCACTGGGGGCGTCCCTTACTATTTGATTACGCCCTCCGGTCCTAGACTCCGCCACAAGGGGAAAACAACCTCTCAGCATCTACACTGGGGCCCCTGACTGTGAGACTCATGGATAAGATTTCACTCTTAAAACATTTTTATTGCAACAGTGCAACCCAAAGTGAACATAACTTCAGCATGTATTAACAGACTAATGGTATTCCATTGAAAACCAGGAGTTCCACTTTAAATACTCAATACAACAAAGATCATTCTTTAAAATTTCTCAACATCAAGGGCTAGGAATCCAAAGGCAAGTGACCCACCTCCTGACTCTCCAAAGCCTGCCTACCCTCTTCAATGTGCAAGTCAGGAGTGTGATGGAATACTCTCCACTTGCCTGGGTGAGTGCAGCTCCAACAACACTCAAGAAGCTTGACATCATCCCGGATAGAGCAACCTACTTGATTGCTCCCCCTTCCACATTCAATCCCCCCACCATCGACAAATAGTGGCAGCCATGTGCACCATCTACAAGATGCGCTAAAGCCCGGGGATTTCCCGACGGCGTGAGCTGGCCACAATGGGAAACCCCATTGGCCGGCTGGTAAGATGGAGGATCCCGGGGATGCGCTGTACCATTTGGGTGAATTCCACCCCTTGTTTTTGACCTTGTTCTGCTTGCAATGGAATAGCTGTTGTTTCGTGATGAGGAATTTTCCTGGTTTGATATCGAGTCCAGCTTAGCCATCATGCCAGTTTGTGCGAGTACCTCCCGGCCAAGTGTTGATGCCGGCGTAAACAATGGAGTGGTGTACGCAGGTGTCAATGGACCTCCTGGTCCAGCAAGTCACCGTTCTTCAGGGAGCTAGCATGGCGCCAGAGTGCTGCATGCTGCTCCGGCGCCAAAAGGCTGCCCTGCACGGCCGGCGCGGGTCCGCGCATGTGCGTGAAGGTCTTCTCCGCGCTGGCGCATGCGCATGGTTGCCGTCTCCGTGCCGGCGTGGAGGAACATGTCCGAGCCCTAACAGGGGCCTGCGCGGAAGGAGGTAGGCCCCCTCCATATCCCGAGCGCCTGCCGATCGTAAGCCCCCGACAATGGGCCTGGACCCCATGGAGCCCCCCCCCCCCCCCGGAGTCAGATACCCCCCCCCCCCCCCCCCCCCCCCCCGGCCAGGTCGCGGCCGCGGGTCTGACCTCCAGCCGGGTGGTGCCAGGTTTCAGTGGCCCCCCGACTGGTGCCGCGGCGACTGCATGGGCACGATTGCCGCCGATTCTCCGGTCGCTGGAGAATCGCGGCCCACCATCAGAGCGGCGTGGCAGGAATTTTCAGCGTCCCCGGCGATTCTATGACCCGGCGCAGTCTCGGATAATCCCACCCCAGATCTTGGTTCAAGGCAGATTGGAACTACCTCAGCTGGGTTCCATGTTCCTTAGTGGGCTGTAAAATTCAAATCCAACCCTTAAGCTTGGTAGTTTATGCCTGCATGCTGGTCATGCACATCCTTCATTCTTCCGCATTTCCAGAAATTCATCCCGTATCTCTGGAAGTAGATGGATGGTGACTCCGTAGACTTGATCACATCTGTCTGCCAAACATCAACTCTGCCAATGAAAGAATGTTTGTACTGTGCGGTGTTACTCAGAGCTGTAACATGGCTACATGCAAGTCTTGCCTGCTCTGCTGACGTTCTGACCACTAAGGATTTTACAGTAGGCACCATGTGCTTTTCCAAGCCGTTCAACCTAGCATAGTGTGATGACAAAGTGATGTGATCCACTCCCAGGTTTTTCAAATAGATTCCAGAATGGTTTTGCCATATATTGATGTCCTGTTGTCTGAAATAATCTCCGTAGTGCTCCAAACAAGCTAAACTTAGCACTCAATTTTTATGCAATGGTTGAGCTGGGCATATTCTGTTACCAATTTATGACTGGAAATTTAGAACAAAATAGCCTGACATGATGAGAGAATCATCACCATGGATACGAAAAATCACAGTGGCAATCCTGGACCACGGATGTGCAAGATGTTGTGTGTTAATAATGGTTCTTTGTGTTGGTGAGTCATATGTTCTTGACAAGCCTCATACTCCCTGACAGTTGCCTCACTATGACAGCTTTTCCCTGTCCAGCACAGTTTCTTGTGCTAACCTTCTAGAGCTGTCCATGCTTGATGCAACTATTGCAAAATATCTAGTTGCAGCGATTTCAAAATGAGAGCTTATTTTCCTTTGAAGATAACGCCATGGGATACTCCAAGCTTGTCCCAGTGTGCCAAAACATCTTTAAATGAATATGGCTTTCCATCAATTATGGTCTTCTTAGCTCTTTTGGAAGTGTGTCTGCTTGTAGTTGCTGGCCCAAAACTCACCAAGTCTATTTGTAGGACGGCACGGTAGCATAGTGGTTAGCAAAGTTGCTTCGCAGCTCCAGGGTCCCAGGTTCGATTCCCGGCTTGGGTCACTGTCTGTGCGGAGTCTGCACGTTCTCCCCGTGTGTGCGTGGGTTTTCTCTGGGTGCTCCGGTTTCCTCCCACGATTCAAAGATGTGCAGGTTAGGTGATTTGGCCAGGCTAAATTGCCCGTAGTGTCCAAAAAGGTTGGCTGCGGTTATGGGGATAGGGTGGATGTGTGGGCTTGGGTAGGGTGCCTTTTCAGGCACCCAAGGGCCGGTACAGACTTGATGGACCGAATGGCCTCCTTCTGCACTGTATGTCAACTATGATCTTCAACTTCACCGTCAATCAAATCTACTTCCAGATCCAGTGAAGCATTTGTGGTTTTTACAGGATTCGGAAATTGGCTTAAAATGTTTGACATAGCCAATAAATAACATAGAACATAGAACATAGAACAGTACAGCACAGAACAGGCCCTTCGGCCCTCGATGTTGTGCCGAGCAATGATCACCCTACTCAACCCCACGTATCCACCCTATACCCATGACCCAACAACCCCCCCCATTAACCTTACTTTTAAGGACACTACGGGCAATTTAGCATGGCCAATCCACCTAACCCGCACATCTTTGGACTGTGGGAGGAAACCGGAGCACCCGGAGGAAACCCACGCACACACGGGGAGGACGTGCAGACTCCGCACAGACAGTGACCCAGCCGGGAACCGAACCTGGGACCCTGGAGCTGTGAAGCATTTATGCTAACCACCATGCTACCGTGCTGCCCCTAACATTGCATAATGTCACAGTCAAGTGTTCATTAAGAACCATGCCGTGTCTTCCATCTTCAAACAGACACAGGCTCCCTTTTTGGTCTCAAACAGATGCTATTCATTCTTTACTTATTCCCATTGTCTGTATTTATAAAACAAATCTTATTCACCCAGAGGATAGTGGGAACTCATTGCCTGTAAGAGTCAGAAACCCATCAATGCCATGCAGTTTGGCAGTGCGGGCATTTTTCATTCGGAGGAGAATCCTGGAGTAAGGAGGCGAACTGAAGGATGGATTAAAGGGGGGAAAGTACATGCACACAGATTAAGGCAACAACAACCTCCTGGCTACCTGCAAACGTAACCTGGTGAAGTGGAAACAGCAGAAGCAGACAGTGTCCGGCCAGAGTCCAGAGACATTCTTTTTAAAATTTAATCCCCACACTTTCGATATTCTTCATGACTTTCTACTTCCATAGGATTCTATGGATTCGATGGTAGTGTTGAAGTCTCGGTATCTGACGTAAGCTTCCCTTTTTTTCCCCCTCACCCTGCACTGTAGAGCTTTTTGTATCCAGGGATGTCCAGCTTTGACAGACCCTCCCTTTTCCTTTCTGGGAACATATTTGTCCTGAATACTATCTATTTTATATCTTCCAGTACTTCAACACTTGTTTCCAAAAGGAATAGAAAATCTCTGAAAGGTAAATTTTGGTCAACCTCGATGGATGTGGATGGGTCAGTGACCATCAGAGGGGGACCTGCAGATGTAAGGGTATGATGTGCAGGTGCTCTGGTTGATAATCATATTATTAGTGGGAGCGTTGTTCACACATCAAGTAAAGCAAGCACTCGTTGAACAACCCTTGAAAGCCATGAATGGAGCAATACATCAGCAAGGCTGTTATCACTACACTGATCATTCTGTGTGGAGCACATTCAGCAGTGTCTCGGTTTTGGCAGCCAGGGGGGTGGACGGGCTGGGAGGGCATTGGGGGTTGGGGGTTGGAGGATTCACCTCAACTGCACCACAGCACATAAACATTGTAGAGAAGATCATGCGGAGGTAGGCATTAATGATAATTGCAAGGTGTTGTTTACAGATTGGCTAGATACAGAATAATTGTGAAAATACATATTACTCATTCAGCTACAGTCACTTGTTTTAATCTGATTACACACACTACCCACAGTCACGGTGGGGCAGACAGATCATCTGTTATTTGCCAGAGATCAACTTTTATGTGCTCTAAATTATAAACAAGTAAAGATTGAATTCTTCTCCAATTGATGGGTTAGTGGCTGATTCCAAATGCTGCAAGGAAAGGGAATTGATTTTTGGTGGCACCCTTAGCCAGTTAAAGTGCTGAAGTAGTAACAGCAACAGTGAGGGTTCCCAGATGCTCAGGAATATCCTTAGAGAATCTTTTGCTGGATGTTAGGGGAAAGCAAGATTGGAGGGCACTGAGGGAAGAATATGAATAAAATAGTGGCACAGGCTAGTTGCAGTGATGTAGGAGGAACAGTCACTGTTCAATGAAGTCACATGGCCTCAATAAGGGTAGTTAAGATGAATCAAGAGGGCTGGTGCCAATACAGACCTTCTACCATTCAGACTGCCTTCAGTTACCTACTTCTGATATTCTTTCCCAGCCCCTGGTATCAAGAAAATGCATTGATGCAAAGGGAAACCTTTCAAAGCAACTCAGGTACCATAAAATAACAACCACCTGTCATTCACCACCTGGGGCAGCACGGTAGCATTGTGGATAGCACAATCGCTTCACAGCTCCAGGGTCCCATGTTCAATTCCGGCTTGGGTCAATGTCTGTGCGGAGTCTGCACATCTTCCCCGTGTGTGCGTGGGTTTCCTCCGGGTGCTCCGGTTTCCTCCCATAGTCCAAAGATATGCAGGTTAGGTGGATTGATCATGATAAATTGCCCTTAGTGTCCAAAATTGCCCTTAGTGTTGGGTGGGGTTACTGGGTTATGGGGATAGGGTGGAGGTGTTGACCTCGGGTAGGCTGCTCTTTCCAAGAGCCGGTGCAGACTCGATGGGCCGAGTGGCCTCCTTCTGCACTGCAAATTCTATGGAGAAAAAAAACTCCTTAGGCTGCCACAGTGACTTTGTTGATCCACAGAAACAACCTAATTTTAAAGAGACAATGTGCTTCAGCCTTCTATCATCCCGGACTGCATGACTCCTCTGGGACACGCATCTATACTATTCACATCACTTCTCGCCTTCCAAAGGAGAAGTTGGCCTGTAACTATTGAATGACACATGCAATTCAGAGAGGAGAACCATCATTTAAAACTTTGAGTGTGTAAGAAGATAATGCCTTCAATAACAGAGACCAAGGGAGTCTTATTAAACTGCTCAACATGTCCAAACAATGCAGAGCAGCAGTTAACAAAGTCAACAGAATGCTGAACCGAATAGGCAAAGCAATAAAATATAAGTCAGAGCAAATAATGATCATACTGCTCTAGGTCTGCACACATCTCGAATGCTGCATTCTGTTCTAATCACTACAAAATACAAAGGAAAATATCACACTTATAAAAGCCCTTTTGGTTAACATATCTGAAATTAGCATGCAACTTCTAATTGGCTAGAATGATATTGTCCTCATCTTTACATAAGCTTATGAAATGAGTAAAGACGGTGACAGCTAGTTCTGCTTTGTGTCAAAACAATTTTTTTTATACATAATCACCAAACACGTCTGGCACCTAGTGAATGCATTGGTCCATAGAATAATGCAGCAACATTGTCAGATCCATTGCTCGTGTCTGAAAGCTGTAAGCAGCATAAAAAGTGGATGCTATCGTGACCTTCACTGGCACAGAGAATGATGCTCATAGGTGATTGACTGCAAATTGCTGCGCAGCAGGCTTTAGCACTATGTGAGCACCTCCTTGCCAAATATCATCCTCAAATGTATTGCTCTTCCTTCAGATCGAGGTAAGCCGTACTGACCTTACCCACGTAACCTCGAGATAGCTGATATGATGAATTGTCATTTTTCCCTGCAGCCTTTAGACACTTGAAATAATGCAATTCAACAAATGTTACAGGTATCGCTTTCATTGAGCAATCACTCTATTCTGGTAGTATTGCTGTTCAGTTATTCAGTACAGTGACTATATGAGTCTTTGTAACTCCCAAAGGCAGACAACTGACTAATGAATTATTGTGGCAAATTTCAATTTTATTCAAGGCAGATGGACGATCGTTAATCACAGCAACCAACATGACTAACATATTTCTCCCGTTTCTCTGCTCATTGCAACAACTGGAGTCAATAACTTTATACAACAAGCTACTTTCCCCAAACATTGGGCCAATTTTGTTTCTGATGTAAACAATTGTAAAGAAAAACGTAATCTGAGAACCATCACTTTTTTCTTCAAACTCCAATATTGTCACTTTAAAGTGATTCATCGCCATTTGCAAAGTGCTGATGTGCCAAATGTGAAAGTGTAGAAAATAAAAGAAAATATTTGTTAACTGCTTCTTAATGTGTGGAATGTGCTCATTGAACATTTTTACAGAGGAAATATTGGTGCTTTTCCTGATAAATAAATAATTTGCTGAGTGTGAAATTTTCTAACAATCTGATATAAAATCATTTAGTGATAGAAATGAAGGTGTCTATGTATCAGCACACTAGATGATCTGAAGCCGGATCACTGCTCTCCTGACGGCCTCAAGCTCAAACCCACCTGGTTCAGCCTGACAATTGCCAGACAACATGAAGTTCAGCACACAAATTTAAAGAATCCTGAGTTCAGGCATTGCTGTCTGTAACATTGCAAAGGAGGACCCAGCTGTTAGGCCTGTACAAGGTCATGCAGCTTGTGTCACCTTACCTGCATCAGGGAATTCCTTCTGAGACATGCAAACATACGGAAAAGGAGCAGGAGTAGGCCATTTGGCCCCTCGAGTCTGCTCTTCCATTTAATATGATGTGGCAATGGTCCATGTGATAGAATTCAAAAAGCCTTAATTCTCTAATTTCTTCGAAGGGGAAACAGCCCAAAGCCAGAGACAGGCATGTCCCATCTCGATGCCTTCTGTCATGTGAGAATCAAGCACATGAACTGTACAAAGATAATAAAACAGGAATACTTTATTCTACTGGCATCAAATCTTTATGAACACTAAAGAAAAAATATACTCCGAGAAACAAAATATTTACAGAAGACATTCGCCAGTTTGCACATTATATCCACCAGGGTACCGCTGAAGGTTTAACTCCTGAACTCTCATGCTTTGGGTAGAGTTCCTACTGGTATTTTCTCGTGACTACCTGAACCAGATTATCATGGGCGGGATTCTCCGTTGGCTGACGCTGAAATCGTGAAAAGCGATTGGGCGGAGACTAGGTTCCGACGCCAAAATCACAGTGGGTGCCGATTTGATGCAAAATTTCAATTCTCCATCATTTCGACAGCAGCGTCAATGTGGTCCAGACCACACGTGCAGTACACACCATTTGCACGTCCTTAGTGAGCCTAAACCGGTATTCTCCAGGCCTCCGCGATTCTCCACCTCCGATGGGCTGAGTTCCCGATGGCGGGGTTCACTTGTGCTTTTAAAAATCGTGAAATGGTCGTCGTGGCTGCTGAGGGAGAGAGAGGGGGTACGGAAAGTGCCCAACCTTCCCATGGTTTACTGACAATTGTGCCGCTGGCCAGGGGACATCTGCCAGGGCTGTGGGGAGTAGCAGGGGGTGGTCAGGAGGTGGGCTGTGGGGTCAGGGTGGACGGGCACGGAACATCATTGCCGCAGCCAGCAAGGCAGACATGCAGCTGTGTACGCGCTAACTGCTGACTGTGAACTTAGGACGACAGGTTGTATAGGGACCCCCTCCAGGCCACACCACCTGGGTGTCCCCTGGTCCCAGCCGACCCAGCAGGATAGGATTGGAAACATACACGAGAGAAGGCACAGGGTTTTAAACAGTAGGAAGATTACCAGAGAGATGTAATTGGCATGTAATGTGAAAAGTAATTTGGTGCAAGATGTACTTCCGCTTGGCAGCCTTGATCACAGTGGAGGAAAGTTCAACGTCAGTAAGTAATGTAATTTTGTTACCAAAGTGGAACAATGATAGTTAGACCCATTGAGTTATGGGCCTGGTTGATAGCTGAAAAATTTTCTTACAACCTGTGCCCACAGCAATCTTGCAGTTTTCATACTTCAATTACTGCCTTATTAAGAAAACTTTTAAAATTCATTAATGGGATTAGGGTTTCGCTGGCTCGGCCAGGATTTATTGCCTATCCCTAGTTGCCCCTCAGACAGTGATGGTGAGCTTCTTTCTTGAAATGCTGTGGTCCCTGTGGTGTAGGTACACCTACAGTGTTGTTAGGGAGGAGTTCCAGGATTTTGACCCAGCAACAATGAAGGAATGGCAGTATATTTTCAAGCCAGGATGTTGAGTGACTTGGAGGGGAATTTCCAGATGGTGGTGTTCACATGTAGCTTCTGTCCTTGTCCTTCTAGACTATAGTGCTGCCAATGGAACATTGGTGAATTCCTGCAGAGCATTGTGTAGATGGTACATCCAGCTGCTACTGTTCATTTGCATTGCAGGCAGTGAATGTTTGTGGAAAGGGTGCCAATCAAGCAGGCTGCTTTGTCTTGGATGGTGTTGAGCTTCCTGAGTATTTTTGTGGTGCTCATCCAGGCAAGTGGAGAGTATTCCATCACACTCTTAACTTGTGCCTTGTAGATGGTGGACACACTTTGGGGAGTCAGGAGGCAAGTTACTCACCACAGGATTCATAGCCTCTGACCTGCTCTTGTTGCCACAGTATTTATATGGCTAGTCCAATTCAGTTTCTGGTCAATGGCAAACCCCAGCATGTTGATAGTGGGGGAATCAGTGATACTGGGGTAATGCCATTGAATGTTAAGGGGCGATGGTTAGGTTATCTCTTTTGGAGATGGTCCTTCATTGCCACTTGTGTGACATGAATACTACTTGCCACTTATCAGCACAAGGCTGGATATTGTCCATGTCTTGGTGTACTTGGACAGGGACTGCTTCGATATCTGAGGAGTTGCAAATGGTGCTGAACATCGCGCAGCCATCAGCAAATATCCCCACTTTTGACTTTGGTAGGTGGGACATTGATGAAGCAGCTGAAGATGGATTAGCCTAGGACACTACTCTTAGGAACTCCCGAACTGAGATGACTGACCTCAAACCATCTCAACTACCTTAATTTGTGCCAGATATGATTCCAACCAGCGGAGAATTTCCCCCCCTGATTCCCATTGACTCCAGTTTTACTCACGCTCCTTGATGGCATGGTCAGTCAAGTGCTACCCAGATGTCAAGGACCATCACTCACACCTCAACTTTGGGGTTTAGCTCTTTGTCCATGTTTGAACCAGGGCTGTAATGAGGCCAAGAATTGAGTGGCCTTGGCAGAAATCAAGTGGAGTGTCAGTGAGTAAGTTATTGCTAAGGAAGTGCCACTTTATAGCACTGTTAATGGATATTTCTATCACTTCATTGATCATCGAGAATAGATTGGTGGGGGCCATAATTGGCGAGGTTGGATTTTTCCTGCTTTTTGTGTGCAGGATATACCTGGGAAATGTTTCACACTGGCAGGTAGGTGCCATTATTGTACCTGAACTGGAAGAGCTTGGCTAGGTGCACGGAACATTCTGGAGCACAGGCCTCCAGTACTATTGCTGGAATATTGCCAGGACTCTTAGCCTTTGCAGTATACTGTGCCTTCAGCCATTTCTTGGATGCTGAAGGATAACGCTTAAACAGGCCAATCTGGATGAGACTACTGGACAACAAATGCCATCACCTCCAAATTTGGCTTTCAACTTCTCTCAAGAATTCAGGTACAGTGCAGAGCTGATCTACAAGGACTGACATGCCATCATCAGGAATGTGTCATATGAACAATGGTGCACTCAAGCAACAATACTGAAGACTGGACCATTCCGGAGAATGAGATAGAAGAAAGAAGGAAAAATAAGGTAAGGTGAGAAGAAAATATATCCAGTGTTTTCTCCAGCTTTGCTGTACATCCATGGCCACAAATCTATCCATTATACTTTATTGAAGGGCGTGAGTGTAGTAGTGGGCAGCCTTCTCTGCTTGTACCCTGATGCCTGGATTTGTGAATGACTTGTGAATGAAGGAGGGAGTGTGTTGGTGACAACTGGTAATATGTTTAGAGAATGTGCCCATTATGGTTGATTGGCTGGTTTGCTATATGTCAGATGTGAGGTGCGGAGAAGTGTAAAAGTGGGTGAATCTGTGTAAAGGGCCTATAGTGAAGTATAGCAGCGATTGTAGGAGAGAACTAAAGGGAAGTAAGGTGGTATTGTGAGCAGTGAGGCTGGAGGTGGTGGAGGTCTGATTAGAGGATCAGAGAGCAGCATTTATATCTGTTGTGAAGTGTTTGAACTCCTTTCAACATTGAATTCAGGTCCAAGGAGCTATGCTCCTAACATTAACCTCTTCTGCAATGTTTTCACACTGGCAACAGAGGTGCTGCCTTGGGGACTACAAGCCTATTGGTGGCAGAGGATCTCTTCATGTTGCCCTCTGCCAATACCATGGTTCCAGTGCAACATTAGGAAATCTTTGTAACTTCTCTTACTGTAGCCATTCCTCATCCCCTTGATGTCTTTCCTTTAAGAGGTGTTTGCTGCCTTTAAGTGGAATAGAAACCCCAGCATTGTGTTGAATTAAAGAAGAAAGAGTAAAACATAAAGCAGCCCTCCAGCCAGCCTTCACACCCTCATTCCTCAGCCCCATTCAAGCCAACCTATGCCACCTCATCCCACCAGTCCTATGGCCCATCATAACCACATATGCCTTCCCATGCCTCTCAACCCACCCCCCCCCCCCCCATGGTTTCCCCTATCTTCCTTGATGCCCCTATCCCCAGGGCCATTAAGAGCCTCTGTGCCAACTTAGTTACAAATAATAGGAAGTAGCAAGTAGCGATAGTGGATCTTTCTCCACAGGTTGGAGGGCAGTAACCAGTGGAGTGCCACAGGAATCAATGCCAGAATTGCAGCTCTTCACAATATATATGAATGACTTGAAGGAAGAACAGAGACTACTTGCGGCCAAATTTGCAGGAGATACAAAAGTGAGAGGGAAAGCAGGTTGTAAGGAGGTTGAATAGGTGCGCAGATATTTGTCAAATGGAATTCAATGTGAGAAAATATGCAATTATTTTCAAAGAAAGAATAAGATGGCAGATTATTCTTTCAACGGCGAGGAACTGCAGAAAACTATAGCACAATGTCCCCTGCTGGGACAATTGAGCATATCAAAACCACCTAACCTGCATATCATTGGACTGTGGGAGAAAAACGGAGCACCCGGAGGAAACCCATGCAGACACGGGGAGAATAGGCAAACTCCACACAGAAAGTCACACAATGCTGGAATTGAAACAGGGTCCCTGGCACTGTGAGGCAGCAATGCGAACCACTGTGATGGTGCCGACAAAGCGTGGCATCCAGGCCAACATTGAATGGGTGGCATCCACAGTGGAAGGCCTTGGACAAGACTTCATAGCCAGATGTCAGACGTCCAGACATCCAAGGCTTGGGGCAATCTGTGCAGTCGATGGCTGAGGCTCAGGACAGGGGAGCCCAGTCACAGGCAGACACGTATGGGCCCACATGGACACTCCTGCAGCACTCCAGAGCTTGGCCCATTCACAATGGGTCATGGCTGAGAGCGTTGAGAGCATTGGTGTCTGCTGATGGTGCTTGGCTGGTTACAGAGGCACATGTCAGAGGCAGCATCTCGAAGGTGCCGGGAACTGACACGTGTGCAGGATGTATGTGTCATGCACACTGGCTGCGTATCGGGCACATAAGTGCATGCTGTGCTCGTAGGGGGACATGTCTGCCATCGATCACCTCCTGGACCTGGGACATGGCAGCAATGGTGGCAAATCCTGCTGTCCAGGTATCCTGGTGGGCATGTCCAGACTGAAGCTGATATAGTCCGCTGCACAAGCACATTGGGCAACCGTCACAACCCGGATGCACGCAAAATCCGAGACAGGTCCCACTTGGCCCCAGACGCAGAAAGGTTCAGGGTGACCATCACCTTGATGGCCACCAAAAGCGGCCACCTTAAAACTCCAA
This sequence comes from Scyliorhinus canicula, assembly GCF_902713615.1. Taxonomy (NCBI): domain Eukaryota; kingdom Metazoa; phylum Chordata; class Chondrichthyes; order Carcharhiniformes; family Scyliorhinidae; genus Scyliorhinus; species Scyliorhinus canicula. Next base: position 241,513,734 of record NC_052146.1, read on the forward strand.
TGTTGCCAGATGCGCCACCACCAGGCACATGGTGTCGCTGCTTAGCCAGAGTCTTTGGCGGCACACGCAGTTCTGCAGCTCCTTGAAGGACAGGTGCAGATGGTTTACACGTGCCTCATGTGGCCTCCTTTGCACCTCCTCCTTGGCCTGTTGAATGGGTGGCATTCGATACTCACTGGCTGGACCCTGCTCTTCTGGAGCAGGCTCCTTTTGTGCAGGGTCCTTCCCGAGTTTTAAGGATTTAAGTCCTTCCCGAGCAGGCTCTGTGCCTCCAGCCTCCCTGCATCCGCAAAGGCAGCCACGGCCAGGTATATAGCAGGCATTCCTGGCTGTACACCGAAATTTATACTTGCAGGGGTGAAAAGAGAAGCCATGTTAGTAAAATGACTATTCCCTTGGCCATCCAAATCCAATAGGTTACATGATTACCTTGAATTGCACTTCAGCACCACCCTGAGCATGTACCCCCCTCCAATCCCACCCCCACCCCTCAGCCAGCTGCCCCGACATGGTGCCATCTGCACTGCATCCTGGTCTCTGCCAGTGAATAGCACCGAGGAGCCCCTATCCTCAACATCTGTCCCTGTCAACATCCAGTGTCAGTAATCGGCTCTGTGGCCCCTGACCTCTTTCCAGACTGGGGTCTACTGTGGGTCTCCTCACTGGGTGGGTCACGTGTTATCCTGACAGCAGTGCTACACCTGGTTGTGCGGTGGAGAAAGTCACTGTGTGCAACCAATCGCCTCCAGGCTGAGAGGCCTGTGTGTGGACGGTCCTACAGGTGGGAGTGAAGCAGAAGTGTGCGTCTGTTGGCAACTTAGCTGTAGTGTGATGTGGGTCCTTTGTGTGACACACAAGTTGTGACAACCTGACCGGGGGCAGGATGGATGGAAGTAGGGGCGCGGTGGGCAGGCAGGCTTGGAGGCAGCTGGTGGTCCTGGGGAGTGGGCTCGCTGATGGTGTCAATGGTGAGGCCTCTGCCCTGAGAGGGGCAATTAAGAGGGAGGGTGCCAAAGTCCTTGGTGCATGTGTCCTTTGTTTGGGGTGAGCTCTGTTATTCCCCTGCAGTGGGGCTGCACTTCTGATGAGTACACCTTGGAGTGGCAGCACCTGGTGGGCCACTGATTGAGCTGACCATGCCCATCCCGTTGATGGGTCAACCTGAGGGTTGACAGAGGGGTGGCCTGAGTGGTCTCCCATCAGAGAGGGGTAGAGCATTGCGGCAGAGCGGAGCATACCAATTTAGTAGATTTAAATCCATGCAAATGAGGTTTTGCATGGGCCTGTTGGTGTGGGGTGCAAACCTCGATTTCGCCACCAGGGAGGGATCGAAGCATGGCGTCGGGATCAGCATCGGGCACAAACCTCGATTTTGGCATTACGCCCGATTCTCTGCCCACTCGTGATTTGCGTTTCCGACATCACGAAGCGGAGAATCCAGCCCATGAAGATTCACCAAAGTTCTGACTTGGCACCGAAGTACGTCTGTTTTTTGGTTTCAACCTGGGTTTCACAATCCTGCCATATTACTAAACATTTGATATCCTCAAAAATGTTAATTGTTATCACAGACTGTAATGGAAAACAGCTGCACCTTTTAACAGGTTACTTTGGTTTGGAAAGCCCTTTGGCCTACGCAATGCATGCTGGTAGAATTCAGGCAATTTCTGTCCATCTACAATAAACCTGTATTTCATTTTGACTGCCGAAGCCCTCCCCCCCCACACCAAACTGAATAGCGTTCGCAAATCTTGACCACAAATTTCACTTCTTATTAAGCTTACCCCAGTCCTCTCGTTAAATAGGGCATGAAATTCCCCTCAGCTGGAAAGAAAGTTTGAGGTAGCTTTACTTCCACCTGAAAGTTTCCTCAGTGCTTCTACGAGTTTCTGCTTCCTTCACCAACATGCCGCAATTTTCTCTATATTCGGCTGATAGGTCACTCGCTTGCCAATCCAAAATTCATTCAGTGCAGGTTTTCAACACACGTTGTCAGGTGAGATGTAGTTTAATATAAAGTCTATGATGTATTAAGCAGTCAGAACAGTAATATGATGTGAGGAACTGAAAGGATTCAAATTACTTGGATTTAAATAGGAAGGTTCAAGAGAAGCTGAAAGGAGACCTCCAAATATCTGTGAGGTTGGCAAATGTCAGCTATGCTATCTGAAATTAGGAATTTTCATGGCCTCTGCAGCTGTTGGTCATAAAACGCTACTTGGTTTTTACCAGATGGCCAGAATCTGGATTATTCTGGATAATTAATTACAATTACTATACAATGTTAAATTCTGTTTTTTGAGCTCAGAAACCAGGACAGACTTGTAATGGAAAATAAGCATTTATAGTATCATTATTAAGCTTGCTTGGTGCTAATCAGTATCTGTCATACAGATTAATAACATGATAATTAAATTTGGAATTAGCAGAGCTCTCGGGCACAATTTCCCAGCTCTTCGCGCCCACCTAGGTGTCGCGACGAAGCCGTTGAATCTCATGAGAGACTTCTCACGGTATTCAAGCGAACCTCGCGAGATGTTGAAATGTGGAACTCACCGCCACTGGGTGAGATCCAGATATACATATTTTAATGAGTCATTAGACTCATTTAAATATGCATGCTCCGGATGTGGTATGAGCATAACTATCAGCGTTACAAGGGTTAATGTAGTACCATGATTAGCCACTAGAATGCAGATGCTACATAAAGCAGTGATGCTGGACCTTAGGGGGGAGTGTAAGCAGGAGATAGCTAGTGAAGGTCATAAGAGCAGTTAGTGTGAGAAGATTAGATTACAGTTTATACCAGTGAGTGAGATTAGCAGTAGGTGAGTGGCGGTTGATGTTATTGATCAATTCTGTATTCTAAAAGAACTAAGTGCCGAAACCCAGTTTAGTAGTGTAAATAAAATCATAGCTTTCTTTAAGTAAAACCTATACTGTGGTCTTTGTGGAACACTACACCAGCCATCCTAAATAAGCAACACAAAGAACACCACACCGGATTCTGGGTTCTTGGGATCTACCAGCCTCCCCAGTGAGGCCTCAACCGGGCGCTGCTCAGTACTGGTAGATAGCCCAGCTCCATCCACACACTGATATAACTGCAGCTATTTGATAAACACCCATTTCTTAAAGGCCATTGGGACTTCTGGCCCGCCGCCCATCCCTGCTGCCTGTGGTACCAATGGCTGGCGCTGCCTTTGCTAGCGGTATGCTCCGCTACCCCTGTTCGACGCCCACTGTTGGGGCTACTGTGGGCATTACCCTTAGGTGGGCCGTGTGATACCCCACCGGCAGGTGGTGGTCGGTTGGAGGGGGGGTGGCATGGCGGAGTGCGTGTGTGGTGGCATGGAGAGTGGGGGCTGTGATACGGGGATGGTATGGTGGAGAATGGGGGCTGGGGTGCGGGAGTTGTGTGGTAGAGAGTGGGAGCTGGGGTGCAGATTGGTAAGGTAGTGGGCAGGACTGGGGTGCAGGGGTGGTGGGGTGGGGGCACCATTAGGCCGGTGGCGCTCTGCAGAACCATGGGCCAAGGTCAGTGGAGGGCATAGCAAGATGGCTGCCTTGCAGGCTATGGCAATGGCAATCCATGCCTTAACACCGGCCCAGTCCTGTGGGGGAGTTACCCCGGCACCATGGCACATTCTCCAGTCCCCCCCCCCCTCCCTGCCAGATGCAGAACCCTGGCAGGCAGCCCACCGCCACCCCCAGCCAGCACAGCCAGTGTCAAAACTGGCAGCTCACGGTTGCGCCGCTCCATGTCCTACCTCCTCTCTCTCCCTCATCAGCCATAGCTCCTGCTTCCCAATTTTTAAAAGCACGAGTCAACCTCACTGTCGGGAATTCCCCCCAGTGGAGGCGGGAGCATCTCAGAGGCTCCGGAGAATACCAGGCCAGGCCTGCTAATGATATGCAAATTATGTTTACTGTACGTGCAGAGTGGAACGCATTGACGCTGCTGTCGAGGCACCGGAGAATTGCGATTCGGCGTAAACCCAGCATCAGCCATGGTTTTGGCGCCAGTACCGATTCTCCGCCCAGTCGCCTTTCCCGATTTCAGCGTCATCCGACAGAGAATCCTGCTCACAATATTTTGGCCTCAATTGCTTCCTGTGGTAATGATTTCCACAGGCTCACTACTCTCTGGGTGAAGAACTTTCTTCTCTTGCACATTCTCTCTGTGTCTGCATAGGTTTTGCCCCCACAACCCAAAGATTTGAAAGGTAGATGAATTGGCGACACTAAATTTCCCCGTAATTGAAGAAAATGAATTGGGTACTCTTAATTTATTTTTAAAAATTTTAAAAAGAAGAACTTTCTCCTTATCTCAGTCCTAAAAGGTTTATCCCGTATCCTGAGACTTTGACCCCAGGTTCTGGACTCCCCCACCATCGGGAACATCCTTCCTGCATCTACCTTGTCTGCTCCTGTTAGAATTTTATAGATTTCCATGCGATCCCCCGTCATTCTCCTGCAAATATAATCCTAACTGCCTCAATCTCTCCTCATCTGTCAGCACTGCTACCTCAGGAATCAGCCTGGTAAACCTTTGCTGCACTCGCTCCATAGCAAGAACATCCTTCCTCAAATAAGGAGACAAAAACTGCACACAATATTCCACGTGTGGCCTTACCAAATACTGTATAATTGCAGCAAAACACTGTTCTTCTACTCAAACCCTTTTGCTATGAAGGCCAGCATATCCTATGCCTTCTTTATTGCCTACTGTACCTGCAGTAGTATCCCAACACTAAATAGTTAATGTCGAGAAGCTCTATACATAGGTACAGTGAAAGTCTAAGTTAGGAGCTCTTCATGCTTGCTTCTACACATAGCTTTGTGCAATGTCACAGAGAGCCCTAGATGTTGGTCATTTGTTCCTTTGCATCACTGGTGGCAACGTACTCAGTCCTACGGTAACGCTTTATGTGCCAGAGCCTAATACTATACCATCCCCTAGACTTTATCTAATGCATTTTCAAGCTATTCCAGTTTACTCCATGTATTTACAGTATTACTATTATCCCATTCTCCCCCACCCCCATGCTGAAGTCTCTGAGTTCATGAATTCAAGTTGTCTGGAGACTTTATATATCTTGTTTGGGGGCCAGTTTAGTTCACTTGGCTAGACAGTTCGTTTATGATGCAAAGCAAGCCCAGTAAAGCAGGTTCAATTCCCAGACTGGCAGAGGTTATTCATTAAGACCCAACCTTGCCCCTTGCCTGAGGTGTGGCGATCCTTCCATTAAGACACCACCAGTCTGCTCTCACCCTCAAAAAGGAAAGCAGCCTATGGTAATCTGGGACTATGGCGACTTTACCTCACTTTCCATCTAGTTCTCACTATTGTCAGAGCAGTGGCATGCTCAGTTGTTGCAACTAAACATTGCTAAATTGCAGGTTGTTCTGACATCCGGAATCTTTTTGTCCTCTTTTTTTTCATTCTTTGTCATTGAATCATTTTCTTTCAACGAAAGATGGCGGTTGATTTATCCAACTCTTTGTGCATGAACTCTGAACTTATCATGTTTTTTTTATATCTACTTCCTTTGTGGGGCTCTCTGTGATGCATGCTGGGATAGAAGATGGATCTTCTTGTTGTGAGGGTGTGACTTGGTGTAAGCTCACCTTTGCGTATGACTGTGTGGTATGTTTTTGTCAATGAATGTCGGCTACTCAGTTCCAATATCATTTGTGGCACTGTCAAGTTTTTTTTATGAACATTTTATTCAGGCATTTATAATTTTATAACAATAAATGGTACAAATACAAATATAAACATAGTGCAAAAAAATCTCTCCATCTCTCATTAATCCCGCCGTCACTAAATTCAAAATAGCCTAACCCCGCCCCCCCTCCCGCCTTTATTGCCTCTGCTGACAGTTTAACTTTCCCCGAAGAAGTCGACAAATGGCTGCCCTGGACGAACCCTGACGTTGACCCTCTCAGGGCGAACTTAATTTTCGGTGATGCATTTTAGAAGATCCAATTCAAGAGCGAACTATACAGTAAATGAAAAAGCCCTGGGGAAAATTGATTTGCATAGCGATCTGGGAGTTCAGGTCCATTGTGCCCTGAATGTGGCTGCGCAGGTCAATAGAGTTGTCAAGAAGGCATATGGCATGCTTTCCTTCATCGGAAGGGGTATTGAGTACAAGAGTTGGCAGGTTATGTTACAGTTGTATTAGACTTTGGTTCGGCCACATTTAGAATACTGCGTACATTTCTGGTCGCCACATTACCAAAAGGATGGGGATGCTTTGGAGAGGGTGCAGAGGAGGTTCACCAGGATGTTGCCTGGTATGGAGGGCGCTAGCTATGAAGAGAGGTTGAGTAGATAGGATTATTTTCATTAGAAAGACGGAGGTTGAGGGGAGGACCTCATTGAGGTCTACAAAATCATGAGAGGTATAGACAGGGTGGATAGCAAGAAGCTTTTTCCCAGAGTGGGGGACTCAATTACGAGGGGTCACGAGTTCAAGGTGAGAGAGGAAAAGTTTAAGGGAGATATGTGTGGAAAGTTCTTTACGCAGAGGGTGGGGGTGCCTGGAACGCATTGCCGGCGGAGGTGGTAGAAGCGGGCACGATAGCGTCATTTAAGATGTATCTAGACAGATACATGAATGGGCAGGGAGCAGAGGAATACAGATCCTTAGAAAATAGGCAACAGTTTTAGATAGAGGATCTGGATCGACGCAGGCTTGGAGGGCCGAAGGGCCTGTTCCTGTGCTGTAATTTTTCTTTGTTCTTTGTTCTTTGTTCTCAAGTCTGAGAAACCCAGCCATGTCGCTAACCCAAACCTCTGATTTTGTGTCCCTCCACACGAACAATATCCGTCTCCGGGCTACCAAGGAGGCAAAGGCCAAAACGTCAGCCTCTCTCACTCCCTGGACTCCCGGATCTTCCGACACTCCAAAAATTGTCACCTCTGGACTCAACACCACCCTTGTTTTTAGCACTGTGGACATGACATCCACAAATCCCTGCCAGAATCCCCTAAGCTTCCGACATGCCCAAAACATATGGACATGGTTTGCTGGTCCTCCCCTGCACACCTCGCACACCTGTCCTCTATCCAAAAAAACTTGCCCATCCGGCCACCGTCGTGTGTGCCAGGTGTACAACCTTGAATTGTATCAGGCTGATACAATGAATTGTACCTGGCATATAATGAGGACGTGTTGACTCTGCTCAAAGCATCCGGCCACAGACCCGCCTCGAATTCCCCCCCCCCCCCCCCCCCCCCCCCCAGCTCATCTTCCCATTTACCCTTTAGCTCATCGATCTGAGTTTCCTCCCACTACATAAGTTCTTTGTAGATATCCGAAACTTTCCCCTCCCCCACCCCTGTTCTAGAAACTACCCTGTCCTGTATCCCCTGTGGCGGTAGGAGTGGGAAGGATTGGATTATATTTGTTTATTGTCACGTGTACCGAAGTACAGTGAAAAGTAGTTTTCTGTGAGCAGCTCAGCAGATCATTAAGTACATGGGAAGAAAAGGGAATAAATGAAAATACATAATAGGGCAACATGAGGTATACAATGTAACTGCATAAGCATCGGCATCGGATGAAGCATTCAGGGTGTAGTGTTAATGAGGTCAGTCCATAAGAGGGTTGTTTAGGAGTCTGGTGACAGTGGGGAAGAAGCTGTTTTTGAGTCTGTTCGTGCGTGTTCTCAGACTTCTGTATCTCCTGCCCGATGGAAGAAGTTGGAAGAGTGAGTAAGCCGGGTGGGAGGGGTCTTTGATTATGCTGCCCGCTTTCCCCAGGCAGCGGGAGGTGTAAATGGAGTCAATGGATGGGAGGCAGGTTCGTGTGATGGACTGGGCGGTGATCATGACTCTCTGAAGTTTCTTGCGGTCCTGGGCCAAGCAGTTGCCATACCAGGCTGTAATGCAGCCAGATAGGATGCTTTCTATGGTGCATCTGCAAAAGTTGGTAAGGGTTAATGTGGACATACCGAATTTCCTTATTTTCCTGAGGAAGTACAGGCGCTGTTGTGCTTTCTTGGTGGTAGCGTCAACATGGGTGGACCAGAACAGATTTTTGGAGATGTGCACCCCAAGGAAAAGGAAACTGCTAACCATTTCCACCTCGGCCCCGTTGATGCTGACAGGGGTGTGTAAAGTACTTTGCTTCCTGAAGTCAATGACTAGCTCATTAGTTTTGCTGGCATTGAGGGAGAGATTATTGCCGCTGCACCACTCCACTAGATTCTCTGTCTCCTTCCTGTATTCTGACTCGTCGTTATTCGAGATCCGGCCCACTATGGTCATATCATCAGCAAACCTGTCGATGGAGTTGAAACCAAATTTTGACACGCGGTCGTGTGTGGATAGGGAGTAGAGTAGGGGGCTAAGTATGCAGCCTTGCAGGGCACCGGTATTGAGGACTATTGTGGAGGAGGTGTTGTTGTTCATTCTTACTGATTCTGGTCTGTTGGTCAGAAAATCGAGGATCCAGTTGCAGTGTGGAGCCAAGTCCTAGGTTTTGGAGCTTTGATATGAGCTTGGCTGGGATTATGGTGTTGAAGGCGGAGCTGTAGTCAATAAATACGAGTCTGATGTAGGAGTTCTTGTTGTCGAGATGCTCAAGGGATGAGTGCAGGGCCAGGGAAATGGCGTCTGCTGTGGACCAGATGCGACGGTATACAAATTGCAGTGGATCAAGGCGTTCCGGGAGTATGGAGGTGATTAAGAGTGGATTGAGTTCATCGGGAAGGGGTGCGCTGCTGCCGTGGATACTGCTCGGCTTCGATTTTAGCCCATTATGTTGTTTAGTCCTTGTCACAACCGCTGAGAGTCTGTCTGTGACTCTAGCTTGGATTGATTTTCTCTCTTGGCATCTCGGATGGCTTTGCGGAGGTTGTACCTGGATTTCTTGTAGAGGTCAGGGTCGTCTGACTTGAATGCCTGAGATCTGTCGAAACCTGCCTTTGCACAAAATCCCTTATCTGCAGATATTGAAACCCATTCCCTCCCGGCAATTCAAACTTCTCCAAATCCTCCAAACAGGAAGAGCTCCCAGCAATAAATAGATCTGCCATCCTCTCAATTCCTGCTCTCTGCCATCTCCAAAATCCGTCATCCAGCCTCCCTGGAACAAACCGGTGATTATCACAAATTGGAGCCAACACCGACGCTCCCTCCACTCCCATATGCTGCTGCCACTGCCCCCGACCCTCAGGGCCGCGACTACAACCGGGCTTGTGGAGTACCGAGCCGGCGAGAACGGTAGAGGTGCCGTTACCAATGCCCCCAAACTTGTGACCTTACACAATGCCGCCTCTACTCACTCTCACACCACCCCTCCCACTACCCACTTCCTGATCATGGCTGTATTTGCCGGCCAGTAGTAGTCACTAAAGTTCGGCAGTGCCAGCCCACCTACCCCTCGACTCCGTTCCAGCAGCACTTTCTTTACTCGCGGGGTTTTACCCGTCCACACAAAACCAGAGAAAACGTATTCACCCGTTTAAAAAAGGCCTTTGGTATAAAAATAGGGAGGCACTGGAAAATAAACAAAAATCTCGGGAAGACCGTGATTTTCATGGTCTGTACTCTCCCGCCAGTGACAGCGGGAGCATGCCCCACCTCCGAAAGACCTCCTTCATTTGTTCAACTAGCCGGGTCAAATTTAACTTTTGTAGCTGCTCCCATCCCCGTGCCACCTGCATTCCCAAATAACGGAAACTCTATCCCACCATTCTGAACGGCAGCTCCCGCAGTCTCCGATCCAGTCCCCTCGTCTGGATCGCAAACACTTCACTTTTACCCATATTCAATTTGTACCCCGAAAACCGGCCAAATTCGCCTAAGATCCGCATAATCTCCCCCATCCCCCCCTAACGGGTCAGAAATATATAGGAGCAGGTCATCTGCGTAGAGCGAGAGCCTGTGTTCCATCCCCTCCCCAACCCGGATTATCCCCTTCCAGTCCTTTGATGCTCTTAGCGCCATCGCCAGTGGTTCTATGGCCAAAGCAAACAACAGTGGGGAGAGAGGACAACCTTGCCTTGTCCCCCGGTGCAGTTTAAAGTAGTCCAACGTCAGCCGATTTGTCCGTATGCTCACCACTGGTGCCTGGTACAGCAACGAACCTAGTCAGTAAACCCCTGCCAACCCAAACCGTCCCATGACCTCCCACAGATAATTCCATTCCACTCTGTCGAAGGCCTTTTCTGCGTCCATAGCGACCACTACCTCCATCCCCCTCCCTCGGAGGACAGCATGATCACATTTAAGAGCCTTCTAATGTTGGCCATTAGCTGCCTGCCTTTAACAAACCCCGTCTGGTCTTACCTTATTATCTCTGGGACACTCTTCTATTCTTGAGGCAAAGATTTTAGCCAGCAGTTTGGCATCACCATTCAGTAGTGACATTGGCCTGTGTCCCGCATTGCTCTGGGTCCTTCTCCCGCTTCAGGATCAATGATATCGAATCCTGCGACATTGTTGGGGGAAGGATGGGCCCAGCATCCCAGAATATATTTCCGCAGGGTATCCGTCCAGGCCTGGGGCCTTGCCTAACTGCATGGTCTCCAATCCCTCTACTACTTCTGCAATCCTGATCGGGGCTCCCAACCCCTCCACCAACCCTTCCTCCACCTTTGGAAACTCCAACCCTTCCAAAAACTGCCTCAACCCTCCACCCCAGCTGGGGGTTCTGACTCATACAGCTGACTATAAAACTCCTTCAACACTCCGTTCACTCCTGCTGGGTCCAAGACCGTATTCCCTCCTCTATCCTTTATCCTTTACTCTTCCTATCTTTGTGGCCGCCTCCCTTTTCCTTAGCTGGTGTGCAAGCATCCTGCTGGCATTCTCCCCATACTCATATATCACCCCCCTCACCTTCCTCAACTGTCCCACCGCCTTCCCTGCAGATAATAGACCCAACTCCACTTGTGCCACTCCTTAAATAACCCTGCCCCCGGGGCCTCCCAATATCTCCTGTCCACCTGGAGTATTTCCCTAACCAGCGTATCTATCTCTGCTCACTCTGCCTTCTCCTTATGGGCCTGTATCGAAATTAGCTCCCCCCTAACCACTGCCTTCAGCACTTCCAGTCCAACGCCGGCATCTCCACATCATGTTCAGCACTTCCCACACCGTTGCTGCCGAGACTTCCCCCATATCGTATACAGCCAAATAGTTCTGGATGGCCTCCCTTGCACGCCCACACATCCGCTCATCCGCTAGCAGTCCTACATCCAATCTCCATTGCGGGCACTGACCATCCTCTTGCTCACCCGTAGATCCAACCAGTGTGGGGCATGGTCCGACACAGCAATCACCGAATACTCAGTATCCACCACCCCCGCCAGTAGAGCCCTGTTCAGAATGAAAAAAATCGATCTGGGCGTATACTTTGTGCACGTGGGAAAAGAAAGAAAACTCCTTCGCTCTTGGCCGTCCGAACCTCCACAGGTCTACACCCCCATCTGTTCCATAAACCCCTTCAGCTCCTTCGCCACAGCTGGCATCCTCCCTTTCCTTGGACTCGAACGATCCAACCTCGGATCAATGACCGTATTAAAGTCCCCCCCCCATGATCAGCTTATGCGAGTCAAGTTCTGGAATCTTCCCAAATACCCACCTCATGAATTCCGCGTCATCCCAATTTGGTGCGTAAGTACTTATTAACACCACTGGCATCCCCTCTAACTTCCCGCTCACCATGATATACCTACCCCCTGAGACCGCAACTATATTCCCTGTCTCAAATGACACCCGTTTATTGATCAGGATCGCGACCCCCTAGTCTTAGAGTCCAACCCCGAATGAAATACTTGCTCGACCCACCCCTTTCTCAGTCTAGTCTAATCCGCAACCTTCAAGTGTGTCTCTTGTAGCATTGCCATGTCCACCTTCAACCACCTCAAATAAGTGAACACGTGAGCCCTCTTGTATGGCCTATTCAGCCCTATAACATTCCATGTGATCAGCCTGGTCAGGCGGCACTCCCCCCCCCCCCCCCCCCCCCAACTGATCAACCATAACCTTTCTTCGGCCAGGCTCCAGCTTGCGTCCCGCACCTCCTGAGGCCCGACCTCAGGCGCCCAGCATCTTTGACCTCCAATTTGACTCCTGACAACAGCCCCTCCTCTGTCAGCAGAGCAATCCCCCCCCCCCAACTCCCATCCGCCTCCCCCCATTAACAAAACAACAATCCCAACACCCCTTATCAAACTTATCACCTGCTCGCTCCCCCCCCCCCCCACCGTCCCCCACTGAGCTTCCGTGAGCTAGCCTGCTCAGCTAGCCTGGTTAACCCCGCCCATGGCGCCAAACATCCTACACCCTATTGTTCTCCCTCCCCCCCTGATCGAACATACATATTCAAAACATCACAATCCCCAACAAACACAAAGAAGAAAACTCAACCCACAATCCCCCCACAAGAAAAAGTTAACTCACATACAAAACTGAGCAACGGCCCAAAAATTGATACAAAAAGCACTCCATGTACAGCCCAAAAAGAAATTAACTGAGCAACGGCCCAAAATTGATACAAAAAGCATTCTATGTACATCCCAAAACGAAAATAAATTTAACAGCACACAAGCACGGCATTATTCGTCCCCTCCAAATTCAATGTCCTTAATCACCTCCCAGTCTTTTGTCTTTAACAAAGTCCATCGCCTCATCCGGAGATCCAAAGTAATCTTGACCATCGTAGGTGACCCACAAGCTGGATACAACATACCGAACTTCACTCCCTTCTTGAAGAGGACAGATTTTACCCTATTAAAGCTCGTTCTTCTTTTGGCCAGTTATGCACCCAAGTCTTGATAGATGTGCAGCTCATTGTCTTCACATTTGCAGCTCCTTATCTGCTTGGCCCACCGCAAAATCTGTTCCTTATCCGGGAACTGGCGCATTCGCGCCATCATCGCCCTCGGCGGCTCATTCAGGAGTGGCTTCCTGGCAAGCGCTCTATGCACCCTGTCCACTTCCAAGGGGCAAGCAAATATCCCATCGCCCAGCAGCTTTTCAACCATGTGTGCCATGTATGCCCCTGCATCCAATCCTTTGATGCCCTCCGGTAGGCCAACAATCCTGAGATTCTTCCTGTGGGACCTGTTCTCCAGATTCTCCACCTTCTCCTGCAGCCTTTTCTGGTGGTCCCGAATTAGCCCCATCTCTGCCTCCATCGCAGTTAGCTGGTCCTCGGGAGAAAAGGTCCCAAAAGTCCACCACGAGCAGGAGCTACCAAATAAGCGACCTCCAACTCATTGGCCACCATCGGAAGTCGTGGCACTGTCAAGTTGGCGGGAGATTGCAGTCTCTGCTCTGTGGTCACAGAGTTTATCTTTCCATGTTGCATCAGAGACGAAGGTTGAGGCTCTTCTTGTTACTGGTTCCTCTCTTGACTGCCTCTACTCGAGGTGTCGCAATAACCATCTGAGGTGTTGACTGGTCTGACCAATGAGACGCTTCTGGCAACTGTAATGAAACTGGACAAACCTGCTCTGCAAAGAGGGAAGACAAGTCGGATCTGAAATCCCAGTCGACAAAGGCTTTCTTGTTGGAGCTCTCGGGAACTTGCAGTTCTGTATGATGTATGGTAATTGTTGTCTTTACATCTTCTTCCCTTTTGAGGAGTTTCAGGGCTACACAGGCATCTCTGCTCAAAGGAGAAAACTACTGGTTGTGGATGACATGCATCAACTCGAAGATTTGTATACCCACAATACTGGGAGTTGGATTCCTCTAGGCCCATAAAGTGGTGTGTCTGTTGTTCAGAGCCAGAGGTCTCAGCCGTGGTTCTTTGTCTGAGAGGTTCGTAACATGGTTCCAATGCCGAACTTAAAGTTTGTGAGATGACCATTAATTAAGGTGTCCGCATTCCTGAACAAAAATCCAATATATTTGCCACAACACAACATGTACGTTTGTGTGTTCTCTTGATGTGCAGTCTCGACCTTGTGAATCCTCTTGGGATATTCTGTGTTTTGTACAGCTCCCTGAAGTTTTGTACAGCTCCCTGAAGTGTCCTATTTGGTTAGATTGAAACCATTTGGGTATCTTTGAAATTACCACCCACTGATCATGTCTATGGGAGCGCATTGCTCCACATGGCTGGAATGGTGCCTCTGCTGGTCAGTTAGGGTGTTGCTTCCCTTGGCCTAGAGTGTCTCTGTTTCTGTGCTGCTTCACGGGCTGGCCAGTGGGGTTTATTTTCCACCACAGTTTACTTTTTCCCTTTAATATGGATCTGTGCTGCAAATGGGTTTAGGTTGTCTGACAATCTGGGTGACCTTCTCAAGGGTTAGATCTTCCATCACCTGAAGCATGTCTGAGAGTGTGTCTTCTGCCACTCCTACAACTATTCTATGCCAGATTAGCTCAGATTTCAGGTCACCATGATCAGAGCTATCAGCCATTGTGTACAGCTCAGTAATGAAAGAGACACCAGGAACTCCTCACTGCATGACATGTTTATTACATTTAGCCCTTTTAAGAATCTTGTTATTTCAAGAATCTTGTTATTTCTGAAATAAGCATTGAATGATTTTAAAACATGATTATTACGAGCCCAGACCGAACAGTTGCTAGAATACCGGACAGAAACCTCAATATTTAATTTAATTTGTAAAACTGTGAGGAATGGATACTTTGCTCCAGGAGTGATTCCACTCACAAATAGGAATATGGGACGAGATTCGTCGTTTCCCGCGCTGATTTCATAATCGGCGATCGGGCGGAGAATCCATTTTTACGACCGGATTGGGGGCGGTGCCTGTTTTACGCAGGTTGCGCATGCTCCGCCCCCTCTGAAACGACATTATCGCGGCGCGCACAGGACATCGTTGAAACGAGCTTGGGACGTGCCTTGAAGGCCCTCCCCCAATGCTCTGCCCCTGATGGGCCAAGTCCACGACCACGCAGTTCACTCATGGTCCCAGCAATGCAGGGACCCGCACGGTGGCTGCGGATTGTGTCCAGCGCCGCCACAGTTGGGCGACAGCCTTGCTGCTGGCCAGGGGGTCATCCCCGAGGGCTGGGGGGGCTGGTGGAGGGTGGCGAGGGGGTGTCCAGGGGGGCACTATCTGGCAGGTTGGGTCCGTGTACGGCCTGCAAGAGACCTGGTACAGTTCTAATTCCTCCCATTACATTGTCCTTATCCCACTCAAATCCCATGACCTGATTATTTAAGTTTAAACACATGGGCTGGATTCTCCGTTTCTGAGGCTAAGTGCCGGCGCGAACAGAGAATCCACGGAAGTTTCATGACAGGATAATCGGAGAGAACCCCTCACCAATTCTGGTTCCAGTGAAGGGCTAGCACCGGCGCCGAGTGAAACTCCCGTGGAGCGTGCCAAAAATGGCTGACAACCTGCACCGGTCACGCCGTGAGCCACGGCACCGGCAGTGCACAAACCCTAACCCACCAACCCCGATCCCACAACCCACCCGCTGGCCACCGCCTGGCCACCCCCACGAGTCCCCATCCCTAGCAGGAGCACCCCCGGCCAGCGGCACGGATGCCAGCCAAGTGTAATGGCACTGGACACTGTCCACAGCTGGCACACCGGGTTCATGACCACTGGACCACATGTGGCTGTCGGGAAACCCGGCCCATCGGGGTGGGGGGGCAGAGCATCGTGGGTGAGCGGGCTAATGACATGCAAATAGTATTGAATAGGCACACGGCGCATATTTGATGACACCAGTTTGGAGGTGGCAGAGCATGGCGGACCAGTGTCAAAACGGTGCCGGCCCTGATTCTGTTGTCAGAATCCATTCTCCACCCGATCGCCGATACCGATTTCGGAAAATCCTGCCCAATGTCTCTAATTACCTACTCATCAGGGAACCCTCTTTATGTTAACAAAGTTCATCAGCCCAACTGTTATGATGCCCTAATTGCACCTGGGTCTCCAAAAAACCTGTTGCCTTTCAATCCAGGATTTTTAAAAACATGACTGCAGCAGTCTCACACATACTCTAACCCAAGCTTTTAACCCTTACTGCACCAAATACATATTATACAATATATCATAAATTTCTCCTATCATAACATTCCCCCCCTTAAAAATGAACCAGCAATATGCAGAGATGGCTTCATTTTCCAATGCAATTCAACTCTAAACATTGCTCGTTCCACACCACTAATCCTCTAGAAGATATGTAACATATTACATTTAAACATGCAATTTTACCATGAGTAGACATCATTTCAGTCCTTATTTTTCACCTACAGACATTGCAGTCTTCTCACATTTCAAAGTCGTGACAAAACATCTGCAATCACATTTTCTCCCTGCAACAGGTATAATTTTTGAGTGGTTGTAGCAATACACTCCACCTAAATACTCTTAAGTTTAATTTTTACTGCTCCACAAACTTTAATGGATTCCGGTCCATATATACAATTGTCTGATGAAGTGTTAACCACATAAATGTCAAAATATTATAACGCCAATGCCAAACTCAATTTATCCTTCTCGATGTTCAAATAATTATTTTGATGAATATTTAGTTTCTGCGAAAAATAACCAGCACCAATGCCCACATCACTTACACCAATTGCCATGTTAAATTTCTTGGCATAATTAACTGTCACCAATACTGGTGCGGTGATTAACACAGTTTTCAGATTGTCAAATGCTTCCTGACATGCTTACATCCACTGAGGTTTCCTGCACTTTTTCAGAAGTTCAGTCAGCGGAGCAACCACACTGCTAAAATTTGACACAAACTTCCAGTAGAAACCACTCCTGCCCAGAAATTTCAAAACTTCTGTCCTTGTTGATGGTATTGGAAGCTCCTCAATAGCTTTTGTTTTAATGTTCTGTGGGGTCATTTGACTATGTCCCATCTATTGGCCTAAGAATGTGACTTGCGCTTTCGCAAATTCACTTTTAGCCAAGTTTATCATCAATCCAGACTCCTGCAATCTATCAAACAACTCCTTCAAATGTTCCAAATGCTTCTTCCATTTTTGACTGAACAGCAACTCGTCAATGTACATTGCACAATTGTTTAGTACAGGGATAACCTTGTTGGTTAATCTTTGCATTCAATGTTATCTCACTTCAATGTTATCATCCTTAAGTATGCTTTCAATCTCCTTTTGTACGTGTGCTAACCTTAGTGGATTGAGCCTGTAAGGATGTTGCTTAATTGAAGTCGCATTTCTTACATCTACATTATGTGTAATTATTTTTGACTTCCTAATTTGTTCCACATGTAGCTTTATGTGACTGTAATTACTCTTTTAGGCCACTTTGATTTTCCTCCGGATGATAATTCAGTAATATATCCCAATTTCTTATCACTTCCTCAATATCCAATCTAATTTGTGGAATGCCAAATTCAGAATCATCTGGATTTATCTCTTCTCTCTGAGTTACCAAACCTCTTTCTTCTATCCTTCTCTGTCAAATTAGCCTTTGAGTATATTTAACATGACACACTCTGTGAGATTTCCTTTTGTTTTTAATCAAATAATTCACCTCACTCAATTTCCTTTCAATTTGATAAGGCCCACTAAATCTTGCTTTTAATGGTTAACGTGCCATTGGTAATAAGACAAATACTTTCTCCCCATTAACAACATGACAAATTTGGATTTTCTGTCCGAACAAAGATGAAGACAGCACAAAGAAACCGTCTGAATCCTGTGCCTTAGAGTGAGGTCATGAGGACCATGCGAGCTCACCTGTCGCATTAAAGATAAGTGAAAATGTTGTGTTGCGAAGGTCGACCGGTGTGGGTTTCAAAGATCGACCGGTTGGTGAAAGTGGGTCCCAGGAAAAAAGCTTTAAAAACACTGAAATAGCGTATTCAGCAGGCCTGCTAAAAATAAGTCATTCCCCTTCCTTCAGATTGTGGGTCGATGAACCTGGAGCTTACACAGCCAACTTTGTGGATCGACCTTAACACGTTTGTGTGGAGGTAATGGTTAAGGCTCACAAGTGCTCATGGAATCATAGAATTTACAGTACAGAAGAAGGTCATTCGGCCCATCGAGTCTGCACCGACCCTTGGAAAAAGCACCCTACTTAAGCCCACACCTCCACCCTACCTCCATAACCCAGTAACCCCACCTAACATTTTTGGACATTAAGGGCAATTTTGCATGGCCAATCAACCTAACCTGCACATCTTTGGACTGTGGGAGGAAACCGGAGCACCCAGAGAAAACCCACACAGACATGGAGAGAACGTGCAGACTCCGCATGGACAGTGACTCAAGACTGGAATTGAACCCAGGTCCCTGGTGTTGACTTCTTTATTTCTATGTGAACCACAAGCTGTTTCTTATATTGACTGAATGACCACACAACCAGTATATTAGTTCAAAGGACAGTTTATTAACAAACACAAGACTTTTTTCTATAGGTAATGATTCACGCGCTAAGCACTAAACTAGACCTAATAACTAAGATGACCTTCACTTAACTTCAGGGTGACCGGCTCTGTGCGGGAGATAAGGCCTTTATCTGTGTCCATGTGGGTCGGTTGGAAATCGTCAGGTTTGTCTTGGCTGGGTTCGTCCTTCAGGCAGAGATCGTGGGTCCTTGAACTTGGCTGGTTGATATTCTGCAATTGGTTGAAAAAAGGCTGGTCCAAAAGAGGCAGGGCATCTTATCCTTCTTCTCTTTCGTGCCCTGTTGGCCGGTCCTAAATCCAGATGCAATGGATTGATCGGGTTTCGATCACCCTCATTGATCCCGGCCAATCACGGGTCGGATACCTCGGTGGCTGGGCGGGTCCTAGCTATCATTGGCCCAAGCACATGGGCCTTTCTAAATAAGGGGAAGTGGCGTCGGTTAGTCTGCTACTGTTGCCGTTCCTTGATTTGAGTTCTATTGTCCTGGGGGAAAAGGTGATTGACCTTTAATGGGTGTAAATTTCTGTCAGGTCTGGCTTTTTTGCCCAATACACAGAGTCTGTGTACTTGCATGTGTCCAAGTTGACCACAATTCCCATGGTCCTTTGCAGGTGGCCAGTTTAGATGGCTACAATGGCACTGTGAAGCAACAATGCTAACCTCTGTGCTGCTGTGCCACCCTTTATCCTAATGAATCTCCTTTGCACTGCCTCCAATGTTACAATGTCCTTTTTTAGATAAGGGGCCCAAAAGTGTACGCAGTATTCCAGGTGAGGGCTCACCAACACCCCTTGCAATTGCAACAAAACCTCCCTATTTTTAAACTTCAACCCCTTTGCGATAAAGGCCAAAATACCATTTGCCTTCTTAGCTACTTGTTGGACTTGCCTGCTAGCTTTTTGTGATTCATGGACTAGAATAGGGTTTTTCAAAGTGTGGGCCATGACCCATGGGCAGGTGTCAGGAGAGTCATGGAGCGGTCGGTCGCATCGTTCTTGCGGTGGTCCCGATTGCGGGAGAAGCACCCGACGGCCACTACCGGCTTTTACATTGAGAATGGCGGCCGAAAGGCGGCATGTGGCACAATGGTTGACACTGTTGCCTATGGCGCTGAGGACCCGGGTTCAAATCCCGGCCCTGGGCCACTGTCTGTGTGGAGTTTCAACATTCTCCTCGCATCTGCGTGGGTTTCGCCCCCACAACCCAAAGATGAGCAGGTTAGGTGGATTGGCCACGCTAAATTGCCCTTTAATTGGGAGAAAAAATAACTAGGGACTCTAAATTTATTTTTAAAAAGAGAATGGCAGCCGCTGCGACGTTCCAAATGGAAATAAATGAGGCTGTCTGAAGTCCTCTGGCAGCAACTGTTCTTCTCACAGTTTACTGTAAACTTCCAAAGATCAGTACCCTGCCCCCTGTTTAGGTGAAATCAGTACGATACTTAAAAGTGTTGTTCCTCCAACTTCTGAACTGTACTCCTGCAATTTACCCTGGAAAAGTAGCTGATTTACCTTGGAAAAGTTGCTTTAGCTGCTGTTGCTAAACCACGTTTCCTAAAACTACAAAGGTCACACCTGTGACAATTATTGCCAAAAGCCCGCCCATATTTGGTTATACCATCTTACATACTGCAAAAATCTCACATCCTGGGTTCATGTACAGGCCAGGAACATATGAAGGTGTTTCGATGTGGAAGAGTCTGGCTTATCACATCTTCAAACTTTGCGTTAATGAAACATTTCTTTGGGCTTAGCATTCCAAGGAATGTGGGGACTCATCAGGGCACAATGGTTTCATAATTTGTTAGCCAGTAAGTATTGTTCGCATTTCTATAGCAGTTTGTGGCAATCCAGCTTGAGACAAACCATTGAAATCATGGATGGACATATTAGTTGTGAGGGTTAATTGCCTGTGTTATCTGTTGACCAGCACTGAAGAAGTCACTCTTTGTGCCTGCTTTTTAAAGTTTTTTTAGGTCCAGTTGCAAGGTTCCATGGTTACTTATGGGCAAGATTTGGGCAATTTGTCCATCACAAACAGCCTTCTTGCAGGACCTTCTTTTGGACTTCTAAATGTTGGCTTCTTTCAAATTGAATGGGTTCCCACTGAAGGACTGGCTACAAGATATGCAGCAAGTCTGCAATTTACTCTTACTTATATAGGAACTTCATGGTCAGAATATAAATGCCTATTTAAAGAGACCATCAAAGTTAGACGCTGGTAACCCTGATCCCATCTCTCTCTCTCCAGAAGGTTCACCTCTTCCCCTTATATTACAACATGTTGCTACTCACTATTTACATTGGCATCACTCAGCTTTATCTTGCCATCTCTGCCATCAATCCTTAGGCTGTTGCTACGTTCTCTAACTGTAGCCAGTCATAAAGACCAGAACTAACCAGAATTTCTTCCAGCATGCTATTGGCAGAATGAAAATTACCTTTTTTAATTTCCCAAAAGTAGTTTTGTGTTTCTGGTCTTGGCTGCCACCTCAGGCGAAACCCAAAGCTGTGAAAACTTGGCAAGCTGCTCAATTCCATGCTGAGCTTCCTTCCCATAGTCATTCTAATTCCAAGATTGTTTTCTCCTGCCTCTGCTTCATTCTACCTGCCCGAACCATTGCCAAGGTCTCAATATGTCCCTCATTACTTTGAGGCATTGCTTCTCTAATCCTCTATAAACTGACATCCCACTTCCACCCACCACAAGTGCCAACTCATTCAAAATACTACCAAGTTCCATTATCCTTGCCAAGCTCTACTGATTCCCTGTGCCCCTATGTTTTTATATCTAGACTTCCGGTTGTGGCCATGCTTAGCTAGGTCGCACGTTCGGCAGCTCCCGTCAAGAATGGACTTTTGGGCCCTTTTGAGGAGCCCCAGGGGCACTTGTACAACGGTTCCCAGTGTGGGAAGGTGATAGTAAGGTTCCCCCAGCACTGCTTGGAGTGAACCAGGAGTGGAGCGATCAAAAAAGTGATTTTGGAGCAGCGAAGAAAGGCGGGGAGGAAAAGTAAGATGGCGGCGGGTGTAAATCAAGCAGCGTGGGCGCAGTGGTCGCGGGAGCAGCAGGAGTTCCTCAAAAACTGCTTTGCGGAGCTGAGAGCAGAAATGCTGGCGCCAATGAAGGCGTCGATAGAAAAGCTGGTGGAGACCCAGAAGGCCCAAGGGGCGGCGATTCAAGAGGTGCGGCAGAAGGCCTCAGAGAATGAGGACGGGATTTTGGGCCTGGTGGTGAAAGTGGAGGCGCACGAGGCGCTACACAAGAAGTGGCAGGAGAAGTTTGAGGACCTGGAAAACAGGTCGAGGAGGAAGAATCTTCGGATTCTGGGTCTCCCTGAAGGAATGGAGGGGTCTGACGCTGGGATATATGTAGTTACAATGCTCAACACGCTGATGAGCGCGGGAGCTTTCCCGGGGCCCCTGGAGCTGGATGGGGCTCATCGAGTCCTGGCAAGGAGGCCCAAAGCTAACGAGCCGCCAAGGGCTGTAGTGGTGAGTTTCCACCACTTTGTGGACAGAGAGTGCGTCCTGAGATGGGTGAAGAAAGAACGGAGCAGCAGGTGGGAGAATATGGAGATCCATACCTACCTGGACTGGAGTGCGGAGGCGGCCAAGAAGAGGGCTGGTTTTAATCGGGCCAAGGCGGTTCTCCATCGGAAGGGGGTGAAGTTTGGAATGCTGCAGCCAGCGCGATTGTGGGTTATGTTTCAGGACCGTCACCACTATTTTGAGACGCCAGATAAGGAGTGGACCTTTATTCAGACTGAAAAGTTGGACTCAAACTGAGGGTTTGTTGTGGGGGGGTGTTTACTGTATTTTGGGGGTGTTCTTCTTCTGGTTTTGGGTTGGGAAGAGGGGACATGGGAAGGGGTGAGTGGATATGATGTGGGGGCTGTGTGAGAGTATGGGCGCCAGTACTCCCCGCTGATGAAGGGGAGGTTGGAGGCCCAGGGTCGGGGAGCTGGGGAGAGGTCGCAGAAAAAGGAGCTGCGCCATAGGTGCGGGGGGGGGCGGGGGGGGGGGGGGGGGGGGGGGCTGGCTTGGATGGAAAGCTCGGGCTTTTTCCCGCACTAAGGAAGGGAGGGGTGGGGCGTGTGGGGAAGGGCGGTGCTGGAGGAGAGCACATAACATATTGATCAGCAGGGGGAGGCGGGGGGATTCCCACACTGGGGTGTTGTTGGAATGGCGGGAGTGGCCGGGGTCAGCAGGAGTCAGCTGACCTACGGGAGCATAATGGGGGGAGCAAAATGGCTGGACAGTGGCCTGGCTGGGGACTGGATTGCTGCTGTATTGGCCAAAGGGGAGCTGGAGGTAGAAGAGGGAGTCGGGCCGGGGGTCCGCCGCCTGGGGGACTGGAGGGTGCGGGAGGCGCGGGCATGTGGCTGGCTTAAAAAAGGGGATGGCTAGTTGGCAGGGGAGGGGGGCGAGTAGCCCCCTGATCCGGCTGATAACATGGAATGTGAGGGGCCTGAATGGGCCGGTGAAGAGGGCCCGGGTGTTCGCGCACTTAAAGGGACTGAAGGCAGATGTGGTCATGCTTCAGGAGACACACTTGAAGGTGGCAGATCAGGTCAGGCGGAGAAAGGGATGGGTAGGGCAGGTCTTTCACTCGGGGCTGGATGTGAAGAATAGAGGTGCTGCGATACTGGTGGGGAAGCGGGTGTCGTTTGAGGCGATGAATATTGTGGCAGATAATGGAGGTCGATACGTGATGGTGAGTGGTAGGTTGCAGGGGACGCGTGTGGTACTGGTGAACGTTTATGCCCTGAATTGGGATGATGCCGGATTTATGAAACGTATGTTGAGTCGGATCCCGGATCTGGAGGCAGGGAGCTTGATAATGGGGAGGGACTTCAACAAGGTGCTGGACCCAGCCCTGGACCGGTCCAGGACGGGTAAGAGGCCGGCTGCGGCCAAGGTGCTCAGGGGGTTTATGGACCAGATGGGCGGAGTGGATCCGTGGAGGTTTGCCAGGCCGGTGGCCAGAGAATTTTCTTTTTTCTCCCACGTCCATAAAGCCTATTCCCGGATAGATTTCTGTATCATGAGTATGGCACTAATCCTGAAAGTGGAGGGAACGTAATATTCGGCTATAGCCATCTCGGACCACGCCCCGCATTGGGTGGAGCTGGAGTTGAGGGAGGAGAGGGACCAGCGCCTGTTATGGCGCCTCAATGTGGGACTGTTGGCAGATGAGGCGGTGTGCAGGCGGATCCGGGGGTGTATTCAAAGATACATGGAGGCCAACGATAATGGGGAGGTGCAGGTGGAGGTAGTCTGGGAGGCTTTGAAGGCGGTGGTTAGGAGAGAGCTAATTTCCATTAGGGCCCATAGGGAGAAGAGGGAGAGGAGGGAGAGGGAGAGATTGGTGGGGGAGATATTAGGGTGGACAGGAGCTATGCAGAGGCCCCCGAGGAGGGGCTGCTTAGGGCGCGACGAAACCTCCAAATGGAATTTGATCTATTGACCACGGGAAAAGCAGAGGCGCAGTGGAGGAAAATGCAGGGGGCAGTAGATGAGTATGCGGAGAAGGCGACCCGGATGCTGGCACATCAGCTTCGTAAGAGGGAGGCAGCGAGGGAGATTGGTGGAATTAGAGATAGAGGGGGGATTACGGTGCAGAGTGCGGTGAGAATAAACGAGGTATTTAGGGACTTCTATGGGGATCTGTATAGGTCTGAGCCCCCGGAGGGGGGGGGGGGGGGGGGGGGAGGGGATGCGGCGATTCTTGGATCAACTGAGGTTCCCGAGGGTGGAGGAGGAGCAGGTGGCTGGTTTGGGGGCGCCGATTGGGCTGGAGGAGCTGGTTAAGGGATTGGGGTGCATGCAGGCGGGGAAGGCTCCAGGACCAGGGGTGGGGGCCTCAGTCTGGACCCCGATATGAGAGAACCACAGATTCATTCCGGGTAGGATGGATGGGGGGTTTCTGAGCTGGCATTGGGCAGGGATTAAAAGAATGGGGGACCTATTCATCGATGGGACTTTTGCGAGCCTAGGGGCGCTAGAAGAGAAATTTGGGTTACCTCCCGGGAATGCTTTTAGGTACATGCAAGTGAGGGCGTTTGTGAGATGGCAGGTGAGGAAATTTTCGCTGCTCCCAGCACTAAGGATTCAGGACAGGGTGATTTTGGGTTGGAGAAGGCAAGGTCTCGGCAATCTATCAGGAACTGCAGGAAGTGGAGGAGGCCTCGGTGGAGGAGTTAAAGGGCAATTGGGAGGAGGAGCTCGGGGAGGAGCTGGATGAGGATCTGGGCTGATGCCCTAAGTAGGGTTAATTCCTCCTCCTCTTGCGTCAGGCTCAGCCTAATACAGTTCAAAGTTGTTCATAGGGTGCATATGACGGGGGCGAGGATGAGTAGGTTTTTGGGGTAGAGGACAGGTGCGTGAGGTGCTTGGGGAGCCCAGCAATCACGCCCATATGTTCTGGACGTGCCCAGAGCTGGAGGGGTTCTGGAGGGGCTTTGCGAGGTCTATGTCCAAAGTGGTGAACACCCGGGTCAAGCCGTGCTGGGGGATAGCATTATTCGGGGTGTCAGACGAGCCGGGAGTGCAGGAGCCGAAAGAGGCCGGTGTGCTGGCCTTTGCGTCCCTGGTAGCCCGGCGGAGGATCCTACTAATGTGGAAGGATGCAAAGCCCCCCAGTGTGGAAGCTTGGATTAACGATATGGCAGGGTTCATCAAGCTGGAAAGGATAAAGTTTGCTTTGCGAGGGTCTGTGCAGGGGTTCTCCAGGCGGTGGCAACCGTTCCTAGACTTTCTCGCGGAACGTTAGGTGCAGGTCAACAGCAGCACAACCTAGGGGGTGGGGGTGGGGAGAGGGGGGAGGGACGGGGGGGGGGAGGGGGGGAATGGGGGGGCAGTCGGTTTTTCTTTTTTGTTTAGATTAGAGTGGGGCGTTTTCTTTACTGCCGTGTTTATTTGTTAAATGGGGGTTATTGTATTTTGTTGGAAATCCCATGTATAATTTTTGCTTGTTTTGTGCTTTATTCCTTTTTCTGTTTGGAGTGTTTTGTTGAAAATCGTTGAAAATTTGAATAAATATATTTAATTTAAAAAAAAGAATTTTAAAAAATGTTTTTATATCTAGATCCTGATCTTTCATCATAGTTTCACATCCACCCAGAGCCCCATTGTCTCCACGATCTATATCCACCGCATTCAACCTTCGTTGCTTTTGTAGTTTCCACCTTTGGCACGGAAACACTATCACTTCCAAATTCCCGAAGACTGAGTTGAACATTCGTCATTCAGACGAAATCCTGGAATTTCCCAATTACCATCATTGTGAAGGAATGGCATCATTCAGAAGCTCTTCAGCAGTTCAAGGAGCAGCTCACCAACACCTTCTCAGGACAACGAGAGGTGGGTAATCAATGTGGCCTTGCCAATGTCGCCCACTTCCTGATAACTGAAAGAAGAACTCAAATCCTCTGTTGAAAAATGGACTCATTCCCAGTCTAGCCCAATGATTAGTGAAGTAAGGCTAATGTATAACATGTTGAATGAAATTGGTTTATGCTAAACCTTGAATAAATTAACATGGAAATGCAATCAGATGTTGTTTGTAATCAATTCACTGCAGTTTCCAGCAAGCAGTATGGTTAAGAGCACCGTTTTTCACCCGACAAGATTTCCTAGTTGATGGCAGCAATAAAATTACTGAAATGGTGGAAAGAAACCCAGTCGTCCAGAAAATTAAATTAGAACATTTGTGATTCTTTTGCAGAGAAATGAGACCTATTGTGCGCGGTTACCTATGGTAATAGTGTTTCAAGTCTTCAGGTATTATATAAAGAACATTTCTAGTCTCAAATGGATAAATAGAAAACATTTCAATTTCTAATCAAACACAAGAATTTTTTAAATCTGCAAGTGGGATGTTTTAGCATTTAAATGACAGAATTAATTAAACTTGGAATTCAAATGGAAAAATCAGTTCTGCAACATGACGACGAAGGTTATCATGTGCCAACCAGCCGGCTGGCCTATCTTTAATTTTTTTTTACCTTTCAAGCAAACGGTTGCCTCAATAACATTTATTCTCAGTGCAGTACGGAATGTCTGTTGCTCTAGTAACACAGTTTAAATATGTCAATCTCCTTCTCGAACATGCAAGTTTCAGATCAAAATCTCAACTTGCAAAGTAACAACACCCTTCCTAAAATTTACACAGCATTTCAAAGGGTACTATGAAAACATGAGTATCATGAAAACACCAAATTGATTATTGTATTCCACAAAGCACCATTTGCTTTCCTTTCAATCTTTTGCAATATCTTCCCGGAAGGTACTTGTTTTGAGGTTTGATCAGTTGCCAGTTGCTACCTGCTTCTATCGGCAAATGACCATTCTTTATTTTTTAACCGAAATGACAACAATGTACTTTTTGTGCGCAGCTCATTTGCTGCTGCCACACCAAGATAGAAGCATCACTGCTTGGGAAGGTGGCTCTACGAAGCAAGTAATTACCCGAGGTGTGCACACTCATTTATCCACATGCACAAGTTGAAGTGGAAGACAGTCAATTAGCTATCACTGTCCATGTGTCCTTCAAACCTCAAATTTCACTGCCTGCCTGAGGGCAAAATGGCAGACAAGTTAGAACTGGGGGCCGGGATTCTTCATTCCCCTCCACTGCGAGTGGGAATCCTGATTGGGCAAAGAATAGAGCGTCGCCCGAAAAACAGGATCGACTGCGGGCGCTAGGCCCAGTGTTATTCTCCAATGCCCCACCATCAGAGGTAGCGAGATACCTTCCCAGCGCCGGCAGGAAATTGCAAATTAATGATTAGCATCTGATGCATGTGATTGATTAACGGGCTGGAAGTTTGTATCTCCACCCCACCATGACTCCCCAAAGCTGGAAATCCCCCAGGAGGACTTTGGGAGCGCGTTTGGCCAAGCACATCCCTGGCAGGGTGGAGCCCAAGGGGGGGCCCTCTGATGCTGCCGGGCTGCAGAGGGAGGGTGTCCCAAAGGTCCTGGGGGTTCTGTGGACTTGGGCGTGGGTATGGTTGTGACCCCCCAACCCCCCAGGATGGGTGTTCCTTGTCTGGTCTTCCCCTTCCAGCCCCAAGCAACCTGAACATCACACTTGGCCTTTATAGCTAAAGGGATAGAGTATAAAAGTCGGGAAATGCTGCAGCAAATGTACAAGATATTGGAGAGACTGCACCTGTACTGTGTATAGTATTGGCCCCCTTGTTTGAGGAAGGATGTAGTTGCATTAGAGGCACAATGGAGGAGGTTTACTAGATTGGTTCCAGAGATGAGGGGTCTGTCTTATGAAGAGAGGGTGAGCAGTTTAGTCCTGTAGCCTCTCGAGTTTAGAAGAATGATCATAGGCAGCCTTCTGCTGAAGAGCAACCTCCCAGTCTTACATTTTAAATTCTGAAGTGGCCTCCTCAGCCTGAACTGACAGCTGAAGAACAGTCCAGACAATCCTGTGAAGAATCAATGCAAAAACACTTTCACTTTTCTAACATCTGCTCCCTCAGACAAATGTCTTCAAAACAGCTACTGTTACAAGTGCCAAAGGCTTCCTGGCAAGCCCACAACACTTACGAATACTGAAAATCCCCTGACACCCTTTGAAATGCAAAACATCATTTCATACAGCAATAAATTTCTCTAGTCTGTGATTCATAGTTTAATGGTCCAGAAACAGCTGCTTTGGGGGATTGGTTATTTTTCTTTCCCTTCACACTTGAATGCATCTCAAGTACTCTGATTTGATGCTAACCACAATGTTTATAACCACACTGGCTATTATTGACAGCTCCTTATCACATCAAATCAGCTAAGTGCTTTCACTTCCTCTTTTCTCCAACAGCATAAAGCACATAGCTGCCTTAATGTGGTGAGGAGCTGTCAATCCGAGCAAGAGTATTCACGAACACCGCAGCATCAAAGCTGATGGGAATGGCTGATGAGGCGGGGTGGGGAGGAGCCGTTCTCAGGCCACCCTCATACATGTTTGGTGGAGTGGTGACCCATTATTCCTGTTGGGGGTTCCCTCCTTCTCAACATTGTGGTGAGGATTTTGTTTTGGGGAGAGGAGGGCCTGCCACCGGTCTTTGGGATAGGGCCGCCCACTGAATTTGGTGGCATGATAATTATGAGTGAGTCCAATGAGCTCTCCCCCATGCATAATCCTGCATGGCAAAGGACTGTGACTCTTATGTGGGCACCACTCCTAGTGCCAGCGGAGACCAGTCCTGATTCTCCGCTGGTGGGTGCACTCCAGATCAGAGAATCCCAGCTGGGAGATCTCTTTTAAATCAGTGGTAGCGTGCCCCTTTAAGGGGCAGAGTCCCTGGAGGATCATGTCACCCAATTAGCCAATGCGCCCGGAACGCATCTGGGGGCAGATTGGTTCCCAGTCAGTTCGAAGTTTGTCGTCTTGCAACATAGTAGCTTTTTTCTCACTCTCTGTACATAGTTTCTTATTTTAATAAATCTTTCATTTTTTAAAACATCCGGTCGTTGCCCGTCTGTCAGGATATTACATTTGCGATAAGGATCAGCCGGAGTGCCTTCCTGCTGTTATGGAAATCAGGAGAGCAGACCTCGTGTGAAACTTCTCCATCAAAATATATTTGTTTCACAGTCCATGAATGACAATGCTAGGGCTGCACGATGGCACAGTGGTTAGCACTACTGCCTCACGCGCCGAGTTCCCAGGTTCAATCCCGGCTCTGGGTCACTGTCCGTGTGCAGTTTGCACATTCTGTCTGTGTTTGCGTGGTGTCGCTTCTACAACCTAAAGATGTGCAGGGTAGGTGGATCGGCCACGTTAAATTGCCTGTTGATTGGAAAAATTGAATTGGGTACTGTAAATTTTTTTAAAATGAGTGGCAATGCTCATTCTTCGTAAACTAGAACTATTTGATCCCCATTTCTTTTAAATGAAGCGTCTCCATTACTTTTCCAAGGCAAATGAAATCAAGGGTGGGGGAGCGGAGAAAAAGCAGCAGGCAATTCTACTAACAGCCTGCGGGTCTCCCAGTTACAAACTAATTAGGAATTTGATGTCTCCAGATGCCCCACCTCCAAAACATTTGAGGAGTTGGTGGAGTTAGTCAATAATAATGCAGCATTACAAGTTCAACTCAACAACAAGAACCCCAGGAGAGATTATCATGGCATTTGTTTTTTTAAAATAAATTTAGAGTACCCAATTCATTTTCTGCAATTAAGGGGCAATTTAGCGTGGCCAATCCACCGAGCCTGCACATTTTTGGGTTATGGGGTCGAAACCCATGCAAACACGGGGAGAATGTGCAAACTCCACACGGACAGTGACCCAGAGCCAGGATCGAACCTGGGACCTCGGCGCCGTGAGGCAGCAGGGCTAACCCACTATGCCACCGTGCTGCCCGATCATGGCGTTCATGGCACGCTGACTGCTGAACAATGCAAGTTTGGGTCTGCACTGAACAGCATGTTGAGGGGTGGGCTGGTCTGTGATGTTAACGACCTGGCCATACAAGGAAAATTGTTAGCTGAGGCACATATTACCTGAAAAGAAGCATTAGAGCGCACCCAGGTCATGGAAAGTGCCGAGAACGGTATAATGGATTTACAGAGCATGCAAGTAGGGGAGGTTCACCGGTTTGGCGGGAAGCCATTGGTAGTCTTGGCGGCAAGGATGAAGGCACAGAAAGAAATGACCAAAGAGACTGAGAGCAGAAGAGTGTAGAGATTTGGTACCAGGTACTGTGAATAACACAGGGGAGAGCATCCCTGGAAAGATGCAGATTCTTGGGAGCTACATGTTATGCTTGCAGTGGGCGGGGGGCGGCGGCGGGGGGGGGGGGGGGGGGGGGGGGGGGGTGTAAGCACATTTGAAGGAAATGCAAGGCTAGGCACAACCCACAGAGGGGCCATCAAAAAAAAACTCTGGCTCCAATATACAGTGTTGAGAATAACCCTGAAAACAGATCTGAAGTATACAGTTTAAACAGCATAAAGGTGGGCAAAATGGCCCCGATTACGATTATACTAATGGTAAATAGTCAGCTGCTTCAAATGAAAGTGAGCACGAGATTAATGAAATTGATACAGACAGCTACTAGAGGGAGCTAATCCGAGCCTCATCAAACCTGTACAGTTTCGGAGTGGGCAGCTCCAATCATCCCAGTGGTGGAGCAAGGTGGAACCAGCAGAATTTGGGGCAGCACGGTAGCATGGTGGTTAGCATCAATGCTTCACAGCTCCAGAGTCCCAGGTTCGGTTCCCGGCTGGGTCACTGTCTGTGCGGAGTCTGCACATCCTCCCCGTGTGTGCGTGGGTTTCCTCCGGGTGCTCCAGTTTCCTCCCACAGTCCAAAGATGTGCGGGTTAGGTGGATTGGCCATGCTAAATTGCCCGTAGTGTCCTTAAAAGTAAGGTTGGGGGGGGGGGGGTTGTTGGGTTACGGGTATAGTGTGGATACGTGGGGTTGAGTAGGGTGATCATTGCTCGGCACAACATCGAGGGCCGAAGGGCCTGTTCTGTGCTGTACTGTTCTATGTTCTATGTTCTAATATGTGGGGACTAGAAACTAACTGTGAATCTGACAGCTAAATTGAGCCAGTACCCAGTACCCAGTACCACAAATTGAAGATTTAGCAGGAGGTTTATATCGTACCAAATGTGATATGAGTCATATGTACCAACAATTAGAACTAGATAAAACTTCCAAGGAATTTGTTACTATAAATGCCAACAAAAGCTTGTATCAATAAACTTGATTACTCTTTAGAGTCTCATCTGTCTGTGTGAGATTCATGCGCATGATCAAAAACCTACTGCAGGACCTGCCCAAGGTGTTTGTCCATCTACATGCTGTACTAATTACAGGAGCGTCTGAAGAGGACCACTTTGCAAACCTTAAAGAAGTCTAAAAGAGATTTAAGAAGGCCGGAGTAAGGCTGAAACAAGAAAAATGTACATTCCAAGCTCAGGAAGTGACATTCATTAGAATTCCGGGCAGACGACAGAGGATTTCACGCTATGGAGGAGAAGATCAAAGCGATAAAAGATGCACCAGCCCCCAAAAATACATTTCAATTTAAATCCTTTTTCGAAATGGCAAACTATTAGGGTAGATTTATCCCCAATCTTTCCACATTGTTGGCAACCTTATGTGTTGTTCTCTACCTTGCTCTATCCAGATGGTTTTAATGTGCTGTATTGAGCAGAAAACAATGAGTCTTGTAAACCAACAAAACTATTGATTTAACACAACTAACTGGATTCGACACTTATCCCTGATAAACTAAACAGTGATTTATCACTCATAAACTACACCCACTATATTCGTCTAACATCTAACTCTCTAACTTAATAAACTTCTCTCTTACTCACCCACTATTTTCAGTCCTTCTATGCTGCTTCTGCTCCTACCACCAACTCCAAACTTCTGACCCACAAGGCTCAGCGTCACCCCTTATATACTTCTAGGATTAGCTCCCTCTAGTAGCTGTCTGTATCAATTTCATTAACCTTTACATTACCTTCATGTATGATAATAACACAACCTATACCCCATACTCAAAAAGCACCAGAGACGGTATTCGAGGGAGCATTAGAAAGAAGCCTTTGAACAGGTTAAATTAGATTTACAATCATCAAGTCTCTTGGTCCATCATGACCCATCAAAAAAGATAATCTTTACCTGTGATGCATCCCCTTATGGAATAGGGACAGTTTTGTCCCACAAGACAGAAGATGGTACCGAAAGGCTTATCGCCTAAGTCTCGAGACTTTGAGCAGTTTTGAACAAACTTATTCCTGAATTGGAAAGGAGGGACTGGCCAAGATATCCAGGATCGAAAAATTCCTCCGATACACTTATGGAGGGCAATTCATATTCGTTACCGACCACAAACTCCAGTTGGGGTTATTTAGGGGGGATCAGGCCATTACCACCATAGCTTCAGCTGGGGTCCAACACTGGGCTCTATTGTTATCAGCCTGCTAGTATATATTTCAACATAGGTGGGCACCCACATTTTTAATGCAGACATTTTGAGCATCTTTCCCTGCCTCAGATTATACTGCCTCCACAGGTACCAAAGGAGATCGTTCCTGCTTTGCACTTCCTCGATAGGTGGCCAGTGTCAGCGAGGCAGGCCAAGCCTTGGACTCAAAAGGACCCCTTGTTATCTTGAGTTAAGCATAGGGTCCTTCACAACTGGTATTACGTTAACAGGCCAGAATTGCTACGGCCCTTTCAAGTAAGAAAAGAAGACATAAGTTGTGGAGACGGCGTATTATTGTGGGGAGCTAGGATGGTTGTTCCCACTGCCACTAGGAACTATTGTTACCCGAGCTAAACTGCACTCATTCAGGGATGGCAAAAATGAAGATGCTTGCACGCAGTTATGTGTAATCACCTGGGATGGACATCGACATTGGTAATCTGGTCAAACAGTGTGACCAGTGTCAAATGCAGCAACATTTGCCATCTACAGCCCTCATGCATCCTTGGGAGAGGCCAAGTTGCCCCTGGGTAAGACAACACATTAGCTTTGCTGGCCTATTTCTGGGCTCCATGTTCTCGTTTATCGTTAATGTTCTCTCCAAGTAGTTGAGAATACATGAAACAAAGTCCACAACCTCTGGCGGAATTCTCCGACTCCCCGCAGGGTCGGGGAATTGCCCGCGGCCGGCGTAAATCCCGCCCCGGCCGTGGCTGGAATTCTCCGCCATCTGGGAATCGGCGGGAGCGGGAATCACGGCCCGCTGATCGGCATGCCCCCCCGCGGCGATTCTCCAGCCCGCGATGGGCCTACTTCCCGCCGTTGACAGGCCAATCCCGCCGACGTGGTTTAAACCACCTCTGTGCCGGCGGGATTGGCGCTGCGAGTGGGCCCCCGGGGTCCTGGGGGGGGGGGCGCGGGGCGATCGGACCCCGGGGGGTGCCCCCACGGTGGCCTGGCCCGCGATCAGGGCCCACCGATCGGCGGGCGGGCCAGTACCGTGGGGGCACTCTTTTTCTTCCGCCGCCGCCACAGTCTCCACCATGGCGGAGGCGAAAGAGATCCCCTCCACCGCGCATGCTCCGGTGGTGACTTCAGCAGCCGCTGACGCTCTGGCGCATGTGCGGACTGGCAAAGGCCTTTCGGCCAGCCCCGACACCGGCCGGCGTAGTGCCAAAGGCCGTTGCCGCCAGTTTTGGCACCATCGGCGGAGGGGGAGCCACTCCGGCGCGGGCCTAGCCCCTAAGGGTGCGGAGAATTCCGCACCTTTAGGGAGGCCCGACGCCGGAGTGGTTGGCGCCATTCCGCCACGCTGGGACACCCTGCCCCGCCGGGTCAGGGAGAATTTAGCCCCTCACCAGCAGTGATGGAGAAATTGCAACTGACATTCGCCGCCCATGGGTTCCCTGCGGTTCTGCTCTCAGATAATAGGACTGCTTTTACCAGTGAAGAATTCCAACATTTCATGAGGACCAATGGCATTCAACATATTCAAACTGCTCCTTACCACACTGCTTCAAATGGACTGGCTGACAAAGCCATCCAAACATTCAAGGCCGCCATGATAAAGAGTCGTCAACCAGTTTGCAACTCAGACTGGTCTGGTTCCTACTGATCTATCGTACTACTCCTCACACCACCACAGGTGCCACACCCACCGAGCTGCTAATGGGCAGATGCAATAGAATGCAATTGGACCTTATATTTCCAAATTCTGTGGGGAAGGTGGAGGCTAAAGAAAATGAACAGAATAAACATCACGATTCAAAAAAATTGAAAGAACATTTGTGGTGGGTGATTTAGTTTACATGAAGAATTTCAGGGCTGGCCCTGATTGGGTCCCTGGAATGGTCGTGGCCTAAACAGGACTGTTATCACATGAGGTAGAGGTATAAGGGAGAAGGTTAAAAGAACACTTGGACCACTTGACGTGAAGAGAAATGCACACCGAACTACTAGACAATCTGGCCCGAGTAGACTTGTCAGTGGGATGGATGCAGATGAACGTATGCTGCAGCAAGCTGCCCAGAGGATGAATCTAGTATTGTTTCAAGGAGAACTGAGGGAACTACCTGTATGGATACACCTCCACCTATTGAGAGTCAGCCCATTGAGGGACAAACACCAGTTTCTTCTACTGGTAAAGCACCCATCAGTGAACTGCATCTCTCTCAAAGGATTAAGAAGTCCCCTGACTGACTGACCCTATAAAGACTGTTTTGAGAGACACTTGTACTTTTTTGTAAATGGTTCCTTTGTGATTTGAGAATGTTCATCAGGGACTTAAAGGGGGAGGGATATGATAGCGAGCCCCTTTAAGGGGGCGAGTCCCCAGAGGGTCATGTGACCCAATAGCCAATGGGGCCGCGGCACGTGAACCCTGAAAAATACTTCCAACATGCCAATGGCTAAGAGTGGGAGAGACTCCTGGTCAGTCATGCTTGATGTGGAATGTGCCCCTCTGGTGACAGGTTCCAGAATGATGGGACAGTGGTTCGCACTGCTGCCTCGCATCCCCAGGGCCTCAGGTTCAATTCCAGCCTCGGGTGACTGTCTGTGTGGCGTTTGCACATTTGCCGATGTCTGCGTGGGTTTCCTCCGGGTGCTTTGGTTTCCTCCCACAGCCCAAAGATGTGCAGGTTAGGTGGACTGGCCATGCTAAATTGCCCCGTAATGGAGTTAGGTGGGGTTGTGGGTGAGTGGGCATAGGTAAAGTGCTCTTTCAGGGTGTCAGTGCAGACAGGATGGGCCAAATGGTTTCCTTCTGCACTGTAGGCATTCTAAGAAAACCTTGCTCATAGGAACAGATGGATGTCTGCTTTGTGCACCAGTAGCTGTGGGGTGAGAAACAACTCATTCATTTGCCCCTGTTTTAGCAAATTACATATTTTAGTCAAATAGGTTGTTCCAAAGGTCCATTTCAGCCACCATTCTAACATATGCATTCCTCTTATTTCAAAATTATTCCTGAAGGAGAACTTCAGGTCCCAATAGTGTCCACATATCCGGCACCTCACACCATCCTCTCACCTCACATCACTGTAGCTCACTCCCTCTGTCTCAGCAAAGGTAAAGCCACCAAAAGTGCATCCTGAAGCACAAGTGCAAAACAGCAGCTGATGGAGTTGGAGAAGGAGCAGTCATCAAGTGGCTGGAGGATCAGCACATTTTCGTCATTAACTGTGGCTCGATGAGCCCGTAAGACCTCTCTTTGAATAATGATAATAAGTAATAAGTTCCTTCCATCGCACTTTACAAACTTGCAACCTCTACCACCTAGAAGGACAAGGGCAGCAGATGCATGCGACCATCACCACTTGCTATTTCCCTTTCAAGCCATAGACGTCCTGATTTGGAAATATATCACCATTCCTTCACAGTCCCTGGAGATCCTTTTCTAACAGCACTCTGGGCAGCCCTACACCACATGTAGCAGTAGTTCAAGAAGGCAGTTCACCATCACCTTCTCAAGGGTAATTGGGGATAGGCAATGAAAATGCTGGCCAATATGCAATACATGAAAGAATAATAGAAATATATGCACACCAATATTTTATGCCATCATTATAAATCCTGCCCAGCACCCTGAGATATTAGATGGCAACCATGCAGTAGTTCAACACTTGGGTATATAATTGTGTAACAGAACTTCAGTTCAATGTGAATTTCATGCTGACTCCAGATCTGTCACAGTGGAGTGCCCAGTGATAGGAGCCCTAGCACAGTCAAAGTATCCCTTTTGAATCCTGAAGACTGGAGCAATAGGAGACTTTGGCTTCATTCTCCCAGATGTTCGGATTCGGCATTGTGAGAGGTAGAATAAAAATATCCATTGCACAGGATTTCATTATCCTCACTGCTGTCCAATGATCACATGCTGAATAAGTGTCCAATAGCAGCTGCATGCCTGGAATCGCATTGGATAGGTCACTGTTCCTCAAAGCAGTGCATCATCAAATCCCCCAGGCATTCACCTCCAATACAACATGACCTTTCTCATATCTTTCCTTTCATCCACTTAACCTTCTCCTAAGAACATAAAAAGAGATGAAGCCACATTGAAACAAGCTTGTCATGCCAAGTGGAGCAGCAATGACCCTTCGGGCCCCACGAAAGCACTGTGAACTCCTGTACGCCACCTCGCTTTGATGCCAAAAGAGAATTCCTACTGCAAGGACTTGCCCATAGCTGCTACCTGTCAACATTCTGACATAATTTGCTGATTGGCTGCCCAAAAATTAAAGTATACTTCCAGGTTTCTCCTTTTTTTCCCCATGGGCATACACATGAGGGATGGGCAATGAATGCTGATCTAGCCAACAAAGCCCACATAGAAACATAGAAAATAGGAGCAGGAGGAGGCCCTTCGGCACTTCAAGCCCTCTCCACCATTCATTATGATCATGGCTGACCATCCAATTCAATAGGCTAATCCTGCTTTCCCTCTATATCTTCTGATCCCCTTTGCCCTAAGTGCTACATCGAACTGCTTCTTGAAAACATTTTGGCCTCAACTATTTCCTGTGATAATATTCAAACAAATAAAAAGAAGACTCTAAAACTGACACAACTGACCCTGATAAGACTCAAATCTGTGCAGCCATAGCCTTGAAGTATTGTTGTCCATTTTTCAATATGCCCAAATATCATTTAATTTTCTTCTATTGTGAAGGCTGATATGACCTGTCATCTCTGGTTGAGGCACAGAACAAAGGTAAATGGGTATCCAACCATGTCGAAAAAATCCTAACTGAATATTGGACGTTTATTGGAATATGCTGAAATCCTCCAAATTTTAGTCAGTTTTAGTTAGAGCTCTTCCATTTTTCCAGACACTGGTTAAGTAAGGAGGTCATCTTAACCACAAGTAAATGGATTGACTGGAATGTTATAATTTTAAAACTCTCAAACACAATCTCCACCTGCCTACTTCTGATTTTAATCGAGGAGGGAGAGAGGATAGTGTGTTCAGCATTTAAATATTTTAATAAGGCTACATGCTTCAAATTTGATCTGTCTTCCGAGGAAACCCAACAGCTGAATGGAGGCAAGAACTGCTTTGTGGAAAAAGGTAAATGTATTTACAGTACTGCCTTTGGGCAGGAGGAGGAGACTTTCTTTTTCCAGGTCCACCAAACGTCCTTCTTTCCTGCTTAGTAAGAAGTCGTACAACACCAGGTTAAAGTCCAACAGCTTTGTTTCAAACATAAGCTTTCGGTGCTCGTGTTTGAATCAAACCTGTTGGACTTTAACCTGGTGTTGTAAGACTTCTTACTGTGCTCACCCCAGTCCAACGCCAGCATCTCCACATCATCTTTCCCGCTTGTCATTTTACCTCCCCCCTTGCCCCCAAATCTTCCCGTTTCAGACTCCCACTGAGTGACCTGGCTTCAACCACCCCACCCCCTCCCCAGAATGGCCCTGCAATGATGTCAATGACACTGCCGCAGGCTCCCTCCCCACTAATGGGGCTGCAGTCTCACCAGAGGACTTGCTGCCCAACAGTGAAGCAAGTCGGTCAGACATACTTGCTTCCGATCTGCTAACCGCACAGTAATTACTTCAGTGGGACATTCAGAATAACAAGGTCTAATCTTAAAATTGGAGCTAAGCCTTTCAGGATTGAAATGAGGGGCATATAAAGAGAGTAGCAGGAAACTGAAGCTGATTCCACAACATTCTGTGCATTCTGGGTCGGTCAACATTTTTAAGCCTGAAATGAAGAGATTTCTGTTTGGTGAATGTAAAAGGGACATAATGGTAAAGGGGTTTGGGTATAGATCAGCCATGACCTGGTAGAGTGACTGAACAGGCTCAAGTGGATTAATGGTACTCCTGCCTCTCTAGAATGCTATATTCTCCTATGTTAGTATTTAGTGTTCCAATCAATATACCATGAGATAGCAATGGAACCCCAGAAAGCAATAAATGTCCAGGAAGAAATGTCAAGAGGTAAGCCAAGAGCAAAATGTGCAATGTTTCCAATTAAAATGTGAAGTATCAGGAAATAGCATAGGATAGAGCAGAGCAGCTCTGGTGAAGCATTCAATACTGTGAATAGGAATTCCAAAGCAAACACAGCACTTGTGGAGAAAGTTTAAAAACAAGCTAAACAAATAAAATGCAGAGAAATTAAATCCCAGGTGATGCAAGTGCAAGAAGATACTAGTAGGAAAAGGTGCCAGTCAAGAATTAATTGCTGCATTAAGAAGATCAGAGACTTCAAAGGGAGTTTTACCATTTCACAAATCAAGTTGATCGGTTGTAGCCCTAATCATCTTATTTCTGTGACCTCTATGAATCTATGTTAACTTTTTATTTAATTATCCTTATTCATGTACATATATGATTGTTCTTATGAGACACATCATGTGTGTGTTACAGTGGTTAGCACTGCAGCCTCACAACACGAGGGACCCTGGTTCGATTCTGGCATTGGGTGATTGTCTGTGTGGAGTTTGTACAGTCTACCTGTGTCTGCGTGGGTTTCCTCTGGGTGCTCTAGTTTCCTCCCACATTTCAAAAATATGCAGATTAGATGGATTAGGCATGTTCAATTTTCCCTTAAGTGTCCAAAGATGTGTAGGTTATGTTAAGAGGCTACTGGAATAGAGCTGGGGAAAGGGCTTGGGTATAGTGCTCTTTCGCAGGGTCTGTGTAGACTTGATGGGCTGAATGGCCTCCTTCTGCATTGTCGCGATTCAATGATTCTGTGAAAATGATAAAGACGCTGCATATTACTGTAGCTCTTATATAGGATTGATGACTAGTGATTTATTCGTTTCTGAAGTCTCTGAGCAGCTAAATTTTAAATAGATTCACAAACAGCAGCTGCTAAATGCAACCATAATAAATTATAGGCAGATATTAATTCATAGGGCAGTAAATGTAGATATATCTAGCTGGATACTGCTATTATTTAACATTCACATCAGGCAGATCTTTAGGAAACTGATACCTGATTATAAAACTAGATGTTCATCACAATATATGTTCAAATGTAACCCAAATCCTGATTAAAAATGATTTAAGATGTGGCAATTCAAAAATAATGAATCATATTGCATGTAGTTAATTAATATAGATTATTAATGTATCTCCTTGGTTTTACATCTTTCTGTGGAAATATTGAACTGAGGCAAAGAGAAGAGCAAATAACTCTCTCTGCACTTTGCTCAGAATTCTTCCATGAAACAGCACCATCAAAAAAGATTTATTTGGTAATTTATCCATTTTCTGTTTGTGGGACAATGCCTTGCACAGATTAGTTAGCGTGTTTCCCGACATTACAATACTTGCCACACTTAAAAAAGTACCTAATTTACAGTGAATCATATTAAAGCATTTGAGGTGTTTCACAACTGCCAGTTCATTCTTTTTGGTCGGAATGGTCATATATCATGATCGAAGATATTAAGTGACAAAGGGTATGTACCTAAATTTATCGGCATACAGCAAGAATGGTCATTATAGATTCAGCAAGAACTTGTAAATGCAGGTGATAGAAAATTGTGTTGTAGCTGCCATGGTGTCTGATAGATTATGCTGAGGATTATATTGTCCAAACACAGTTCATTCGTGATGCATATTGTTCTTCTCTTTGGAGGAGACAGTAATGGCCAAGGATATAAAGACAGCCTTTACATTCTTTGGGGAAGCCTTGGTGGGTGTACCAGCAAGACAGTTGTTAAATCAAAGGAAGAAAGTTGTGCATTTATATAGTAGTTTTCATGTCCACCGTGCATCTCAAAGCACTTTGCAGCCAATGCAGTACTTCTTGAAGCTTAGCCACTGTTGTAATGTAGGAAATGCAACAGCCAATATACACACAGCAAGCTCCCATAAACAGCACTGTGATAACGACCTGATAGAGGGACAAATATTGACCAGGAGATCATGGGTTAACCCCATGTTCTTCTTCAAAGTAGTACTGTGTGGTTTATTGCATCGCACCCGAGCAGGCACGGGGGTCCTTGTTTCAATCTTCATCCTAAAGCTAACATCTCCGGCACTGCAGCGCTTCCTCTGTTTTGCACTGGAGTGTCAGCCTTGACTTTTATGCTCAAGCCCAAGAGTGGAACTTGAACCTGGAACAAGTTAGGGACCATTCAGATTTCTGAATCCTAGGCTGTGACAAGACTCTGGCAGATTTTCACCTCATTTGAGTCAAGGGCAATTTCTCTGGTGGCAAAGGAAGAAAGATAACCCTACTAATGAAGATTAATACATCTTAAGTTTAAAAAAATCAACTTAAACAATTCAAGTGGAAGCATTGAAATGTTGAGGCCTTTGTTTTTTTAACCATGGTGTGATATTAGATTGTCTATGAGTTAAAGGTGGTCTGTTGCTGATATATTTATATGTGACTGGCTATAAAATTTTTAAGAATCTGACTGAGATTTTCTGATCAGAATTGTCTGTATGCTAATGTGAACCTATTTTAATGGGTATGTGGCCAGAATAAAATAACACTGACCTAGGTTTCCAAGTGTTAATTGTGGTTTGATGTTATAATGACAACATAGACCAGAATTGGGCAGCACGGTAGCACAAGTGGATAGCACTCTGGCTTCACAGCGTCGGGGTCCCAGGTTCGATTCCCCACTGGGTCACTGTCTGTGCGGGGTCTGCACATTCTTCCCGTGTCTGCATGGGTTTCCTCCGGGTGCTCCGGTTTCCTCTCACAATCCAAAGACGTGAAAGTTAGGTGGATTGGCCATGATAAATTGCCCTCAGTGACCAAAAAGGTTGGGAGGGGTTGTTGGGTTACGGGGATGAGGCGGAAATGAGGGCTTAAGTGGGTCAGTGTGCACTCGATGGGCCGGGGGGCCTCCTTCTGCACTGTATGTTCTAATTATTGTTCCTTTTCAAATTTTTTATACAAAGAATTTAAGATTCAAAGAATGGTAGAATCCTTAAAATGCAGATTGAGCCCTGAGTCTACACCAACCATCCGAAAGAGCACTGTACCTAGGCCCACTCTCCTGCCCTATCCTCATAACCCTGCACATTGATCACGGCCAATCCACCTAACCTGTACATCTTTGGATTGTGGGAGGATACCAGGGTACCCGGAGGAAACCCACACAGACACGGGGAGAATATACAAACTCCACACAGACAGTCATCTAAGGCTGGAATTGAACCCAGGTCCCTTGTGCTGTGAGGCAACAGTGCAACACTGTGCCATCTTGCCGCCCCTTAGATAACACATGGTTAGTATTCCTCTGTAAAGGGCAGTGTGTTTTATTGCAAAAACTCATATTGGTAGCAGCTTTAAAATGTGATTGAAAACATTAGGTAAAATGGTTTAAATAGA
This sequence comes from Scyliorhinus canicula, assembly GCF_902713615.1. Taxonomy (NCBI): domain Eukaryota; kingdom Metazoa; phylum Chordata; class Chondrichthyes; order Carcharhiniformes; family Scyliorhinidae; genus Scyliorhinus; species Scyliorhinus canicula. Next base: position 241,555,371 of record NC_052146.1, read on the forward strand.
TCTGCATCCAGTTACCAGTATGCTAAATTGATTTTGCATTTGTTGCAACATAAGTATTCTTCATTGTAAACTGATAGACCTAGCCAATCAAGGAAATGAGATGACAGATAGTTGAACTGTCTAACTTGCTGTGCTTGTTGTTAGATGTTTTATGATCAATCAGAATGGAAGTGATCAATTGTAAATCTATATCAGTTTCAGACACGAGAACACCATCATCATTGCATTATCTATCAATAATGCTTTGTTGTACAATAATAATGCGGTCCTTTCTTTGACTTATCGACATTGCATTAACATGACAGATAATACCAACAATACATCCTCTGAAGAGAAGCCATTGAATTATTAACGTTGCGTATTTAAATCAGATTGACCTTAAATTTTTGAACAGAAGTGAGAAATGTCAGAATAGCATTTGTAGATATATCTTGCCTTTTTAAGCTGGGAGGAATTACGGATATTGCAGATGTAGGTACAGCGGAATCCTACAGCAGTTCTTGATAGAACTCCTCAGTTCTCTGAGGAGAGATTTTAACTGCCATAAGGTTTCCAACAGGAACCTTCTAGTTTCATTTAAATTCCTACCTGCAGCAGAATGGAGCAGTGCAATTTTATCAACTGACCTCAATGACATGCCGATTTCTATATGTTTTTTTCAATCATGCGATGTGGGCACTGCCGGCTGGGCCAGCTTTTATTACCCATCCCTAATTGCTCTTGGACTAAGTGTCTTGTGAGGCTGTTTCAGGGGGCATTTAAGAGTCAACCACATTGCAGTGGGCCTGAGTTACATGTAGGCCACACTGGATAAGGGTGGCAGAAAGGAAGATGGTTGTGGTTGTTGGAGGTCACTTATTTTTTTTTTTTTTTTTTTATAAATTTAGATTACCCAATTATTTTTTCCAATTAAGGGGCAATTTAGCGTGGCCAATCCACCTACTCTGCACATTTTTGGGTTGTGGGGGCGAAACCCACGCAGACACGGGGAGAATGTGCAAACTCCACAGAGACAGTGACCCAGAGCCGGGATCGAACCTGGGACCTCAGCGCCGTGAGGCGGTTGTGCTAACCATTAGGCCACCGTGCTGCCCTCTTGGAGGTCACTTATCTCAGTCCGAGGGAATCACTGCAGGTGTTCCTCAGGTTAGTGTCCTAGGCCTGACCATCTTTAGCTGCTTCATCGACGACCTTCCTTCCAACATAAGGACAGGTGTGGGGAAGTTCACTGAGGATTGCACAATATTCAGCATCATTCATGACTTCTCAGACACTGAAGCAGTCCATGTCCAAATGCAGCAAAGACCTGGACACTATCCAGGCTTGGCCTGACAAGTGACAAGTAATATTCGCGTCACACAAGTGCCATGTAATGACCATCTCAAATAAGAGAGAATCAAACCATCACCCCTTGTCATTGAATGGCATTACCATCACTGAATCCCGTACTATCAACATCCTGGGGTTACCATTGACCAGAAACTGAACTGGACTGGCCATATAAATACTGTGGCTACAGCGCAGCCTCGGCATCCTGCAGCAAGTAACTCACCTCCTGACTCCCCAAAGCTTGTCCACTGCCTGCAAGACACAAGTCAGGATGTGATGGAATAGTCTCCACCTGTCTGGCTGCGTGCAGCCCCAACAACACTTAAGAAGCCCGACACTATCCAAGACAAAGCAGCCGGCTTGATTGGCAGCCCTTCCACAAACATCCACTCCTTACACTACTGACCCACAGTAGCAGTGGTGTGTACCATCTCCAAGATGCACTGTCAAGTCTCCTCAGTCAGCACCTTCCAAACCCATAGCCACTACCATTGAGAAGTACAGGGCAGCAGATGCATGGGATCACACCAACTAGGAGATCCCCTCCAAGTCACTCAGCATCCGAACTTGGAAATATATCGCCGTTCCTTCACTGTCACTGGGTCAAAATCCTGGAACTCCCTGATTGCACTGGAGGTGTACCTACACCTCAGGGACTGCTGCTGTTCAAGATGGCAGCTCACCACCACCTTCTCAAGGGCAATTAGGGATTGGCAACAAATCCTGGTCTCATTAGCGAAGCCCTCATCCCATAAGAATGAATAAATAAAGACCCCCTCCAAATGATATTCCCTGTCAGCAAGAAATTAGAAAGTTCACTTTTAAGACTACATATAAATGGTGTGCACTTGGCGAGCTTAATTTCTTCCACTGCTTTGAGGTGCGCAGGCACTCCTATCACCCTCTTGGGCTGCTGGTATGACAAGCTGCACGATGGCTGAACATGGGAGACAAGTTAAGGTTGGAAAGGGAGAAGGATGAGACTGTCTGGAAAAGGAAGAAACTGCCCCAGGTAGGGGACTGAACAGCAATCATAGAATCTTAGAATCCCTACAGTGCAGCAACACAAAATAGCCAGTCCTCCCAGCATTATATAAATGTACTTCATGGTTAAGGCCATTCGCCCATCGAGTCTGTACCGACCCTCTGAAAGAGCATCCCTACCTAGCCTTATGCCCCGCCCTAACTCCACCTAGCCTTTTGGACACAAAGGGAAATTTAGCATGGCCAATCTTCCTACCCTGCACATCTTTGTGACTGTGAGAGGAAACCGGAGCATCCGGAGGAAACACATGTAGACATGGGGAGAAACTTCCAACTCCACATAGACAGTTACGAAAGACCAGAATTGAACCCGGGTCCCTGACACAGTGAGACAGCAATGCTAACCACTGTGCCATGGAGGGAAGGGCCTTTTATTTTTGGTCTGAGGGTACTGTGACTGGGTGGGCGAGGGAGTTTACAGGTAAGGATGGTTGGAGAAAGATGGTCCTGGAGGGCATGGTTGGTGCTGCTCCTGGTGTGGATCTGAGGGTTACACGAAGATTACTGGGCAGATGTGGAAACAGTCACATCAGAGGGGTGAGTGGGATGTGGTAGGGTGGCAGATCCAGGGTGATAGTCAGGTAGGTGAACGTTTCATGGAAGCAGACTACCCAGGTGGCTCTGATAACAGGTGGGCAATGAGACAGTAATGGATGTTGGCACTGAGGGGAGGAAAGGCAGATGGAGGAGGATGATCATAGGGCCCTGCACCACGGGGGAGATTTAAGCGTGGAAAAGGAGAGAGGAATGGTGATATTTGATGTCGACCCAATTGAGTGAGGTTGATGAGAGACAGAGAGAGGGTAGATTGTGATGGAGTGAGTCTGTAAACTAATACACACCATTTTTCCAGTATCAACAATGCAACATTGTGGGAAGAGGGTCTTTTCGTGTGGGTGGAGTTCAAAGTCAGCACAATTGGCTGATTGACGGGTGAGCCTAATAATAAAGAGGCAAATGGATGTCTCAGTTGTGTTCTCTTCTCTGTGTTGAAGGCCATATGGCTGTAGGTGTGTTCCTGATTCATAGTTCTCTAACATCGAGGTCCCACCAAGGTACGGCGCAGCCATTCTGTGCCATTTGGCTGCAGTCAGGTGTAGTTGATATTTTTTACAGAGGCAAGCACAGCAATCAATTGCTACATGTTCAGGTCACACAAACAATAAATGGATGAAAAACAATATGGCCTGTTATGACTAGTAAAGAACCTAAAGAAGGTTGGCCAGAACACCAAGATAATTTCCCATTCCTCTTTTAATTCTGCTTTGTGATTTTCGTCACTGCACTTCACCAGGCAGATTTGGTTTTAGTTTAACAGCATGCGTTTAGCACTGCTCTTGTTACAGATGGGGAGAGGTGATGAGATAACTTTTCCAGTTTTCTTCACCTCTTGGCTGACTGCAATAAGATATATTTAGGTAGTGTTTTAAACCCTTTAAGTGTTGTGAAATTAAATTAGATACTTGTAGGCTTTCTTGGAAGCTTTTATCAGAAGAAAGGATAAACGTTTAGTTTCACAACATTCAAAATGTAAAAGTAACAAACACCCACTACTCAAAAATGCAGACATGCATGAAAAGATGATTTCTAGAGATGTAACATGAACTTAGATTACTAACAGAAGAACAAGGAAAAAGTACTTATTTTTCACTGCTCCTTTAAATGGATGTTGAAAAGCATTACAAGCCTGAAGGACTCACTCTTGGGTTAATTGAAGACAATTGAAGGTTAGAGGTTTCTTGCTTCATGAGATCAGATTGTGACCAAAGTCCTGCAGAGAGGAAATACAAAATAGTTTTCCCAGTTTTATTGCCTGAGTTGACTCTTGGGCCAGGATTTTCTGCTCATATTCATGTCAGATGAGTTTGGCAACAAGAGCGAAAATATCGCAAGATGACGAAAGTCGCATTTCATGAGCCATCTTTTTGTAATACGTTTGCATATCATTATTGGGCCCATACCCCAAAATCATACCCCCGTGAAAATGCATCCACGGCAACTTGATGTCCGAACAGTATGATGCACAACTGATCACAACGTGTGCACCAGGTAAAACCTTCGCCAAGTGGAGCCTGGAATTGAGCGCAGTACTCATGGGGGAGAGGGTCATTCCAGGGTAATGACAAGGAGTTCAAAGGTAATGCTGGTGCCAGAGTGATGCTCGGGTAACATGGCGTAAAATGTCTCCGTTACCACCGGCTGCATTTCCCTCCCGACATTGAACTTTGATGATATCGTAGAAAACCTTGGCCTTAGTTTTAGAAAATGTACTCCTCTCCTGGCTGAGTATCATCTCTCTTTGCTGCTGGTCCCATACTGTCTTGCTGGTTTCTATTGTTGATGAATAAGGTGTCAACCCTCTCTCAAGCTAGTTTTTGTCATGTGACAGCAGTACTGTTGTATCTCATTGTTCACACAATGTGTTGGGGCCTATGTAATTGGAACACATTAATCCGAACAATTAATAGCCCATCAACATTCCAAGTTTGAACATCCTCATCAAATGACTTTATTTGAAATCCCACCCATTTATCATGGGGCTAGCATGTTTAGTCATCATTGTTCTTTAAATCACTTTCATTTAAATGGTGAGGGGTAGTCAATTTTCACCTGGGAAATTAATTTGCGTTTTAAAGTAACTTCCGAAGCATCTTGTCTGTTAGTCCAGAAAGGGCAGCACGGTAGCCTTGTGGATAGCACAATGGCTTCACAGCTCCAGGGTCCCAGGTTCGATTCCGGCTTGAGTCACTGTCTGTGCGGAGTCTGCACATCCTCCCCATGCGTGCATGGGTTTCCGCCGGGTGCTCCGGTTTCCTCCCACAGTCCAAAGATGTGCCCAATTCTCTTTACAGGCATGAAATTACTGTTGTACTCTGAGGTATCAAACGTGATTATGTGCCGAAAAGACAAATCTCAATGTTTCAGAACCGATGTAATCCTCTAGATAACCATACGATGGAAAAGGAAATAAAAGGATTACAACTATACGATTTGGTGAGAAACATGGGAGTGGCCTGCTAACAGGCCTGTGGACTGGTTGGGCCAAATAGCAAATTCTTTCGTTATGATCCCCATGCTGCCCAACGAACTAAAATAACAAAATTTGCTTGATGACTCCAATGATAAATCAATGAGCAAGATATCATATTTTATAATGTTTACCAGAAAAATCAAACAGAAATTGTGAACATGAATTAGCAGGCAATTTGTGATCAATATAAATTATAAATTACACTTTAAATGACAGATTTTTTAAAAATTAATTGACGTGTGTGTAGCTGGCTTGAAAAGGTGATGGTCAATCACCTGCTTGAACTACTGCAGTTCATTTGGTGTAGGAAAACTAACAGTGCTGATAGTGATGGAGTTTCAGCTTTTACAGTGGTATATTTCAAAATCAGGATGGTGAGTGACTTGGAGGGAAAAACTCAGGTCGCAGTATTCCCATTTGTCAGCTGCCCTGGTCCTTCAAAATGATCGTGGCCATGGGTTTGAAAAGTGTGTAAGAAGCCTTGCTTTTGTTCCTGCAGTGCATCTTGCACACACTGCTGCCACTGTACTTCGTTGGTGGAGGATGAAGGGGGGTGGGGTTCAGCGCCGATACATCTTAAAAATGAATAGTTAGCATGCTACTAGAGTAGTTTTACATAAGTTACTTTATTAAGGATTGAGATGAATTATAGGACTGAGTAATCATTATTAACCATTACACATGTATTTTTAGGACATAGCAGTAATAAGTAATCGAATGGGATTTAGGATAGCTAACTTGTCCAGACGGACATCACTTCTGATAAAACATAGAACATACAGTGCAGAAGGAGGCCATTCGACCCATTGAGTCTGCATCGACCCACTTAAGCTCTCACTTCCACCCTATCCCCATAACCCAATACCCCTCCTAACCTTTTTGGTCACTAAGGGCAATTTATCTTGGCCAATCTACCTAACCTGCACGTCTTTGGACTGTGGGAGGAAACCGGAGCATCCAGAGAAAATCCATGCAGACACGGGGAGAATGTGCAGACTCCGCACCGACGGTGACCCAGCGGGGAATCGAACCTGGGACCCTGGCGCTGTGAAGCCAAGTGCTAGCCACTTATGCAACCATGCTGCCTGATATTTAATAGACTTATCAGTGATAGGCAGCATGGTTTTGTGCAGGGAAGGTCATGTCTTACAAACCTAATAGAATTCTTTGAGGAAGTGACAAAGTTAATTGATGAGGGAAGGGCTGTAGATGTCGTATACATGGACTTTAGTAAGGCGTTTGATAAGGTTTCCCATGGCAGGTTGGTGGAAAAAGTGAAGTCGTATGGGGTTCAGGGTGTACTAGCTAGATGGATAAAGAACTGGCTGGGCAACAGGAGACAGAGAGTAGTGGTGGAAGGGAGTGTCTCAAAATGGAGAAGGGTGACTAGTGGTGTTCCACAGGGATCCGTGCTCGGGCCACTGTTGTTTGTGATCTACATAAATGACCTGGAGGAAGGTATAGGTGGTCTGATTAGCAAGTTTGCAGATGATACTAAGATTGGTGGAGTTGCAGATAGCGAGGAGGACTGTCAGAGAATACAACAAAATATAGATAGATTGGAGAGTTGGGCAGAGAAATGGCAGATGGAGTTCAATCCAGGCAAATGCGAGGTGATGCATTTTGGAAGATCAAATTCAAGAGCGGACTATATGGTCAATGGAAGGGTCTTGGGGAAAATTGATGTGCAGAGAGATCTGGGAGTTCAGGTCCATTGTACCCTGAAGGTGGCAACGCAGGTTGATAGAGTGGTCAAGAAGGCATACAGCATGCTTGCCTTCATCGGACGGGGTATTGAGTACAAGAGTTGGCAGGTCATGTTACAGTTGTATAGGACTTTGGTTCGGCCACATTTGGAATACTGCGTGCAGTTCTGGTCGCCACGTTACCAGAAGGATGTGGATGCCTTGGAGAGGGTGCAGAGGAGGTTCACCAGGATGTTGCCTGGTATGGAGGGTGCTAGCTATGAAGAAAGGTTGAGTAGATTAGGATTGTTTTCGTTGGAAAGACGGAGGTTGAGGGGGGACCTGATTGAGGTCTACAAAATTATGAGAGGTATGGACAGGGTGGATAGCAACAAGCTTTTCCCAAGAGTGGGGGTGTCAGTTACAAGGGGTCACGATTTCAAAGTGAGAGGGGAAAGTTTAAGGGAGATGTGCATGGAAAGTTTTTTACGCAGAGGGTGGTGGGTGCCTGGAACGCTTTACCAGCGGAGGTGGTAGAGGCGGGCACGATAGCATCATTTAAGAAGCATCTAGACAGGTATATGAATGGGCGGGAACAGAGGGAAGTAGACCTTGGAAAATAGGAGACAGGTTTAGATAAAGGATCTGGATCGGCGCAGGCTGGGAGGGCCGAAGGGCCTGTTCCTACGCTGTAATTTTTTTTGTTCTTTGTTCTTTGATATCTTGTCGTTGTGCAACAAATGCAGGAAGCTGGTTTTTCTGTCCTGCTTTTCAAAGACAATGAATGCACAGCAAATTACTAGTAAGCATAGCTTGCAATTCTATTGGGTGAAGTTTAAACACTGTTGCAATCCTATTGGATAAGTTTAAACGTAGCAGCTTCAGGAATTGGATCGTGTCCCACTGGGATGGGTTATTGATTTTTGAACATTGTATAAGTACTGTGTTCTGGTCTTTGTTCGGCAGAACAGATATTGGCAGATATCCAGTCTGTTCTCCGTGTACACGTAACAAGCTTGATTAAATATCCATCTTGTCCAGGTTGTTGTTGTGTTTTTTCCTCTCTGTACTGAGTTGAGCCACAGTGAATAACCCCATTTGGAAGCTGACTCAATACACAGGTCTTGAAACCGCTCCAACGTCAGAGGGAGTGAATGTTTGTGGAAGTGGTGCCAATCAAGCGGGCTGTTTTGTTTTGGATGATTTGAGCTTCTTGAATGTTTTTTTTAATATAAATTTAGAGTACCCAATTATTCTTTCCAATTAAGGGGCAATTTAGCGTGGCCAATCCACCTATCCTGCACATCTTTGGCTTGTGGGAGTGAAACCCACGCAGACACGGGGAGAATGTGCAAACTCCTCACGGAGAGTGACCCAGAGCCAGGATTCGAACCCGGGTCCTCAGCGCTGTAGACAGCAATGCTAACCACTGCGCCACCGTGCTGCCCTGAGCTTCTTGAATGTTGTTGAAGCTGCACTTATCCAGGCAAATGGAGAGTATTCCATCACACTACTGACTTATGCCTTGTAGATAGTGGACAGGCTTTGGGAAGTCATAAGGTAAGTTACTCGCCACAGGATTCCTAGCCTCTGACCTTCCATGGCAGCCACAGTAAGTATAGTTCAGTTTCTGATCAATGGTAACCCCCAGGATGTTGATCGTGGGGGATTCAGTGATGGCAAGGGGTGATGGTTAGATTATGTCTTGTTGGAGATGGTCATTGCCTGGCACTTGTATGGCACAAATATTACTTGCCACATATTAGTTCAAGCCTGGATATTGCCCTGGTATTGCTGCATTTGGACAGGGATTACTTAAGTATCTGAGAAGTTGAAAATGGTGCTGAACATTTTGCAATCATCAATGAACATCCCCACTTATGACCTTGTGATGAAGAAGATGAAGATGGTTGGGCTTAGAACACTGCCCTGAGAAACTCCAGCAGCAATGTCCTGGGGCCGAGATGATCAGCTTCCAACAACCACAACCACCTCCCTTTGTGCTAAGTATGATTCCAACCAGTAAAATATTTTCACCCTGCTTTCTATTGACTCCAGTTTTACAAAGGCTCCTTTATGCCATACTTGGTCAAAAGCTTCCTTGGTGACAAGAGCAATCATTCTCACCTCAGCGGAACCCAAACTGAGCGTCAGTGGGCATCAGTGAGCAGGCTATTGTTAAGCAACTGCCACTTCAGAGCACTGTTGATGACCCCTTTAAACAATGATCGTGAGTAGATGGATGGAGCAGTAATTTGCTTGGTTGGATTTTTCCTGTTCATTGTGTGCAGGACACACCAGGGCAATGTTCCACATTGCCGGGTAGGTGCCAATGTTATAGCTGTACTGGACCAGTTTGGCTGGGGGGCAAGGCTAGTGCTGGAGCACAAGTCTTCAGTACTATTGGCAGAATATTGTCAGGGCTCATAGCCTTTGCAGTACACAGTGCCTTCAGTCATTTCTTGATATCATGCGGAGCATATCGAGTTAACCAAAGACTGACATCTGTGATGCTGGGAAACTCAGGAGGCGAGCAAGATGGATCGTCCATTCGGCACTTCTGGCTGAAGATTGTTGCAAATGCTTCAGCCTTGTCTTTTGCACTGATGTGCTAGACATCTTCATCACTGAGGATGGGGATATTTGAGGAGCCTCCTTCTCCAGACAGAATTAATACAGATCTCATGGATTTCCTAGGCACTCCACTCAACATGTTTGGCACTGATTCCAGCTGCAAAGTGCTTCAAAGTTCTGAACTTCTTCCGGTAACGTTCCAGGCCCTTTTCCTTGAGACTTCAGCCAGCAATTCTTGTCTGACAGCAGTTGTATCTCTGATTTCACTCCGCACTCCAGGTCACATGGTTCTGGGTTTAACTTTGATTTATCTGTTCCTGCTGTGCTTCCAGCAGACCTTGGAAGTTCAATTCTGGTCCTTCTACTGTAAAGGGCTGAGGCTCCTTTCAAAGGACCAGGCAATGGTAAATGTCAGGATTGTCCAGAATCACCTCCTGACTGAACATGGATGCTGCACAGAAATCCATTCCCAAATGTACAGCCGCCGCTACCCATGCATATGCACTGGCCCTCCTCCCCAAGTCCGCATTAAATAGTGCCAACTCCAGCCCAATGGGTGGCATCGGAGTGCGGCGTGTGTGAGAAAGATATGCATGATGGAAATAAATTAAAATGTATGGTAATACGAACATAAGAACATAAGAACTAGGAGCAGGAGTAGGCCATCTGGCCCCTCGAGCCTGCTCCACCATCCAATGAGATCATGGCTGATCTTTTGTGGACTCAGCTCCACTTTCCGGCCCGAACACCATAACCTTTAATCCCTTTATTCTTCAAAAAACTATCTATCTTTACCTTAAAAACATTTAATGAAGGAGCCTCAACTACTTCACTGGGCAAGGAATTCCATAGATTCACAACCCTTTGGGTGAAGAAATTTCTCCTAAACTCAGTCCTAAATCTACTTCCCCTTATTTTGAGGCTATGCCCCCTAGTTCTGCTTTCACCCGCCAGTGGAAACAACCTGCCCGCATCTATCCTATCTATTCCCTTCATAATTTTATATGTTTCTATAAGATCCCCCCCGCATCCTTCTAAATTCCAATGAGTACAGTCCCAGTCTACTCAACCTCTCCTCGTAATCTAACCCCTTCAGCTCTGGGATTAACCTAGTGAATCTCCTCTGCACACCCTCCAGTGCCAGTATGTCCTTTCTCAAGTAAGGAGACCAAAACTGAACACAATACTCCAGGTGTGGCCTCACTAACACCTTACACAATTGCAGCATAACCTCCCTGGTCTTAAACTCCATCCCTCTAGCAATGAAGGACAAAATTCCATTTGCCTTCTTAATCACCTGTTGCACCTGTTTACCAACTTTCTGTGACTCATGCACTAGCACACCCAGGTCTCTCTGCACAGCAGCATGCTTTAATATTTTATCATTTCAATAATAATCCTATTTGCTGTTATTCCTACCAAAATGGATAACCTCACATTTGTCAACATTGTATTCCATCTGCCAGACCCTAGCCCATTCACTTAACCTATCCAAATCCCTCTGCAGACTTCCAGTATCCTCTGCACTTTTTGCTTTACCATTTATCTTAGTGTCATCTGCAAACTTGGACACATTGCCCTTGGTCCCCAACTCCAAATCATCTATGTAAATTGTGAACAATTTTGGGCCCAACACTGATCCATGAGGGACACCACTAGCTACTGATTGCCAATCAGAGACACATCCATTAATCCCCACTCTTTGCTTTCTATTAATTAACCAATCCTCTATCCATGCTATTACTTTACCCTTAATGCCATGCACCTTTATCTTATGCAGCAACCTTTTGTGTGGCACTTTGTCAAAGGCTTTCTGGAAATCCAGATATACCACATCCATTGGCTCCCCGTTTTCTACTGTACTGGTAATGTCCTCAAAAGATTCCACTAAATTAGTTAGGCATGACCTGCCCTTTATGAACCCATGCTGCGTCTGCCCAATGGGACAATTTCTATCCAGATGCCTTGCTATTTCTTCCTTGATGATAGATTCCAGCATCTTCCCAATACTGAAGTTAAGCTCACTGGCCTATAATTACCCGCTCTCTGCCTACCTCCTTTTTTAAACAGTGGCATCACGTTTGCTAATTTCCAATCCACCGGGACCACCCCAGAGTCTAGTGAATTTTGGTAAATTTACACCAGTGCATTTGCAATTTCCCTAGCCATCTCTTTTAGCACTCTGGGATGCATTCCGTCAGGGCCAGGAGACTTGTCCACCTTTAGCCCCATTAGCTTGCCCATCACTACCTCCTTAGTGATAACAATCCTCTCAAGGTCCTCACCTGTTATTGCCTCATTTCCATCAGTCACTGGCATGTTATGTGTGTCTTCCACTGTGAAGACTGACCCAAAAAACCTGTTCAGTTCCTCAGCCATTTCCTCATTATTAAAACTCCCTTCTCATCCACTAAAGGACAATATTTACCTTAGCCACTCTTTTTTGTTTTATATATTTGTAGAAACTTTTACTGTCTGTTTTTATATTCTGAGCAAGTTTACTCATAATCTATCTTACTCTTCTTTATAGCTTTTTTAGTAGCTTTCTGTTGCCCCCTAAAGATTTCCCAGTCCTCTAGTCTCCCACTAATCTTTGCCACTTTGTATGCTTTTTCCTTCAATTTGATACTCTCCCTTATTTCCTTAGACATCCACGGTCGATTTTCCCTCTTTCTACCATCCTTCCTTTTATTGGTATAATACTGTGTGCAATGAAATAAAGGGAAGTGTAGAATTTCTACAATAGATTAGCACACTTACCTTTGATCAGCATGCAGTCTGTGATCAATCCAGTCTGTTGGGAAATGCTATTTGTAAAATATCCCAAATAAATGAGTTTGAGCAATCTTGACGCAAATCACAGTGGACTTTGAATGTACAATTACCACTAAATCGGCACAAAGGAGTGAATCTTCAGGAGGATTTCCAACAGTGAATAAACTTGAAAAGCATTTGTTTGGTTGTGAAACTCCTTGAATTGATAAAATACTCGATAAAAGTATAAACTTTTCTTTGCTCACTCTCAGGGCAAGATGTCATGGAAAGTTTATCTCCCATATATTCTTTATTTCATTACAGGTCAATTAACATATGCGTGGTCTATTTCAACCTTCAAAATACAGTTCATCAGATGAATTGATAAAACTATTGTGACATCTATGATTCCTGAGGGATGCATGTCTTCCTGCAATATGAGCTTGTCTCTGCTACCAATACCTATCCATCACCACAAAATTGACAAAACAATGTGAAAGCAGCAACTATTTATATTCTTGCCCATCAGTTACTCCATGACAAGGTAGATGAAACAATGACAGCATGGATGGAATTATGGATCTTTCAGATATGTGCAAAGTGTATAGATGCAAAAAAGTGCCTTTGAGGTTGAAAAGAAATACACTTTCAAACAATGACATGTGGTATTTCATACTTTAAATTAAGCTATACAATTATGTTCTGTGTACACAGTGAGGTTGTAAAATCCAGCTCTTCAATGCTGGGAGGTTCAGTAGTGCGGGTGGCAGTTTAGATGCAAAATGGCACCTGTGCCATCTCCTGCCAATTTTGCGCTAAATGCCATCCTGATGAATGTGATGTTCTTTGCTTTATGGATGAGGATGTCGTTGAAGTGTAGTGTCTCACAAAGAACATCAAGCTATACATTTAACAAAGCTAATTTATTCACATGACAATTAAATAGATTCAAATTGCTTACTAAGATTTACAAGATTACAGCTAAACTAAACTACGATTCTACATACAGAGCTTCTGAAAACACGACTATTAGCTAACCCGCCTAATCACCTACTCCCCGAATCAAGGTTATCACGTGCTCCACGTGCATGCTTGTGATCACCACTTAGTGGTTGGATGCATTCACATTAAATTGTTAATCCTTCATTTACCATACAATATACATATTGTCACAATGAAGGTGATATCTGAGACGGTATGAGCATGAGCTGGAATTGACAGAGCAAGCAGATCATGATGTCAAATGACTAATGCTGACTAGATGCCAGCACTGCCAGTTTGGACTTCTCCAATCCAGCTGACACCCTCTCATATGTTCAGCAAGAATAAAGAGCTCCCCACGAGGTCTATTTAAAGACATCATCCAGTTTACAGGTTGGTTGCTTATTACTTGCGACTAGCTTTGCTTGAGTTTGTGGAAGTGTTTGGAGGAGTTGCTTAAGATAATGTAAAATGCAAGGGTGCTGTTGCAAGTGTAACCAGACTTGCAGCCTCAGAGCAATGCAACAACATGTCCAAAGAAGTGCAGGTTAGGTGGAATGGCCACGATAAATTGCGCCTTAGTGCCCAAAA